>NC_072734.1:133813073-134520553 GCF_026930045.1 Uloborus diversus | reverse complement strand
ACATATATTTTCATGAAAAAATAATAATTTTACTATAAAATAAATAAATGCAATTCCAAAAATCAATCACAGTTTACACAAAATAGTAGATTCAAAGAAGTTAGTACATTAAAAGTAAAGAGTAATGTTAAAATCAAAACTCTGGACTAAAATTTAAATTGATAATGAATGAAATGAAGGAGAGGAGAGCTCAGCAGAGCCAAACACTGCGACCAGAGGTATATTGTACTAAACCCCAAACAGAAGTCTTAAAACAGACCAGTAGCCAAAGTAAAGATCAGCAAGCATTTAATGAGAATATCATAAAGCTCCCAATGTTCTAGAAAAAAAAATTGATAATACAGTAACCTTTCTTTATTTTACTCTTGTAAGGAGACACTAAAAAGGTGTGATGTATCCAAAAATGCAATATACCCAAGATTGTGAAATACCTAATATTTTCTACAAATTATAATTTTATTTACAAAGTGTTAATTAAGTACATAAAAAATTTTCAGCTATAAATAATCTAAAGACAAGATTTCATACACACCTCTGAAATCGTGAAGTTTCTACAGGCAAAAGTGTTTGTATGTCAGCACTACCAGAAAAGATACCTTCCAAATATACCCATCGTCTTTGAACATCAATCCAAACATCAAATAATGCATTGATACGATTCAGTTTTTCTTCCCATGCCAGAGCATCTTCTTCAAATTCCTAATTAAACAAGCAATATTATTAAAGTAAAAATTTAACTTCAAATAGAAATATGAAAACACTTAGACAAAAATTTACTTACTTTGTAATAAGGTGAAAGTTTCATGGCAGCGACTGAATTGATATGTTCTTTAACTTTAGTGAAAAGATCATCCCATCCTTTGATAAGGCGACATTTGTTTTGATAACTAACCAGGTCCAATTCATAGTTTTGCCAAGCTTCACGAACCTATAAAAAAAAAAGCTTTCTTCTTCACACAAATTTGAAAAATTGCTTTTATGAACTTATAGAAGCAGCAAAAGCATAATGAGAAATATTCAATTGCAATTACATTTTTAAAAACATATTAAGGGACTATAGACAAGGGCTCAGAAATGTACCTTCCTTCAAGCTATCATGCAAACAAATTATCGACACCCTTTTATCTCATGCTATGAAGAATCAGTCCTTCTAAGAGGTAGGGAATGGTGGAAAAAATCACTTAACTACAGAGACAAATCCCACAATTTGTTGGTACTTTAGGTACCTGCAATTTGATTAAACCTCATCTTAGAAATCTAATATTAAGCACAGTAAGCTTGAAACAAGATATAAATGTAGATAAAGTAAATAAGATTGAAAGAATTTTTTTTATTTTACCTTGTGATGCATGGCTACTTAGAAGTATAAATTCAAGTACAACATTAATCAAATTAAACATAGCATAACTCATTATGAATTTCATATTGACAGTGGATAATGGATTTAGTTCATTCTTTATTTCAATTTTTTCAAATCAATTTAAACCATTATAGTTTTAACCCCCATAGCAGATAATTTAGACCTTTCGCTAAAAGTAACACAATAACTAAAAAAATTACTACTTAAATTTATAGCTTTGGCATCACTGCAATAATGATAAATAACAGCTTGTTTAAAAAATAAATATGAACTTAAATGAAGTATCAACACACACCTGCTTCAAAAACTCTTCCAACGCCATTTCACCCTGAGCAACTAAAATAACTCCTTTGATGATTGGTTCATTTCTCTGTAAATCAATGTCCCATACTTGTCCAAGAGTTAAGTCCGAAAGAACCCAGTTTACTCTTAGCTGCTTCATGAGTTGCTTCCAGTGCCTTTCTTTTAGGGCGTCAGATTTAAGTTCCACAATAAGCATGTTAACCTGTAATCAAAAAGCTGGTTAAAATTCATCTCATATATCATTAAATAGTACTTGTAAATAAAGAATTTTTCTGATTTGTTAAAAACAGTATGATGCTTAAAGATCAGCAAGCTATTATTAAATGTTTGTATTAGTAAAATGGAACAGCAACATGTGACATAAATAATCCACATTACAAATGCATGGAGTTTTATATATTTTAATAAAAAAGAAAAACCTTTGTGAAATTCTGTAGGGTTCTCTTTACATATTCGTAAGATGCATATTGACGTAATCTTGCTGGAAGTTCTTTCAGTAAGTTGAGCAGTCCATCTAAATGTTGTCGCAACTATAAAATAAATAAGTAAATAAATAAATATAGAAAACATATTTCGTAAACGATAGAAGACAAAATGTTCTCCAAATTAATTAATGTAACACATCAAAATAGATTAAATGTCAATCATTAAAGCTGAGAGGGAAAAAAAACTTTTTTAAATTACCTTTCTGGGCTGAACAGAAAGCCATGGTTGTTCTTTCATCTGATCAATTTGATCCCAAATTTTGGCAAGCTCTGACCAGACACCTTTCAAGTCATGCAACTCCTCTAATGCCACCTGTAATCTTTCATCAGTAGCAGATAGGGCTCCTAATAGATATATATTAAGTTGAAAACAAGAATTAAATCAGTGTTCGCGCTCAACTATCCATAACATGGGTCCCAGAGACCCATTAATGAAATAGATTTGGGTCCTTTTGTGGAAAAAATGAATCCCTTAAATTTTAAACAGAAAATCTTAGTGTGTAAATGAATAATATAAAAATATTTATACTTGGGGGGGGGGAGGGCATGAAATAAAATAAATTGGTTATTTTTGCCCTAATTATTTTGTGATTTTATCATTGTAAAATTATTTTCAAAAAATACACTTGCAAGACTCAGTTATGTGAGAAACTATTTGGTCAGTTACAATGAGATTAACTCAAAATTTACTTTAAAAATGGGTTTTACCATAAAATATAAAACAAGTGCCTCTGATTGATCAAGCAAAAAGCACTATCTTAACTTTTGTTTTCCTGGAAATTTTTCTTAGTTAAAAAAGCAAACAGACCCCCCCCCCCTCCTTTCCAATTATCATTGGCAATTACATAATAATAATAATAAATCGCAAGCGAATGAACCCAACGCAAAAATCGCGATCGCAAAAACGAAACATTTTCTCATATGAGTGTGAAAATTGCTCATTTGCAATCTTAAATCAGTATATTTGACTTTATTTTGACTTGTTCAAAATATCTGTTTTGATTTTTGTTCTATTTTTAAATTCTATTTTCTATTTTTCTCAATCGCGCCATTTTCAAAATGGCGCGATCGATTAATACCCGACTTTTGCAAGTCCAAATAAAAATAACCCATCAGAAAGAGATGAATTATTAGAAAAAGAACAAGGTTAAAGTGCTTTTGTATAAAATTCAAGTATTCATAAGCATTTTAACAAGAAAAATGTAAAAGTTCCAAACTCTTTGTGTTTAGCGCGATCTGGAAAATGTTCGCCATTTTTTTCTCCCCTCTTTTTATTGGGGATGCAAAATGATTTTCAAAAGTAATTCTGGTTACATGAATGCCAAATTGCAATATTTTTACTGTACAATTGTCTTGTATTAATCCTGAAGATTGCATTGAAAACCTCTCTCATTTTTAGTCTTCATTTCTGTTTTTAGGAATTTCCTCAAGATAAAAGTTGAGGGAAAGCTTATTCTTAGAATACAGTACAATGGGCTATTTGTGAACTTGCTCCCTGAGCTCTGCCCAGGAGGTCACTGTAAGCTCCAGTCTTATCACTAAAATTCCATTGACTGGTCCACAATTGGGCTGTGTTTGAATAGCTGATAAACAGATAGGGTCATTTTAGTCCCTTTCTGTTGATTCTCCTGGTCATTTTGAAGCTTAAAAGCATTTACTAAATAGATCTTTAGCATTTTCTACCATTTTTTTTTCTGGTTCTTATCTTTTGGGTTTTCTGGGTCCCTGGGACCCGTTTTTTCCGCGGAAGTTGCGTCCCTTTCCCGCGAATTTGCGTAAAAAACCCGCTATAGCGCGTAAACGCGAACCCTGATTAAATTCAACAATTACCCCGAACAAAATATCTATTATTGAGAATAATTGTGCCCTTTCCAAAATATATGTTAAGTTCCAAAATATGCATAGTTACTTATTGTTTTACAGAATAAATGTTAATAACTTTGCTTTTACATAGCACTTCATTTTTGGTTTTGTAATTTAATCACAATTTGTTTCTTTCTTTCCTTTTTTTTTTTTTGTGTATACTAGGACTTGAATTATACTTTTGTAAGATGTTGGAGTTGTTTTATTCAAAATGGAAGTTTCTATCACAAGCTAACAATGGAAACTTAGATAGTTTGAAGAAAAATTTGTTTTTTCTAATGAATTTTTTACAAAAAGTGTGGTCTTTTTAATTTAAACAACGCTGTTGAATAGTGATGTCCCATTAGCAAACTGTTAAGTAAACAAGTTATAACAAGATTTTTTTTAACAATATGACCAGTGCAAAATCTTTAGCCGACAAGATGTGAAGTCCGATTTGATAGAGTTGAATATACCATTGTGTACCTACATCTTTATATTTCTGGAAGCGAAATTTTGCGGAATATGTGATGCACACTTACCTGGTTCTTGGAGTTCCAATGCTTCTTTTGCTCTCATCACATTATCTCTGTCTTCTTTCAAACGGCTGAATTTTGATTCAAATATTGAAAGATGCCCCATTGCTTCTTGGGGACGAAGCGAGCCCTGCAAAAATGTTTTCAAAATTCTTGATACATGTTTTGTATATGAATGCATATTTGAAAAGTTAAACATCATGATCAAAGCCAAGTGGTAACTTTATCCGTTACATATACATATTTTTAATTTTGAATCCATACAATCAAATGGATACTACCATACAGTATTCTATTTTCTTAAAATATATCAACAATATTTCAGCAGAGAAACTCAAGAAATGCTATCATGGACTGTTCCATTCTATCAAGCTAATAATTTTTATCAAAAAAAAAGGGATTAAATTTGTGAAATTTATCTCTTTATTGCTTTATTATTACTATTTTATAAAAAAGATATCACTAAATATATAAATATCAAAATTTAAAAAACAAATAAGGAAAACATCTGAAATGTTAACATGAAACTAATGAAATGCACAATTGAGGCATTTAAGTACAGTACAACCTTGTTTATTAGGCTCTCATTGATCTAGAACTTCAGGTTATCTAGATCAAATTTGTACTCTTTCAAAAAATTGTATGCTCACATAGATTATTTCAGTTTATAATAATAAGAATGTAACTAGAAGTGCACTAAATATACACTTTTCATTTTTATCTAAGCATTATAAAGCATTTGCATAACCATGCTTTAATATTCAAACAATTCTTAGCTAAGAAATAATATGAAAAAGTATTTATATTTTTCTTAAATTAAAACCAGTTCTATGTAATTTTGTTACAAAACATGTTTTTTTATCACAATTTAAGGCAAGACTGCTTATTAAAAGATTTGTTTTGCTTATTCCAATACTACCTGGATTGTATGCATTTTCAATTATCTAAATTACCTGGTTGCAGTTATTTGGTATGGACAAGATTCTACTGCATTATCTTAAAGTAAATCAATGCTAAATTACAAATTCTGTAGATTGAAAAAAAATATTTCAATGCATAAAATAGATGAAAAATTTGCAGGAGGGAAAAAGAGTGTGACAGCACTTTAACAATTCTTTAAAATTTGGTATGGTTTAGTTTTAGGAGTAAATTTGAAAATAAGCGAAGGTTTGAAATTGGGTGTGGAACTGTATGAAATGCACACAAAATAGAATACTGAACTTAGGTTGAATATATTCTGCATTATCTGTTGTTCAGGAAATAATAAAAAAATATGAGTTTAGGTTAACTTATGTTTTAACAGCACTAAAAATTAAGTATGCATATTTTTTCTATGCATGTACAAGAAATGTCTATTTATATCTTTTTTCAGCATTTAAAAATATTTCACTATTAAATGTATATTTTCAAAATTAAAATTATATTAATATTTATTACAGAAACGTTTAAATAATTAGATAATTTGTTTCTATTTAATTAAAATTCAATTTGAAATTAAAATATTCTATTTGCTTGTTAGCCTTAAATAAAATTTCAATTATTTTCATAACAAATTTGCTTATCAACAGTTACGTAAATACAGGGGGAAAAAATTTTCACATAAAAACAAGTAGCTCGAGTATGAACAATTGTTATTTTTCAATTTACATAAATGGGGAAAAAAGAATGAACAAAACGGTTCTAATGCCAATAAAAATTCTCATTATTACCTCAACAGGTTTGGTTTTTTCCCACTCAATAAGAACATCATTTGTACGTGCTTCAACAGCTTTGTCTTCTGCAACAATTTTTACTTGCAAACTTGCAACCTGCACTTGAATAGCAGAATCCTTTCTACGAAGGATTTCGTTGAAAGCAGACCACTCCCCTTCCACGTTGTCAACATGAAGCCAGGAGTTGGGGAATTGAAACCTTTGTCGTTCTAAGATTCTCTGGCCTTCTTTGTACAGCTAAAAAAGAGATTTCATTGAAACAGAGGAATGAATAAAAGTATGAAATTTGCAAAACATAGCAAATAAATCAGTGGTTGTTTTTTTTTAATTATTGAAGTTCTGGACAGATTGTTTTTTTTTAAATTTATTTGTTTATTTATTTATTTATTTTTAATGTCAAAAAATAGGGCTGAAATTTAGATGAACTTAGAAATAAAAGTCAAGGTTATGTTGATGTTTTTGGTGTAGATATTGAATGAAAAGGGTCATGCAACTGGCTAGACGAATCAAAAAGACAAAAGAAATTGTTCACACTTGGGTGATGTTAAAGTGAGATAAATAAGTAGTTTTCTTAATCGTTCAACAATACAAATGCCTTTTTTAATACTTATTTTGAAATGAAAACATAGCAGGATGATAAATAAGCAAATTAAGTTGACCAGAAATTAAAGAACTTGTACCAGTAGCTTACTGAAACCACAATTGCTCTAAGGACATTTGATTTATAATATGGCTGATTTTATAAACTGGCAAAACTACACTTATTTATCTTTTTTGAAGTTTAACTACTTTTAAAAAGAAATGAATTATTTTATGTATTTTCATTTTAAGCGTTTCAAAATACAGTGGACAATTCAACTAAGCATGAGGTACATTTTTTAAAAAACTTGCATAAATGTCTCAAAATATTGACGCATTGTTTTTTGATTAACAGAATTTGAGAGTCAAGATTCCACATTGCATGGAAGTTTATAAAAATTTTTGTTGTTTCTAACGATACATTCTCCTTTCGGCTCTAAAGTTCATTGTATAACATCGAGCACTTTTTTTTGACATTATACAGGGTAAATTTGGCACTGCAATTTTATTATCTTCTGAGACTTATTCCTCCAGTTCTTAATAAGACACAATGTTGCAATGTTTAACACATTATAACTGCCTTTTTCAATTTTTAACACGTTGATTTAAAAATGCTTGGTTTTATAAAATGGCAATGATGATTTTATTAAAGAATGTTTTTTACATTTTTTGACATAGCAATGATTCTATTCTTTCTAACCTGATTTTAAAAAGCGGCTGGTGTTGTAATCCGCCGATTTTATAAGTGGTGGTAATTGTACAGTTAAGGTGTTTATTTTGTAATAAAAAATAAATTCTCTATTTTAAAAAAAATCATATCTTCAAGATTAAGTACCCTAAGTGTTAAATCTTCTCGAACATATTTATTTAATCCCCCCCCCCCCATTCTTGGAAATACTATTTCTTCACAAGATTTTAGAAAAATAAAATTTGTTAGGCATAAATGCCTGTTAATAACAACAGTAAATAATCCTATCTCATCACCTCACAACACCAATAGTAAAAGAATGTTTTTCCTTACTTATAATGCATTACCAATCATTCTGCATGACTGGGGTAAAAGATTCTTATCTGCACTCATTCACATTGGTCGAATCGACCGAATGTTTGTTTCACTTTCGTTCACCTTTTGCGGGAACTCCGTTGTGGATGACGTCATAGAAAGCTTCTAGAAGGAATCTGATGGCACGTGTGCTTAACGATAGCAGTGATGTGTCCGTTCACGTGACTCGGATATGCTAATGACCCGGGGGGGATATTTAAACTGCTCGCGGCTTTAGTTCTCTCTCTTCGATCATCTCTTGTTGTAGGCGGTCGCTCGATCGGTATGCGAACTTGCTTGTTCGTGCCGTTTGCACTTTATTAGAAATGAATTAGCTGGACTTAGCTTATTTCCCAATGGGTCTACTTCATCAAAGTTTTTAGTCAATAGTCATGCAGTTTGCGTTGCACTGTTAGTTATCTCATGCAGAAGTAGCATGTAAAGAGATTATGTTGTTAGTATTTATTTTTATCATTTACAGCGTGTTTTTATCTATTTACATTATCGTTTAAATAAACTTCATGAAAGTTAGAAATAGTTTGTCAAGTTCTTATTTCCGAACTCACTCTGCTAGTATCAAAGAAACATTGGGGAGATATTATTAGATTAGAAATTCTCCCCAACACGGGTTATGGGCCCAGTCCCTTTCCTGTGCAGACCTAGTGAAAATATTTTTGGATAAGACTAGGAAATGATAAAGAGTGTACATGCATCTGTAAAAAGGCGGGGTTGTACTGCTGCCAAAAGTACATGTACCGTTGGATGGTGTACATTTCGATATTTTTCAGAAATTTTGAAAATTTTTTTTGGAAGCTGCAAATTCGATGACCCATCTGAAGATGAAGTTATTGGAATGTTGAGATGGGTGGGCGACCAAGATAGATGCGACTTAAAAGATTTTACCAAAATTCAAGAATACTAAAGTTTGAAAAAAAAGAAAATGGCAAATTTCGCGATTCAGATTGAAAAGCTGAACAACAAGAATTACCTCGAATGGTCGACGAATATGAAGTTCCTTCTCATGGAACGGAATGTATGGGACATTACTAACGGAAAAGAGAAAGAACCAGTCATTAATGAGAAGACGAATGTAACAGAAAAGGATGTGAAAGAATTTATTGTGAGGAAGCGAACTGCAGTCTCACTAATCTTCTTGAATATTGAACAAAATCTAAGAAAAATAGTTGAAACTATAGAAGATCCATGCGAATCTTGGAAGAAGCTAAAATTACATTTTTTTCCGGAGAATAGATGTATAAGTATGCAACTCTTCATTGAGCTGAATCAGTGCAAGAAAGAGAATGGAGAAAAGATGAATTTATTCGCGGCGCGTCTGCAGAGAATTTTCGACAAAATCAAAGTTGCTTATCCGAATTTCCCGGAGGACTGTATTTCTTTTAAATTACTGCAAAGTTTACCAGAAACGTATGATCATCTAATTCAACAGATTTTGATGAGGAAAGATGAAGATTTTACATTCGAGAAAATCCTGGTTGATCTAATTATTGAAGAAAACCGTCAAGAAATGAAAGAAGAGAAGACAAATGAGATGCAGGTTTTCCAAGTTAAATCTAAAATTCGATGTTACAAGTGTCATGAAGAAGGACATATAAGGAGCAGATGCCCTTATGTCAAAAATGAAGACCGTCAAAGAATGACTTCACAAGAAAGAAATAAAAGGGGAAACCAACACCAATCCCGGAAAGAATGGAGGGAAGAAGGTACGGGCCCAAGGAGTAGAAATCGCCAATGGAGTTCTAGAAGGAAGTTCCAGGAGCGTCGCCGATCACCTTTAAATAATAGATGTGAGTATCCTTTGTATTTCTTGTCAGAGGCAAATCTTAGTCAGACCCAAGATAAAGGGAATACATTTATTTTTGACACTGCCGCATCAAATCACTGTTGCTCAAATAAGAACTGGTTTAGGACATTTGAACCCCTAAATGATGTAAACATGGCTGTTGCCGTGAAAAAGCAAACTTTCCCGATTGAGGGAAAAGGGGAAATCAAAGTTAAGTTCGGTAAAAGAACTGTAATTCTCAAAGATGTAATGTATTCTCCCCGTTTGAGACGAAATATTTTGTCTGGCACCAAGTTTGACCAGGGTGGTGCAAAATTTAAAGGTGGGAGAGGTTTCGTGGAGGTATCCGACAAACAGGGATTAATTTTTAAAGCTGAACTCAATAATGGAGTTTATAATGTTAATTGTAAAAAGTTTAAAAATTCTCCTAGTTCTAGTCATGTAAATAAAGAACCTTCTGTAGAATGCTGTCAAAGTGACATTGAAACTTGGCATAAACGCTGTGGACACGTCAACACTGAAAGTATTCGTAAAACTAGTAATCTTTCAGCTGTTCGTGGCCTACCTAAGTTTAAACACGTTAAATTAAACTGTGATGTTTGTAAATTAGGAAAATTTAAGCGTGTTAGTTTCAAGTCAATTGATAGAGTAAGAAGTACCCAGCCATTGCAACTATTGCATATGGATGTTTGGGGAAAATGTGAAGTAGAGGGTAGAAACGGAGAAAATTATTTTCTTTCTATTATTGATGACTATTCTAAAAGGTGTTCATTGTATCCTATTAAGTCAAAAAGTCAGGTTCCGGGAATTGTAAAACAACATATTCTGAGAGCCGAAAGATTTATCGGCAAAAAGGTTGTTAGTATCAGATCTGATAACGGGACGGAATTTGTAAATCAGGAACTAGACGGGTTTTGTCAAAATATGGGTATACATCATGAACTCACAAATGTGTACACACCAGAGCAAAATGGATTAATTGAAAATTTTAACCGTACAGTAACAAATAGTGCACGCGTTTTGTTAAAAGAAAGTGGTTTGCCAAACAATTTTTGGCCCGACGCGATGTTATATTTTGTATACACATGGAATAGGATTTGTCATTCAAGTCAAGAAAAGACTCCTTTTGAACTTTACGGGGGAAGAAAACCGTCTGTAAGACATTTAAAAGCATTCGGAACTACTTGTTTTGTCGGTATCCCACGACAATTAAGAAAGAAACTAGACCTAAAAGCCGAAAAAGGCGTTTTAGTCGGATACGCGTTCAATCGTAAAGGATTTCGCGTTTATCTTCCAGACAAAGATAAAGTCATTGAAACAATCAACGTATCTTTCAAAGAGAATTCCTTTTTCAAGGACGAATTTACTTCCGAGCAGGAATCACGCGGAAAAGAAAATACCCTTTTCTGGCCTCTTTCGCCTCAGGCAGAAGATAAGAATTTTTCGGAAGAAAGCGAAGATTCGAATTGCTTCAGAGAATTAGATGTTGAAAGTAGCTCTGAAGGGGGGGCGGAAAGTTCAGACAGTGAGGGGGATGATTCTAGTCGCAAACCAATGCGGGAAGCTAGGTGGATTCGGAAATTTGTCCCTAGACCTGATGGTTCAAGAAACGACGTGTATTATTTTGAAAAGGGGAATAGCAAAAGATTAAGATCGTTGAATGATGTTCAAAAATATTGTCTTCGTGAAAACATAGCGTATGATCCGGAATTATTTAATTTTAAAGGCAATGATGATTTTCAGGGTGAAGTTTCAAATCAATCTAAAATTTTAACTCATGTTTCCTGACTAGACACAGAAATTAAAATCCCTAGAACATATAAACAGTCATTAAAATCTAATGAAAGGGGGGAATGGCAAAAATCAATGGAAATTGAAATAGGCACTATGCGTAAAAGAAATGTTTGGAATTTAGTCAAATTACCGGAAAATGTTAATCCTATCGGATGTAGATGGGTTTATAATTTAAAGAAAGGGGAAAATGGTGAAGTTTATAAAAGTAGACTAGTCGCTCAGGGGACTAATCAAGTGAGGGGACTAGATTTTGATCTAACCTTCTGCCCAGTAGTCTGCTTTAGTACCATTCGCTTTTTCTTTTCTTTGTTGGTATCAAGAGAAAATTGGCTACATATCCAATGTGACGTTAAAAGTGCGTACTTATATGCTCCTATTGATGAAATAATATATATGAAGCAACCCCCAGGTTTTATTGAGAAGGGAAAAGAAAATTATGTGTGCAAATTGAATAAAGCTATATACGGCTTGCACCAAAGCGGTCGTCTGTGGTTTTATGAAATTGAAAATATATTGCTTAAAATTGGTTTTCATAAATTTTTATCATGTAATTGTGTTTATTATACTGATAATGTGATTTTACTCTTATATGTGGATGACATTGTGTTATTCAGTGAGAAGGACAGGGATATTAAAGATGCTTTGAATTTACTTCAAAAACATGTTGAAATTAAAATTTTAGGTAAAACTAAAAAGCTACTAGGTGTAGAATTTGAAAATGAAGGAAATGGCTTAAATTTACATCAAACTGAATACATTCATGTAGTTTATGAAAGATTTAGTAAATTTAAAATTCCTATTTTTTCTTTACCTATTAGTAAAGGATGTGTTTATTCAAAGTTAAATTGTCCTACTACTCCAGCTGAGATTGACGAAATGTCAAAATATCCATACAAGAGTTTATTAGGGTGTTTATCATTTATTTCTAGTAGAACACGTCCTGATATATCATATGCTGTTAACATTTTCAGCCAATTTCAAAGCAACCCAGGAATTGTACACTGGGATGGATTGTTGAAATTACTAGGATATGTTTTCCATACTAAAGATTTAAAATTAAACTTAAAATGTGAAAATGTTCAACTTATAACTTTTTCGGATGCTGATTTCGCCACAAATAAGGATGATAGAACCTCATTAGGCGGTCGACTTGTTTTACTTGATAAAGCTCCAATTGAATGGCGCACGTTCAAAGAACGAAGCGTTAGCCTTTCAACGATGGAAGCTGAATTTATTGCCATGACAGAATGTGCAAAAGAACTCATGTGGTTTGATCGTATAATTGACGAATGCATCAAAATAAAAATTGTTAAAAGTTGTAAAATTAAATCTATTTTGTATGTAGATAATCAGGCTACGTTAGATTTTGTTAAATCGCCTATCGAAAATCATCGTAGTAAACACATTGATATCAAATTGTTTTTCATTCGGGATTTAGTTCATAAAAATATTTTTAACGTGAGATATGTCAAAAGCAAAGATAACATGTCGGACATATTCACGAAACCTCTCACCCGATTAGAAATTCAAAGATTTATTGAAAAATTTTTTTGTACAAATATAATATAATTTAGAAACATTTTTTTAGAAATTTTTGAAAGTTGTTTAATGTACTTTAAATTTTTCTTCTTTGCATCATGTTTTGTGAAATGTTTTTGCAAGTTCTAACAATTTAATTGCCCACCTGAATGTTTCGGTGGCTTTTTCTCCCTATCAACCGGGTTGCGAACAGCTTTTTGTTACGTCTCGTTAAAAGTGAAAATGTAATTGTCAGAGTCTCCCCGGGAGTTAGGATAGAGTGAGTTTATTGTTACATGAAGGTCTATCGCGGGTGTATTTGTTTTTCATTTTGTGAGACCCTATTTTTGAATATTGGAAACACCACTAGTTCCCGTTAGAATTTGTAATTTTCCTTCATTTAATATATTATGGTGCAAAAATGTTATTAAAAAAAAAAATTTGAATTGGTAAAAATGAAATTTTAATCAGTTAAAATTATCAGACAGTCTTTAAGTATAGATGGGAGCATTTTTTTTGAAGATTTTTAGTGATCTTTTTGTAAATGAAATTATTTAAGGAGAAATGTGTAGTTAGTAAAAGAGCTTATTTACATTTCGTTATAAACATTTCTCAATATATGCTTATACTATACTATTTTCTAGACTGTGATATTTTATATGCTGATTCGAACAGTTACTGTGGGTTTTTATTTTATATTTCAGATTAACCTACTGTCATTGTTATAAATAAAAACCGGAAAAATGATTGAAAAAAATTATAAAGGACTTTGATCAAGAATTTGTTTTCGAACTTTTGGTGAAAATTCGGTGAAAACGTACTATGAGTTACGACGTACGAGAGAGTACGAAAGAAAAAAAAAGGACATTTCAAGATGATTGTTCTTTGAACTTTTGAATTTTTTTTCAGCAAAGTGTGTTGCATGTTGTGTTTTTCTCAATTTTTCAGATCTAGATCTATATTGGAAGTTCGTAATATAGAGTCAAGTTTACATTTTAAAAATTGTTCATTGTTTTTCTCATAGTTATTAATATGTGGAAATTGTGTTAAATGTCTACAAAAAAAAAAGTTAAATTTTTTTGAATGTTTTCATTGTGAGATGATGAGAGGGGGGGCCTTGTTAGGCCTGTTAATAACAACAGTAAATAATCCTATCTCATCACCTCACAACACCAATAGTAAAAGAATGTTTTTCCTTACTTATAATGCATTACCAATCATTCTGCATGACTGGGGTAAAAGATTCTTATCTGCACTCATTCACATTGGTCGAATCGACCGAATGTTTGTTTCACTTTCGTTCACCTTTTGCGGGAACTCCGTTGTGGATGACGTCATAGAAAGCTTCTAGAAGGAATCTGATGGCACGTGTGCTTAACGATAGCAGTGATGTGTCCGTTCACGTGACTCGGATATGCTAATGACCCGGGGGGGATATTTAAACTGCTCGCGGCTTTAGTTCTCTCTCTTCGATCATCTCTTGTTGTAGGCGGTCGCTCGATCGGTATGCGAACTTGCTTGTTCGTGCCGTTTGCACTTTATTAGAAATGAATTAGCTGGACTTAGCTTATTTCCCAATGGGTCTACTTCATCAAAGTTTTTAGTCAATAGTCATGCAGTTTGCGTTGCACTGTTAGTTATCTCATGCAGAAGTAGCATGTAAAGAGATTATGTTGTTAGTATTTATTTTTATCATTTACAGCGTGTTTTTATCTATTTACATTATCGTTTAAATAAACTTCATGAAAGTTAGAAATAGTTTGTCAAGTTCTTATTTCCGAACTCACTCTGCTAGTATCAAAGAAACATTGGGGAGATATTATTAGATTAGAAATTCTCCCCAACAAAATTGCTAAAAAGGTTCTAGGCTGTTTTACAATATCAGCAATTGTTTCTAGGACTCGACCGATGCATCGGCGCCGATGGTTCAACAATTTAGCCATCGGCATCGGCATCGGCGGCCGATGCTAACTTGCAGGAAACATCGGCCCATTGGCCTTAAAAACATCGAAAAGCCAATGGAATTGGCCGATGTTTTTGAAAAAAAAGACCTTCGTTTTACTTTTTAATGCAAAGTAAAGGGAGTTATTGTTTTCAAACAAAATTGTTTACTTAAATTTCAGTCTGAATTTATATTTTAGTCACCCCTGAAAGAGAGAGTTTTTAATACTGCATTCAGATACCAAACACGTTAATTATTGCGTTGTTTCTTGCGGCTGGATGTACGTATGTATCTCTCATAAGTCATAACTAAAAAATGGTAAGCTGTAGAAGGCTAAATTTTCGCCTGTGGGAAGTGCGCATGTTCCAGTTTTGACTTTCCCTTTTTGTTTTCGATCGGGTGTTCTAAAAAGCCTATTAACTGATTTTTTGTGGCTATTAATTACTTATTTCAATGCAAAACTAATATAGCGTCTCAGACTGCCGATCATTTGGTGATATATTGCAGAATTGGAGACCATGGAAACAAATATGAGATGGCGAAACCGGTTTTGTTTCATTTTGTTCGATTCCCGTTGAACCGACGGTAATTTTTTATTTTTCGATGTTTGTAATATGAATCACAGTAATGCAGTCTTTTCTGTATCGCTTCGGCGGAGCTACAAGTTTGGGGCCCGTCGAAATACATTTTGGCGCCGTATTTCTCTATCACAAAAGTTGTAAAACATTTATCGAAAGCATTTTTGTAACTCCTACGGTGCCCCTATGGTTATGGGGCCTTCTCGCGCAAATGCAACATTTGCTACATTTTAAATCCGCCACTGCACGTCAAAACAAACTCGGGTGCAAGTTTTAAAAGGGTTTTTCTGCTCAATGTTTATGATTATTTTGAACTCTATTTTTTACGACTATTTTTTGTATTTCCGAGAACACTTGCGTGCTCCTCCTCCCACTCCCACAATTTCTGAAATTAAACTAAAGTTGTACTTCCGAGTTGTTTAAAACTAACACCATTCATAAAATTAGAGATTTTTTTTTTCAAGTTTTATCTATTGTTTAGGAAGAATTTCGAGCATTAATTAGAAATTGATTAAAGACGTTTTGAATGGTGACATAATTCGGAAAACAAAGGGATTTTGAATTTTTTCTTCAGAAGTGCTGAAGTAGATTCAGAAACTCTTCCGAGGCGTTGGTGGTAGCGGTTTTGAACTAAAAAAATTAAGCCGAAGTTGGGGCCGAAGTTTAACATTGTGAGTTATTCCAAAATCAGAGGGTGACCCCCTAATCCACCCTCGTCGTTTCAAGCATTTCTTAAATATTTAGCGATTATTTATTTTGGTCAAGAAATGTCATTTTGCGTATTTTTTATACTTGTTTCACCTATATTTTGTAATGCGCCACCTTTTCTGCATCATTAATAGCAATCGATTTTTTTTTCTGTTGTAACTATTTTTATGTATTTATATAAAATCAATGAATAAGTTATTTTCGTTTTCATCATATGTTTAATAATATGTTATAGAAAAGTTTCAAGGATTTTCTACTATGCAATTTTTTAAATTTCAGAAAATTATTGTTAAATTGAAAAATTTAATTTGAACCTGATTGTAGTGCTTCATAAAAGATTAATCAATCAAATTGTTCAATATTACGTGTGCAAACATCAAATCAAGTAGTATATATATGTATTCAGTTATTAACTTGGTGTAAATATTGAGTTTGTTTATTGTAGCTGCGTTTTAAGAACCTCGCTCATTTCATGGCTATTTCCTTTTTCCGCAAAATTTATGTCACTGTTATACATTTTATGAAAAATGCCAACTTTTCTACTCATAAATTTTAAATAAGTATAAAAATATTCCTATTATGATTTAATATTATAATTTATCTGTTACCTTTTTTGTTTAACTTGATGACTAAAAAATGTCTACGTGCAATCTTTCCACTTTAATAGCGTACTTTGTTGACGGTTTCAAAGTTTTTTTTTTTTTGAATGATTAAACAACATAATTTAATGCTTTTTAACTATGTTTAGTTTACCTAAATTCAAACATTATTACAATAATACTGAAATCTTAGTTATATGTTCAATAATAAAAAAAATCAATTGGTTAAGACTGTCTCTTTGTTTCCCCTCCATTTTTTTTTTTTTTTTTTTTGGCTGTTGTTCTTTGTCTTCCATCATACAGCAGTCAAAAAAGGAGAAGCATAATTACACCCTATACAGATTGTACGTAGTACGATCCAAAAGTTCGAGGGACAAGCTGTATAAAACCTTACCTAGAATAGTTCACATTACCGAAGCACATCCACCTACAAAAGGTCATCTTGAGGGACTATGTACTTCTGCCAGTGTTCATATAACTTTTGGAAAAACTCCTGGAAGCCATTTTTTGCTACATTCTGTGATGCAGCTTTATCTTCTCCTGACGGAAGAAAGCGGCGTCCATGCAAATGTTTTTTTTTTTTGCTGGGAACAGGTAAACATCACACGGAGCTAAGTCCGACGAAACGTGATGTTATTGGTTTGTCATATCAGAGTATTGACCAATCGAACCCTGCATCCTCAACATGATAGTCGCCTTCTTCCCCACGATGAAGTCAAAACAGCAGCGAAAGAGGCCTTACAGGAGGTTGCGATAAATGTCTTCCAGTAGTCCTTCTAAAAGCTATACGAACGGTGTCAGAAATGCATAGTCATTCAAGGTGACTATTTTGTAGATAGATTTACGGTAAATTTTTATACAACTTGTCCTCGAACTTTTAGATCATACTACCTACGTATGAGTTCTCAACTTACTATTTCATAACATTTTTGAGTGACGTAAGTTTACGCGCATGAAAACATCACAAGAGAATTTGCGATAATTAACTAAGGAGACCTTCAAAATGGATATTTCGATCATCTAAATGTTCTTAGGTACATATGCATGTACATATGCGCAGAAAAAACTTCTGAAGTTTAAATTGGATGATCGTAAAATAAAAATTTAGGTCGAAATCTGATTTTTTTTGGGGGGGGGGGGGGGGGGGGTTTACAATTCCTTATTCGTAGAAAGGAAGTAAAGTGAAATGAATCAATAATCCTTTAAATCCCTGACAATCTTATCAATTTATTTCTGTTAGATTTTATATTTATTTATTTTTTTTTTTTGCCATCGGCCAACAGCATCGGCCATCGGCCATCGGCCATTTGGAGGAAAACAATCGGCCATCGGCCATCTTTGAACAATCGGCATCGGCCCATCGGCCAAAAAATGCCATCGGTCGAGCCCTAATTGTTTCATATACTGTTGGGAATCATTACAAAAGATATGATAGTGCAATGGTAATAACTTCCTTAGAACAACAATGCTAATAATTCTCATAAAACAAGTTAATAACTGAAAACATGCTATATGATTTTAAGTATAACAATAAAAAAAATATTAAGAGCTCTATTCATTTACATGAAAATTGATACATAAATAACCAGATTCATATTTTAAAAAATAATACCATTCTGCAAAATGCTATGATTCATATTTATGTTTGATGAGCTTGGAATGATAAGAGATAAGATTACCTCAACTTTCTTATCCCAAATCTTCATTTTTTTCTTTAGGGATTGTACATAGGTGATGAATGTAACAGCATCAGATGTTGAATCAGTTTCGATGGATTGTTGCTCTAAATCACTACGAGACTAGAAAAATATAGTTGAGTTTTAGCATTTATGTTTAAAAATACAAATTATTTCTCGCAAAAATAACAAAGTTTAAAAATGATGTTAAGGAGCAGCTTTACAGCAGTTTAGCTGAGTAAGACAAATTTCAAGTTTTAGCAAAATCACTCAGAACATGAATCATACTTTTGAAACTGTGGTGTGAAAGGAAGCCATTTCATTCCCTAACAAAGATCCAAATTTGCCAAGAACATCCTTATGCCAGGAATCATACTTAAGTGATACCTTTGACTGAACCTAAAAAAGGAAAAGAAATTTGCATGTCATATAAACTATTTTACTCTCAAAAGAGAAATATCTCTTACATTTCAAATTTGGTGTTTTAAGTGCATGTACTAAATTTCTCTTACCTTAGCATATTCTATAATTATTGGGCCAATTTCCTTACGCACATCAGTAGTGTCAAATGTTGTTCTTGATTTTCTGCGAAAGAAAATATAAAAAATAAGCAGGCAATGTACAGTCGACTCCCGCTTAAACAGATCTCCGGTTTAACCAGATGTATTTCACATAAGAATCAAAATCGAAAAACAAGTTTTGTTAAAACAAGTTACATGTTTTTATAGTCATAAACGGTTGTTTCCTTGTTAAATTTAGTGTTTATTTCATTAATTTGCACACAAAACTACATTACCTTTCTAAACTTTACCTGTATGTTTATTTCTTCTTGCCATATAATTAACATAGCACTGACAGCCTTGGTGAGAAATTTAAGACAAATCGCCAAGTTGGTATCATTTTTGGTGACTAATTATGGGTGCCAAATTTAGTGAGAAATTGCCAAGCTTATTGCTATAGCATTTCAAATCAAACAGATTGATAAAAACTTATATATGACCCCATTAATCTCTAGAATGTACTGAAAAATGATAGATAAAACTTGCAAGCATATAAAAATAGCAGCTGTATGCAGTAGTTAATGATCAGCTGTTAGCAGGGAGTTTGTTTCAGCTCTGTGTCTGTTGCTGGAAGTCTGTGCGCTGTGATTTTAGTTTCATCGTATTTGGAAGAAAATACTTATTTACTGTTGTGTTTAAGTCGGTTTATGATATTTGGTTGGTCACTATGCATATTTTAGCAATCATTAATGACTTTTTAGTATATATTCGCAAATAAATTTCCTGTGTTTTCACAAGAACTGTGTCAATATTTAAAGAATATCTGAAGTTGTGCCAAACTCATGACAACATTAAACAAAAAATATCTATATTAAATTTTTAAAAATAGTAACTTTTAAAATAAATTGCAAAATGTATGTTGTAGTTATAAGTGTAACACGTAACTACAACAGTGAATACAATAGCTGAAAAACAAAATAATTTCTTTTTCTTCTGTTTCAATAGGAGTATTCCTACAAAATTTGAAAAAATGACATGCAACCATGTTGCAGCATCTTGCATTTCTTTTTAAACAATGAAAAAATTACATCTACTTATTATAAAAAAAATCATTCAGCATAGTTTCTTATTCTAGTCAAATTTAATGTAATTTTAATCAAAAAATGCTTTCTTGCCGATTAAGGCAGAACATCCCTAATTACTGCCAGTTCATCCCTAGTTTGAAGATTTAACCAAAAGAATAAATATAAGCTTACTTAAAGTCAGACCAAACAACGTAAGTAGAAGCACAAATTTGTGCTTCTACTTACGTTGTTTGGTCTGACTTTACTATTCAGCACAAAGGTATTTATTTATCTTATAAGCTTACTTGATCTCAATTAATGTATTCATCCAACGGTTAATGTTTTCTCCAAGCTTTGAATATAATGCTTCAGGTTGTAGATCCCACAAAGCCTGGTAACGAAGCCATTCTTTAACATAAGAGTCCATTTGTTGAATTTTGTCTTCAATTGCATGGTAAGATGCTTCTAAGGTATCAACACCTCCAGGCATTTTTCGTAAAAGATTTCTGTATGATTCAGTTACTGGGCGATCTAAACCAACCTGTGAAGATCAAAGAAAACTCTAAATTAGTGATGAGAGAAAATTTTCATAAAAAGCAAAGAAACTTGAAATTGTTTTTAAAAAATTGAGTTTTTTAAAGCAAAAATATATGATTGATCAACAAGAGTATTAAGATTGACTAGCATGCTTTACATCCTCATACAAGCATTTACTTTTATCTTGGAGCTTCATTATTCCCTGCCATTTATATCAATAAATAAACTGCTAGCAATAAATGCCAATTTATATCATTAAATTGCAGGTAGTAGTGAAAAATAACAACTTTGAATAAGTGTTAGGGACCTGGAGCCAAAAATAAGTGCTTTCAAAGGCCCTTATTTTTATAAATAAAGTTTCTAAGGATTTTTATGAATTGCAGAAACACTAAATGATTTTCTGATTTTCATATTTCAAATAAGAAACAAATGGAATGAAATTACTAAACCAATTTTTCTATCATAAATTGTTTTGCATAATTTAAACATATTTTAATCTCCCATCTCGTCAAAAATTAGGGTTTATTAAAGACAAAAAACTAAAATGTGACCTGAATACATACTTGATATCTGGAGCTTTGGATTCGTGTTTGCAATAAAACAACATTTTCCCAAGCAAAAAGTTGCTGCAATATGCTAAATCGAGCTTCTTCAACACTAGGATTCACATAAATTACTTGATTGGTGATTCGAATTTCATGTATAAGAGTTTGTATCTGAGGATCACCACCAGGTTTGTGGGCAGTTGTAGTATCTGTGTCATGAAAATCTGTCTCTTGCTGATTTTTGCCTTCCAAAGCATTAGTCCAAGCTTTGACACCTGCCTCTAATCTCAAAGCAAGCTTTTTCTCAACCTGTCAAAGGGAAAGGAAAAAGCATTAATGGAATCTAAAATTGAAAATATGCATTAAAATGTGAAAATGAATGAGATGGAACATAAATGTACATTTTAAAGTGCTTTTTAAATCCATATATATATACATATATATATATATATATATACATACACACACGCTAAGAAAAATTAACATAAACAGTAATTTTTAACTTCAATAATTCAAACAAATTGAATTAAATTAAGCCTCTCAACTTAGTTCAATAGGCGCCATAGGCAGCACTTTGATACTGGCAGAGGATATTCCAGTCTTCGGCAATCTTAACGATAACTTTTCCAGTTTCTTGACAATCGTTAAATCAAGGTTACTGTTGCATGTTGACATGCTGTTGTTTTTAAAATTATTTCTCCACAAACACAATCTACAGTTTGTATTTGCAGTGTAAGATTGTCTTGCTCAAAAGGGTAAAACAAAAAATTAAATAGCACACAAAATTAGTCTAGCAGATTTACAGATTGGATTGTAATTGCAAACAAATTGAGAACAAATGCTCACTAGTCAAAATTATCTTTAGCAAGTGGCATTTTCATTCACAGAATATTGGATTGGAAGTGTCAACTATTCCACCAATTAATCTGTGAAGCGTTCCATCTAATATCTGAAGTTGTGCGGAACTTGTAACAATATTAAACAAAAATATTGATATTGAATAACAAAGTAATAATTTTTAAAACAAATTGTAGTTATTTGTGTAAAGACGTAGGGACATTTTAATGGCAACATTTTTGACTGAAAGAGTTTTTGTTTTCTTTTAACATAATTTGTTTAATCATGTATACAAATTTAGATATTTTGATAAATTATTGAAGAACCACCAACAACTGAAATAAATTTCAAGGAATACATTAATTATTTAAATAACAAATAACGTAAGCAGATATAAAGTAGCACTTGGTAAAGAACCACACAACATTAAAAATAATTGAAATTTTTGCAACATGCAAACGGATTGAAATCACAAACAAAGCATATGAAATTTTTGGCAAAGGACTTGTTTGCTGTACAAACAAAAGAATTAGCAAAATCAGATTATCTGTTTAGGAGCTAGGCTACTACTACAGAAAGACACATAAATACAAACAGGTCAAACTTACAAGATCCTTTCCTTCTAGCATCAGGGATTTAAAAATATAAGTACAAAAAGTTATACTACCACGTAATAATAGGATTCAAAAGGAAACAGAAAGTAAATGCTCAAAATTAATGGAGAGAAGGACAAAATTTCAATGTACTCATTGATTAATATGAAATAATTAGCCATCAAAAGACCTTACTTCTTCATCTAATTTGGAGACCCATAAGTGAAGATTTGAATACTGATGAAGACTGAGATCATCTACAGCTTTCTGAATTTTGTTTAGAATATCTGAAAACACACTGGTACTGTAAGCGCATGTTTCAAGGGAGCGCACGTCAATGTCTATTTGCTCTTCAATGGACAATAGATCTTCTACCTAAAATTTGATGTACATAAAAATAAAATTAGTAAAAGAAAAAATAACTAAAGAAAGAAAGAAAAAAACTAGAGCAGGAAAAATTTCTTACTTTTTCCTGGTAATTGAAGACATTATCTGCAAGGCGTTGAACATATGGATCCAACTTGTATGATTCCCACACTAAACTTATTCCCTAAAAAAAAAAAGATATATCAATATATGTAACACTAAGTAGAATGTTACATTGCAAATAGTAGTTGAACTGTTCTTACAATTCAAGTTTGAAAAAGAAATAATAATAAAATCACATAGTAAAAGTACAACTTCTCATTATTACTACCTTTCTGCGGTTAAAATTTTATAAGATAATCACCAAAAAGTTCCCTTCTGTTTTACAGCTATGTACACTGAAATCATCCGATGACAGCAATTATAAATCTGTTTCACACTGACAAACAGGTAAATATCAAAATTTACTGCAGGTCTGATTATTTAATTTTTAGTCTTACCTCCATAATGAGACTTTGAGCATCCTTTTTAAGTCCAGCAACAAGCAGAGTAATGGAAGGTCTTTCTTCAACCTAATACAAAACAAAATTTGAAACTAAATGTAGGGAAAAAACAACTAACAAGGAAAATATGGAAAAATAAATAAATAATGTTTAAAATGACTAAGAAATCAAAATTTTAAAAATACGAGATGATGTATCTCTTTAAAAATTTCTTCACAAACATTCAACAAGCAACTGACTGAAAGACTCAACCTATGGTCCTAGAAGTGATCAAAGGAGCTGGATGGATAAAAATATTTTAAGTATGAATAAATTTTAAACTAGTATGCTGTGGCCATCACGAAACTTTCTTCTATATTTTTCTTTTTTTTCTGATCCTTCCCCATGCTTGACGAGGGAGCAATATTCCCAACAAAAACAAAATTACACATGCAAAAACTGAAAGTTATTTTAAAAGCCTTGCTTGAATTAATTACAAATATTTTATTTGTTAACAAACATAAGATGGCAACAGTTAAAAATTTTAAATCATTGAGATAATATTTCCGATCATTTCCATACAATTAAAATCACGAGAAATATGCAGACGACAATCTATTACGATTTATCTTTCTTATTGTTGAATTAATAAAGCTATTTTTTATTCGCAAAAAAAAAAAAAAAAAACACCTTGGAACGATTGGTGTCAAAATTGAACCAAAGCCTGTTTACATATGGATTCACATATATTCCGAATTTCAACCAGAACGTAGCATTACTTCTTGAGATAGGGCACTCACAATGGAAAAAAAGAACGGCGATTGCGCTACCCCCTTTTTAGCTATTGACACCAAAATAAAATCAGCTTTTATACCCTTTAAGGGCTACTTGACGATAAATTTTTGTTTGATTCCGTTCATTATTTCTTGAGATACAGCAGTCACAACTGACGACAAAAAACGTTCTATAGCTCAACCCCCGTTTGAGTTATTGACACCAAAATTGAATCAGCACCTGTTCCTGTTACTGGCAATATATGGACCAAATTTTGTTTGATTCCGCCAGTTACTTCCTGAGGAATAGCAATCACGCGTAACTCAAAAAACGTCCCATTGTTCCACCCCCCTTGGAGGAATTCGCGGCAAAAACCAATGGGCACAAGTTCACATAGGGGCACATATGTGTACCAAATTTCGTTCGATTTCATGCGGTAGTTTTTGCTGTAGAGCGGCCACAAAAAACTGGTCACACACAGACGTGACACACACACACACATACACACATACATACACACACACAGACAGACAGACATTTTCCAAAAATAGTCGAAATGGACTCAGCACACCTAAAAACGTTTGAATCCGTCAAAATTCGAAATTCGAAAATTTGCACGAATCCAATACTTTCTTCTATATATTAGATATAGAAGAAAGTAAAAAAGTGAATGGAAATTATTCTTTAGAGACTTTTCAATCATTGCAAAGTTTCAAAGTGACATATAGACACAGGAAAATCTCTTCATTTGTTGGTCATTTTACCTTGACTATTATAAACTTATTTCCTATTCTTAATTTATATATATTAGTTGAAGAACCACATGGAATACTTTAAAGATAGATGATCACAAAAGATCAAAACTGACAAGTAATCCCTAATTTTCTTTAAAGCATATTTACATGCTTACAACTAAAATTGCCCTCCATTTCATGCCACAGGAGTAGCTAAGAAATGAAATTAATTCCCTATCATAGTTCTCTCAGGTGACATTTAATTCATGAGAAACCAAATATTTTACTTTTTATAAATTTACTATTTATAAATTCTCATATAAAATGGTACAATTAATACATTGGAGCAGTTTTAGGAAAATAAATGAAGAAGAATGATGGGGAGGGGGGATAGTTCATTTCATACAATTAAATTTCACATTAAACTTTAAGGACTCAAGATATTCTCATTTCATTTGTATATAGCATTCTTTGTTTATTTATTATGTTTTTCAACATCAACTTTTATATAAAATGTGCAAGTTTTTTCTTTTCTTTTTTTCTGAAAACAGAAATGTTTAAAACCGTTTCTTTAAAACTATGCACCAGCTACTTATAGAACACAGACTAAAAATCATATGATATTGAATTCCGAAATAAATGAATGTTCATCGCAAATTAAATTCCATGCAAATTTTACAAGCATCTTTTAATAAAACCAAATGTGTTTTAGTGAAACAAAATGAAAAGGTAGTCTTTCAGGGAGTCCCTTAAACACAGTTCACTGAATATATTTGTCATTCTTTTAAATTAAAGCAAAACATATCAGGGCTGAAGTGGACTTATGCAAAATTTTCTGAAAACAGTGTGAAATTTTAGAAAGCTCAACCCTGTTAAAACTCTTCGAATACGCATACAAAAATCGCTGAAAGAAATCGTTTGATTTCTTTTTTTTTCAAAGTATATTTTTCAGTTTTAGAATGAAGCTGGATCAAAATTTTCGGAAACAGCAACACAACATATTCGGAAATGCCAAAAATTTAGAATTACAAACACCCCTGCAATATACAATAATGTAAATAATAGTAATAAAAGTCAAAATACATACCTTTTCACATGTTCTTTCATATGATCTTATACTTTCAATCAATGATATAGCAAATGGATAAAGTTGGTTTGCTTGATGAGCTTTGTTTATAATTGCCAAAGGCACACGAAATCCTAACCAACGTAAATTCCTCACCTAAAAAGTTGAGCAAATTGCATTTATAAAAGTGTTTAGAAAAAAGTCACTTTTATCAAATAGAAAAAATAAAAACATAATGAAAAACTAATTACATAGTTATTGCGACAAAAATATTTTTACTGTGTACATGTAATTTGAAATTTCAAGCAATTTTTGATAGTAGTATATAACAATACACATCATGTATAAAATAGAAAATCTTACCTCTTTGGCTAAGGTTATAATCTCAGGCAAAAAATTTATTTTAAGTTTCAGAACATTGCCTTTCCCAGTTCTGGATCTAATATTGTCAATTGCAAATATTCTTCCTGAAACACCCAACTGTCGTTGACTGACCTGAAAGTAACAAAGTCATGTAATAGAAATATTTAACATGTTTTTCAATATAGCATTTATTCATTACCAGTGGTACGCGCACAGCTTTGCCTGTAATAGAAAAATTAAAAGGTCTTTTGGTTCGCCTGTTATATTTACCAACTAGTGATACCCGCACGGCTTTGCCCGTAATAGAAAAATCAAAAGGTCTTTTGGTTCGCCTGTATATTTACAGATAATGTATGGTGAATTTTCTCGCCAGTTGGCTTGTACCCATCTTACGGTTCCACATTATGATAATTTCGTATCTCGCCAATTGGCTGGTGCCCATGTTACGGTTCCACGTTATGATAATTTCGTAATTTACTCGTCCATCTTATGATAGTTTTGTTCTTAAAATTGGAATAGAAAAAGAACCACATCGAATTTTCGAAAAATCGCTTCGAGGTGCATACCAGGGCCGTATCTAGAGGGGGGCCTGACGGCCCCCCCCCGAAATCCGAAATGTTTTGTACCGTAAAACAGAAGAACTTTTTTTTTTTTTTTTAATTCCTGATGTCAGAAAAGAAAAATGACAAAGTTTTTTTTTTTTATTCTTAATTTTGCTACAATTCAAAATTTATAATATTTTGAAGAAATACAGAAAAAGCAGTTCTAGTTCTCATTAGCTGCAAGGCACACTTGAAATTTAGACCTTTAATTAAGACTTCCTGCTCTCTTTCCCAATTCAATTCAGGGCAGTCCAGGGTTAAGGCAGGCCCTTTTTTCAGTTCGAAAGACTTTTCAAGTCTACCAAACTGACTTCTGTGCACTTCCTCCTCCAGGGTCGTGCACAGAAATTTTGGGGCTGTCACAAATGCTTTTTTTGGGCCCCCTCTATATTGTTTACCCATATTTTCAACCCTAGGTTTAAAAATATTGGGCCCCATTTAAGCTCGGGCCCGGGCCAACAGGTGTCCCTTCTCCCCTCTGTGCACTACCCTGCCATCCTCCCCCTAAAACTCTTATAAAACTTACACTGTTCTGATTTCGAGCCGGGGACTCCCCAAAGGCTGGGCCCCTAGTTTCCGATGAGGCGAGTATCTTGTTACCAAGATGTGCCAAATTCAGCTCCTTGATACATCCTGAGTAAAAATGCAAAAATCACGATTCTCGCGTTTTTGTAGCATAATTTTCAAGATCATTTTTGTGACTGATATGTTTCTTGTCTTGCATTTATTTAATGCCGAATTCAGTATCTTGGAAGTTCTTTTGTTATTGCTTGTTTCTTTTTTTTTTTTTACTTCTACTGCATACTGTTAATACCTGTAGTATGAGAAAAAAAATAACACTTACTGTATTCTCTTTCATTTTCTGCACTACTTGTGATTGAAAAAAAAAAGTTTGTTTCAAGAAATATTTCGTTGCATTTATTTTTAACTTAAAACGGATGTGTCTTACAAAGTTATAATCATTTTGTAAGACTGCAATCAACTTCTGAAAAGTGTGAATAAAGAGCTTCAAATAATTTCAACTGTTCGAGAGTCTTTGAAAATTATTTAAGATTTTGAAATTCCTTGAAAAGTTCTTCAATTTTGTATCTTATCAAGAAAATAAAGTATGAATTGTCCAAATGGCCAGAATATTACTCTTCCGTTCTTATTTTCTGAATATCTACACCATTTCTTTTAAACTATTTTGTACAATTTTCATACTGTAGGGCATTTAATGAAAAAAAAAAAAGTTATCAAAAACAAACTTTACTAAAAGCCGATATGAGCAGATGACGAAGCGCTTCCTTTTCTCCTCTCTCGTTTTTCCTCTCTGTCCATTAAGTTCCATGATTTGTCGAACAAGCAATTTTTATTTTGTTTGATCTTGATTTGCAAAAGAATGTATAACTTTTAAAAGACTTTTTTTGCCTATTTTTTTTTCATATTTTTGTAGTCTCAATTACCTAATATAAGGACTCAAAATAAAGATTTTTTTTTTCGAAAATTTCTCGGGGGAAAGACCCCCCGGACCCCCTGAAATTATGGATGTTCTACACCCGACTTAAAGGGACACTCTCCTGTTATCCTTACCACAACAAGGTGAATAAGAAAAGTAATAAGAAATTAAAATAACAACAGTCGAAGCAGTGGAATCATTAAAAATCGAGACAAAAAGTCTTCTATGTTAACATTTTTATGTGTTTGGTGTGTCTATATATACTATGTGTGTGTGTATGTTAGGGCAATGTGCTAATCCGGGCCCCTCCCGAAAAAAAATTCTGGATACGGCCTTGGTGCATACCCCCATGCTACAAACTAACTTTGCCAAATTTCATGAAAATCGGCCGAACGGTCTAGGCGCTATGCGCGTCACAGAGATCCAGACAGAGAGACAGCTCTATTATTAGTAAAGACAGCAGTATTATTAGTAAAGACTATTATTAGTAAGAGACAGCTTTATTATTAGTAAAGATTAAAACTTCAGGATTTTGTTTGCTAAAATTAAAAGTATTGAAAATTGTAAAACAGCAATTGTGTTACAAACCAGAGGGCAGAAACTATGCACTACAGCAGCAAGCACCACAAATTTATACTGAAGCTCACAGATAAAATTCATTAACTTACCAAAAAATATTGCACACACAAGAAAGAAAGAAAGAAAAAAACTGAAAGCATATATTTAACGAAAAGCACTTATTTCTAATGCTTTGCATTTCGCCTTGTGGAAAAGGGAATGTGTAAAAACTTTTACAAAACTACCCAATTATTTTATACACTTGTAAACACCATCTCATTAAAAAAAAAACTAATTTTTTATCTATCTCTTTATAGTAAACAAAAGTAAGGTTTCAAAGAAATTCTGGAACAAAGTCTGTGGCGAACCTGTGTCCAGGAGACCTCATAGCACCTACAGCCTTGAAATTTTGTACAAAATTACTTCGAGCCCCGGGGGGTGTGCACCTGGGGTTTTATTTCTTAAAATTCGAATTAGTTTTTTTATAATTAATTTTTTAAGCTCAAATTTTGCGTAAATTACCTATTATTGACTATTAAAGGGGTGAAAAATTACTTGCATATATTAACATTATATATTGTTGGAAAGGGTAGAATTTTCCGCATTCTACGCATATTGTTTCAATGCTCTAACTTAAATACGAGGGAGTTATTTGCATTTTTTAGCTCGAACTTTTTTAGGCTTAGCTAAAACTTAGGCACTACTTCATTAATTCTATCAGTAAAAAGCGAAGGAATTGTACTACAGTTTTCTTTTTGACACCACTGAAAAGAGTGGCTTTTTTTTACTCCAGATCTAACTCGACCTTTGGTTGAAAAACTGAGCTTCTATCTCCAAAGGAAAAAAAGTTATAAGCCATTAAAAATCAAGTTCGAATAATTCTCGTCTCCATTAAAACTATTGATGTTTTGTTTGGCATTGCCATAGTTACGTCTTTTCGATTCGCATGTTTCTTCTTTCCCTTATTCACAAACTAAAAATCTTAGGCTCAACTCAATTCAAGCCCCAAGCTAAAGAGCATAATATATTACTGAGACCATGAATATACAAAACTGCAGTTTTGCAATGCTCAGAAGCCCCTTAGCCCTTACGGCTCTGCAAGTTGGTACAAGTTATTTTGAAACCCGGGGAAAGGGTGCTTTTTGATCCAAAGGGAGCTCATAATGCTTTTTTAATCTGTTTTTTTCTAACTGACGATTTAAATCTTTGCGAATCAAATAAGATTGCGAAGCAATCTTCCCCGGTTGGTGAGCGCTGGCGAGCAGGGGTAGCGAGCAGAGCCTCCTAGTATTTTACATTAAAAAACAGTTTTATTCAACATAAAATACTGCTACCATGCATAAAATCAACGATCAAAGGGGAAGAAAGATATAAAATAAACCAGTACAGTACGTACAGCATGTAGTAAAAAAACAAATGCACTATAATTTTAGTGTACAGAAGATCCAGTAATGATATTTGTAACTTAAAAATATGAAGATGATGATGATTTATGATGAGAGATCAAACCGTTATTCTTATATATTTTTCAATACACAATACAGTTGCTTCACTTGTTCTTTTATAACGTTTCTATCTGGGGCAACACCCCTCTTCCTGGTTTCTTAACTTCACAATACAAGAGCAGCTTCCATTTTCATAATTTTTACATTTTTCTTAGATACTACTCCATGAAATTTTATGGATTTCCTTTCCTTGACTTTTAATTGTACATATGGACGATTCACTCATATTAAATTGTTGTTATACCTTTGATGCATTTTACAGTTGTTCAAGCACATAATCTTTAGCTTTTCTTAAATTTTCAGAAACTTTCTCTTTTTCTTTCCATCTTTACAAGATGAAACAGCGCTCTTAGTAGGTGTCATTATATTTTAACAACTTTCATTTTAGAATGAAAAATAAAAAAGGAAATGAGGAGTAGTTATTTTTGTAGTCCAATCTAGATAGATTTGTCAATAGAAATCTAGAGTTCAACTTCAAAATATCTTAACCAAGCATTTAAAAAATATGTCAATCACAAAGGTCACCTAATCAAGGGTCGCTTTCTGATGCATTCAAATTTGGCATAAATAATTGTAAAACTGAGGCGGGTGAAAGTATACTGTTAAAATATTTAATAAATGAATTTAAAAAAATATATTTATGAAGAAAAGTTTGTGCAAATGCCAAAATATGAACTCTTCCAAAAGTTATAGTGTAAGGAAGAAAATTAAAAATAAAATAACAGGGGAAAAAGTCACATTAAGATGGTTGCAGGGAAAGTGGAACATTTTAAGATCTTCCTTGAAAATGAACCAACATTAACACTAACTTTTAAAATGTGGAAATACACAGAACAGGCAAATCATCAAACAATATTGTCATTTTTCTTCCTCAAAAAGTGTAATCCTGTCCAACGTTAAACTTAGAAGAGAGTCTCTCTTCCAGTAAAAAAAAAAAGTATTTCAGCCCTTGCATAAACATACAGCTATCAGAATTGAAGTAAATTTACTTTCAACTTACCATTTTGGACCAGTCATCAAAAATACTCTGTGTGCTTAGCTTGACACGAAAACTGTCAGCATCGGATTTCAACTTCTGACCCTCTACATGATTTTCCCATCCTTTACCTAAGACATCCTCAACTCTTTTCATATATACTGACAGTTGCCTATCAATCTAGAAACAAATATCAACAAGATGAAAAAAAAGTAATACATCGTAAAAGCAAAAAAGGCAAAAATCATTACATGATTACAAATTGCGAGCATTTTACAACTACAGACAAACAATGGTTTGAGCATTGAAGAAAAATTTCATAAATTAATGAATTAAAATGAACAAAAAAAAAAAAAAAAAAAAAAAAAAAAAAAAAAAAAAAAAAAAAACGCACATTCTTGGAAGTATAACACAAAATAATTTGAAATACTCTGAAAAGAAGATAAGCAACAATGCAATTAATTTTAAAAATAAATATTTTTTCAAAAAACTTAATCATGATTAATGTTCCAGAACAATGAAACATGTAAGGAAAGAGGGGCATAAGTGAACACAGGACAGATGTGAACATGGTATGTTTTACAATAATACCATCAAGTAAAAAAACCTGAAAAATTTTCACGTAATGGTTGTACCAGTCCTACCTCTTGGCCAAACTTTTAGAGCAGTGAGCCATTTTATGTTTCTGTAGTGACAATTTCTTTGCTTTAGATGGTGTTATTTAGAATTTTTATCTCTGTCTTCTTATCGTGAAAACACATTTTAAACTAAAAAGCTACCCTTAATTATTGCTAACCATTATATGAACAAACAAGTAAATTTATGACAATGTTTCAATTTTTTAAATTAAATTTAAAAAAAAATCCTTTTGCAAGCTAATTCTAAGTTATGATAGGGAGGGCACTTGTAAACACAACATCTAGGGGCACAAGTGAACAGTTCCCACAACCTCTTCGTAATATTGATATTAGTGTAGGATATTATAAATGTTAAAAAGTGTGCAAATATTTACTATATTATTACTGTCCTATAATGAATTCGTAATTTTATTTTTAATTATTATTAAATATTCATTCATATGTTTTTGTTCTTTATTTTTTTTTAATTTTTTGTAACTGAATATTTGGTCAACAATTTGATGTTATACAATACTTACAGCAGAAAAAAAAACACCAAACATTTTCATTCAATTAAACTGAAGTTAAAATCATTTCAAAATACATTATCATTCCCTGTATGAAGCTTAAAAGCAATATACAAAAAATCTAATCCCATAATGGCAAAGTGGTAAAAAAAGGAAATAGCATAAAAACTTCTAAAGTGCAAGCAAAGTTGCACCATTACTTGAATTAGATTTGGATTGAATTAGAAATTAGAATCTTACTTTATATTAAAAATAAGTTTAAGCTTTGCTTTTAAAGGTTCCGTTACATAAGTTGCTTTTAGACATACCAAACTGAAAAATATTTTTGGTAGCAAGTAACATAATTTTTCTTTTCTTTTTTTTCTTTTCTTTCTTTTTTTTTGCTTTAGGCAATAAGTGTAGATTATTTTCACTCATTATAAATTTTGGATAAAAATTCAAGAATTTTAAGTGTAAAAAATGAAAAGGACTGTGTTTTTAAAGGTTCCATACATAAGTTGCTTTTATTTGGAGATACCAAACTAAAAAATATTTTCAGTAGCAAGCAATATATGTATATATATATATATATATATATATATATATATATATATATATATATATATATATATATATATATATATATATATATATATATATATATATATATTTTTTTTTTTTTTTTTTTTTTTTTTTTGCTTTAGGCAATGTAGGTTTATTATTTTCACTCAATATAAATTCTGGATAGAAATTCAAGAATTTTAAAAATGAATAGTAATGTGTTTGGAACCTACTTTCTAATGAAACAAATGTGGAAGCCTCATAGGATTCAGAATTTGTTTTAAAGCAAAAATATTCAATTTTGTCTAACATGTAAACATTCACATAAACTTGAAGAAAAAAAAGAACAGAAAAAATGAGCTTGTAAGGAACTCCTATGCAAATAAGTTCAGCTGACTAAATAATCAGAGTATACAGTAGTAAAGCTTGTGAAAATTGAGAACACATAAACAAATGAATTTCTTATATAATTAAAAACTGAGCGTATCTATGTATCTATGTATGTCCAAGCTTCTTCTCCCAAACGACAGTGAACTGACCATCGAACCAGGTATCGATGGATTCGTAATCTTCCTGTCTTCATGTCTGGCTATTTAACATAATCCTCCGATAATAATTAGCGGAGATATCAATTAAAAACTATCAATTAGGACACTTAAATTTCGACATAAAATCCCTATTTTTCAAAGGCTTTCCTCCATTTAAATTATTTTTCAGTGCTTCATCTCAACTTTCCGCAACAATGCTTTTATTAAAATTTATAGCGCTGAAGAAAATCATTCAGACGAAAGATATGTTGCCTTTTTTTATTCTCGAATATGAACAGGTGAAATTTTTGTTTTTGTTTTGAGGCTTAATCAGGTGATTTAAAATGTTTTTTTTTGGGGGGGGGGAGGGTCCCCAATCTGCTGCAAAATTTCACTGACTTTTTTTTTTGGTTCAAGCCTGAGTGTTGAACTTGCGTCACTTGACATAACTTTTATTTTCGAGGTGGACCGTGCAGTGGCCTAGCTACAGTGTTTGCCGCCCGGGGCGGTTTCTCAATTTGCCGCCCTTTTGTTGTGAATAGCTAACACTTTAAACTGTCAAGAGTGTTGAAATTAAAACTACAAATTTAATTAAAGAAAAAAAGGCGTAATTATTTTCTACGTACTTACAAAAGAAGGGGGAACGGGGCCACACTTGGAGAAAATTGCTAAATTTACGTAAAAAATTTCGAATATTGGGGCAGTTTTTGGGAAAGTGAAGGGAAAGGGCAAGATGAGTTTGCTTTCGATTTTATTCAAAACTGAAGTTTCTTTAGTGTTTCTTTGTTGGCGTTAGGGGATCAGTGGGCACTTCAAAGAAATGTTCCGAAATCAATGTTTTAATATGCAGCTTAGGCTTCTCTGTGAAGAGGTTAAGAAAATCGGGAATGGTTGGATACTCAATTCGAAAACTTTCAGCTCTGAAATATGCAATTTTACGCTTTCTTTGGCAACGCAGTTGCATGTGTATTCTAAGACAGTTGTAAGCGTTAGGGGAGGGAGAGGCACTGAGGCTCCTTACTGAAATATTTTTTTAAATTTAACGGCATCTTTGCTGATTTACTGGATTGGGGAAGGTTTGGCTTCTTTCTTTGAAATTTGTTCAGCACCAAAGACTCAAAAATGCAATTCTAGGCTATCTTTCGTAACGTTAAAGGGTTCCCTAATATATAATGGCATCAAAAATGTTGTGAAGCCAAGTGGCTCTCTAATGGAAACTTTCCATAATTGAAACCTGACTTTAGGCTTTGTATGATATTGATAACGTTCGGAGCAAAAGGGGGTAGAGAGAGGCTTCCCTCCCAAAAACTTTCTTTGAGCTGAAGTTCATTTTAGGCTATCTTTGAAAAGGAAGAATTAGCGAGCACTCCCACCGACACACATTTTTATGAGTGAAATTTTAGGCTATCTTTGGGGACGTTAGGAAAAGTTCTGAGGAGTTCAGATTCACTTCCTCGGAAAAATTTCAAAATTGAAGTTTCCAAAACGCAGTTTTAATCTTTGGAGACATTAGATGGAGGGGGGGAGGGTAATTAAAGTATCTTTCTCAGAAAAATTCCAAAACTGAAGCTGAAGTCCTAAAAACGTATTTTAAGCTATTTTTGATAACGTTAGGAGATAAAGCATAGTTAAGGTTCAAATGCTATTTTCAAAAATTGATATTGAAGAATCAAAGTTTTAAAAACGTAATTTCAGGCTACATGTTGAGCCCTTAGAAGAGAGAGAGGATTTTTCTCCATGAAAATTTTTAAAATTAAAGTCCTAAACATGCACTTTTTGGCTGTGTTTGCTGCGTTAGAGGATAAGACAGGATTCGGGGTTCTACCCATAAATTTTTAAACATTGAGGTCCAAAACCGTATTTCTAAGCTATCTTTGGTGACATCAGAAAAAGAGATGAAAGATTAGAGAGTTCTCCTACCTAAAAACATTTTGAAGCTATCTTTCAAACAGTTAGACTACAGAGTGGAACTGGGAGAGGTTCCCAACCGGAATTATTTGAAACTGAATACGCTAAAAAAAAAATTTTAGACTATGCTTGGCCAAGTTGAGGGACCAAACCAAATGTTAAAAAATGAAATTCGCTCACCTTCCATAAGGAATCGACTATTATGTGATCCAAAGTTATCGGATAGATTTTCTACTCTCAAAAGCGAAAAACAGAAATCCCTTTTACTTCTTCGAAATAGAGAACTCTTGAAATGAATGAGAAATCGAAGTAAACCCTGCAACATATAAAGCCATCCGTGTGATAAGCAATAAATTGTTTCGTGTACCATTTTTCACCCCTCCCTCCCTTTCTCACTCTTGTCACCATTTTCTTAAAGTTAAAAAAAAAAGGTTATGTTCCAAAAGGAGGTTTTCAAGAATATCTCTTAAAATTCAGTGTTAACTCTTTCTTACTGTGAAAAGTGGAAAACTTCATTGCTTTCTTCCTCCTGAAGTTAACTTCTACAGTCTAAACAAACATTGGTCCCATGACTGTCCACTGCTGCCCCATCAGAAACAAAACAAGGAATTGTATTGATATGCTATCAAGGAAGACTTTTGAAATTTTTTTAAAGAAATCAGAAAGTATTGTATGTAAGTAATTTTAATCTGGTAGTGACACAAAAGACTTACAATTCGAAGATTTTCTTTTTGCCTGCAGTAGCAGATTAAAACTATAATTTATTTATTTGAAAAATACGTTTTTTTCCAACCTCAAAAGGGTTAATTTTGCCGCCCCTCGAAATGTGCCGCCCGGGGAGGACTGCCCCCTTTGCCACTCCCTAGCTACGCCACTGGGACCGTGCAAAGCCGGGCAACGCAGCTAGTATATTTAAATCAAACGTTATCGGCTTGTCATGCAATAAAGTAATAAATGTTATTTAATACACTTGAAAATAACGACATCATTCCAAATGAAAATTGATGTCAATGTGTTACATTAATGTCTAAAAATATAAAATTGTGGGGGTGAATACTACAACTCGGTCATTATAATTCAGTTTTTTCCCCTGCTGCTTCGAGAAAACTCCATAAATTTATGCTTTTTCCACTATTTTTGGAGAATGTGAAGAATTGTTTAAATACTATTAAACTACCAATTCTTAGTTTTATTTAATTAGAAATATTCATGCCTCCTTTTGAACAAGAATCTTCAACAAAAGTAAAACATTCTAATTTGTTAAATTTGTAGTTAGCTCATTATAGTATTCAGCCCACAAAATAAAACAAAACATGCACCAGTGCTTGTATTCACTGGAAGCCCATTGTCATGCAAGTATACATCAAATATATTTCAAACTACCCCAGTGATAATAAACTAAGGCTTACTTGTTTGGCCCAGATGATAGAGCCCGCAACTGGAGGTAGATCTCTAACCTTACTCATCCGGCATGCTTTACTTTGGGGATATTGGACTTTAAATTTTTCATGCAAAGCCACTATGTCATCTTTCACACGTTGGATCAGTTGAGTCTGATACTCTCTTATGGCACCTCGAATATGAGGTCGAACAAATAAAGCATTAAAACGTGAAAATATGCGGAACATTTCATTGGCATTTTTTGCAGTCCCCAACTGATCACGGAGCCTTGCAGTGATACGAGTCTCCACTCGGTCAATCCGTTCTTCATACCTACAAACAAATATTATGAAGTTTAAATACAAACGTACAACTTCAAAACTATGCTACTTTAGTTGAAATAACTTACCTTCTCAGAGATGCCTCCCATGCTTCAGTTCCTTCTTTCGATATGTCTAGTCCATCAACTTCTTTCACATTTTCATAGGCTAAATTGACTTCCTAGTAATTAAGACACGAAACAAAAGTTTTCTTTTATTAACAAGATGAACAAAATAAACAACTTAAGCTTTGCTTTTGAAACTAAAGAAACACCTTAAACTTTTCCTAAGTTCTTCAAAGCAAACTGATATCAAGTTAAATATTTCACCCTCTATATTAGATGTTACTTGTGCTCCATTCAGTAATTAAGTATTGAAATGCTCATAATGGAGTATGTTTTAAAACAAATAAACATATTGTCAGCTTCAAGCAAAAGTCACTAAGTCGGCAAAACACATTTGATAGACTGCTTTAGACTGCTAAAACTTTCAACTATAGTTGAGGCAAACCTAACCGGCAGCATTGTAATGGATTAGGATCTGCATAGCCTTCACAATGTTGCCAAGTTAGGTTTGCCCGAACTAGTTATTTCCTGCTATTAATTATTTGTACAATTTATACGTTAAATTGGTAAACCTACAGCAAGAAAGTAGGATCTGTTACATGATTTGTATTATTTTTCAAAACAATTCAAAAACTTAAAAAAAACACAATATTTCAAAGCTAGACTTTTGCAGTTACTGATTTTTGTTGAAATGATGACAATATATTATAATGTAATAAAACAGTGTTCGTGCATTGAGTCCAATTGTGGTGCAAAAATGTGCATGCTAAGCACCTAGAAGGATGTAGTGACAATCAAAATAATATATATTAGACTTTCCAACGTGCATTTATATTCTCTCAACAAAAGAAGGGCCAAGTCTTCAAAATCAATGACTTAGGCTGTGACAGAGAAACTAGAAAGTTAAAAATATGAAAGGCTGTGAATATAAGATTATACAAGGGGAAAGGCATAAGTTTTGTATTTGAAACAGGTATATTTTCTATGCAAACAGAAAACATAAAATATTTTGTATCTAAAAAAAAATTTCAGTTCAAGAGGCAGTTACGTTAACATAATGAAGGACAAGTTCTGCTCAAATCTATGGGAAATTTGTTTCATCAAACGCTGATCCTATGGGGAGGAATAATTAATTAAATTTGAATATTCCAAAGGATTTGAAACAATAGATAAATAACAAATGCAGAAATTTAAAAGGATTTATACAAGCCAAATAAGGAGATTAACAAAATGTATTGATTGCTTTACTTCAATGGCATTCACATCAGCAGCATCAAGAGAATCACTTTTTGCTTCTGAAGGATCCTCTGCAACTGGAGTTCCTGTGGGCTGAGGCCTAGGAATTGTAGATGGCCTCAGAACTCGAACAATAACAGTCCTTAATTGCTCATGTTGCCTACGAAACCTATGCAATGAAACATTGAAAGTAAGTAAAGTGTGGTTTTTTATTCAATGTAACAAAATGTTTAATAAAAGATTCCTTACTTTCGCATTTGTTCCATTCTGCCTTGCAATTTTTTGTGAGCTGGACTAACTCGCCACACCATTTTGATATGTTCATCTCGTTTTTTCTTCACAATATCTCTCAGTAAACCTTGTAATTTATCATATTCATCATCCCACGTACTAAAAACTTCAAAACAAGAGTTCAGAACCTAAATGAATAGAAAACTCTTTTACCAAAAATACACTACTTCTGCTCTATTACAATAATTGTATGCTAAATTGATGCTATTAAATCTATCCATATTATAATATTTTAAAATAGTTGAATGTACACATAAATTAAGAAGACAAATTAGAAAAACAAACAATTAAATGAACAAAAATAAGGGGGGGGGGGGGAGATAAATTAATAACATACAAAATTTATTTTAAATTAATCAAAATTTTACAGAATGAAAAATATTAGTATATGAGATAATTTCAGTAAAACACGTGTTTAGTTCACTAAAAATTAATTTCCAGTACATTTAGTACATTAGTACCAGTGTAGTTTTACCCAAATAAAAGAGTTCCTACTTTATACAGAATATCGTGTATTTTCATACACAAAAGTAAAATTAAGCACTTTAAGCATCTTAGAAGAATCTCAAAAAATAAAAGTAAGTACTTTCTAAGCATCCTAGAAGCCCCAATAGGTTATGTAAGTACATCATATAAATTGTAAGTCATCAAAATAAAAAGTTAAGTTCTAAAGGACACAAAGTGTTCCAAACCTTTTCAAATTCTTCAAAAGGAATGTGCATCAGTCTCCTTGTTCCTAGAACCTGAAATATTGGAAGAAACATTCAGAAAGAGAAAACATCTGCAGTTCAGCAATAGAGAATGTTACAAAGTTCCAATTACTAATATATACAGTGGCGTACGCAAGGAGGGTGGCAGGGGGTTATCCCCTCCCCCTAAGGTACATGTTTATATGAAAAATTTGTACTTTATCCAAAGCTAATCATCATTTTTTATATTATTTAAGTTTTCATTAAATTAATTTTTAAAAAATTAAGAGGATTAAGAGGGGTCTTGAAGGGACACTTGTCGCGGGCGAAAGTACTGTTAAAGAGGTGGCAAAAAGACTAAGATGTTCGTTTATTTTCAATTTTATTAATATTAAAAATAAAGTTACAAAGACATAATGCACTAAAAATTGCCCAAAAATGGGGCTTTGAGGTCTCATTTTCGAAAATTTTACTTGAGTCGGCCCCCAAACCCGTTCTCTTACAAACAAACTAAAGACTGTCTAAGCTAAGGGTTTTCAAAATACTTACAGAGGCTCGTATCTCACATCTGTCCAACATCACCAAAGAAAGTCTAAAATTGCATTTTTTAAACTACAATTTCTAGAAATAGCCAGAGGTGTTTCCCTGAACTCCCATACTTTTATTTTCATTACGAAGATGGCCAATACAATCACGTTTTTAAGATTTCAATTTTCAAATATTTTCAGGGGAAGGCCTGAAAAAAATTCTCCTATTCCTAACAACACCAATGATCGATTGAAATGCACTTTTTAAAACAGCAATTTCGAAAAATTGCCAGGATTTACATCTTGAGACTACAATTTCCAAAAATTTCCAGTGGAAGGTCTCCTAACCTCTCTTGCTCTTATTATCACAAAAGATTGTCTAAAAGTGCATTTTTAAAGCCACAACATTGCAAAATTGCCAGTGGTGCTTCCTTGAACATATTCCTGTCCCAAATAGAAGCAAAGTTGACTGACAGTCACGGTTTTTAGACCTACAGCTATTTCAAGAGTTTAGAACCCAATGAAAACATCGAGATAAAGGAATATTCAGGTTATAAGACTGCTAATTATGGTGATTTGACAGTAAATACATCATGTAACTAATATAGGGCCATTTCACAAAAATGGCAACCCTTTGTTCCGCACAAGACAATTCATTTATTTGGTTAAAAAGTGATAAATTTAAAGGTGACGAATTTTTTTTTGCTGTAGAAACCACACATAAGCTTGTAATTTGAAAAGCAGAAAAAATTTTACTCAGAAAAAATTTGTTCATTAATATTTTAAAGTATTTAAATGAAATATATGAGGTGTTACGAGCGGGACAAATGAACATTTTCTGTGGAATGGGCCTGAAGAGTGAAAGTTCCAGTGGATTAAATAATAGAGAGTTACAAATTAGGTAGATGTAAATAGATGAATTACAGAAATATAAATAGGCAGATTTACAGAGTTAGAAAGATTTTTATACTGATACCAAATTTAGTCAAGCAACCACAAAAGGTGGCATTTGGGGTAAAAAGGTGAATGGCATTAAAAAAAATTGTGTTAAGAAGCAAACCAGTTAACAGCCACAGATGGTTTAAACAAAATAAAATAAAAATAACTTCAAAAAATTTAACTCTTATAATAATTATGATTTAAGAATTTATAAGGTAAAAACTTTTCAAATCTCAGAATGAAAATTCAGCAAAAATTGAGAATAAACGGTTTACAGTTAACCTTCAACAACTGATTCATCAAATCACGAGATATTGCTTCCACCAATCTTAATGCTCTTGGAATAGGATATTTTGTGCTCCGGATTTTTCTCAGGTGGAAAAAGATGGCTCCTAAAGCAGCTCGAATTTTATCCAGTTCTGTAGCAGCTAATAAATCATTCAATGGAAAATCTTTCATCAAAGGATTGTAATCATTAACTGTAGCCAGAGCTTGTTTAAGACCTAAAACAAAAGACAAAAGTTATAACCTTTTACTACACCATTTGTAATGTTTGGGAGGGGGGGGGGGGGGTAATTAGTATAAAGCCTTTAATTTTAAGCAGCAATAACTAGAACATGAATTTAAGAAAATCAGGTTAGTCTCAGAAATAAGCAAATAATGTTATACATAAATAATAAAGCACATTAGCAGCAACATAGTGTAAATTTGAAACATAAAATTACTAAAATGTATAACAGGATGTCAATTTATATTTTATAAAGTCAAAATCAAAACTCTTTGTTAGCTATTTTTCTACATATCTTTTAATGATTTCAGAATATCAAGCTCTCAGTACTAACAAGCATGCTCTAAATTTACTTTTCAAAACAAACTACATAAAAAACATATTTAACTGAAGTAATGTGCATAAATGTCAAAAGTAAATCAGTTATAATCAAAATTCAAAACCTTGATATGTACAACTTCAATGTCTTTAAAAATTTCTGTTTGAACATTGGACTTGATTTGGTTTGAACATATTGTTGGATTTAAAGTTGTTCCATCTTTAAAATAGAGTTATCTCAAATTCAAAACCGACTGTTAAAAAGAATAAAAATTAAATAATGCTCCAAAAAAATTCATTTTCCAGGCATTTCTCTGAACAAACAAATCAACCTTTGTCTGAATTTTGTTTTTCTACTCTCTCTCTCTCTCTCTCTGTTCTTCCCCTCTCAGTGATTTTCAATATTTTTCAGTAATTTTGAATATGATTATGATTTTCTAGTTTTCTAATTGTACAAAAAGAAGCTTACTGCTACATTTAGAAGGACAAACTATTACTTTCTTCTCATGCAAATATCACTTTATACTTTCATCTTAACAATAACATTTTAAAAAATGGTCCATTATAATCTTACTATTAATAACATGAATGTCTCTTTCATCCTTGACATAATCACAAGTCAAACATTATGGGTCATTTCACGATATTTTGGACAACTATGCAGAGTCTGTAACATGACCTTTTTTGCCATAACTTTTTAATTTACAGTTTGATAAGCATATAATTTAATTTTAAGTTTGTCCTACCAAGACACAGACTGAAATTAAAATAATTTGCAAATCAAACAGTAAAATAAATAGTTAGAGCAAAAAAAGTGTCATGTTATGGACTCGACATTTGTCTGGAATACCGTGAAATGGCCCTTATGCAATAGACTGCACTGGAAAATCATGTGAATGTAATATACTTAACAATTTATACTGTGTTGTTGAATATATAAGCTATTTCTGCAGAAAAGTAAATGCTTTTGATTGTAATAATATTACTAATCACTGAAACTGTTAATTTTTTTTTTTTTTTTTTTTTTAACAATTTGAAACATTTTGTTTGAAGAGGCACACAATTGCCAACTTGGGAAAAAATCAAGTGTAAAAAGAATATGTTGTTTTAATTATGAAAACAAATTCAAGTCCTATAAATTCAACTAACTGCATGTAATATACTTGTAAGCTCAATTTTTCGAAAAATCTTTTTGTGTTTTATTGCTCTATTTATCTGTTTATAACAATTTATTACCCAACCACTGAAAAAAACAATGTCCAAAAAATATGTTGCAAAAAATAATCCTTGCATTTGAATAATCCAAATTTTCCAGAGTTCTGCCAAAATTATTCTGAGAAGAAATTCTCTTGACCTTGGAAGTCTAGCTTCACCTTAAACATTTTTAATAATTTCATCAAAATCTTTTTTAACTACATCTTTGGTAAGTCGGTAAGCAGTAAGGTTAAATTTTGCAAATGGTATTGACTTGAATTAGTTTGGATGCAATTGGATAGAAATTTTGGAATCGGGGCGGAAAAATGAGCGTACAAGTTATCAGCAAAGGAAAAACTAATGGTCAACATGAATTTATTAGTTTATTAAGCAGTAAAACCATGTAGTTGGAAAAAATGAGCAAGTGTAACAAAAGCAAATGCAATAAGATTTCGATAACTGTACAAATCAGAACTGCCGCAAAAATGTGTAATGGTAATCACTAAGTTGGCCGCGTTGAAAGCATTACGAATGAAAAAAATAACCAACCTGTATCTGTGTCAAAACTGACTGTAGCATGGAAACGTTTTCCCTTTTTCAGAATATCAAGTGTAAGAGCAACTTCTGGACTTTCCCTCTTTTCTTGTATACGCAGCAATGCTCGCTCTAAATTCAACCAGAAACTAATTTCTTGCAAGGCTGTCCCAGAGGATGGATCTCTATCAAGTTTTGTGACCTAAAAACATTAAATAAATTATTGAAAGACATGCTGAGACGAAATTCGAAGGAATATATAAGAGAATTAAAACTGAATAAGAAAAGTTTTAAAAGGAAACTAACATAAGGAGAGGTGGGGCATGTTGGTCTGCTTTTTTACTTATCATTTTTTACCTCATCAAAAAATTTAATGAGCAGTTCCATTTTCTACATTAAGTTTTACTAAACACTTCTCAACCACACAGATTTTTTTGGAAGTGTTGATTTGATATTTTTTTTTTATATTAATTTTTAACAGAACCTAGTAAAGTGGACCAATGTGCTTCACGGGTGGGGTACGTTGGTCCGCCTGGTGGGGGAAGTAACTCGAACAATATTTGTTATAATTTTAGTGATAAATTCTATTAAACTTTTTAACTACCTTATTCTCTGTTTTGTGCAGAGTGAAAAATATCAAGTTTAAAGATCAATATCAAGCACTCACCATTATTATGCAATTATTTTTTTTTAATCAAAAGAAAAATCATAGAATATTGTTATAATTATTGAGTTTAAGAGCAAAAAAAAGTTTTTAAATTATGTGGGATAGGTTGGTTGGGTCCAAAGCACCACACAAAGATTGGGCCAACCTGCCCCACCTTCTTGGTCTGAAAAAGTAATATCATATTTTTTTTCTTTTTGAAAAAAAAGAAAAAATTGCCAATTACATTGAACTAAAGGAACTTACTGTAAGAAAGGAGTTCAATTCCCCCCCCCCCCCCCCCATCTTGATGAAAATCATTAAAAAAAAAATAAGTTACAGTTTTCTGAAAATTACTCAGGACTACTGAAATAACACTTTCTGGAATAAAATTGGTTCAATATAACTGTACCATATGATTTCATTATAGGATTTGTAGGACCATAGGTGCTATTTGTTGGTCATAAAATAAAATAAAAAATATTAATAGTATTGAAATAATTGAGACTGGTCCAACGTGCCCCACCTCCCCTACAATTTCATAATATACAAATATAGCAATATGTTAAGTGAAGTTAAGCACATCTTTCTAGTAAATACATTAATGGAGAATTCAAAGAGCACTAACTAAAAAAAAAAAAAAAACACACACATCGCTAAAACACACTTGATTATTTATTTGAAAAACATATGATTCATATAAGTGAGGATCACTGTATTGCTTTTTATTGAATAGGCAAAAGGAATAGATTACCTTCTGTATTTCTCTGATCCATCTATTTACACCATTCTGTAATTGATTTAAGAATGTAGAATCTTCAACTTTGTCACCAAAATCATTTACAGTTGCCTTTCTGCCTTCTTCACTTGCTTTTTTTACTGTAGCAGAAACAACTGGATGAATGAGAAGAGTTATTTCAGGAATATCAATGTTCTGCTGCAAATGAAGCAAACCCATCTCCAATTCAGCTATCTTTTTCTCAACAGTGGGCGCCATTTTATCTCCATCTCTGTTTTTAAAAAAAGACACAAGAGAAACAATATTAAGAAAAACCACATGAGTAAAAGTGTATTTGCTATAAATTCAAAAACCCATGGGGAAAATGTACAATTGTAAGTCATGTTATGCTTCTAAAACAAAGATATTTTATTTTAATATCAAAACAAGAAGCTCAGTTTTTAAAAAGTATGAAATTAATTTGCCCCTTACCTGCCGAGGAAAGCGTAGAAGATTCGCTCCCCGGTGCACTGATTTTGACACTGGTGCACGTAGTTATGGCACGTAGATTGATCAGTAAATGAACAACTCATAATATTTTTTTGAATTTTTTAGAGTTCAACATAAAAAGTGCATTTCCTGAATTCAGCATTCAGGAAATCTAGATCTCAAATACTTTCATAGCTTTCTTATGTCATGGGCAAATTGGAACTTAGCGCAGGCAAGAACAACAGACATTTTAATTTCTAAAATATCTTTTTAGGTTTAAATATCCCTCTTTCTTATTTTTTCAAGTTTAAAAGCTGAACATTGCTAATAATTATCAATTCAGTTTTAAGAAAGCACGGGCAGTTATATCCACAAGATCGAGAAGAAAGTTTTGTGATGGCAACATACTAAATTAGAATAGTGATTCAAATTTTTAAAAAAAAAAAACCTGAAGTTGTGAATGTACAACCATCATGAGTTTGATTTCCTTTAGTGGAAAAAAATTAACTACAGATGGAGACATAATTTATTTAAGAATAAAGAGATACTTTCACAGAAAGTTTCAAAATATTCAAGAAAAAAGCTAAGAATATCCTGAATTGAATAGGGATCAAAAATTTTCTAAACATAAGGACATGAGTCCTCCATCTGGTGTTCTACAGCATGAGGCAAAGCTACTTCAAATACTCTCAAATAACATCTCTAGGATTAAAATTTAAAACAAAAAGGTGAATAAAGTAAATTAACATGAAAATACAGCATACAGGTATTTTAAGGCTACAATGGAGCTTCTTCATCAGTGCAAAAAAACTCAGCATACAGCCAGAAAGTTGTGGGAAAACTGAATGTCAACCACATGGACACCGGTAGTTGGTGTTCAGTTCTCCCTTGACAACGATATGTAATATTAATATGTGCAAGTAATTTTTCACCCCCATATTCGGAAATTTATGTGAAAATTGGGCCTAAATTGGAATTAAAAAAAATACTACTCATAGAATTATTTTGGAACCGGTCTGCAAACCTTTCCGGTGCTAAAAGAAAGATACTGTGAAAATTTCAGCGAGATCGGCCAGGTAGTTCTCGAGTTTTGTGCGTTCACACAAGCAGACACTTTTTGGAGATTTCATTTTATACTATGTAGAGATGATAAATGACAAAAGGCTATATCTAACTGCAGAAAGTCTTGAAGAACATGTTTGTGAAAAAAAAAACAGCTTTGTGCATATGTGCAAACAATTATTTTAATACATATTTATTGCTTTAATAACAAAATGCAAAAATGGGAAGATCACGCAGTATTTTATTCATATGAGACAACTTTTCTTTACACAAACAAAAAAGATTAGCACACATTTTTTGATTTTCAGAACATACAAGGGACGTTTTGGAAAGTAAGTTTCTGTTCCAAAATAAAAAGACAAGCACAGATACAAAAAAAAAATATATATTGAACAAAAGTCTACGACCCTTGCCTTACTTTTTCTACATAGGTCTCGTGATTTTCTAAGCATTTGTCATAGCGTTGTACAAGTTTTGGTTTACCCTCTTCATCAAATGTGCCACCTGTGTAGTCAAACATGAGTTAATATAATAGGAAAACATCCTACTTTGTTTAGCACAAATAATCTGTTAATTTGTGCTAAACAGCATTGGATGTTTTCCTATAATTCTTCGCACAAAGGTATTTATTGCTTAATGAGGTAACATGTTCTTTCAACTCATCACTGTTGTATCACTCATCATCAAGACTTCAGATGCCAAAACAAATGGAAGTCTCTAAGAACAAGATCGAGGGTATATGAACTTTTCTCCACATCACCACCTCTTAGCAATGCACCTTAGGTTTCAAGGCTCCAAGCCAAATAACTCCTACAAAGCAATGCAGGAACAGTTTGGCTGGGAGGAGTTTGACTATTCTCTGTACAGTCCAGGCACGAACTCGCTCTTTGTAACTTGCATTTTATTCACTCATTCTTCTTCGGCATTTGGAAGTATTTCCTTGGCAGTCAACGGAAAAACCAGGATGACAAGCTGAAATAACATGTTACCTAATGGCACATTCTACAAAGAAGGTAAGCATAAACCTATATGAGGCTATGACAAATGTCTAGAAAATTACAATAACTATGTCGAAAAATAGTGTAAGGGTGGTAGGTTTTTGTGCCATAAATTTCTTTCCTGTTTTTGTACTTGTTATATTTTTACTTCAAAAGTGAATTTACTTTTGAACAACCCTCATATATTACGCATTTTTGTGCATATTTTAATGATTTTTAGTGCATACTGTCAAGGCATTAGGTATCACATTATTTGGTCAAACACTTTTAAACAGGCACATATAAACTAATTCATATTACCTTTCAGCTCTCCCAGTTTCTCTAACATAAGACTTGAAATATGGAGCCACAGCACTACTGACGTAAGAATGAAGAGTTTCATAGGGAGATGCATCATTTAAATTCATAACTCGAACCTGTGAAGCAATTCGCTTCTCTGCCTCGATAACAGAAGATGTTTTGATGATAACAATGCTGGAAAAATGTGTTTTTGAATTAGTTAAAATAATGAGTTAGCAAGAACTATTAATTACATAAGAGAATTGCTGAATATGATTTAAGAAAAAAAAATTTTTTTTTTTACCTGTTGACTTTAGGGTTTGAAAAGCGAACATCATCTGAAATGAGGTATATAACGTTTTCTTTTTCCTCATCACCCTCTCCAGCAGCTTCACCAACTTCTTCTTCATCTATTAAAAGAAATTATGAATATTTGAATATATATAGCAGGAACAGTCGGTTAGACCAGTCTTGATAATTATAATGCTATTAATGATTTACTCTTTAATTTATGACAAACAAACAGCACATAAATCCTAAAAAGGAATTACATTTCACAGTAACATTGAAAAACTTTTATTTCAGAAACAAATTTTATTATTGCTTTGCAACACCGAGTAATGGGCACTCTTAATGGCATTCTTAAGTCTGAAACTTTATGGAGACAGGAGCAATAAATTCAATTATTTTCCTAATGTAAGTTCTTTTAGTTTGAAATTATTTATAGTTTATCTATTTTCTAACGTAAATGAAAAAGACAGCTATTTTTAGACTAAAAAGTGGAGGGTTCACATCTAAAAAACCCATAGAAAACAAAAACATCTAGAAGAGTTACAAAAGCAATATTCCAGTATTAGCCAGGTGCGCTGACTTTCAAAAACTATTCGCGGGCTAAAGGTCTTCGAAAGTCTAAGGGGGTATGTAATCCTGAAGGGCCTCCCCCCAAAAAGGATCAGAGTTTTGTTCCTTGAAAATGCTAGTTTACATATTTTCTTTTCTTCTTAATTGTAGTTTCAAAAATGCAGTTGAATAATATGTTCAATAATATTAAAGAAAAGGGGCTCTCCCCTGGAAAATTTTTGGAAGTGCTGTTATTGAAAACGCAAATGCATTCTATCTGTGCTGATTTGAGGGGACGGAATGAGATTTGGAACTCTCCTTTGGAATTTTCAAAATAGAAGTTCCAAAATACAACTCCAGACGATTTTTGGCGATGTTAGGGGGAGGGGAGGTTTCAGGTTTGTGAGATTTTCTCATAGAAAAGCCTCAAAACCTTAATGTTAAAAATAGCATTTTGAGGAAATCTTTGGTAACAAGATGGGGGTACAGACACATTTCCCCATAAATTTTTTCAAACTGCATTTTCCAAAATCGCAATTTTAAATAATCTTCAAAGAGATTAAATTAAAAGGGGATTAAGGGGTTCCCTCCCCCCCCCCCAGAAAATTTGAACTCTTAGTTTTTAAACCTCAGTTGGCCATCTTTGATAACATTAGGCGAAAGAATGGGATTCGGAGCATTTCCACGAAATTGTTAGAAATTGAAGTTTTGAAAATGCAACTTTAGACCTTCTTTTAGCAATATTAGAGGAAAGTGAGGTTTGAAAGCTTTCTCCCCGAAATTTTTTTGAAATTAAATCATACTATAGGCTATATTTCATAACGTTAGAGGAAAGGATGAGGCAAGGAATCCTATCAAGGAAAGTATTCGAAATTGGAAGTCCAAAAAATACGATTTTAGTCCGCCTTTGATGACTTTAGAGAAGAGATGGAGTTAGGTAATCTTCCCTCAAAATTTTTAGAAATTGAATTTCATAAAACTTAATTTCAGAGTACTTTTGTTGACGTTATAGGAAGGGGGCTTTGGGGATTTCCAACGGGAATTCGACCTTCTTTTAACATAATTTCATAGGTAGAGCATCAGTCACAAAAGGCAGGGCATTGCTTCCCAATGCCACCCCCAGGCTTCTTCCCTAAAGTTATGCAGTGGACATACACTGCTTGGGGCTCTAAATTTAAAACCAACTTTTGAATTCCACCAAACTCCCCCTCGTATTTGACACACCGTAAAGCAGTCCTCTTAAATCCTTAAAAGATAAGTCTAGGCGCATGAAAACATCTTTTAGTATATTGAAAAGAGTCCTTGACTTAATATTTAGCTTCACAAAAGTGCAAATTTCTCACATCTCACAATTCTCAACGACACCTGTTAAGCAAAAAAACCTTTGTCTTTCCATAAAGTACGCCTCACGCAAAAGCATTTGCCATTTTTTCTTAAAAATGACACTCAAAAACAATTTTTTTGAGGGGCCTGAGCCCCCCCCCAAGCCCCATGTAGTGGTATGGCTAGTGGTATAACCAAACAATGAAGATGATGAAGACCCTAGTTGTGCTGATTTTTGAGAAAATTTAGATGGTTCTGGCACATTGCAGTGTAAAAGAAAAAGTTGGTCAATTTTATGTGTTGTATTAATTAATCTTTAAACTTAATGTTTTTTTCATTCCAAACACAAAACAGCTTAAGTTAATTACAATAGTAGATAAGATTTATCATTTAAATTGAAACAGGGAAGTGCAGACCAACTTGAACCTGGGACACATTGGTCCGCTTCAAAAATTTCTGCTCAAAAATCAATCTAACCAACAGCAGAGACGCATTGGCACAGTTGGTTCGAGTGTGTTATGCTAATAATGCATAAGTCGTGAGTTCAAATCCCAAAGTTCCGAAAACTATCGATTTGATGATTTATATTCTTCAGCAGAATTCTGATCCAAATTTGCATGATATTTAATATATATATACATTGAAGGATTCTAAGCTCCAATTCTGTTGCTAAAATCAGGAAACAAGACATTAACTTAATACAGTTGCAGTGAAACATTTAAAAAATATTTTAACAAAGTATTAGCCTGAATTTCAATTATTTTTGTTGTTTTATTACATACAAGACTGAAATTGAAGAGCTGAATATTTTATTTACGGAGAAAATCACTTCGGTTTGACAGTTGGTTCGATTTTTTAAGCCATTCCTTTTATATACTGCATTAAAGCTAAAATATGTTTCTCAGACCTTCTGCACTCAATATGTGTTACTGCTTAAATGGCCGACTCAAGAATTGATGAAAAACAAAGACACACATTGACTTTTATATAAGTAGACAGTGGCGTACTGGGCCGCCGGGATACCGGGAAAATTCCCGGTGCGCCGGTGCCTAAGTCTTTTTTTTTTTTTAGGATTTTGTACTGGATATTACGGCACCATTTACCATAAGATTTATTGTGTGAAATGAACAAGAAAGGCGACTGTACTACTTCATAGGGTTTTCTTTATAGTACTATTTACGAATCGTAAAAACAACAATAAGTAGCACCGACTTAAACTCAAAAGAAACTAATAAATCTTTCCATTTAAATTTTTGTCTATTACCGTGGTTAGAAGATTTTCTAACCTTCCTACGGCGCCCTTCACTCTATAACTCAGTGGTAAGCCAAGGGTTTTAGTCCGGGAGGGGGGGGGGGGGGGGTGAGGTCGAATTTTTTTTATATCGTCTTGATGTCGGTTCCAACGAAGTAAAAGAAAAGCAAAAACTTTGGTTTCATCAAATTTGCGGGCGGGGAGTGCGACTGCAGGCTGCAGCCACACACACAAAAAACACGTAGCTCCTTCCTTGAATTCGTCACTGATATAACTAAGCATAACTAACAGCGAAAGATTAATAAAAATGAAATAACAGCATTGCACAACCCTTTAGTATTATTCATGATTCAGGAGCTCCGCGGAATATTTCAATAGTTTCATAAATTTCATAATTCTCTTATAGTGAAGTAATTGCAAATTTCGTGGCACTGGCGTGGCGCCCCCATGAAGACTTCACGTTGCTCTGATTCCCCCCTCCACTTTTTTTGTCACTTAAAAAATATTTTTTTCCCTTTGACGATTTTTCTACTCTCTTATCCTGACACCTGGAAATTCTGAAGTGCATAAGTTTTACGGCAATCCTTTGAACGCTAATTTTTAAAAACGAGTAATTGTTGTTTGTTTTTGAAAGCTTCAATATTTCTACCATAATTATGAGCTCATTTGTTTAAATGTTAATTTTTTTTATTTAATATTTGTTTAAAGTTTTGAGCAGTTATGAGGGGCTTATATCCTGATTTTTATAATAATGTTGAAAATATTTTCACCTTTTTAAATTTGAGCACACATCTTTTATTTATTTTAACAAAGATTCTTTGGTCTCTCGGGCCGTGGGTCCCTCTGCGGTGTGCCCCGCTCCCCGTACTGCGGCGTCTGCGGTTACGTAGATCTGGGCTGCCCCCTTCCCCCATTTTCTCAGGTCTTTAAGAATATTTTTTTATGCTCTGTTGCAGGCGAATAGTTTCTTGAAGGGTCCGTTTTTGCCAGCTTGAATTTTAAAAAGACAGGATATAACAGAAACTTTTTACAATTTACAATGAAAAAGTTATTGATGAACTCTGTGAAGTCAAGAAATGAGACGACTTTTATCATTGTGAAGATATTTATTAAATTATTCCTTTAAACTTTATGATAACCTTTTACTTATTTTTTAGGAAAATGTCCGCTTTTCCTTTTAAAGAAGCATCCTTATGTACATATATTGATAATTCATAATTTCTCTTATCTGATTCCACAATTGCCATTATTGACTTCATCTCATTTACTTATTTCGTAAAATTCGTTCACAATTATTTATAGATTTTCCGTTATTTTCAGATAACATATTACGTTTTTATGTTTATGTACACTATGATACGGTAATCACATTTTTTAAACATAATTTTAGATCCAAAAGAATCATATTTTCCTTTTATTATAATGAAATATTTAATGTTATAAATTGTGTATCGATAATCAGTATTATTTTAATTCGTTCAAAAGAAGCAGGAAAATCAATGACATCAGTCATGTAATCAGTTAAAGTAGAAATGTTATAAAATCTTTACAGGTTCCTTTTGCAAAATTTCTATGCAATTATTAGAGATTGTTTGGTTGGAGGGCAGTGTCTCAGTCAGTGTAACCAGAAGGGGGGCTCACAGTCCTCCCCAGAATGCTGAGTTGAATGTTTTTTTAAAACTGTTCTTCATTATTGAATAACACGTATTGGGGAAAACAAAGTGATTTTAATTAAAAAAGAAAAATAATAATACTGTCGGGGGAAAATCTTAATTTATTTTTAAAAAATCTTTGAATGAAAAATATTCAATAGTTACTTCTTATTGGTCAGTTAATTACCCCCCCCCCCCCTCCCTTTCTTTTTTTTCTAGTTCGACTGTAAGTAAGAAAGTCTTCATAATTCTACTCCTCCGAAGCTCCCCCCCCCCACACACGCACACCGAAAGCATTATGTAGCATCTTAAATTTCGTTTCCAAATCTTCAATTCCGCAAAATTTTATGGGGACGCCCCCTAATGCTCAGCAAGTTCGAAAATTGCGTTTTTGGAGCTTTAATTTCGAAAACTTACCGCCTCTTGGGTTACAAAATATGGTACTACAATAGCGTTTTTAAGACGTGAATTAAGGAAAATATACGGGCAAGGGTCCCCGAACCACCTTCCTCTAATTATATAAAATTAGGTTCTTTAGAACACACTTGCAAAAAAAAAAACGGAATAGCCCCTGAATACAAAATATTCCTTCTGTTTAAGGACCATAATTTCGAAAAAAATTTCAGGGAAGAGCTCCAGAACCTCCTTTTCGTAAAATCTTCAAAATTTGTCGACAATTGCGTCTTTGAAACTTCAATTTCGAAAATTTGGAGGGGGAGGAATAATTGATTTCGACCTATTGAAAAAAAAAAGATCGGGGTCACTCCCTGAAGCTCCATTCCTTACCCAAAAGTCAATAAATACGGCGTATAATCGCGTTTTTGAAGCTTTAATTTCTAGAATTTTTAATGTGCAAAAAAAAAAAAAAAAAAGCGCCACTGTTGGAGGGTTGTTCTAAGACTAATCACACCGAAAGCCGATGTAACAGAGGTAACAAAGTATTATCTTTTCTCCTCCGTGGCTCTATCTCTCTGTCGACTGCAGCCATTGATTTGTCGACCCAAAAACAATTTTTACTGTGTGTTATCTTAATTTTCAGTTGAAGTATATACCTTAAAAAACTTATTTGATCCATTTTATTTTCTAATATTTTTGTAGTGACGATTTCCCCCTTATAAGGCTTCAAAATGCATAATTTTACATCGTTTTTTGAAAATTTCCTCCGGGGGGAGCTCCAGACACCCTAAATTTTAAAGCATTACATATCTCACTAAAAGGGAAACCCTGCACTTCTCTTCTAATAAAATTCCCTCTCTTAAGGTCAATATTAAAAAAAAGATAGCTGGTAACAAGATCCTAAGAAAGACACCCCCCCCCCCAAAAAAAAAAAAATACCCCAAAACTCCCAAATAGAAATTTTAATGCCCCTCCTTTGAGGGGTCCAGTCCTGCTCTGCTTTTTACTGTCGATTGCCCCCTTAGAAAACTGTCTTTGTATCCACCCCTGTACACTCTCTACTTTTTTGACTTCGCGGCTGTCCAGGGAACACTCTCGACTGTAGCACACATTTTTAAACGTCTAAAACAGCGTTTCCAAGTTATCAGTTAAAAAACTTTGTGGGAGAGCCTCCTCTTTGTGGGAGAGCTTTCCGCCAATGTGAATCCTGTCACAAATTTATAAGACCTCGTCTAAAATTCCATTTTTAGAAGTTCGAACATCAATTTCGAAACATTGCCGAGGATGATTACCTGATCTGCATTTCTTCCTTTCAGGTTATCAAAGATAGCTTAAGTCTGAAATTACGTTTTTGTGATTTCAATTTCAAAAAATTTTCGGGGAGAACCCCTCAAACGCAATGTTCACCTTCATTAAAGATCGTCTAAAATTTCCGATTTAAGACCTCAATTTTGAAAAATTTTCCAGGGAAAGTCCCTGAAATCCATGTTTTCAACTGATGTCATCAAAGTATGACAGACGAAGGCGTATTTAGGATTTCAATTTTGAATAATTTCCGTGAGTGTACCCCATACTCTATCCCTGCCCATTAGTCTCTTTTTTATCTTTTAGGACTTGAATTTGTAAACATTATCGGAGGAGAATTACCAATCTTCATCCCTGAAATCATCAAAGATGGTCTACATTACGGTTTCAGGATTTTAATTTCAAAAAAAATTCCGGAGCAAAAGTTCTGAACAACTCACCTCCCACATCATTAATTTTGTTTTTAGAACCTAGTTTTTAAAAATATTCTGGAGGAGAACCTCTAAACTCAGCATTGCTAAAAAATTGCTGAAAAAATGTCTGAATTTTCGTTTTTCAGACTGTAATATGGAAAAAATTCCGGGCGAAATTTTTCGAAACCCAACCCTTCTAACTTCGCCTAAGATAGCTTACTGAATTGCGTATTTGAGACATATTTCGAAAAATTTCCTAAGAAGAGTCTCAAACCTCATTCCTTCCCCGTTTACTAACGTTGTCTAAGATTTTCCTACAATCGTGTTTTAGACTTCAATTTCAAAAAACTTCCAGTTGAGCATACCCTCCCCTCCCGCCCCAGAACACCCCTGTTTCTAACATCACCGAAGAAAGTAAAAAAAGAAAAACTTTCTCTCCTTTCGACAAACGCGAGAGGGAACAAAAGCTTCAGTTATCCGAGGGCGCTGAAGATTATCTACTCCTCTGATAGGAAATTCGTCAATTTTAATTTATGAGTTGAGCTTTTGGTGGAGGAGAGGGGTGGGGGAGTTACGAAAATAGGGCAAGACGCCGGTCAAGTGTTTTTCCCGGTACATATTGTCGACCCAGTACGCCACTGTAAGTAGACATTGGATTAGAGCAGCACCGGGTTCTCAAATTTTTTTTGACTTGAGGTACCCTTTTGAAGAATTAGGATTTTCACAAAGCATCCTAGTCCATCTCTTATATCAGGTAAGTGTGCTAAATAAAGCCAGCTAAGGTTCATAATCTTAATATTACAAATCAGATGACCAGCAACAGGCTCTAGGTCCAGATAGGCTCGTCCAAGTCAGTTTATTAGTCCTCAATGAAGATCAATGGCCCTCTTAAAGCTGTCTACCCCCTTGCACATTAGTCTCTTCAAGCAAGCTGTTTCAAGCGCCCACAACCCTACTTAAGAAGTAATTTTTCCTAATTTTCCGGTTACCCTGAGCTTTGAATAGAGGTTAAAACTGATCCCTTGTCTTGCCTTCCATGCAAAAATGTAACGATTAACAACTTTCATTTTGATAAATTTAAACAACTGAATCATGTCCCCTCTGGCTCTCCTTTGCTCCAGGTTATACATATTAAGCCTTTTAAGTCTGGTATCACAGTCTAAATCTGTAAGCCCCTTACTAAACTTGCAACATTTCTTAGAACTCTTTCAAATAAAGCAATATCTTTCTGGTGATAAGGTGACCAAAACTGAACAGCATACTCAAAATAAGTCTTACCAAATTTCTATATAAAAGCAGGAGAACCTTCATAGATTTGTTTGAAATAGATCTATTGATAAACCTAAACATTCTTTAGTTTTATTACTTGCAGTTTGCACAGTTGATTAAACTTGAAATCCTGATTTTATAAGACATCCCAGATCAAGATCAAGAGCGTTTTCTGCATGACTAATGAACGAACCCTGTAAATAACAACTTGTACGCTTATTTGCATGACCTAAATGCAGCATTTGACACTTCCAAATGTTAACTGCCATTACCCCCTTATCTGCCCACTTAGACTGCATTCACATGCTCAACTGGTGGCCACCAGTCAGTTGATCACATGAAAGCTAATGATGTCAGCCTTTACTACCTCCTAAGGCTGTATACAGCAGGGAAGCTCCCCTCCCTCCACCCCAAAAAAATTTCACATGCTGTTTAAAAAAATGCCAAAAATTTTTTTTTTCGGATTTCAACTTGGAAAAATTCAAGTTGTCCCCCCCCCCCTCCAATATCACCAAAGATCGTCTAAACTTTCGTTTTCAGGGCTTCAATTCCAAAAAAATTTCTGGGGGAGCCCCCAAACCTCTCTTCCCTTTAACATTACCGAAGACCTTCTAAAACCTGCATTTTTAAAAGCTAACATCAAACATTTTTCGGGGTTATGTCTCTCCGATCCCCCCCCCCCCCTAGTTTTCAGGGCTTGAATTTCAAGAATTTTCTGGAGAGGAACTTCCAAAACCTCTTTCCTTTATCATAGTTGAAAATCAATCAAAATTAAGTTTTTGGAGCTTCAATTGGGAAAGATTTCTGGTCCCCTTACTGTTACCAAAGACAGTATTACCGTATTTTCAGGAATAAGCGCCGCGGCGCATACAAGATAAAAAGCAAAAAAATTGCCGGTGCGGCGGGTACAGTGTTTTTTTTTTTTCCCAAGTTTAAAAAAAAAAGTTGAAAATGCTGCTAACAGATGGCACCACATCGTTTGCTTTCATTTTGCGAAATCTTTCGCCCTTGGACGACAAGTAAAACAAAGAGGGGAAGGGAAGGTGAGTCAGCGATTGCACGGGTTTCACTGAGGAGAGAAATGCTGATCCACGTGGGCAAGCAAGCCTTATCATGTCTCAGTGAAAGGACAGGAAATCCTTCGACCTTGGGCGACAAGTAAAGTAAAAAGAGGGAGGGAAGGTGAGTCAGCGATTGCATGTGTTTCACTGAGGAGAGAAACGCTGATCCACGTGGGCGAGCAAGCTTTATTGCGGCGGAGCAACGGGGTCAGGAAACCCTTCGACCTTGGGTGACAAGTAAAGCAAAGAGGGGGAAGGGAAGGTGAGTCAGCGATTGCACATGTTTCACTGAGGAGAGAAACGCTGATACACTGATACACGTGGGCAGGCAAGCCTTATCGCGTCAGAGCGAAGGGGTCAGATAGAGGCAGCAAAAGTACTAGTAAGAGAGAGGGATGGATGTCGTGTTTGTAAAGGGAATTTACCACCTCCCTCACAAAAATGGGTTGCTTGGTCAAGCAACCTAATGAGAAACTTGTCTCCTAGCTCAAATTTTATTATTCACTCACATCGTCATGTTGCATCTTTTGCTGTCGTTCGTATGTTCTTGGCTTATCTTTTTTTACCGAATTTGTTCAGAGTTGCTTTTTAAATTGCTCCTAAGCAATTGAAAAGTTGTATTGCAACCCTTAAGTTTAAGGTGATAAAGGTAGAAGCAATTGGAAATCGTTTTGCTGCCAGAGTTTGCCATTGACGAGAGATGCGCTTGCCGTTGGAAATTGGATAAATTAACCATCGAAAGTGATGGCCAATCGAGGGACGCCGAAGGCAAAAAGTGCAAAATGGGGATTTTAAAAATATTTTATCATTGTTAATTAAAAATACTAACGAGAAATGAAAAAATACTGTTTATTTACATTTAATCCAGCTTTCTTTACTACTAATTGTGCTTTTAAATTGTTTAATGTTGGGTTCGCGCTTACACCGGGTGCGGCGCTTATTCCCGAAAATACGGTACAAGTGTGTTTCAAAAATTTCAATTTCGAAAAATTCCCAGGGATTGGCCTCGAATCTCTCTTTTCTCAAACATTACCAAAGATCGTCTAAAACTGCGTTTTTGCAACTATAATTTAGAAAAAACCTCATAATAGGTCATAATCAACATTCACATTAATCAAGGTCATTTTAAAAGATTTAATTTCAAAAAAGCACCAAGGAAGTGCCCCTGAAGCTTACTTAATCTTCATTCTCTACAAACCCCATCACTTTGACGACATCATCAAAATAATTCATGTCTCCATTTTCCAGAAATATTTTTATGAATAACATTCATAAAAGTAATAAAAGATGTCCTAAAACCTATCCCTGAGGAACCCACTCAAAACATCACTCCATTTAGAATGAGTCCCCTTTCAGCTATTCTCAGCTTCCTGCCAGGCCCATCAGTTGGGCAAAAAAAGAGGGGTTTGATCAACCCTCCCCTAGATTTAAAAAACCTATGCAGGTTTTCTTGTATTTTAATTATTTTTTCTATAAAATGCATTAATTTCAAACCTCCTGCAAAAATTTTAAATTATGGGTCTACTTTCTTTCACTCAGCCAATTCCTAACCCAAAGTAAGATGTTTCTTTACCTCCTACTGAGATCTGCCAGTAACCAACTGCTGCTGTACTCGAATACTATAGACACGCGCAGAGGTTTGCTTTTTTAAATTTTATATGCTTTAATTCTTATTTAATACGTATTTCAATTCTCATTAATTATCTGAGATGGGACATAATGAAAAAGTTATCCATATTGCATCAAGTAAGCAAATGGGCTCTTGGTAGCCTTAATGGATAAATTCTGGCCTCGGAAAACAAAGGTTCCAAGTTAAAAACCTTATATACTGTGGAAGATCCACCAGCTACATACTACTTCGACACCTACTCGTGCAGGGGATCCGCTTCATGGACCTCTCGAACAATGAAACCTAAGAGGTGGGGTGTTGTGGAGAAAAGTATATATTACTCATAAAGCTTAGTCTGAGAGTTCAGAGTCAGTCGTTAGAAGTTACTTAAGGCAGAGTATTGGAGATTCTCTTTCCATGCCAAAATTGTGGAGGTCTCAGTGACTGACTGGATACAGCGCGTAGTGGTATTTAAACTGGGTGAAACCAATTAAAATTGTTAAGTGCGGCAAGTTGCTAGGGTGCCAAGAAATCAAATTACTAATTAAAAAAACGAATTTGTCAGGAACAACTTAAGGACAATTTTGTTTATAGACATCTTACAGCTGAAACATTTTCAAAATCTCACCATAAAAATTACAATTTCTACACATCTGAAATAAGTATTCGTTAAACTTTACAGCAAATAATTGTTATAAGAATGCACCTTTTGTAGATGATCTCTGTATGAGAAGCGCTCGGCACTGTAAGTCACCAATGAATTTTTTGAGAATTTCTAAATTATTTTTATCGGAAAGAGCAGAGAGTAGTGAAGGATGAATGTCATCTTCCTCTTCTAATAGTACAGGTACCACCCTCTTTATATATTTAATCAGTTGATTGACATCTGCTAATTCAGATGTAACTGGTTGAGGGTTTGGTGGGGTGGATACAGTTCCTTCTAAAGAGTCTGCCATGTTTACAGAAACTTTACTGAGATTAATCCATTAATTTCGGGTTAATTTTTACGCATTTAATACACTCCTCAACCACCATCGTTCGGTAGTTGTTGTAGTTGTGCCGTAAGCCAATGATGTCATAATTACCGGTTGTTGCCAAAAGTCTTAAATAAAGAGCCAATAATTAATAATTAAACATATGAATTTCAAACAAAATTGTGATTTCTGGTGGGGAAACTTGGGAAATTTCAGCGTTGAAAAAAATATAGTTTCCAAAAATGATATAGATTAGCTTTTTTTTTAAACTCTACGCTGATTTATACAAATTATTGTAATTAATAAATGGCGGCAACAATTGTCTTTTGTTTATCAATAACCGAGTTTTAGAAAGGCCGAATATTTAAAAAATTAACAGTACGCTTTTGAAAAAAGTTTATATTTTTCGAGACGAGGAGATAGCGCGCTAATGCTGAGTGAGTCGATGTGACAACTTTTTTAGCGTAGAATAAAATACAGCAAGATTTTTAAATATCCTATTAATATGCAACCGACTCGCTTCCTTAAAAATTGTAAACAAAGCGCACGAATCAATAAATTAGTCCTCAAAATAAAAATAATGAAGGATCAATATCATTTGTTCACGCATAAAAATCAAGTTCGTGAATAGAATGATGAATTACTTCTTTATTTAATTTAAATCTATTGCGTGTTTATGCGCTTGTTTAAACCGCTTGAAAGTAGTCATGAAAGTTCCATTTTCACTTGCCTTTATATTTTCCATATCTATTTAAATTACACTTATAAAGTTTTTTTAAGCAAGAAAAAATCAGTTTTTATTTTCAAATGCATTTAATAAGTGTAGTATTTAAACTTAAGTATATATAGTCACTTTTAAAACCTGAAAAGAACTGCAAATGCAAAAACGGGAGATCATTCAGGGTACCGTGCGGATAGCCCCCCCCCCCCAAAAAAAAAAAAAAAAACATGGAGTGCTAGATATCTTGAATTTTAGAAGCTTGTTCTGAAATTTGAGCTCTCTGATTTGACCTGAAATTTATGTAAAGTTTTGGCGAATAAGTTAGAAAGGTTATTTTTAATCTGTAAGGAGGGAAAATTTTAAAGCTGATCCAAAGACATGATTTTCTGAAGCATATTTTTTTATTACTGACTGCTTTGCATTGGTCTGAAAGAAATATGGCTTAAAAATCTTTTACGTCAGTTTCACAGATCTGGGGGATGAGGGAAATATTTTTTTTTTGGGAGGGGGGGGGGGGGGCTCTTGCTTTTAGGGTTTTTTTGTAATTTTTAAGGGGTGTGCCCTTGCTCTTAAGGGGGATGGGCACCCCTGCATTTTAGTGGACAATGGAAGCAAGAGAGTTGCATTCCACAGCCATGCTGAAATTGCTGGAGTGAATTTCTACCTTTCCAGCCAGAAAATTGAGCAATGCAAAAAACAGGGCAAGGGTGCAGAGCCCTCCTAAAAATGTCTGAGGGAAACACTATATAGTATGCAGTTCATGTTTTTCAGATTCATTCTGTTCATCATTCATTTTTCATTCTGTAGTACTTTGTGACAGTTTGAAGCAGTAATTTGAAAAATATTTTCTATTCAGTTATGTTTTAAGCATAGTCATTGAATCGTGGTCAAAAAACATTCATAATAAAAATATTTATGATGAATGTTTCTCAACCTAAATATAAAAGCAAAATTGGTATTCAACAGTCTTAATAGAAACTAATTTTGAATGCAAATATCACATTTCATTGCCTTATATGTCAGTTGATTTTTTTTTTTAGAAATGATAGGAGATACTTAATAACCATTATAATGGTGTTTCCTTCAGATCAAAAAAGGATGTGATGCTATCTGATAAAAGGACATTTATACAAATGGGGCATTCCAAGGTATTTTTGACATTTATGCAGAGTCCGTAACGTGACCTTTTTTGCCATAACTTTTTAGTTTACTGTTGGATTAGCATATTATTTTATTTTGATCTTTTCCTACCAACACACCAGCACAAATTAAAATAATTTGCAAATCAAATGGTAAATTAAAAAGTTATGGCAAAAAAGGTCACATTACGGACTCTACATAATTTAAAAAAATACCGTGGAATGCCCCAAATAAAAAAGTGACGACCAGCAACAGGCTCTGGGCCAAGCTAGACGGTCCTAGTCAATTTACAATCCCCAGTGAAGATCAATGGCCCTCTTAAAACTGTCTACTCCTTTGCTCATTACCACCTCTTCCGGTAAACTGTTCCAAGGTTCCACTACCCTGCTAAAATAATAATTTTTCTTAATATCCATGTTAGCCTGAGATTTAAATAGCTTAAAACAATGACCCCTTGTCCTGTTTTCAGTGCTAAACTTTAGCCCCGTAACAGTTTAATTTAGTTTAATAATAATTATTATTTTTCGATATTAAATGCATATAAGCCATAAGTATTTTTCAGTCTTTATTTTCTTGCACAAATAAAAAAAACAACTTTTTAATGTACAACTATAAATTACACTTGAAGTTGAGTAGATTCAAATTTATTTTCAAATCCAATTTAACTCTATCAATAGGAAGATCAATACGTCAAAATAGCAAAATTTTTGTTTGAAAACTAGCTGTGCCGCCCAGCTTTGCACGGTCCACCTCAAAAATAAAAGTTTTGTCGAGTGATGTGTGTTCAACAATGAGGCTTGAATAATAAAAAAAAATACTATAAAATTCCCCTTCAAAATTATACTTAAATTTCGTTAACAGCAAATTTGTTCGTCCCAAACAAACGGTAAATATTATGTTAAAATGAATTAGTTTTGTGGAGAATAGATTAAAAACAAACCATCAAATCAGTAATTAAGTTTTATGAGTTAATTTAATTTCTTATCATCAATATTCCCACCTCATTTTAAAAGGACACTGATATGAGGCAAGGGCGCTCATATAGGGGGGCAAGGGGGCTCAAGCCCCCCTTAGAAATGAGAACTTCTTTGCTTTTAGTGCTTTTTTCTTTGCAAAAATGTATAAAAATAACTTTTCCAGCCATTAATGAATAAGTTATTAAAAATGTCAAATTTTAATGCCGCTAATCTGTACTGAAATCAGTTTCCATGGGAAAAATATTCTGCTAAACCATGGGGAAAATTTTTGAGCCCCCCCCCCCTTAAAATTTTGCATATGGGCGCCCTTGATATGAGGGATGGAGTGATGTTTCAAAACCACAGGCTAGCTTGAATTTACCTTTGAAGTTAGACGATTTTGATTTTCTTTTATAATCAAGTAGTTTTTAGCAAGGCCTAAAACTGTCTGGGAGAAAAACTACATAAGTCATAAGTTGATTTAAATAGAACGTTATTTTTTTTTTTAATTATTTTTTTTATTTTTGCAGTTTGAAACACATTAAACTATTTTGTTTTTATAGCATGGAGGCTAAATTAAAGTCTGCTCTAGGATTAACATTTGTGAAAAGCAAAGGAACAAAAGCTGGAGGATGCATTAGTGAAGGCAGAGTTTATGAAACAGATCAAGGATTAATATTTGTAAAAGTCAACAATGAATCAAAAGTAATTTATCAATTTTTATTGTGTAAGAGTAGAATAGAGAAACGTTGAAGCTTAGTGATTTGTTTACTTTCTATCTTGACCAAAATAAAAATGTATTGTTTTCTTTGCCACCATGTTAGCTCTTCATTCTTGATTTTAATAGTTGAATTTCTTGATATCTTTTTATGGCAGATTATTTTACAATTGCACAGAGCTTTTCTTGTTTAAACTAGAGGATTAATTTATGTTTAAGTTGAACTTCTAATGATATTTAATGTCTTATTTTATTTATTTGACTGAAAGGCAATAATTTATTTGGCAGGTATTTTTTACCTTTGGAACTTTTAATTTTGTTTAATGGCTTATTTTATGCCAAAATAACTTAAAATGACAAAGTAATGTGTGATACAATCAAACAGGGTTGAACAATTTAAATCACTTGATTTTTTTCTTTTTTTTTTTTTTTAATCAATGATTTAAATCAATTTGATAAAAAAAAAATGATTAGTATCATTTTTTTTTAAACATCGTGATTTTTATCAACCTTGCAATCAAATAAGCATGACCTCCAAAAGCCAAGGCTCTTGTCAGTTTGGTTGCCAGCCTCGCCTTCCTCTTTAAACATATCGTAATCCAATTCCAAGCAGATCCTCAAAAGAGCCAGGCCCTTAATTTCTGACTAGGCTGACATGACCCTCGTTATTTTCAATGTAACTAAGCATGGTGACACATATGAAGATTGCCATATTGTTGTTTAAGGTTGCCAACTGGAAAATTTGTTGTTTCAATAGCGTTATCACTGATGCACCTCTATTCTACACATTAGACTTTTATTGTATTAGGGTCATTCCATATCAAATCAACCAATAAAAAATAAATTTTGAAGGTCGTTTTGGATTGTTATGATTTTTTGTCTGTTTATTATACTTACCTCCAGGATGAAAAAACTGAAGTTTTAAATTTTTTCAACAATTCTTTGCAAAGTTATGCATTTTTTAAATTTTGGAGGAATCCAAAATTTTGCATTGATTAAAATCTTAAGAGGGCTATTATTAGAGTACTATTTGACTTAGAAGTCTACAATTGGTGCTGTTTTGTTCAGTCTTTTATAAGGTTTTCAAAAATATATAACAAAGCCCAGTTGCTAAAAAAAAAATTTTTAATAATTATTTTATTAAAAAAGTTTTTTTAATTTGTAAAAATTCAAAATCGAAATTTTTAATTTTCTTGAAAAAAATATATGTTACTTAGCCTTTTGTTAGCAACATTTATTCAAAATTTCAAGATGACATTCTTTTGGTATCATGCAGAAAAAAACATTTTCCTCTTTCAACAGTGCTTTAATGGGTCATTCCATGTCAAATCAACCAATAAAAAATAAATTTTTAAGGTCAATGTTTTAGAATGTAATGATTTATCTGTCTATGATACACACCTCCATGATGACAAATCTGAAGTTTCAAATTTTTTCAACAATTCTTTCCAAAGTTATAAATTTTTTTAGCTCTGGAAGCATCATAAATTTTACATCATTTAGTAATCTTTAAAAGGCTATTATAAAAGAACTAATTGACTTAAAAGGTTAAAACTTGTGCTGTTTTGCTCAGTATTTTAGGAGGTTTTAAAAAATATGCAACAAAACCTAGCAAAAAAAAAAAAAATCATTAAAAAAAATTATTTTGTAAAAATTGAAAATCAAAATTTTTAATTTTCTTGGGGAAAAAAAAAAAAAAAAAAAAAAAAAAAAAAAAAAAAAAAAAAAAAAAACAGGGTACTTAGTCTTCTTTAAGCAACATAAATTCAAAATTTCATGATGGCATTTTTGTGGTATCATGGAGAAAAAAAAATTTCTCTTTCAAACAGTTGCTTTAAGTTTATTTGTAAAAAACATTTGTTCCAATGAAAAGTAGTTAAAGTTTAAACCGGGACTATTGCGTAGAAAAACAAGTACTTGGCAGTATTGCAAGCATATTAACAAATTCAAACAATTTTTTCGGTGAAAAAATATTTATTATTGAATAAAAAATCTAAATTTTATTTAAATTTGAAAACTTCAATTTAAAACTTACTGAAGCTTTTTTAGCCATATTTTAAAAGCAAATTTAAGTTTTATTTATATATAAATTTAATTGCTACAATATAAATCTTAATATTCTTTTAAGCCCATTAAGAAGCAGTTTGAGATGTGTGTAACTCACTTTGCTACAATAGAACTCAATTTGTAAGTCCTAGTATAGATATAGTATATTCAGTTGCTTTTGTCATCTCCTCTTTCGAGACTTGGTATGTTCTGCTTGTAGCAGTGACAGGATGTAATTTGCACAGAACAAAATTTTTAGGAATTGTCAAAATGTCTGCTTTTCTTGGATAAATGAATGATGATGATGGTTTGCTAGGATGAAGGAAAGAAACCTGGATTTCTTCTTCTACCTGTTCTTTTGAAATTACATATCCTATCCACCATTTGCTGTCGTAGGCACAAGCAATATAGCCCACAATTTCTTCAAACTGTACATCCCCATCATGAGGGCTCATGAACTCGGGATCCTCTGTACTAGAGCCTGGTTTTGGATCTTTGCTGAACTCACTCATAACATCATCAATTTCCGGGACTGAAGAATGTTTTTGCTTACTTAATTGTATGCGACAAGCAGTACAAATTTTCATTCCTTCTTCAATGCCACATGTTACTGTTGTCATTTACAAATTTTGCAGTTCTTAGATCTTTTTTCACTCAATGTCCTTCCTTTTTAAATGGATTGCAGCAAAATATGCTCCATTGTTTATCCATTTTCAACTGAAAGTTGGCTCTTAACAAAAATATGCATAAATTTAACATTAAAATAACAATAAAACTTGGAAAAAAAATTTTCAAAGAAAGCAAGCAGTAAAATTTAGAATGTGCACTGTCTAAGAACATACAAAGTACTGAAGATTTCAATGCATCTGTAGTGGGAGAAAGCAGACGGGTTTCATATTACACCAGGAGAAAGCTTAAGGGCTCGTTGCAGCAGGCAGCTGATGAGTGGGAGTGGCTACTTAGGGGATGGGTAGCAGAGATGTAGGTGCTGAAGCATGACTCATGATGGTCAAGCCCTTCTACTGTATCAACCCATGGACATAGGATTGAAAAAATGTTGATTGGAGACCTTTGCTTTACTGAATTATTTCAACACTTTCGATTACGGACCATTTGCCATCGATACGTAGACTAATATATTTTCAGTTAATAAAATTTAATTCTTGGCTATTTAAAAAACCTTCATATATATACAGTTGGCTCTCTGTTTAACGACGCTCTATTTAACGACGGCTTTGCACGGACCCAAATGGTCCACTGTAGTGTTAAAAGCATTCTATTTAAGGACACTTTCTACTTAAGGACGATTTTTTGTGGTCCCTTGAAAGTCGTTAAACAGAGAGCCAACTGTATATACATATTATATATATATATATTTCTGTATAAATAAACATCTTTATATATATATATATATATATATATATATATATATATATATATATATATATATAAAGGAATCAAGCCAAGGGTGCCAATAACACCTCCTCAAATACTGAACAGCCCCCCCCCCCCCCCCCACACAGGGATGAAACCTCTTTACAGAGAAAAATGCCCCTTAAACATCCCCTTAAAAATCTTAATGGAACAGTCTTTGCCATCCCTCCAACCCTTTTGGATGGTCTAGCTGATCAAGCAGTATGAATTGTTACATGAATAAAGATGTTGAAAGAGGAATTTTTTTTTTTCTTATGATACCACAATAATACCATCATGAAATTTTGTGTAAATGTTGCTAAAGTAAGACTAAATAACATAAATCTTTTTCAAAAAAATACAAAATTTCGATTTTGAGTTTTTTTAAATTAAAAAAAAAAAATTCAAAAAAATGTTAAATAAAAGAAAAAGGAAGAACTAGGTCATGTCATATATTTTATAAAACCTTATTAAATACAGAATAAAACACTACCAGTTTTAACTCTTTGAGTCAAATAGTTTTTTAATTACAGCCGTTTAAAGAAAACGTGTCGGGAAAATTTTTCAACTTCGTCAAAACTTTAAAATATTATAACTCGAAAACAAATGAGTGAAAAAATCCAAAACTTGGTATATTTTCTCTGTTGTGGTAATACTCCATTGGAACAAAAAATGAGCAAAATCTAAAGACATGACGTTTTGACCATTGGTTGATTTGATATAGAATTATCCATTAGTTTTGTCTAACTTTGCAATGCTTTGTAAATGTTATTTTAAATTTTATAAGCTTAATCTAAATGACTTATTAATCAAAGATAGCCATTCCCATGGCATACTTTCCAAATATTTTGACACAGAGTGAATTAATTAATACAGTAGAAGACCGTTATAACGCCGACCTATATGACGCAATTCTCTATAAAACGCACAACTTTTCAGAAATAAACAATATGTTTTGAAGTTTAAAAAATCCCTCTGTTTTGCTTTGCAAGCATTAAAATTGTAAGACAAATCAAATTTTGAAATAGTTTCTTATATTTCCATCTTAGTTCAAAGCTTTTAAAGGAAAATTAGTACTTACAGTAAATAGAAAATACCAGATGGCTCTTGAAAATGCAGCTGTTATGCAAACCATGAAGCTAGCAGAAGTGCAGGATAATGCACTTTCTTTTGATTGTGAAACATATTTATTTGTGAACAACTAATTATAATATTGGTGCTTTAATACTCATTGCAGATAAAACTCATTCTGAAGTGCTAATATATAGATATATTCTGGATATTAATTTCAAAATTTGTGAAATGATCTATATAATGCAAAAACCTGTATAACGCAAAAACTCTGGTCCCAAGGTGTGCGTTATAATGGTCTTCTACTGTACTCTTATATAAAATATTATATAAAAGTAAAGAATTAGTTTTGTTCTGTGCAAATAGTTTTAATTTTTGAAATGTATTATATTAATTATGTAATGTTAAGTATGAAAAATTCAGGGGTACCTAGGAGGGGACAACACAGATTGTGCCATTGAAATTTTTTGGAGTTGTTTTAAAGAGCCCTATTCTGTTTTTTTTGGGGGGGGGGGAGAGCTCTCATTCTGGAAGAGTACTACATAACATTTGAGAGGATTGTCATTGCTCTTCAGGGGATATGTTCCCCAGAAAATTGTATCATTTTCTTTTACTTTTTTTAAGTTCTTTCCACTTAGTAACCTGAAAAGAAAAAAAAAGAAAAATTAAAAGCACGAATAATGATGAATTTCTATTCTTGATAGTAAAAAAGAAAAGATTATAAAATAATGTGGTATGTGTATTATTGATGTCACAAAATTTGGGATACAATATTTATTTCTTTGGCTGTGTTATTTCAATTTTTCATTCCAATAGTTTATCACACTGACCAAAGGTGCCCATCTCCCCTCAAGAGTGATTATGCCAGCCCAAAATGCTGTGGAATCTCCCCCCCTCCAAATGAAATTAAAAACCCTCTAATTAACTTCCTTAAAAACATTTATGCTGCAGTCTGCACCATGGATGCAGGGGTGCCCCTCATATATAATTTAAGGAACTCCATGTTATAAAACATATATTTAGAAATGATTCTACCTGAATTGCATTGTTTTGGATGACATGCATTGGTAAGAACAGCTCACCAATGCTTTAGATCTGTAATATTCAACCTTGCACCAAAGCTGCGTGTAACCTTCAGTGAGTTGTTTTGGGGGTACAGTGGCAATGGGGACCTGAGATTGAAAAAGTGTGACTTGATTAAAATGGAAAAGTGTTGCAAATAGGTAAGGAAGGCATGTGTGGCTCAGTAGAGACAGGAACTTCACAAATGGCTTTTCTTTTTTTTTGCAGATAGTCCCTAAATCCTCACTTTCCCGTTTTTGCAAACATTGCCATTTGTTTAGTTTGACGCAAAAAGGTACTGTTCTTAAATGAATACATTTGTTGTAATGTCTCTGCCCATATGAAATACAGTCGGACCTCGATACATCAAAGTAGCAAATTGCCCGAAAAAAAATTCGATATATGGAAACAATCTTAGTTTACCGCAGTTGCGTATAATCCGCGAATTATCTGCTAAAAAAGGCAAAGTTTATGAGGTGTGGATTATATGCAGCCGCAGATTATCTGTGATTTTTTTCCCCCTTCACACCAACGCAATGAACCTCAATATTTTTACAGTAGGATTCACCGATCAAGACCGTGCGCCGACTTAATGTTGTTTATTTTACGAAGCATGCATGTTCTTCTTCGCTGCATGCCTGTATGTTGATTATTTTACGTTGCTTGAATGTTCCTCTTGGCGATTCAGGTCATGTAAAATAAGCAAGATTACAGTGAAATAGGTAGCCATTTGCACAAGATTAGACCGTTTGCTCCTTTGTCTTGATTCTTTGTTTTTCAAGTAATTAGCGTACCATAATCAAGATTTCAAGAAGAAATCATTATATTTTAGATTATATTTCAGATTAATTTTGATTATGCCTTCAAAGTAATTACCTTTTCACGTTTTTAGTTTAGTTGCTCAAATGGTATGTTAAATTCAAACTTTATCTTTTTACATCGTATTATCCGCGGATTATACGAAGCTTTTTTTCTTCAGGTCGATTTTAGGACTTGCGTATTATAGGCCGCTGGCAGATAATACGCAGGAAAATACGGTACTATAAAAATCTCCTAACACATTAAAATCAAAGCTAATTTTCATTAACTGTAATGTCATTTCATGTTTTTGAGTGAGTTTTCTATAAGTTTTAGTACTTTTATTACGGCTTTCCGATTTCTCTTAATACAGGAATTCTGCTAAATTTACCGCCGGAAAGACTAAATTTACCAGAAATGACATTTTAGTGCCTTCGTACACCTTCATTCTTTGGCAATTCAACTTGATCGGCAGCATCAGGGGATTTCTGTTTTAACAAAGTAATCGAGAGTAAAGTAAAAAATCAATCTACTTAACTTGAATGATTTCTACTGAAGCTAAAAAGACTGGGAATGGTAATCAACAGACAATAGGGATAGCTTGAAACTGAATTTTACTGTGTTACTGGTTGCAACTAAGATTTAAAATAAACTTGAGAGAATTTAAGAACTCCAGAACGAAACAATGACTTAACTACACACCCCTCTACCCTAAATTCCTTCTGAGTTTCGTAGCAACCTTTAGTGAACATAAATTTTTTTTCCTAACCTTTCATTTTTTTATGAGACAAACAGTCTAAAGTGGAAAAAAATCTACTAATGTCTCGAATTTTTTTTCGATATATAGAGATTTTTTCGATGTATAGAAACAATTTTTCTATCTAATGAGCATGGAAATTTGCTGGGACTTTGATATATAGAAAATTTTGATATGTGGAAGTTCAATATATCGAGGTTCGACGGTAGCTGTATCGTGCATATATAGCCCAACATTGGAAAAAAGATTGTGGATCACTTCACTACTATAGGGAATGACATTTTGAAAAGCAGAAGTTTTTTTCAGTACTCTGACATTTAATTTAACACTTTCTTGTAGTTGAAGCAAACCTCATCATTTAGGGGTCAGGTCCTTTGCAATTCTTTCGTATTGAAGAAACATAATGTACTTAATGCATTTGTGCATCTATTTTCATTTTTCCCTTTAAAATACATTGAATGTATACCCTTTGTCCTCTGAAAAATGAAAGGCCTAAATTGAAGGTTGTTGCATGAGAAAGAAATAGATTCTCAATAATTTTTCTAGCATGTGAATGGGAAAATTTTTATATGTAAGCCAGATACTATCCAAGTTGAATGTCAATGTGCTGTATGCAAGGGCGCCCATATAGGGGGGCAAGGGGAGCTTGAGGCCCCCCTCCCCTTAGAAATTAGAACTTCCTTACTTTTAGTACTTTTTTCTTTGCAAAAATGTAAAAATATTTCTTTTCCAGCCATTAATGAATAAGTTATTAAAAATGTCAAATTTTAATGACTAATCTGTCCTGAAATTGTTTTTCAATGGGAAAATATCATGCTAAACCATGATTAAAGTATCTGAGCACCCCCCTTACAATTTTGCATATGGGTGCCCATGACTGTGTTGTACTGCCTCTCTTTTTGTGTTTTCCTGTAGTACTTCTATGTATATTAAAAAAAATCAAATATTTTCATTCAAAAAAATATTTTTATTTTTAAGGCAATTACTATGTTTGAAGGAGAAGTCGAGAGCTTGAAATCTATTTTAGAAACAAATACCGTAAAAGTGCCAAAACCTTTAGAAGTGAGTATTCTGTCTGAAATTTTTTTACACTATGCTGTTCATGTCTCTGGAACATTTTAAATACATTTTATTGTTGCACTTCAGTCTCGATGAAACTGATGAACCCTTTTATCTTAAAAACTTGTGAAATATTTTTGACAACTCCTGTATTCTCCATCAAAATTTGTATTTACTTTCTATTAGGGTTCGCCGATATATATCAATCGATATATCCGATATTTATTTTGAAAATATCATGATATTTTGATATTTTCGACATTTATTTTTTCAACTACGGTATTTTCAATGTAAAAATTATATTAATCATACCAATGTTGTTCATTTATTATTCAAATAACCAAAAAGTTATGTACTACCGTATTTTGCTGCGTATAATCCGCAGATTGTCTGCTAAAAAAGGCAAAGTTTATGAGGTGCGGATTATAATCAGCCGCAGATTATCTGTGACTTTTTTCCCCCTTAACACCAACGCATTGAACCTCAATATTTTTACAGTAGCATTCACCGATCAAGACCGTACGTGGAACAAGACCTTACGTGGATCAAGACCGACCGTACGTTGACTGAATGTTGTTTATTTTATGACTAGCTGCGTTGCCCGGCTTTGCCCGGTCTATTTTGAAAATAAAAATTTTGTCAAGTGACGTACATTCAACAATCAGGCATAAATAAAAGAAAAAAAAATCATCATGCAAAATTTCCCCTCCAAGCAATGACGACAGATATTAAAATACTTTTAAGACATTAAAATAAAATGAGAAAGATGGATTTTAAAAGCGTAACCATGGAAACACAAAATAAAATAAGTTTCAGAATTGAAAATGAGAAAGATGGAAATAATGGATTCAAAAAGCGTTACCATGGAAACGCAAAATAAAATGGTTAAAAACTTGAATAGAGAACAGATTTTTGAACTTCATTTAATTTGCTTCTAACTTTTTTTCTAATGGAGATAGAGGGTTAAACTTCCGACCATAGGTCGAGTTAGATCTGGAGTAAAAAAGGTAGCTCTTTTCAATGGTGTCAAAAAGAAAACTGTAGGACAATTCCCTCACTTTTCATTGATAAATTTACTGAAGAAATTAGTGCCTAAATTTCAGCTAAGCCTAAACAAATTCAAACTAAAAACGTAAATAACTCCCGCCGCAATTAAGTTAGAGCGTTAGAACAAATTGCGTAGAACGCGGAAAATTCTTCCCTTTCCAACAATATATAATATTACTAATTGCGAGTAATTTTTCACCCCCATATTCGAGAATTTATGTGAAAATTGGGCATAAACTGGAATAAAAAAAGAACTATTCATCGAATTGTTTTTGAACTGGTCTGCAAACCTTCTCAGGACTTAAAGGAACAAATTGTGAAAATTTTAGCGAAATCGGCCGGGTAGTTCTCGAGTTTTGCGAGTTCAAACAAACAGACGCTTTTTGGAGACTTCATTTTATACTATGTAGAGAAGCATGCATGTTCTTCCTCGCTGCCTGCCTGTATGTTGGTTATTTTACATTGCTTGAATGTTCCTCTTGGTGATTCAGGTCATGTAGAATAAGCAAGATTACAGTGAAATAGGTAGTCATTTGCACAAGATTAGACCGTTTGCTCCTTTGTCTTGACTCTTTGTTTTTCAAATAATTAGCATACTATAATCAAGATTTCAAGAAGAAATCATTATATTTTATATTATGTTTCAGATTAATTTTGATTATGCCTTCAAAGTAATTACTTTTTCACGTTTTTAGTTTAGTTGCTCAAATGGTATGTTCCTGTGGATTATAGGCTGCCCGCGGATAATATGCAGGAAAATACCGTACATTTCTAAGATGTATTGATGCATTATTAATCAGGGTGGTGACAGATCAGGGAAATCAGGGAGATCAGGGAAAAGTCAGGGAACTTTATTAATCAGGGAAAAGTCAGGGTAATATCAGGGAATTTTGAAAAAATAACAAAAAATCAGGGAAAATTGATTTTATGAAGAAATTTTTTTTTCTTTTTTGCTTTACAAAATTAAGTACTCTAATTCCGTACGCATTTTCGGCCAATTATCTGTTCAAAAAAAGTAAAATTAATGAGGTGCGATTATACACTGCCGCATATTTGTACACCTTTTCTCCTACACGTCAAAATATTGAATCTTACTTATTAACCACAGGATGAAATTCCTAAGATTGCTTCTGTGTCTGTTAGGTTGTTTATTTTACCTAGCTTGAAATTTCCTTTTATGCTTTCAATGCTACGCAAAATAAATAACCATACAGTCAAAGAGGAAGCCTTCATTAATGCCTTAGCTCCTTTGCCTTTATTCCATTGTTTCGAAGTAATTAGCTACTGTAATCACGATTTCAAGAAGAAATCTTTTGGTTTTTGAATTAATACTATAAAAGCTTAAAAGTTATTACTTCTTCGCGTTTTAAATTTAATTGCTAAAATTGAACTTTCAATTAAAAAAAACTGTTTTTTGCCGTTATACTATTTGTTGTCACCGCAGATTATAAAGGTTTTCTTTTCTTCAGACTTAAATGATTCTTTAATTTTATAACCAAGTTGTATTCTTCTTTTATATATTTTGAAATTAACTAATTGCTTTTTTTCCCCCTTTTTTTTCCTTGCATTTCTAAGTTGTTTGTTACAGAAGCAATCTAAGATTTTTTTCGTTACATACTGAAATCATTTGAAATAGAGTTAACTTGTGTACTTAAGTAAATATATTTATTTTTTTATTGCAAAAATGCTGTATTCATTCAATAAAACCTATGTTCTTGATGAGAGAAAAGTTCTCTGTGAATGGATGTCAAATGGTTTCATCTGTTTTGCATAAATATGTCGATTAGTTATATAAGAATAACTACATTACTTCTATTCTTTCACTATTACTTGTTATTCTTGCAACAATTATTATACTGTTTGAAAACTTAGTTCAAAATAATTTCAATTACTTTTTAGTTCTATCATAAATACACATATGTTTTAAGAGTAATTTTAATAGTTTCTTAAAATTCTTATGCTAAGTGGTTTCTGGAAGTAAAGTTTTTTTTTTTTTTTAATTTTCCATAATCTTTCCATTGTGGAAAAATTTAATATACTGTTTTGAAGGTTTTTTACCCCAAAAAAATTGCCTTGATATGTTTTTTTAACCATTTTATTAAAAAAGTAGCATCTTTTTAAAATATATCTTTAGTTCAACAATTTTACACAACTTAAAATGTTTAAAATACTGCATTTTATACAAATATACAATGGATTTCAAATAGAGCAAACATGGCTGCCACACTTCCGTCCAAGGGACGGAGTTCCGTCTTTTCAAAAATTTCGGCCGTCGGATTTTTTTTTCCATGTTCAAAATGATTTTTATAGATGAAACAAGTCTTTGCTTTTGAATCTCTCACTCTCAAAAAAGGTCTTATTCTTCTGAGGACAAAACACTGGCCCATCTGCTAAAGTTAAAAAGATAAGCTGTTTTTTTTCCCCAAAAAATAATTAAAAAAGTCACTCAATCTGTTGATTTCAACCATTCTTACCTTAATCTGGAAAATTTTATTAAAGTTTTTATCACAATGCATCTTATAGCCAAGAATCTCATACCTGAATTTTTTTTTAATAACTATTTTTTTTATATGAAATATGAACTATTTATGTAACATGAACTATAAAACCTGAAGCTTTTTTTCTGCAGTAACAAATAGTAAGTTTTTTTATAGTATTTTATTATTAGGTTCTTTTTCTACTTTTACCTCCTAAAAATCTTTGACAATGATATGTTATTTTTTTTATTTAGGTTTTAATTTTTACTTAATCTTACAATTTGGTTTTACTATATAATTACAGCATCAAAAATTAGCATTATATGTGTCTAAAACATCAAACAAACTAAGCGCTAACATTTTGGTGTCGCGAAATGCTTTTCAGTCCTGGCCAATTTTTAGAGTGGCACCCATGAGAGCAAAGAAAGAAAACCATTATCATTGGGAACGTAAATCAGGGAAATTTGGGGAACTTAATCAGGGAAATCAGGGAACTTTTTTTCACAGTTCCTGTCGCCACCCTGTTAATGCATCAAAGTAATTCTTTTTTGTTTTATATTCATAAAATTATCAGTAATGTTAAAATTTTAATTATATTAAAAGTGCCTAATTATGTATTACATGTTGGTCAGAAAAAAAGAAATGTCTTATGATTGTGCAGTGACAGATGCATATTTTTTATTTTTCAATCATATAACTGTGTAAAAGTAGCTAATAGAAGAAAAATGAGTAAAGCAGCTAATGCTAAATTAACTCCATTAAAATTGATAAAAATATAAAATGAAATATTAAATATAAATAATGAAAGAAACCTTAATTTTAAGTCTACAATATATTAAAATACTGATATAATAATATATTAAAAAATTATATCAATATTTTAATATATTGTAATAATAATTAAAGAGTGATTTGAGGATGCATTTACTATTTTAAAGACTTTAAGTTTGTGCTGATGGAAAATATCAGATATATATCAAAATATCTGATATTTTCGAAACCTGCTTTCTACAATCTCTGAATGTATTTTTAAAATATTAAAGTAATGAAATTCTTGTTACAAGCGCGTCAAGTTCAGCAATTCGGGGCCATGTCCAAGGGGAGGGGTTTAGGGGTTAAACCCTTCCCATTGGGGAAAAAGTAATAAAAAAGCAAATGGAAAAGAAGTGCATATTTGACTTAATATCAACTTGATTGTTAAAGTTTGTGCACAGCATTTTTCTTTTTATTTCAGCATTCCATTTAAAGTTTCCCTGCAATTTATAAATGCCCCTATCTTTATCGTAAGATCACATTTTCGAAAAACAGTGATGGGAACTGTTGAATAGGCTCTCAGTACAAAGCATTGACTACATTTAATATTGCTTCTCAAATGGAGGTTATGATGACTTGAGAGTTTCAAAAAAAGAGATAAGTGTTGTCGTTATGAAGATGCCTAGTAATTGTGTTTGGTAATGTCAGTTGGGCGTCCGGAGCGAGCCCCTTCCTATTTAGTTTGCCAAGCATAATCTCAGAATATAAAATCAGAAAACATATAGCATAAGGGAATTTGAAAATTTTTTAGTACTTGTTGCAGTAAACCGAACAGTAAACAAAATAAGGTTTGAATCTAAACAAGCATATGTATAAATACTGATGTTACTAGCACAGCCAGAATTTTTTTCCTTGGAAGTGGGTTTCATAACAGTCCTTACATATACAGTACAACTTCGTTTATCCGGACTAACTTGGACCAAATGCAATTTGAATAAACGGAAATCCGGGTAGTAAGCAAAAGCATTCTTAAATGAGCAGACTTATATTTTATTAAAGCACAAAAACAATGCTTTCTAATAAAACCACATAGTATCGTTTCTCGCAAATACTTTATCATTTCTTTCAGCTGCAGTGGCCTTGGTCTGACATTCCAAAGTACGTCATATTGTTTGGTAAATCAGTATTTTAATTTATTGTATGTTGTATGCAGGAGCTCTATGTTCGATCAAAACAAAAACCGAATGTTTAGCCTAATTCTAGTTCTATTTTTGCAATTATAATTTAAAATTATTTTTTAAGTAAATATATATTTTTTAGCACTAAAAATTTGATCCAGATAAATGGGGGCTGGATAAACAAGTTTCAACCGGGGGGGAAAAAACATAATAACAGAATTGATAATATTACTTAAAATCAAATCTTATGGGAATTTAAACCATCCTCCCCCCCCCCCCCCCCACACACACACTACGTTCCTTTTTGCGACCATTAAACAGAAATGAATAATTTGACACACTGCTGTGTTTTCCTGATACTGCAGATAAGAATGAAATGACATTGAAACCAAAACCCCTCCCTTTTTGAAATCCTAGACACAGGCCAGCAGCAATTAGACATTTAAGTTGGTATTGATAGTTTGCTATTTGCAGCGGGACTAATTGAAGGGCTATCTGAAAGTATCTTTTGAGGTTTTTTTTCCCTTCTGTGTCTCTAAAAAGACACTTATTTGGGATTAGGGTAAGAGCCAGAAAATCAGGATTGTGAACGAAGTAGTTATATTGCTGCTCTCTGGTAGAATGGTTTTGTAAAAAAAACTAGTTAAGTTATAGTGTTTGGCGGCAAATTTTTGAAAGGGGTAGTTTTTCTGCAACCACTAAAAATTGAGTACCGATTTTGCCATATTTATTTTAGTGTTTTGTTAGAAATATATCATATCTGTTGATAAAAGTGTTCCTAAAAGACCTTAAGCAAGCAATTCCCTATTACGGAATTTTTCAAAAAATAACATACTAAAGAAAGGTGCCAAAACAAAGGTTTCATAACTCAAGTTGTAAATTACTGTTTATAATTTTCTAATGTACTTGTGATATAGTATATACTAGTTATTAAATTATTTTGTTGTTTATTTCAAAAACTTTTAGCATTAACATTAAATATTTCCTTTATATAGCTATTGATTTAATATTATTACATTTTAAGACAAATGTTTTTAATTTAGAAAGGTCAATAAAATTTCCCTGCTTAATCAAATACCCCACTTTATTAAATAACATTTTTAGGAACCGACAATATTCGATTAAGCAAGGCCAACTATCTGAAAATTTTGCTTTTTTTTTTTGGAATTTTTGTCAGTTTATAAATTTGTCATTGTGCTTTATTGTACAACTTTGCTTATTTGTTTTTGGCTGAAAATAATGCAGGAAAAAATATCAAATTCCAACATTACCCTATCGTTAGTATGGAATACAAAACGCAGACTGTAGAATGGTGGGCAAAAAGTTGAAATTGGATACTTTATTGATTGAAGACCAATGTTTAGCAGTTAAATTACAGATTTACATCCTCATTTAATTCATTCTTATGAAAATCAGTATTTCATGCATAGTCTAATAGTATGATTTGATAAAGTTAATTCACTTAACCTTTTTTGTTTATATTGTTCCACTCATTAGTAGTAGTAGAGTAGTCTGTAAACTAACCAGCCTCTGTTTAACCAGATCTGCTCTTTCACTGACTGCAATAATTTAAGTGAAAAAAATCAAAAACAAGTTGTTATATAATTTAAAATTTTATAATTATGCATTATAATATCAAAAATTTAAAAAAAAAGCTTTAGAAAGGAAATCCCTCACTAGGGCATTAAAATGTATCACTCTCTTAATTTAAAAAAAGAAAAGAAAAGAAAAGGGTGGGGGCATGTGGTTCACAATGACCATGGCTCCAACAATGTAACCCCCATCATATTCTTTGAAGGAGGAGCAAATACAATAGAAGTGGCATTATGCTATGAATGACACATAGCATAATGAGTACCTACTATGCATGATAGCACAATGAACACTAGCTCTCAACTACCTCCATTTATAAACTGCTTTTTTTTTAATGCTGAAATAATTCATGAAGTTGTCAAGCTGCTACCTTTCATCAAAAAAAAAAAAGAAAGAGCTTTAATTTTTTAAACATTCCTCCTAATGGATGTGTAAAAAGCTTTTTAAATGAGTGCACTCACTTTAAAAATGCTTATTATGATAATTGTTTATAATTAATTAAAGGAATGACATGTTGTTTAGTTGTCTAATGAAATTCTAAAAAATGCCTTCATTGATCACATGTATATATTTTTGAATTCTCTTTGACTGGAACTATGCTAATCCAGATTACCCTCAACCCTGGTCCTATTTGAGCGAATTAATCGGGAGCTTACCGTAGTTAAATAGGTAAAATCTTCGCCCCATTCTTGCTTTTACTTTCTGCAGAATGTTTCACAATTTTAAAAGTGTTGTACATTGTATGACATATATTCCACCTGAAGTGAACTGAATTGTTTTAAAATCAGCGTATTCAATTTGAAACTTGTGGAGGTTTAAAGCTTTATGTGTGAAGGCTAAAATTTTTGGCAGGGTGGGAAGGAAGATGAGTATGATTATTTCTGGTGTATTTTCTCTCAATATGTGTATATATGTTTTTATTTACAATTTATATTTTTTAGGTTATAAAATTAAACTCATCTGGTGCTGCTGTTGCCATGGAATACATTGATATGTCCGGCTTGTCAAAATATGCAGAGTTGCTTGGAGAGCAATTGGCAAAGTATTAAATAAATACTTATTTAATGTAGTTACCTTTAATTTTGTATTAAAATAAACAGATACAAGGATCCTGTTGACAACTCATGAATAAGAGGTCCTTAGGGCTTATACTTTTCAAAAACGTGAGTCCATTTTTAAAAGCATGGGTCCTCACTAAATTTTTTCACATTTTTTCCCCATTTCAAATTATCTGTATTAAGAGCAGATATACTGTCCCAACTCAAGTGAGCACAATTTCTTACAAAATGTAAATGCAGCATATACCGGGTGTCTTTCAATTTTCCTACAACTTTAAAATGAAATAACTTCGCAGAGACTCTCTACATGGTGCTGCTGATTAATGCAGTGGGGGAGGGTATAAAAGGAAACTGTTTCACATTGGTTTCATGCCATTGCGAAAATGTCTCCCAAAGTGCGATATTTAACCAAAGACCGCATATTCATTGTTAAAAATTGGTATTTATGTGGTGAAGAATGTTTGACACCATTAACATTGTGTTTGGAACCAGGGTTATTGCTTACCAAGATCCGAACAACCATCCTGGTGCATTACATTGGACACTGTTTTCATCGGATATGAATCCATGTGACTTCTATCTTTGGAGTCACATGAAAGACTTAGTGTAAAAGAAGATGCCAACAAACCTCAATAGCCCCAAGAAGTCCATGACTCATTTGCAAATGTTAAAAGAGAAACACATGAACGAGTTACTGATGACTTCGGGACTGGATTGAGAAAACTATCGCCTCTGAAGTTTCTTATTTTGAAAACATTCTGATTTGATTTCCTTTTGCATGTTCATTTCATTAAAAAAGTTTTACAGTTCTATCTGCAATGATTCTTGTTTTATTTCAGTTTCAAGTTGTTAGTTAATTAAAAGACATCCTGTATATAACTGGTAGCAGAAAATGTGCAATGCCTGTTGCAGATTTTTGAGGAAGTCTGCAGACTATTTCTGAAGGGGAAGAATTTTTTTCCCCTCTTTCTGCATTAACTTTCCGAATTTAAAGCAGAAAAATACAATTAAATACAAAATAGGAAAAAGTGAATCAAGAGAAAAAGGCACCTAAATCAATGCTCCTCAGTGACTAAGAGGTCAACGTATCCTTTGTGACACGCTGTGTTTAAAATATCAGGTCCCTTCAAGCATCTTGCATCCTATGCGCACTATAGCGCATCAGCAGGGACCCCTGAAATACATCTTTTATAACTTCATGAAAGAGGTTTAAAGTACATTAAAATTGATAAAAATATTAAAATGTATAACAGATCAGATGTTATTTATCTCTCCTTCTTTCTTCAGTTTTGTTTATCATTTTAACAAGTTAGATTTTGTTCAGACTTTAGTGCAGGGGTTTATGCCATCCGTAATTTCTGAAAATTTTGAGTTGTTATTTCCGAACATTTTGGGCTGACAACACATTCTAAAATTGAAAAATTGTTTAAAAAAAAAAACTTTTAAAATGCAGTAATCTCTCAATTATCAGTAGTTGTATTGTCCGTGGGTCTTCTCACATTCTTTTTTATTTTTTAAACTACAATTGAATGTTTTTTTAAACTTATGATTGTGTTATTGTTTGTTTTGATCTTTTCCATACATTTTTTACATTCAATGTTAGTAGTTGCAATGTAGCTATGTTTTTAGCTGTAATTTAAATGTATGTGTGAGTGTTATTCATAATTTTTATCTATTGTATACGGTAGTATGGTTTTTTTTTAATTTTTTTTTATTTATTTATTTTTTACCTATTATTTGGACTATCCGCGGATAGCAGGGAGTTTACTTTAGCTTTTTCCAATGATTTCAATTACTATTGCCAACTTATTTGAAGAGTTTTTACGGGAGGAAGGGAGGTCGAGCTTTCTCATTGTATCCGAAAATTTCACCGTCTTTGAAAAATTTTACTTGAGTCCACTATCATCACTGCTTTAGCGATAATTTGTTGTATCTATTTCTTTTAATACATGTTCGTACAGTTGTAATTTCAAGGAAGTTACTATTTTTTATTAGATTGGTATCCTTGTCCAAATATTAGAATATATTTTTTATTACTATTTTAATGGTATTTTTGCTGTTTTTAGGACATAGTTTTGTATTTTTATCTGCATTTTCTGGGATATGTTAGGTTATCAAAATCTGGGCGTACTTAACCAGAAATTTGCAAAAAATTAAAAATGAATTGTAATAACATATTGTTAATGAAGGATATATAGTGAGACTTAATAAGGGTTTGAAGAGTTATACAAGTTAATACAAATGTAAAGATCATAAAGTAGGAAACTAAGCATTTTATTGTAAATTCTCCACTTCCATTTTCATTCAATGTTTATAAAATATTTCTTTCAGGATGCATTTGCATAATGCAAGTTTAAAATGTAATGACTCTTCAGTTCATAAAAGCAAGAGTGAAAGTCCAGTTCATATTGATCAGTTTGGATTTCATTGCACTACTTGTTGTGGTTACATTCCTCAAGTGAATTCTTGGAAAAGTGATTGGTTTGTAAGTGTCAAGAATCATTTTAAACAATTTATATAGTTGCCAAAACTGTTTATTGTTTCATTATTCTTAAATGAGAATACTTTATTGTTATGATGTGTTGCTAAAACTACAGTAATATAAATAAATGTTTGAGGTTTTTTGAATATAGCTTCTTTAACAAAAGTTTAAAAGAGTTTTTACAGCTAAAAAATTGTTTTACAACAGAAGTGACTTTACAATCTCTTGCAAATGACTTTCTTTGGGTGGCAGGAAATTTAGGGAAGAAAATGGAATTACTTTACCACAGTTTTGAGAGAAAAAATAGTTGAAAAGAAGAAGAATGAGATGTAATGAGCATGTTTGTAAAAAATTTATCAGAACTGTACAATTTTCATACTTATACAAATACAAATGTGACATCAAGCAACATGCTCTGGGCCCAGCTAGGCTGGTCCTAGTCAGTTTATTAGTCCCCAATGAAGATCAAAGGCTCTCTTAAAACTATCCACCCCCTTGCTCATTACAGACTCTTCCGGGAAGCTGTTTCAACCCCATGAGTGCCAGAGCTACATCGTAGTATAAAAGCTCAAAAATTTTCTGCGTAAGGACGTCATAGCAGGTTCATTGTTATTTAAGCTGAGTCGCACTGACTTTGGCAGAAAAGAAATAGCAAAGATGTATAAAATTGCTGCAAAAGCTAAATATCATAGATTCATTTTATGTCACGTGACCTAGTGGTCACCATCCAACCATGTCTGATTTGGAGGACGTTCTAGAAAAGGGCAGACATGCCTTTGAAACTAACCTATGCAAATTTTCAGCTTCCAAGACAGAAATAATGAGGATCTAGGATACCTCAAAAAGAAAAGAAAAAGTGGGCTCTAAAATGGTCTCCAATGGGGGAACTGTGCTAAACGAGGCTATTCTTTTCAAAAAGCTGATCTGTCCTTTTGGAGTCCCTTTTTTTATCGATCCTAGGTCCTCAGGATTTGACCCTTGGAAGCTGAAAATTTGTTTACATGAGTTTCAAAAGCATGTCTGCACCGCTATAAGATTTTATTCAAATTGGAGATGGTCAGGTAGAGACGACAAGGTCACTTGATATGGAATGACTCAGTTTTTGATGCAACTTTTGCTATGTGTTTCCTTCCAAAGCCAGCGTGAGACTCAGCTTAAATAATAGCGAACCTCTCTTACCTGCTGTGGTGTGCTTATCCAGAAAACTTTTGGGCCCTTATACTGTGATGTGGGTCTGACACTCATGGGCTCTTGCTCTACAAGTACCCACAACCCTACTAAAGTACAGTGAAACCTGTGTAAGTTGACTACTTGCGGTGCACTACTTTAGTAGTCAACTTAAACAGGTGGTCAACTTACAAAGGTTGATTTTATATGATAAGGACTAATTCCGTGCCTGAAAAAAGCTGTCAACTTAGACAGGTGGCAACTTCACAACTTTTTTTTTTAGCATTGAAGCAGTGAATTTCATGATGCTGAAACAGTTATCCATTCTTTTAAAAAAAAAGTTTCAATTTCAAAATTTGCCGCCCGGAGCGGCCGCCTAAGTCACCTACCCCAGAAGGTGGTTCTGGGGCGGGAGGAAGGGAGGGGGGTGAAATTACCTTTTTTTGAAAAAACTTCAACATAGTTTAACTTAAAAAGCAAAAATTTATCTAAATGCAAAAACTCGATGACTAATTCTTATTATTTAAGTTTGTTAAGGAATAAATATGCCATAAATTTATACACTTTAAATTTAATCTTTATGATGAGTACACGGGTGCAAATTGGCCCATAATAACCAGATCTTTATTACCACATCCTAAGGACCATTACTTTTTTTATCGATATACCTCGTGTAGCATAATCTAGAAAATCACCAGTCATAGTGTGTCAGGTGCAAATTTCTTCTCCATTTCCATTACAGTCCATTTGTAGAAACAATAAACTCAACAAAATGGGTCCTATAACAATACATGATTGCGAAAAACATAATTTGAATTAAAAACGTTAAGATTCAAATGATTTTTTTTTTTTTTTGGTCTCAGAATTTTAACACTGTAAAGGTTCTGATTTTTTTTACATCATTAAAATGAAATTGGTGGTCCCTTTTCTGATAAGCAGGAGTTAAAGCCCCCTCCCCCCTTTCTCACAAAACCACTACTAATGAAATCACTGCATTTCTTTTCAAATTAATTTTTTTTTTCAACCTTTAATTGTTTTAAATCTGTCAGTCATTTAAAAACTGAATGAAACTTGTGTACTCGCCATTAATTATATTTTACAGAAAGCTATTGTTTTGTCTTCTTAAATAGGAATTCTATGCTCAACAAAGACTTGGTCATCAACTTCAACTAATTGAAACAAATTTTGGAGATCGAGAAGCCAGAGAGCTGTGGTCAGAATTGAGTCTTAAACTATCTAAATTTTTTAAAGATATTGTTGTAGTGCCATCTCTGTTACATGGTGACCTGTGGAGTGGTAATGTAGCTGAAATTAATGAAGGTCCAGGTACATTGTTTTTTTTTTTTTCTTTTAATTTAAATTATTGATTTTGTTAGTTTATTTATTTATTCCATTGTATTTATGTAAAAATGAGAAATTGAAAATTATAACTATTTTGTTTCTTTTTAGTTATTTTTGACCCTGCATCTTTTTATGGCCATTCAGAATATGAACTTGCTATTGCTGATATGTTTGGTGGATTTCCCAAGTCGTTTTACAATTCCTATCATAGTGTTCTACCAAAACAAATAGGATTTGACAAAAGGAAAGATGTGTATAAACTATTTCATTGTTTGAATCATTGGTAAGGTCAATTTTATTTACTAGATTTTAAAAATATTATTCATAGATCATATTCTATATTATTCATCGATCATTGAGTAATGTGCTTAAGGTTATTTTGCAAGTCTATTGAGTACTATGTAGGTATATGTAGTAAGATTCCCAAAAGTGGAAGAACAACCATGAGTAATTTTGTCAGATGAAAAATCAAAATTATGATTGGAGGACCAGATATGTTGGGCGATGGAGGAGAGCTTAAAATTCTGTTTTTTCACACAATTTTCATGTTCCTTTATACAGCATTAAAACAAATGTCTATTCTGTCCCTATGTATGCCAATCCACCAGGGATTGAAAAATCTAAAATTTTACATGCCCTGCTGGGCATGTGTGTCTAAAAGATACATGCCCAATTTTCCTTATTGTAATCAATGAAAGCATTTGAATTTGTCATACAGCATTAATCAGACGAATTATTTTTATATAAATTATTAAAAAAATAGTTTGAATAAACAGTACATAATAAGCCGTCTTTAAATTTAACAAAATTTAAATTATACTAGCTGCGTGCCTGGCGTTGCGGGGGCTACCTAAAAATGAAAGAGATGTCCAGTTGATGTTTATGTAGTACTCCGACATTAGTTTCTAACGCGTTAAGGAATAAATAAATGCACGTAATGCAAGGCTCGCAAAACACCAGTAAAACATTTTTGGCAAAAATCTTATTAGTTATGAAAATTTTCAATTAGCACAAAAGATGAAAATATATGCATTATCAGCTATAATCTGTGCTCACGTTAAACTGAATTACATCTGATAGGCTATATCTGAAATATAAAGTAAGAAAAACAACGTTAAAAAAAGCACAAATTTGCCAATTACAGCAGATACGTGTTTCAGTGTTACAGGGAACGCCTTTTTCAATGCAAAAAGTAATGAGCTTATGACAAAAGCAGATTTTGTCGGATGTCTTTTCATCCATAAGCTCATTACTTTTTGCATTGAAAAAGGCGTTCCCTGTAACGCCGAATCACGTGTCTGCTGTTATTGGCAAATTTGTGCTTTTTTTTAAACATTGTTTTTCTTACTTGACTGTTCAGCACAAAGGTATTTATTTATCTTATATCTGAAATATTTATGTACGTTAACAATCAGTTTTTTAAATGAAAGACACATGTTACTTGGTTGATTACATGAAATTAAAGCATCAAGAATAATAAATACCAATAAGCATTAATTTAATTCCAAGTCATCAAATGCCAATTAAGCTTTAGCTAAAATCATTAAAAGCAAACTTTTTTGTTCGACTCTGTTTCATTTAAAGAAATCCAAGCAATCTTAATTTAACATGTTCTTTTAACTATACAAAATGAATTTCATAAGTAGAAACTAGGAAGAAAATAGAAAGTTATTGTAATTTGAAAACTCCTACCCGTGTGAAGGGAAAAAGTCCAACAAAATGAACATAATTAGCCGCACCTAAATTTACCAAAATATGAGGCTGGTAATGAGGAACTTACACTATAATAAAGAAACATAACTAAAGAAATAACTTTCATAAGCTGAAAAGAGTTAAGAACGTTGGCTGTAAAAAATAAAAAAAATTAAAAGACGATAAATAAAGGTTATGGAGGAATTTAACAACCTATTAACCCGGTTGGTTGTTTTGATGATGTCAGTCCCACTGAAATAATTCTTAAAATGTTATTTATTAACGCAAATATAAAATGGCAGCAGAAAGAAATAAAAATCATTGCTTAGAATCATGGGCGCGCCCATATGCAAAATTGTAAGGGGGGGGGCTCAGATATTTTAACCATGGTTTAGCATGATATTTTCCCCATGAAAAACAATTTCAGGACAGATTAGAATCATTAAAATTTGACATTTTTTAATTACTTATTCATTAATGGTTGGAAAAGAAATATTTTTACATTTTTGCAAAGAAAAAAATATGAAAAACAAGAGAGTTCTAGTTTCTAAGGGGGGGGGCTCGAGCCCCCCTTGCCCCCCTATATGGGCGCCCTTGCTTAGAATAAAAGAGAAACAAAACTAATTTACAGTAAACTTTTAAACAGAAAAATTGTTTGAAAGAGTAGTTTTACGGTTTATATATCAGAATAAAATGTAAATTAAACTAATTTAAAATAAAATTCTAGATGCGAACATTGTTTTAAGATTTGGACAGCAGCCAAAAAAATCCCTTTTGAAACAATTATTAGAATTTTAGCTCACCAATATGAAAAATGGCAACAGGAAATAAATAAAAATTCCTGAATAACAGAATGTTAATTCATGTTTTAATTAATATCTCGGCTAATTAAAGTTGTGCAATTACAATATTGGTCCTGTTGTTTTCTTAGAAGAAAATTTTGAATTGATCGGTATCTCGTTCGGCTCTTGACTCGCAGCAGTTTTCGAGAAGCTCAAGCTTCAGACTTACAGACAGAGAGAGGCGAACAGATTTTAATAATATAGATAACGGGAAGGATCACTTCCGCACAAACTGGAAAAAGCAAACCATCTTAGCAGTAGGTCTTGAAATAAATTTTGAGCTTCAAGTAAGGATACGGTAATTTTTCAATAAAATACGAAATAATAAAGTTTTTGGGCTGGGCATGTAAGAGTAAAAGATTCATGTCCGATCGGAATTTTTACATGCCCTGGCATGTCGGGCAGTATAATTTTTGAGCCCTGAAACCCACACTGACAGGAAATACTATAAATACATCATCTGTCAAGTCCCTAAAGGAGGAGTGTTTAAGTTGCAAAAATTTTCAAATTATTGACTTGGGAAAAGATGGCAGAAAAATGAAATATTTTCAAGATTTTAGCTATCTTATGACTGATTCTTTGAATAAAAAAAAAAAAGTTACACAACAAAGGTAAATCAATTCTCAAAGTTTATGTTTGATTTTTAGTAGTTGAATCAATTAGTTTCTTGTAAATGGTATCTATGATGTCAATTGGAAACCCCCGATCCGATGCTATGCTTTTACAAATTCAATCCGGAGGAAAGCAAAATGGAATTAGAACAAATAGACTGCGCTCAGAAAATAAAGTTTTGAAAGAGGCCAGTTTTAGTTGAGGGAATGACCAGATAACATATAAGGAGAAAGAGTGACTGGGAAAAATTTGCAGAAAACAGTAGCAATAAAAGTATTGTTTAGATGAGTTGCAGAAGCTTCCAATAAAGAGAGTTGATTTCAAGATTCCACTTCCACAGTAACTTGGATGTGTGGGTCTATGGAGTTTAAAATAGATAACAGACGACTTAGGTTACGAAGAGACAAGTGCAACAGAACAAAAATATAATATACATACTTGACATAAAAATCCATGTGTGAAATGCTACATAATTTAAATTCAAAATAACGCATGTAAGTATTGCTTGAAATTGAAGAGTTGCTTATCAAGAGACCCTCGATCATACGGAAAACATTGTTGTCAAAAATAAAAGTATTGAATACTTTTTTTTGGAAACAAAACAAAACACTATTTTGTTTTAAGCAAGACCAAGTTAGATTGAACACTTCATCAATCTCAAAGCACAAAAAGTGATGTTACAACATTCTTAATTTAAGACAATCTAAAGCGCTTTCCACAGGCCTCAAAACAGCTGTTTTGCTGAGTTTTGAACTCTTTTTAATATTTTTATTTGCACACCAGCTGTCATATTTTACTCAATTCTTAGTACAAAGTTTTTCGACTGCTTTTTTTACATTATATGTACGTAATGAATATTAACTTACACGTATTAGTTGAAAGTTTTCTCATATTTTTTTAATGAAAATGTTAGAAAATCCAAGATTTGAATTATTCTGTAAGCAAATAATATATTTCTTTCTAATTAAAATCTCAAGTGCAATGAATTTTAATTATCTAATACAAAAATTAGTGGCTTGAAAATTATCACTTTCTTTCATTTAGGAATCACTTTGGAGGAGGATACAGGAGTTCGTCAATTTCCATTATGAAACGTCTTTTGAAGGATGACTAACATAGAAAATTGCAAATTGAATTTAATTGATTTTAAAAACTAAAATGTTGCCATATTTATCATGTCTTTGTGAAAGTAATCCTTGTATATATAATTAACATTCCAAACTATATGTTGTACTTCATTAGGATAAATACCCAATTGAATTTCTCACAAGTGCCAGTAATATAGTTTAGTTAATTTTCAAATTATTTCCAAATGATTTCTGATTATGTTGAAGTGTTAATTTCATTTTCTGTGAATTATTCTTCATTCATATTTATCCTTAATTTGAGTTCCCTTTGATGTGCTCCAAAATTAGTGATAATAAAGAAAATATTTTAGTAATAAAGTAATGAGAGTATTGTTTTTAGAAGAAGCTATAAAGATGTGCTTTTTCAACTATAAACAAATGTTTTCATTAATTTTATTATGCATATAAAGTGAAATTTGAATTTTTGTAAAAATATACCTTTCGCACTTAAAGTGCAGAAATGCTTTTTGATAATGTGCCTTTTATTCAACCTATAAATAACTAAATCTTGAACAATATACTATAAGTAAAGACAGCACATTTTAAAATATAAATTTTTATTATGAATGTGATATTTTATCACTCTAAATACTGTAGTCTTCGTCAAGCATTAAGAAAAAAAAAATCTCACAAAAAAGTAGCATTTCTTAATGTATCCTTTTCATGTCAGTGATGAGCATGCATAACACATAAAAAATAATATGTTTCCTGTATCTGTGAGTAACTGTATATAGTTATTTTTTATTTCACCATTAATTTTTGCATATTTAATGTATTGCAACGTGATTAGATTATAAAAGATCTTTCCATATTTAGAGATGACTTTTCCAAAGTGTGCAAGTTTCATTGAGGGCTCGTCTCTAATGCAAAAAAGTTTGTTGCCTCAATGAAGTGACATTAGAGATTTAAGTTTTACCATATTTTTGGGAATATGCCTCACACCCAAAGTTAAGCAATTAAAAACCAATATTAATTATTAAACTGGGATGCAATTTAAACATATTATATGTTCTAAAGGATTTTTTTTTCTAATCATGTTCCTGTAGATTGGGACCGTAAAGTCACTAACTAGAAACTTTACCGAATTTTGGATCATTACTGAAAACTTCAACATAGTGGGTGTAAAATCATGGAACAATTCCCTTAATGGATGTTTCAAAAAGTTATGTACTTCTGTTGAAATAATTATCGTTATATACTTGCTTAAATTTCAGCAATTTAGTTTCAGCAATTATCATACTTATTTATGAGATAAAAGTTCTGAAATATTTTCCCTAACAGCACGCAAAAATCTGAACACATAAATATTAACATGTGACACATTTTAGCCAAATTTTATATTTCTTGTCCGTTAGTCAAAGACTAATGGCAATAAAAGTTGTAAAAAATGCAAGAAACACCAAATTCTTTTTTTGCCTATTTTTTGCATAGTTTATCACTTGGAAATGAACTTTTTCAAAAACAAAACACTTGAAGTAATGCTAAAAGAAGTTAAATAGGAAAGTATGATTTGATATTATTTCAAATTTAAAACAAGCATAAAATCGAATCCCAGAAACTAACCCATTTCAAAATTCAGGATTGCAGTACTAAAACCTTTTTGACACAAGATATGGGGTTGGGCACGTTTAAAATCAGTTTTGAAACATGTTCATTACAATTTGTTTTCCTTTAAAAAGAAAAAAGTTTATTTTCTCTCAAAAGCAGAAAACAGTTTTGACTGCTCTGACTTTAGTTTAATGTAGTGCTAGTGTCATATTTAGCTGAAACAGACAATCGTTTCATTTGCATTAAAAACTGCGATAGCTTTTTTTTCTCATGAACTCGAAGAATTTATGATCTGTTAACTAGTTTAACAAAAGGAACTCAAACACCCATTGATTGCGAATATTTCTGAACATAGTTTTAATTTCTTCTTATGCAAGGATTAGTTATGATTCATGACAATGTTTAGGAACCATGACACTGTTTAGAGAACTTACTTCAGTTTGAAAATTTTTCATTATCTTATAAATATTTCATTCATTTTAACAGGAAATACAAACCAGAGTGTTTATAGTGATATGTTTTGACACTTAAAATCAAAAAGTGCTGGACATTATTTATTTAAAATTTATAATAATATTATTTTAAACAACCCATCCATTTTGTCAAATTTTGTTAATTATTTATTATTTTAATGCTCAAATCAAAATAATTTTGTTTGTGTGTGTGTGTGAAACATTTAAAGTTTTTCAAAGCTATTTTAATGTTTTGATTGAAATGTATGAAACATCAATTTGTCATGTGTGTATTGTAATTTCAATCAAATGCTCAAAATAAAAGAAAGTTTTTATTTATTTATTTATTTTAATAGCAATGAAATATTGTCAAGTACTAACATTTGGCACATGGAAGTATCTATAACATTTTCAGCAGGTCATGTACAAAACTTCGCAGGAGTGTTATAAATTGTGCTTTTGTAGATTACTTTTTGTGAGAACACTGAGTGTGTCTGTTTATTTAATTACCCCCCCCCCCCCCCCCATCTGAAAAAGTCTGAGTAAAATCCTCTACTAAACTGTAATTTCATTAGCAAAATATGATAGATTTTAAAGCAAAGTATTGGAAGAAATGAGGTTTCATTCGCTAGATTCACATAAAACGTGTCAACCATTCATCGTTATTGAGTCACAACACTTGGAGTCGTAGCCTTTGCTTTTACTTTGGCCAATGACTGGAATAGCTCCCTCCATTTATATTCCTGCTCTAAGGAATGCACCCACTACCTCTATGGTGCTGTGTGGCAATCCTAAGCTTTCATGCTAAGAAGTAGGTAGTTGTTAAAAATGAGATCCTTTTGCTGGTGTTGTGGCTAGATTTTTTTAAACAAAATTGTTCTTAAGAAACTTCCTATTATTTCCTGATTTAATATACTATTTTTCGTTTATTTAACATCTTTTGCATTTGGTGATTTTGACTTGATTTTTTCATTCATTATCGAAGCTCTGGGGAAGCCCCAGACAGGGAATTATCAAGTCAAAAGTTATGAATTATCAAGTTACTGGTTTGAATGATAATGGATGGAAAACAACCATCAAACCACTTTCAAACAACAATGGGTAACTCTTTCTGCATTTTTAACATGTTCCTGTTAAATATCATCCGAAACTTGATAAGTTATAGAATTATATTGCCTTTCATCAGAGACTCACTGTAATGGGTGGAGTAGTTCGTGGTGGCCTGATCAGTAAAGCCTCGAACACGTCGCTAGAGAGTCCCGAGAGCCAGCCTGTCGAAAATCCTCTGTTCTTCAATGGTTGCGAGGGCATGTTAAATATTTTCGTGGTCACTAAGTCCTTAGAGTTCCCATTCCAAATCAAGACCCGGGGGGGGGGGGGGGGTGCTTGGCTCCTACAGAGCTGTCTTCAGTGCCTCATTCAACCAGTTAAATCATGTTTAGTGGTAAGTACGGGGGATCCTGGAGTGTGAAGTGTAATGGGACTTTAGCGACCAACTTGGTAAAACATTGAATTCTTAACTGGAAAATCTTGGGCTTGAGGCCAGCTGGTTGAAGATCCTACAGGTATGTGTTTGCTAATGGTTGGTGGTGCACATTAAAAATGGTGTTCGCAAGGTTCTCCATGTTCTGATTCCAAAGCAATACCTGTGTGGGTGCTGGTTTAGATTGCTTGGCTTCGAGTATAGCTTAAAACTTAAAAAAAAAACAAAAAAAAAACACAGCTTTAAGGGACTCATTAAACTGATTAAACCATGTGTAGTGGTAGGTGCAGGGGATCCCGAAGTGGAGCGTAGTAGAAGAGGAGGAGGGAAGAAGTCTATATGTGTAAAAGAAGTTTTCAATTCGGCAGAAGGATCGATGTGAGTCCTTTTGTTTTCATACTGTTTCAATTTCAAAATCTGAAAAACGTTTTGGCCATGATCGATAGGGAGCTGTGGGGAGAGTTTGGTGATTCTCTCTAAAAACAATTCCAAGTTTAGAGGAAAGGTATCTCCAAAATATTTTTTTGGGATGAACTGCATGGAAGGTGATCTTTGCTTGACGTAATCCTTCAAGGACCATAATCTTTGAGATTGAGTTTCTCGTAAATTTTTTATTGTAGATAAAACTAATTGAATGGCAAAGTAAGCATCAATTGTTGTGAAAACTGATTCAGTAGATTTTGTGCAAACTGGATGGGAAATTTATATGAGCTATATACTCTCCAAGTGCCACCCCCTCCCAGCCAATAAAAATAAATAAAATAAAGCTTTACTGCAAATTTGCTTTTTATTATTTTTTTTCCTTTACATTTGAAATAAATTTAAAAAAAAGACCTAGTCGTGTACTGCTTTCAAAACCCATGACTGCCTTATTAAAGTTGTTAAGTTGTCACAATTGCCTCAATGGGATTTAAGCTTCAAAAATATAGTTTTAGACCATGTTTGGAGACGGGGGTTTTTTTCTCGTAACATTTTCGCATTTAAAGTTTGTACAGGGCCGGACTAACACTCCATCAGCCAGTGCCCCTGTACTTAGAAAAAAAAATCAGGGATGCAAAATTACTAAATCAAAGTGACAGAAACATTGCAACCAATAGCTGAAAAATAAAACCTAAAACATTCTAAAAATAACAGCAATCCAATTGTACATAAAAATGACCTAAGATTTTTTAAAGCACTTTACTAAATTTGAAACGAAGGGGTTGGGGGATGTTTTTTGTATGAATGTAGCAAAAGGTTTCATTGCAATTTAGGGAATATCTTTATTAAAAAATTAACAATAAAAATTGCTAAAATTGCTGCCAGCAAAAGTCGGCTCTTTTTCTTTCAATATTGCGTTAATTCAGAAAGGGAAACATGAAAGCGCCTTCTACAAATTAATGCAAAATCTCCTTATTTACTCGATAGATAGTCGTAGTCGGAAGAATAAATTAAAACGGTTTTGTAATTTCTTTAAAGTTTCTTATATAATTTTGAATAATTGCAGACAATTGAAGAGTATTTTAAAAGGACAATAATGCCGAAAAATATCTGGGTTAGGCCCTTGGACATCCTTTTTCTCAACAAAAATTTTGTTTCAGGACTAAAATTTCGAACCGTCGAAAATGTTGTTTTTAGCCATTAATTTCAAAGAAGAGGCCTTTTACTCTCCTTCTCTTCCTAACATCATCATCAAAGATCGTCTAAAATTGCATCTATAGATTTACTTTCTAAAAATTTCCGCAGGAGAATCCTTAGGACCCCTATTTCTGAAAAATTACTCATAACGCAATGTGCACATTGCTTTTTCTTGCATATAGAAGGAGTTATATGCATGCGTAACAAGTAAGCATCACACTAATTCCGCATATATAACAACTTTCCTGATTTGTTTTCTCAAATGCTAATAAGAACTCCATCTTAAACCAGATGCTAATCTGCTCTCTCTATGTCTGTGTTCACTATCTTATGAACTAAGTAATTTCAAAACTGTTTATTTTTGATTTAAGTAAAACATTTCTGAACGAAATATTTGTACAAGAAATCACCTAATCATTTCTGCTAACCGTTTTCCAAAAGGAAACATCAATATTTACATCAATTACCAATGAGGCACAATTTTTTTTACTTTAGCACGGAGCGACTAACGGAGGGGGGGGGGGGGGGGGGTCATGGCGCAAACTGTGGCATTGAAATTTTTAGGGGGTATTTTAAGTGGTATTTTTCTCTTTTTGGAGGGGGGGGGGGGGGTGCGCCCTTGCCCTTAGGAGGGGTGGGCACCCCTGGCCTGTACAATAATTTCTGGAAGAAACGCCACGCGGCGTTTACGTGTTTATAAGTTTAATTTTCGGAATAGCTGCCTTTCTGCCAATGCGGCGTTCACGATCGACTTTTCTTTTTAAGGGTAATCATTTATTTTTTCTCACAAAACGGGACATTTAGCAGTTTTAATCAGGAGCGGAGTTAGACTTTTGAGTCGTCTGACAAAGAAAATATAATGATTAAATTTAGAGGTGATGAAGTCATTGTGTGTACCATTAGAGGATGGGGAGAAGGAATGGAAACAGCATTATTCAGGAAAATTTTTTGAAATTGAAGATTTAGAAACAATTTTAGATTGTATCTTTTAGGGTGCTGCGAGAAATTTATTGGGGGGGGGGGGAGTATTTTATGGGGCTCTAAAACGGAGAGATTTTAAAAATTGACGACAAAAATCACAGTTTTAGGTAATTTTTGGAAATGTTAGAAGAAATTTGAGGAGGGAAGAAATAGTTTTGGGAGAGCCCCTCTCCCACCGAAACTGTAGAAAACAAAATTTTAAGCTATGTTTGGTGATGTAAGGCTTGAAGGGAATGTCAAAAAAATAACGAATCAGGGACTCGCATTGGAAATTTTTCATCATTTTTTTTCCCCAGAATTGAAGGTCTGAAAATGAACGTTTAGGCTATGTTTGATGAAGTTCGAGAGGCGAGAACGGGGATCACATAATATTCTCTATTTTGTTAGAACTTTCTCAAAATGCTTCCAAACTTTGCATTTCAGCGATGGCCTCCACTTATGTTTCAGTCAAAATAGTTTTAGTTTTATTTTGGCAACACATTTGTTGCAGCAAATTTTAGTGTTTTCTGTTTTTTTTGCATAATACTGGTGCAAAGTTTCTACGTTTATGAAAACTGTGGAGAGTCCCTCGAGTAAGTATTCATTACATTTAAATTATTTGTTATTTTGCGTTTTATTTATCATTAATTTTATGACAAGTAACGAAGTCCAAATTCCCTGGCTTTCTGTATGAATTGTATCGATCAGGAACTGAAATCAGAATTGGAGCATTATGTATCTGAAGTCTTAAATTCACCACTCCCGTTACACATATTGTTTTATTTTCCGTCTGTAATAATTAATATGGATTATTGTCATACATTTTAAACTTTTAAATGGTCTTTATAGTGTTTAAAAATCAAGATCTTTTACTGCATCTGTAATTTAAATGTTACCTTTTATGAAGTGTGCTTTTAAAATGCCTTGATTTTAAACCCAAAGTGAGGCATATCATTAATTTTTAAACCTTCATGTTGATTTGTTGTGCATGATAGTATGTTCATCTACTACCATGAATACACCAATGCTGACTAATGATAGCAATTTAAATAATATTTCCTTATGGAAACTTCTTTGTATTAAACCTGACTTCAATTGAAGTGAAAATTTCATTTGAATTGAAATTAGAAGTTCAATCTTCTAATCAGCTCTTCTTAATTTTTTCCCTCAAAAAGCTACTTGTTAAGCAGGATTGAAAACAATTTAAAGGATCTATGTCACTGGTAAGAAGTTCGTGATGGGGCCAGGTTCTAGCAAAAATAGTTGTGATGAGAGAGGAAAACAGTTGTCCCTGTCCAATAACACAATAAGGTTTTTTGATAGCGATTTTCTAACTTAAATTCCTCTTCTCCCTGATGTTCCTGAGGATTATATTTTGCTATACTTTGTTAGGGACCACAAGAGATGGAGTATACCAAAAATCAACTCAGAGGGGTGAAAACCCCAACTTGTTCTGTCGTGTAAACTGTCCTTAGTCGTGTGTTTATTTTCTTTCGTCTTTCTTGGCGGTGGATATTTAGCTTTGTTGGTCTCTGACATTTGGTTTTCTTGGCGGAAAGCATTTGGTTTTCTTGGCGGCCGGCCAAGAAAACCAAATTGCAACATGTTGTAGTGGTGGTTTAAAATAATTGCTTTTGTTACTAAATACAAATTTTGCAATTTATAAATTTAAATGTATTTAATAATAAAATTGATATCTGAAATTATTTATTTACATTCTATTTATATCATTCCAGCACCTTAACTAACAGAATTCATTTCTACTTTCTTTGTAATTCTGTTTTTTCCATTTTTACCACTGTCCTGGCAAAAATACGTTTTTTTTGCCTGCAAAACATTCAGCCTTGTGTGTTTCCCACTATTAGCCTTTAAAGTACAGTAATTTTGAATACAATTGTCTCAGTGAATTGCTGTTTTTTTTTTCATGTTTTCCCCCCAATACCTGAACCTAACATTTGAACATTCTTTTATAATTGCCTGAATTAAATATATCACATAGTTTTCTAATAGACCTTGAGCAAAAGTATGACTCTTCAAATTTTGAAACAAGGATGCATTTAACTGAGCGCAATAGGGCCATTCTACGGAAAAGTCATTTTGTCCCCCACGGGACGCCTCATGTATTTCATTAAAAATATTTAGAAATATTAATGAACAACTTCTTTCTATCCTCCTTGGCAGCAGTAGCAATAAAAGAGGGAAGGAAAGAAAAAAGTTGGGTATAAAATTATACTCGAGTTGAACCTCCATATATCGAAGCAGCAAATTGTCGAAAAAAAAATACGATGTATAGAAGCAATCTTAGCTTATCCTTAATTGCTCTTAAAACATTAAAATAAAATCTAATTTATGTGAATGAAATTCCATTTCTAATTTATTTGAAAATCAGATTAAATGAAAGTTAGTTGGAATTTGGAAAAGAGCATTTTTTGCAACTTTAGGTTTACTCGACCCTTCAGGCTGGGCCTGATTACTGAATAGGCCAACTAGGCAGTGACCTAGGGTCCCCGCTTTTTAGGGGCCCCTAATTGCTAAAATTGCTTTAGCCACTGCTCTAATAAGACTAAAATTGTAAAGTTTGACTACAGCGGGGCCCTGAAAAACTGTTTGGCCAATAGGGTCTTCCAATATCTTAATCAGGCCCTGCCTTCAGGTCCGGATCTGCATACCTGCAGATCCCAGCAGGGCCACATCCTTAAAGGCTCGACGACCCAAGAAATGGAAAAAAAAAACACTGAAACTTATTTATGGGCAGTTCTCAAAAGGTGGGAGCAAACACAGACCTCAACTTTGAAGCTTCAACACCAAATAACTTTCATTTTAATTAACTCAAAAATTTTTGAGTTGAACTATAATACTGTATAGAGACAAGAATTGACATAAATTAGGGAAAAAATGCTCTTCAAACGCCCTTAAAAAATATTTTCTTTGCTAAAAGGCACAATTTTGGACATACCAAAACGTTAACTGAGCAAATGTACCATTTAAAAAATTTTTTTTTAAATTATTTCCATACGTTTCAAAAAAAATTAAAGGTATGAATCTTACACTGAATAAGTTTTTGTTTATATTTTACATAAATAACAAAAGTAAAGACAGATTATTTACTTTGTAAACGATTTTAGAAAAAAGTAAGTTTGAAATTCGATGCATGTCCAAAAGTTACGATCTTTACAATGCTATTGTTTGAGAACTAAGTATATGATGTTTTCGTTTTAAAGGTATTTATAGAGCCTCAGAATCAACTGTTAATTGTTTAAAAGTGTTTTCATAAGCTTTTATGCAGTATCTTAGAAGAAAAATATTTTTTTTTAAACGTACATGTGACATGTCCAAATGGCGTTACGATCCTGACGCCGATAATTCTTTCCGTTTATTCATAATTTTTGATGATCCACTGTCTTCTAACCTCAATAAAAAAGGTTATTATAATGTTATCTTCTTTAATACATTGGTATTTTGCATAATTAATACGTTACACATTGAACAATACATCAATTATAGTAGAAACATGACTGGTTTGATCGAACAAAAGCCATTTTGCACTAAAATCGCCAAGCAAACCTCCGTTGGCGACAACACACTATACGATAAGCTTAAGGTTACCAGAAGGGAATACCAGTTTGACAAATGTAGTTTATCGTCATCTGTACCAGTTTTGGCAACTTTATCAACTGCGCTAGCATTTTTTTCTCCGCTTTTATTATTTTAGAATTCTTTTTCTCTTCTTTCTTTTGGAAAGATAATTTAACGATCTCCAAATAGAAATACGAATTTCTTTTTTCAATAATTTTTTTGAACATCGTTTTAATTCTTATGACATTAGAAAAAATATTCATTATTAAAACTGATGTCACTTTTTACATTTGTATTATTTTTAATTTGAAGCTTTTTTTTTTATCTTTCATCAACTTCTTCAAAATCATTCTAAAACCTTATTATATGTAAAGAGCAGCATGTATATAGCCATTCAAGTGCTTCATTAGTATCCTCTTTATTATTAAATTGAAAAATTCAAAAAGTAGTAAATAAAATTTTCATTGGAAAAGTTAAAAATCAGATGAACAATTGTCAAAAATGGTGAAACTTACATTATGATGATTGTCCAAAATCCGTTACCTACAGGACAACAATGTCCAAAATCTGTTACCTACAGATTACTGATTTAATTTGCTAATTAACAATTTTTACAAATACCTGCTGTCTTTTCATGTTCATATATTGTGTTCTAGATATGCATACTATAGAATAAAAGCAAAATTGATGTCAAATTTGAAAATTTTTGAAATTGCTCAAAGTTAACTTTTTTGTTCCCACCTTTTGAGAACTGCCCTTATGTTTCAAATATACACTGCTGGCTTTTGGTCTCTGGGGAGAGGCCCTACAGATTTTGTTGCAGGGGGACCCAAAATTTATAGATTTGGGCCTGGATCCTGTAGACAGCCACCTAACTTGCCTATTTTGTTGCTCTAAGGTTGGCCCTTGGCCAAGACATTTTTTGATGCTTCCATGCAGTCAAACCTTGCACATTTAGTCTTTGGCTAAAACAATTTTAGCTATTTAGGGGCCCCAAAAAAGCAGGGGCCCTATGCCACAGCATAGTTGGCTCATTCAACAATCAGACCCTGATCCTCGCACAAGGCATAAGAAAGCAGATCGAAAGAGATACAAGGAAATCAAAACACTGTTTTATCATTTTTCGCTTTAAAAAAAACGTTTAGTTTGAGGGTCCTCGGTGATTGCCGACCTGGCCAGTCCGGGCCTGGGGATTCATACTAAAATTCTTGTCTACTTTTAACTGCTTAGCACTTACTGGGGAGTCTATGTCACTGTATTTATTTCTAGGGGATAGTTGCATGTGAAAACGGTGTTCAACTATTTTTTTTTTCAAACAGTAAACATTATCTTCAAAGAATGCAGAGGTGAGTGGGAAAGATGCTGTCCTTGTCTTTTACTTTCTCATCATTGAACAAGTTGCACTATCAGGGATGTGCTAGCTGCGCCAATCGTCGATCCTGCACCTAACTGCTCCAAAAGACCGCCAAATGGACTTTTCTGCGCCAAAAACTACAATTTTGCATTTAATGTTGTAGTTCCTATAGTACATTTGGCAGTGTATCATCAAGTTTATGCGTTTAGAGCTTGTTTTTACGATTTTTTGGCTTAGTCTCGATTTTTTGCACATTTCAAAATCCGATTGCATTCGCTTTTGAAAAATTCAATCGTTTTAATTTTTTATGTGATTCTGTTCCTTTGACTAGAAAGTTAATATTGTTCACCAGTTTTTAATCTTGCGTTTCTTAAGATTTAAGATTGAAAATTGATTTCTAGTTTTGGTTGGAGACACTTAAGATGGCAAAAATCTGGGAATTCTAATGCTCTGCTAATGAATATGCAGACATTTCAAGTTTCTCAGATTCAGGCATTTTTTCCATATTCTTAGTCTGTCTTAAAATTTTTATTTATTAATTTTTTTCTTTTTTGAAATTTTTTGCATTTTTTTTTTTTCATGTTCTGAAAATCTTTTTTTTTCATTGTAATTTCATTATTAATTTTGTGATTAAATATCAAACAGTTAAAAATAAAAGGTTTTAATGTTGCCTTTGTTTGATCTTCAGATTTGTTAATAAAGTAGTTCACATATGTGCCAAAAAAATAAATAATAATAATGTCAAATATAAGTGAATAACTTAAACATACATTCAACCATTTTAATTCAACTATTCTTTTGTGCTTTTTTTAAAAGCCTTTTTGAATGTGTTACATAAAAGAAAACAAGTTTTGAAAATATATATCAAAGCACTCTAACTTAAATGTGCACTAAAGCAGTGATGTATTAAGCAAAGTAAATGTGTGAACTAAATTTAATAAATTTAAATCAAAAGAAGTGTTAGGAAAAAGTAGAGCAGGACAGGACTTGTCTTTTGTTAAAAGTATTAGACAGAAAAAAATAATTAAAAAGCTTCAATTTGTAGTTGTAGTTATGGTGTTTTTGCATCCTTAATCTCCTTTTTTATTATTGGAACTGATGTGATATACCCCACCCTTGGGGACTTTTTCCTGTTGGCGCCAAGAAAGCGTCGCCAAGAAAACGATGTATGACGACATATGTCATACATCGTTCTTAGCGATGCTTTTTTAGCGCCAACAGGAAAAAATCAGATAAAAAAACATGATCAAACCACTTCAGAACACAAAACAACATAAAAGCACAACAAAAAACATCACGAATATATGCTTCAAAAATGTACAAGGCCGGGGTTTTTTGTAAACATATTAAAATACAATGAAATAAATTATTGTATTAATCACAAGTTGAAATTAATGCATTAATTTTTTTCCCATCATTTCTCCGGGATACGAGCCCTTGGTCTCATAGTACTTTCGTAATGAGACCTCGGCTCGCCGGCCCTGCCTCGGTCTCATTACGAAAGTACTATGAAACCTCTGGCTCGCCAGGACCTCGCTCCGCTCGGTGCGTTATCCCTCCGACTGTTAATATACATTACAGTCGGAGTATGGTCACAGTTATGTATATTTTCATGGAGACACCCAAGGGTGGCTCCTTCCGTTCAGTGTACAATAATGACACAGTTTTAAGTGTGAAATATGCACCATTATTGTGCAGATTTATTAATAAAATTCAGCATTTTTAAGAGTACAACCGAAAGAACTTTCAATTGTTAACATAAAATTCAGTACCTAAAGGAGGCACGTTAATAGAATGTCTAAATAATTCGTGGCATCGATAAGAATTAACTTTTAGAACAAAATAACCGTACTATTTCTGTAAAATTAATTTACATACAGTAAAAATAAAGTTAAAAACTACAAGAACCCCTCAAGGATTTGTAAAAACAAAGAATTTTTGAAGTGAGAGGTTTTTTTTGAATTCTAAAATAAAGAACTTACCTTTTTATATGGTATAAATATTCACACTCAGTCTAAAACAATACATCATATGACAATGGCACATTACAGATACACACCACGTTGGAGTTAACTTTTAATTAACCTTCAAGCTTGAAGAAACTGGCATTTTCTAATGTTTTTACTTCAAAACACAACTACTGAATCTAAACTAACACAAAATAAGCATTCCTGTAAGGTATATTGCACAAAACAACACGTATCTCTCCTGCGTAAAACCAAGTAAAGAACCCAAGTAAACAAGTTCGAACAAGTTTGCCTTCGCGTTGCCAACCACAGGTTAGTTTCACCAGGGATGCCATGCTTAAAAATTTATCGCCTCATTGGCGAGAAAAATATTTTAATTTTGTGCAAAAAAATCGAATGTCGCCAAATGGGGGGGTATGTCACATCTGTACCTTATTATTTTATCATGTTACACGTGTTTCTGTGTATGAAATATAAGTAGTTGATGCAAAATTTAAATTTTTGCTGCTCCAAATTCACCGTTTTACTGCTCCAAACTCGCCATTTTCCTGCTCCCAAGATTGTTCCAAAAGGGAGTTTTGGTTGGCACATCCCTGATATATATAATGTGTGTGTAGTAGTTCCTTACTTCAAAACATACTTTTTGCCGCTCCAATTACACTATTTTCATGCTCCAAGTTTCTACAAAACAAACTTTTTGGTGACCAAACTGCACCTAGTCCACTATTTTCCTGAGCCAAGCTGCTCCAAAGTCACTATTTTCCTGCACGTGAGATTGCTCCAAAAGTGGGTTTTAGCTGGCATAACCCTGCACTATTTTCATAGGTAATTGGTAGTGTGAAAGAACTGTCTGTCTGTATGTGTGTGTGTTGTTTACTGTACAATATGACACTTTTAATGTCTAATTTGTATTATTTTTCTCATATTTTGTGTAATGGGAATATAATGGGGACTAAAGGATGTGGGAAACTAATTTTCTACTCTCTACTATGAAAATATTCAATTTATAAATAAAGAATACTATTTCGAGAAAATTCACCAATCCCGGTGAGTCTGAAATCGTTTCACTCCAAGAAACGAGATTGGACTAATTAGTTTAGGTACTTTTTATTCAAATCATAAGTATAAGCATCAGAATTCACACTTTGTTGCTCCGATGCAGTGGCGGCGATCCCCATCCCCCTCCCCTACCCCTCCCCATTTTTTATGGTTAGTTTGTTTTATTTTCCAATTTAAGAACCAAAATTAGAAATTATTAAGAAAAGCACAAATGTCAAAAATTTCAGAACATAATTATTTGTTTTACTTTGTATATATGTTTACGAAATTTATTGGAGCAGAAGCAGCAACTTTTAGCTATGTATTCATTGTTTAGATATTAGTAAATCTAGTGGCACACTCAGGAATTTTATAAGGGAAGGGTCCAGGATCAAAAATCCCATTCTCATATTACAGCCCAACACACCGTCAAACATATTCAATTGATTTATCGATTTGCGAGATCACAAAACAGTAAAAAATGAACTACTGGATTCGTAATTAACATAATAATTAAGGAAAATCTCATTTTAATCTGCAGTTATAAAAGTAAAAACATGATTATTATAGTGCATTAATTTATAGCCAGCAGTCTGCTTTTATATCACAGGCTTACAAAACATTATAGAATAAAATCCAGGTTTCTAGTTTTTCTTTCGATTTCATTTATAACTTCCTCAGAGTGATGATAACGTTGCTTGAATTCAGCAGTGCAAGACCATTTAAACATTCATTATACATGGTACTTCTTAGGTATGTTTTTAGCCTCCTCGAAGTGAAGAAAGATCTCTGGTTTGTGCAATTCGTTACAGGAAAAGTGCACAATTTAAAAAACAATCTCTTAATATGAGAATTTTATTCTCATCCTTTTTGACCTCTCCTATGTCCCCTGCTAATCCGCAAATCATCAAACTTTTGCTTGAGTAAAAAATTCGTGAACACCACGCAAGTTTCAGCAGGGAAAATATTCTTGCCAAATCTTCAGAGAGCCTTTTGTCATCTTGTTGATTCTCTTCCTTCTGCCTAGTAACAAGACATGACCTCCTTCAGATGCAGATGACCTGAAGTTCATCTGCATTGATTTAGACTAGTGGTTGGTGGACTTTCCTAGCTGCATTTTGTATGGCGAGGAAGTTGACATAAATGATAGGTGCCTCTGAATCTGCTCTATACTCCAGGATGCTCGCAATTCTTCATTTTTCAAGACACTCTCCCCTCCTGAAGATGCTTCATTTTCATACTGAACAGCAAGCCTTTGTATGCTCGAAAGAGCAAATAGTTAATCATCCACATTTTAACTATTTGAAGGATATAATGAAAAAAAAATCAATATATATATATATATATATATATATATTATATATATATATATATTATATATATATATATATATATATATATATATATATATATATATATATATATATATATATATATATTATATATATATATAATTCATCATTACATTATTTATCCTCAAAACTTTACACATGTATTCTTTAATTTTGCAGGGACATAATATTTAAAGCCAGAAATGGGTGGTGCAGTGAGTGCAGGAAAGAATAATGATGAACTGATAGATCATTTAGTTGAAGCAGAATTCATTAAAACCCCAACAGTACAACGCATCTTTCGATCTGTGGACAGAGGTGATTACTATCTCCCAGATCAGAAAGAAACTGCATACAGAGATATTGCCTGGAGGTCTGGAAACCTGCATTTGTCTGCCCCATGTGTCTACTCAGAAGTCATGGAAGCCTTGAAGCTGAAAGCCGGTCATTCATTCCTAAATTTAGGAAGCGGTAGTGGTTATCTTAGTACAATGGCTGGACTGATTTTAGGTAACTGACTTGTTTCTCTTGATTAGAATATCAGTAAATGTTGAATATAAAATAAAATAAAGATTTTCTCATTTTTAATATCCCTGCTTTATAGTAATTTGTGAAAGATGTAATACCTTGACTTAGTCCTCTTAAGTTAGTTTATTCTGGAATAATAAAATTAAAAAAAAAAAAAAGATAAATTGAATATCAAACAAGAACAGCAGTTTCCATTCTTATTACTTCAGTTTTTTTTAATAATATACTGACATCACAATTCTAAAAATTATATCTCATGGACTTCGGTTGACGACCTGATAATCTGTAAGTAAAATTACCATTTTTTGGGTACATATTATAACAGACCTGCCAACTCTCCCTTTTCTGCCCATTTCTCCCGGTTTTGCATTTAAGTATCGAGAAGAGCAACTTGAGTCTGGTATCTAAAAGAGTTATACAGTCGAACCCCAATTTAACAAACATCTATTTAACGAATTTCGCGATTTAGTGAATTTTTCTTTTTCCCCGCGAAAAATGGAGGCAAAAACCCCTAATTACTGAATAATAAACCCTGAATTAACAAATTATTTTAACAGCCAAAAAAAGTTCTTTTTTTTTTGTTAATTTGAGTTAGGAAATATTAGATTGTTTTCCAAATGATGTATCAATCTTGTCCATAGCAGAGAAAAACTTTTCTAGGAATTAACAATTTTTGACGGGCGAGAAGGCAACCAATGAATAGCAGTTCTGATGCAGAAATCAATAATTAAACTCCTGTTAAAACTTACTTTTTCTAATACTTTACATGGACTGGAAACTGTAAAAACATCTCTTCCGTGCAGCAGGCTGTAAATAGCACAGTTTTTTTCCCTCCACAAAGTCGAAAGAGAATGATTTCGAGGCAGGTAATTGTCAAACATGTACTACCCAGCACTTTAAAATTTCAAATTAACTAGTGTGTAATAAGTTGCGGAATGCTGAATAAAAAGTGTACATTTTCTAATTATGGATATGTTTGTGCATTTGCTTATTAAAACTATAAGATAAGGTAAGTGAACTTTTTAAATATATTTTTATCGCACCCCAATATTACGATTAATTCCGATTTAATGCATAAAGATTTTGGTCCCGATGAATTCGTTAAATTGGGGTCCGACTGTATTGCAAAAAATGTGTCTTGTTTGAATCAATGAAAATCGTTTCATTGAAACAGTAATCTATATGTTAAGTTTGTACTGTTTTTGTAAAAGGCTTTTATAATTAATATTGTGTATGCTGAACGCAAAGTAGAGAGTTAATAACATTAAAAGCTGTCACCAGCTTTGATTTAAACTATTAAAATCAGTAATAGCAACTTTTGTTTTCAAAACCAGAAATTCATTACAATCTCATCTTTGGCTTTTTTTGTTATCAATACTTGTTTTTATAATCTATTGTCAATATCCCTTATACCTTCTACTAGCTTTGCAATAACCTTCAATGAAGTTCTTGGTTCACACTTCATTATACTAATACAATCCCAATATTCTTGAAAACGTTTAATCATTGCCAATTTCAGGAGAGGATGTAATTCCCATGCATACTTTAAAGATAACTAACATCATTTGATGTTTGCTAGCAGATGTAGAAGTTTCTTTATTTAGCTTATTGAGACCTATATGTTTGGTTGTGGTGTTATCAAAGCACATAGCACTAATACTGCTGTATCCACGTACCCAGTCTAGAATGGAAAAAAATCCTTTCTCTACAACTTGGTAAATGATCAAATTTCTCTTTTTCTGTAAGATAATGGTTTAAATTTTCATCGCAATAAAAATTTACGAAATTTGCTATATTTTTAGATCAGTCAAGTGAGCTTAGCTACTACAGTTTAATACTAGTTAATACAGTTACATTACACTATCTGTAACAAATAATAATTAAGTCTAGTCTTAAGAATTCAAAACTAGCTTTCATTTGCAATTTAAAATTGCTTATCTGTTTTTTTTTTTTCCTGTACTTATAATTTTGCATAGTTGTTGTACCTTATACAACTTAAAATGAGAAACTGAAGTTGTAATAAAAAATAAATGCATTTTTGAAATGTTATCATTAAATTAAATCCACGTATGTGTGTTAAAAACTTTCCCATTGTTGAGCTACCTCTAAATATTGTTAGATCCTGCTAAAATTTTGCTTGATTTTTTTTTCATAAAGAGGAACCAAATTAGAGGATGAGAAGATCATATTTTCATGCTTCAAAAATAAACTCTATCCTAGTGTCCATCTAACTATTATTTATTTTGAGCTGTTTGAATTTCGAACTATTTCCGAATCAAATATAAAGAGAAAATTATTGAAAACTATGAGAAACTCGCATTTTTGACTAAGGGGTCTAAGGGCCTTGAACCTTCAAAATTTTCGATTTTCTGGAAAAATATATGTTGTGCAGAATTTAATTCTGAGCAATTTGATACCTTACTTATTACCATACAACAAGAACTTTTCAAGTTATCGTAAAAATGCGTAACCTCTTCCTATAGAGATTTATGTTAACAGCAGCTGTTTAAGCGTCTTTTTCTCAGGTGCCGGTTTCTTCGGTTTTCTCGCTTTCCGCGCATGATATTTCAGAAAGTTTCTAATGTATTTCCATAAAACTTTTCATGCATGTTTGTCCGGTATATTTTTATGATCTGAACCTAAATTTTAACTAAAATGAAAGTTAATATTTGAAAAAAAAACTTTTTTGCACAAAATTTTGGAAATTTTCAATATTAACTTATGAAATTAAAAAACAAATAAATAAGTTTGAAAAAAATAAATTTAGGTTCAGGTCATAAATATAAACCAGATAAACATACATTAAAAGTTTTACGGAAATATATCAAAAACTTTCTGAGTTATATCATGCGCAGAAAATGAGAAAACCGAAGAAACCGGCACCTGAGAAAAAGACGCTTAAACAGCTGCTGTCAACATAAGTCTCAATGAGAAGAGGTTACGCATTTTTACGATAACTTGAAAAGTTTTTTGTGTATGGTAATAAATGAGGTATCGAATTGTTCAGAATTAAAATATGCATAACATATATTTTTTTCTAGAAAGTCAAAAATTTTGAAGGTTAAAGGTCCTTAGACCCCTAATAAAAGTGGTCCCTCTTTTTTCCCCCCTGAAAAATTCTTACAAAACATTTAAGTTTTTCATTTCAAAAATTAAAATAAAAAGTTTAAGTTCATATTTTAAGCCTCATTACACTGTATGTTCCCACCATAAATTTATTAGATACAAAGGTTCTAAACTACAGTAATTTTATCATTGGTTATACCTTTTAGTGTTTTGCAAAATTCTTAATAAATATGAAGTATTTTAAGTTGTAATGTTCAAAACTTTTTTTGAAAAAACATTTCTGTTGAAATTGTAATTTGATGAATTTTCTCTTAGGTCCCTATGGCACAAATCATGGAGTAGAGTTATATAGTGAGATTGTAGATTATGCAAATGATAAGTTGCGCAGCTTCCTCAGATCTTCCAGCGCCATTGATGAATTTGACTTTTGTGAACCTGTGTTTCATGCTGGCAATTGTTTGTTGTTAGACAGTAACTGTCAATTGTATGATAGAGTGTATTGTGGTGCCTCATGTCCTGAAGAATATGAACCTTATGTTAAAAACCTGATAAAAATTGGAGGAGTACTAATTCTGCCTTATAACGACAAGGTTTGTATTGCATGATATTTTAAAGTTGATTTATGTTTTCAGATAAATGTGTGTTTGAGTTGTGTGAGAAATTTATGTTTGAAGCACTTTCCTTGTAAGTAAAAAATGAATAAAAAATATGGAAGAGGGCTTTATATTTCATGGAAATTTCTCTCAAAAAAGACAAACAAGCCCTTAATATTTGATAATTGAAAAATTGAAAGTAGAGGTATGAGGTGGCAGGTATCTTGGTCTATCTGCCTTTCAATGCATTTTTCAAGGGAACAGTTTGATTAATCCTAAACTTTTATTTAGCCCGTTCTGGACAGTAGCCCACCGAAGCCAGCGCTCCCTCAGGACGGCAGCTGTTACATGCGGACTATGCGTACAGGCCGGGGCAATTTCTCCCTCTAAACCTAATTCGCAGTTTCAGAGAGTAAGCATTACATAACAATGCATAAAATGTACACTTCGCGTAGAAATGAAACCATTTTTTAATATATGATAAAATACGTATGTCATAATTTCAATCATAACAAAAACATTTAATGAACTATAAAAAAAATACAAAATATATTGTTTTTTACTGTAACTAAGATTATTAAAATTAGACAATATATTTTGAACAAAACAGGAAAAATATTTGCGCTTAGTTTTTGTGAAATACTTGAAAAATATTGTAACAATTCATATTTTACAGCCTCATGAAAAATTTCAAAGCACTGAGCAATGTGCATTGTGCATTTTACACTCATAGGTAGTGTTAAGTCTTTTATTCTGCTTCGAGCAAACGACACATTTCCGTCTAAATTCTTTGCCTTCTTTTTCAGCGTATAATTTTAGAAAGTATCTACTGTATGAAGAACTAAAAAAATAATAATTTATAGTTGTTTCAATGTTGTCCGAAAGATCCATAGATGGATCAGTCATAAATTTAGATATTTCCTCCTGGTAAAGATGACGTGTTCACCATGGCTACACAAATGAATCTAAAAGTAAAACCCCTTTCCAGAATATCTCTCATGAAATCCCATTATAAATGGAATCGAAACTAGAAACTTTCATTTCAAAATGAGCATGCGTTTCCCTTTTCATTTGCTAGCACATGTTTATTTTTTTCACGAAATCCAATAAATCACTGACACTTGACGGACCCCATTCTGATGTCAGAGAGAGAAATACTAATGTTCTAGACCAATCATCTGGACGGAACATGGATAAGTAACGCCATCTTATAGTAAACATTTGGTTCCGAAATTGAGCCGCACACTAACGTCGCTCGGATTCTTGAGTAGCATATGCCGGAAAGCAAATAAGCGTGATTCGGATAGAACGAACAGTTGCCGCTGACGCAAATGTGCGTCGTTCGTCCCAAACAGGTTAATAGACCTTGACCAAAACAGTTTTTTGTTAAAAAAGAAGAAGTGCAACACTTTTATTCTTGAAACGTACAGATTTGCCAACATTTTGCTGTCTTTTTGGAGCATATCTTGCATTTAGTAGTAAAAAAAACTGAACCTCGCAAAAAAACTGTGTCTCATTTGAATAATTAATGAAGCATTTTTAGAAAAACAGTCATGAACATTTATTATAACACGTTTTTAACAATTAAATTCAAAGTATTTTATAAAATAGCTAATTTGAAACTTATGCAAAAGATTAAAGAATAAAACATTTCAAATGGTCCAACTATATAAATAGCCGTAACAAAAAATAGCCGTTAAAAAATTGATACTTAAACAAGGAATATGAGAAGGTATTCCATTTATCACTTACTCTCAGAATTAGCTGTCTGAAAGCTCCCAGGTAGCACAACAGATGAAAAATTTTTGAGCTTAACATCGTGAAATATAATTAAACTGTTGCACCAGTGAGCAACTAAATGTCCATCCAGCCAAGAACGGAAACAGAGCAGCACCTCAAATTCCAGTTTTTTTACTTACAAATACTCATTGTGCATTGTCATAAAAAAAGATAATTAACACCTCTATTTGTCTGAAGATCCCCCCCCCCTAAAATCAGTGTCAGATTTACTAGGGGGTCTGTGGGGGGCGACCGCCCCCTCCGTGACCGTCATTTTCTAAAACCAATAATATAGAATTGAAGGAATTACTAGCAATCGCTACTAATTTCAATCAAGCACATTCCACAAATTTACTTTAAATTAAGTTTAGACAGTTAGTGTAGTCGAAGATGGACAACGTTACCTACTTTTTAATTTGAACCTAAGTTTGGCCCTTCCCCCTTTTTTGAACTTTAAATAATTTTTATATTTCTATATGTGTTTTCCAACCTTTTTCTTCCATGGACTACTGTACTGGAATAATAGTACATTGCTATGACTTAGAACAGTGGTTTCCAACCCTGGGGATGATAACCCCTAAAGGGGAGATTTGACACTTCAAGAGGGTGATAAGTTCGTGAGGGGCGATTAGTATTTAAAAGACAGGATAAAGGGGGGCAATTGACTCCCTGACATAACGCGTTTGGGGGGAGGAATAGCTTTTACGGTTTTCAACCGTCACCCCTTGAACAGACTGTAAATCTGCCCCTGCATAAAATGGTAGTTTGTAGCCACATTGGATTCTTGGAGGGTCAGTTTTCTGTGTCCCACAAGAGATGTGAACTTTATTTTGCATTTTACTTTCTAAATTCCAAAATGTTTGACTTGCTATAGTGCTATCCCTGCTTTGGGTATAAGCACTCAATAGAATCGCAGAGCTCCTGAACTTTTGTATGTTTTTGAAGTAAATTTTTTAACTTTATACATATTACATACGAGAGATCAATTGAAGTGTGATGCAGCTTAAAACGTCCTTACTGTTGGATGGAACATTAAAAAATTTTCCAATAAAGCAGGTTTTACTTAGTTTTTACTTGGGTGCTCTGCACGAGCTTAGACTGCTCGGCATGTCTTTGCTCCCAGCACTTTTTTCTCTTCTTTTAATTTTTATTCATAGAAAATTTTCCTGTTTGGTCCATTTTAAGTGCAAGCATTAGCATAAAAATATATCTTATCTGGTGTATGTTTTTTTTTTGTAGGTACCTGACTTACTGAATTTCTTACATGAAGAAATTTCATTCAAATAATCAAATCTTGATTTCAAACATGAAGTTTTCATGTTTGATTTGTTTTCCAAGTAGTTCTATGTTTATACTAAAATATTTATAAACAGAGTGCATTTCAACAAATAATTTGTTGTATTTAAAAATGCTTCGTATTTGTATTGACTAGCAGAACAGCTTTGTATTTGAAATACAAAGCTGTTCTGCTAGTGGTCTTTCCCAGTATCGTACAAAATGAATGAAATTGCTCTATAAGCATCCTTCCATGTCCTTTTTGTATTCCAAGATTAAATCTGGGAAAGCAGGTGTATAACTTGTTTGTTAGATGAGTAACTTTGCTGATGTTAATTTTTTTTAACTAAAAAATCTATTATTTGTAAAAAAAAAGGAAATACTAATAATTTCTATATGTTTGTTTCAGCTATTAAAGATAACAAGAACTAGTGAAACAACATGGCAGTCTGTGAAAGTTCTCTCTGTCTCATTCTCTCCTTTAATTATTCCACTTTCTTCAAAAGACCCTGTTACACATATTAAGCTTGGTAAGTTTATAGTAGTGAAAAAATTACTCAAAAATAACAGCTCTTCGTTTATACAGGGTGTTCCATTTTAACCTGCAAAACCTTTATTTTCGCAACCGTTTTTCCTAGATGTATACTTCCAATTGTGAAAATGTTCAAAATCAGATGCAGAGTTAAGGTATTGAAACTTTAAAATGAAAATAAAAATAAGTCAAGAAAAATAAAATTTAACTTTTTGTACCGGCCTCAGGTCTTCTAACTTATATTTAGGGAAATAATCTCCATTGAAAAATAATTCCAACTCAAAAAGTTTGAAATTAGTACGACCAATACTCACTGAGATATGAAACGTAGCCTTTTGGGGGAAAATATAGGGGTTAACAAGTGTTTAAAATTATATGTGCGCATAGAGTAGTTTTTCAAATTGTTTGTTGTTTTGTAGTGTGTTTTTGCATATCATGGCATAACATTTGCAATTATTTTTTAATAGCAATGAAAAATATAAGAAACTTGTTTTTCTTACTTTTGACAACCAGCCAATTCTTTTGAAAGGGCAATAAGTTCCAATTTCAACTTCTGTTTAGTTTCTTTACCATTAGAGTCAAACAAAGAGCTGTCGCTCTTCTCTTATTTTGAGTCAAAAATGCGTAGAAGTGAAATCATGCTATGTGTTGCCATAATTTTCACACTATATGGACTACAATTTACTTCAAGCTATATTGTCCAAAAAGAGAGAGAATGGCTAACAGCACAAAAATACTGCAGAAAGAATAAAAAATTAATTACTTTAGAAAATTTTCGTTGGTGAAAGTTTGGCAGTGTGAGGTTTATGCAGGGGCGGATCTAGAGGGGGGCCATGGGGGCCATGGCCCCCCCCAAAGCCTTGTGATTGTAGGAATTTTTTTAAGGAAAAAAGAAAAAACTATTATGAGAAGATAACAAAATTTAACACATGTATTTTATTGAAAAAGAAGTATAGGCCTTAATTGGGAGATAAATTATATTCTTATCCTCAAAACAAAACTTTTATTTCCAAAATTCTCCATCTTTTACATCATTTCTTGATTCCAACTACAGACACTTGGACGATCTCTAAATTCTGCGGTTCTCAGAGTATACCTATTGTTCACAAGACCAAAGAGAGCCTAAATTTTCGTTTTTATGGCTTTAATTTCGAAATTAGGAGGAGAACCCCTTTTCCCATGCCCTTTCACAAATGCCTCGATATGTAGCAAAAAATTGCATTTTAAGTCTTTTATTTGGAAAAAATGTCAACGGAAACTAGCTTATCCAGCCCTTATCACTTAACTTGCTTAAAAGCAACTTTAAAATGATTTTTTTTTTTTGGGGGGGGGGACTTAAATTACAAACGAGTTTTGATAGGACCCATTCCCTTCCTAGTTTATATAATGATGATAGCTTTAAAAGGAGGTTTTTTGGAGGAGCACACGAATCTTCCATCCCTTTCTAAAATATGTATAAATATAGTTAAAAACCGAATTTTTGGAGCCTCAAAGGCAAAATATTTCCACGAAGGAAGGATTCTAAGCACCTTCACACTTCCTTTAATGTAAGCAAACATTACCTAAAGGTGCATTTTTAGGCTGGACAGCTGAAGAGCTAGAAGAGCATCCCTCCTCTTCTAACTTCTCAATGTATAATGACAGAATATTTTGGCTTCTAAGCTGTATTTTCAAAAAGTATTTTGGGGCCAGCGCCCGAAACCTAACTTTTCTCCGTACATCATCAAAAATAGACAAAATGCGTTTTTAGATTCTAATTTTAAAAAATTGCTCGGAAATTCAAATTTTGAAACATTTTCGAGGGAGATTCCTAAATCCACCCCCTCATCTAATGTCTCGATTCCCCGAATATTGAGTTTTTGAAACTCCATTTTAATGAAATTTCTGGGGAGTTACCCAATTTCCCAATAGGCAGAGTAGGCAGCTGCCTAGGGCGGCAAACTTTTCAGGGGCGGCAAATTTGTTATCAGAATACACATTTTTTGAATTAAATTGTTATTCTTGAAAGTAAAATATTAGCATTCTTTCATTTTCTACAGAGACAATTTTTTCTTGTAATTTAATGATTACTTTCACACATCCAGGGGCAGAAGTGGTCGACTTGTAATATATAGGGCATTTTCCACGAAAAATATAGGACGTGTTTATGAATGATTTTGATCTGAAAAATAAACAGTACATAGTTTATTTTTACTAATTATTTTCGCACCAATTATTATCAATGATTTCAAAAAAACCCAAATAAAAATAATACTTAGAATGAGTTTCCTGTTCCTGAAAGAATAATGTAATAAGAAAATAAGTTTACTTATTTACAAAAAATATTTTAAAACAAATTTAAACAATCTGAAATCTATTTACATTTAATACAACTATTTATAATCATTGATTATTTATATTTTAGAAAATCTTTAGCCTTAATTTTTTCTGCATTTCATCTTTTGGCAAGTACATCAAATCCCCATTCCTCAAAAATTTTTCTATTAATCCTTTTTTTTTTTTTTTGCATAATTACCTACATTTAAATATTTTAAATAGATATTTTTTCTTCTTTTTTGTATTAATAATGGCTGAATCTTCACTGCATTTTGTTGTTAGTGAAGATTCATTAACAAAGTGCTTTATCATAAGTCTGGAGAGCTTGTCATAAAATATGGATAACTGAAGCTGAAGAGCATATCCTGAAGCTCTTAAAACAATTTTTAAATTTTGTTAAAAATACTCTACACTTACAACAAAATTTAAACAGACGAGTGCCAGCAGACATTTAAAAAATAAATAGATAAAAAAAATATATACTTATGTATCTCGTTTTTAAGCAGTCTTGAATTATCTTTTGTCAACTTGTGAGATCAAGTGCAAATCAAGTAACCTAAAGGCTTTTCAATAGTCATTTTCTATAAATCTTTATAACAAACTAGGGGAATATAGGAAATATAAGACAATTCGCAAAAATATAAGAAATACAGGACACTTTTGATACTTTTTTTTGAAAATATAGGAAATATAGGATATATAGGACTACTCCTACCCCTGCACATCTTATGAAAGTCAAATGTTTTTCAATCATGGTATTTGCCGAATCGTCGGCAAAATTTGCCGAATAAAAATTTGTGGGAGATCACTGTGATCATTTCATCGGGGCGCCTGAGAATGTGAAACGCCATCATTTCTTTATAAGTTTGACAGTTTGAATCTGGGAAACACTTTTTTTAGGTTTTTTTGAGTCAAGGATATTTTGCTTCTTTTAGGGGGGAGGGGCGGCATATTTCAAATTTGCCTAGAGGCGGCAAGGAGTCAAATTCGGCCCTGGGCAGTTTGTTCAAAAATTTCGGATGGCCCCTCCCAAAACAATCGGCTGGATCCGCCACTGGGTTTATGCAGTAAAAAAAATCAATGGAATTGAACCATGCAACTTAATTTGCACTATATGTAAATAAGGAATTTATGAAATTTGTGTAGAAAATTTCTCTTGTAGTAAGTGAGCTTAAAAATACTTTTTGTTAAAAATTACTTTTTGTTTGAGCCTCTTTGTTCCACAAATATCCCATTTTCAAAAATTTTTCAAAGCTGATTGAAGCTCAACACACAATAATCATTGGTGAATTTGTTTTGTATTAATTTTTGAGCGGATTATTTTAATTCGTAGCAAAATTCGTAATTCTATATTTTGAAACTGTGCTTGGGTTCTTGTTATAAACAATGGAACAGCATCAAACAAAAATAAATCTCCCAAATTTTATTGTCTATGTATGTGCTTGTTACTTATTACCTAGTACCCACGAGGTTCGTCAACTTCTTCCAGAGTTTGGAAGGGGTTTGCAGGGGGAAACAGGTTGGGAACCGCTGTTGTATATCATCGGCAACATGCTAAACTAATAAATGTGAAAATTGGCACTTTTCAGAAAAGTCAAAACAATATTTTTTCCCTACCTGAGCAGGGTTCATTGATCAACAAAATCATTAATTAAAATCAGTTGATTTTACTTTTATAAATTATTGCATTTTTAGAATGCATTGCTTTAAATTTAACTACACTGCATTATACTATCTTAACTTCAACAGACAAAACTACATAGATCCCTCCTTTCTGTGTGTGTAACAGATTTTCACTCTAATGCTTTTACTCCAAAATTTCAGTTTGGAACTAAATAAAAATTTGGAGTTTTTTTTTTATACACCATGACTAATATAGTTCAGAAAAGTGATTGTTCAACATATTATTTTACACTAAAAACGTACGTGATAATGGAACCCTTATTTTTAAGCAAAGCATAAAACAAAATCACATCTTATCCAAGCATTATAACGTATTTATAAACCTTAAAATATTATTGAATAGTTAGAGAACTTATCTTAATTTTTAAAGTAAGTTGAATGGATTCAGCTACTGTATGAAATATATTATATTTGTAAATGTAAATTATTTAATATCTACAAATTTTTGAACATTTTTAAAAAAATCAAAAAAATCTGATTTAAATTTTAAAAAATCGACTTTTTTGATTTTTTTTAAAAACAATAAAAAAAAAATACGAATCTTGCACATGAGGCATTAAGTTATTTTTAATGCTTTAATTTTTATAGATAACTTTAAGTGTAGAACTATCATTTGAAGAAGTTATAACCTGGAGGTAGCCCCTTTTGAGTTCTGCAGCACACCATCAAATTTGAAAAACGCAATTTGCAATATTTCACATCCGTTAGTTTAGCATAGAGCTGACAATTTTTAGTATAACTAATTTTAATACTGCTGTCAGAAAATTTCTATAAAAAAGATAGTGTTGTGTATTTGCCATATAGCAACAGTTATTTCATATACATCCAATTTTATTCCATTTTTTCAATTATTAATCCAATTCTATACTTATAGTATACAGTAAGAGCCAAAATATTATGACCACGTACTAAATAACATATTACCCCACCTTTGACCTTCAAAATAGCTTCAATTCGCCTTGCCATGGATGGCACAAGTTCTTGGTACATAACTCTGACGTGTGGAGTTTACTCTTTGAACTGCCTTTCTATAAAAGCCCAAATTTGCTCTATCGGATTAAGACCCAATGAGTTGAGTGGCCAGGATATTAATTGGAATTTCCCCCCCATCATGTTTCTTGAACCACTTCAACACAATGTGAGCCTTGTGATGTGAGTATTGCCTTTTTGGAAGATTCCAGTTCAAGTTGGGAAGATAAACGCCATCTAAGGGTGCGACTGATCGGCAGTTATGTTCTGATGGTCCACAACAGTACCTTCATTTTGTTGGTTTTAAATCCAAGAAATTGTTTAAATCTGATAATAAAACTTGAATCTTCAACTGAAATAAAATTTCTTACAAACATTTTAACATTTAAAAACATTATGAGGACTGAAGCAAACAAATTAAAGCTAAGAGTTAATCTAAATGACCTTTTTCCGTTTAAGCACAAATAACAAGTATTTACCAGAGACTGGGTTAAGAACAGATTTAACAGTATAATTCCTGCAGTTATATAATAGGTGCTCAGTTGGACTTAAATTCAGGGATTTGGAGCAGATTAGGAAAGTGCTATCAAGTGCTTGCAGGCTCATAACCTTATATTTGCAACTGTAAGACATTTTGTATAAATTAGACAGTACGTGTTCCTCTTTTGAGGCTTGATTGATTTGAAAACAGAATGAAAAGATCTGTCCATCAGTTTTTGTGCTCCTGCATTATTTATGACTTGTGATTAGTTAGTAATATATTAATATTTTATTTACATTAATTAAGCTAATTTTACTGTTTTAGGTGATTTCTCACCACCGCAGTTACAACATCTATGTCGTTCCAGCATCAGATCCATTTTGAGAAAAACTATTGATACAGAGCATCCTAATTTAATTTTGAAACACAGAAAACTGGAGCGAAAACAGAGGAGGCAAGTTCGGCGTATTGTCATTCCAATTTTTGACGAGAGTGATCTGAGTAACAGTCAAAGTAATTCCGAAGTTGAATATGACTCTGATGGACCAGAGTACACAATTAGCTCTAGAATACCCTCAAGAATGTCCGTGCTTTTAGAGGATTTCCTCCGACGCCATGCAGAAGTTTCATCAATGGACACTGTTGAGCAATCTTTGAGGAAGAATGAAGAAAATGAGTTGAAAGAAAAAGCCCAAGAATCGGATCATCAAACTTCTGAGAAGGAAGACGACGACGACAGTGAGAATGAAACTGACTCTGGTAAAAAACCTGGTGACAATAATGTATTTATTAGTGCAGCGCATTTTACTTTTTCAAATAAAATTGCATCCACTTCCACAGATACATCATCCAGCGATGTCTCTCCTGCACAAACTAGCAAGTCAAAGAGCTCTAAGACACGAAAGCGTAAGCATCTAGATTCAGAACAAACACCAAGCACCAGTTCGGGCGCTACATCTAAAAAACCAAAAGTGAAGCGCAGAGCTGCTACTGTCGTTTGGAAGAGGATTATCCCTCGGGATTCAGATTCAGAAGAGGAAAAGGAGAAAAGGGCTAGAGAGCAGGAGAAGAAAAATGATGAGGAAAACTACTCCAATTTCATGATTCAAAAAATTGCAGCATTACCATTACCTGTCCCGTTATTAAGATATCTCAATTACAGAAGAGACACTTTATAATTATTCTAATTATCTTTGTATTCCTTATGCTGTAAATTATATATTAGTGAGATAAAATAAATTGTTTTTCTTGTATGATATATCTTACTTTTCAGTTTTTTCATATGCAATGTAGAATATTATAGGAGAGTCCAACATTTCTTTTACTGTGCTCAAGGTTTTTATTACCAAAAAAGTTAACTACAAGAAAATAAATACCAGGTGCATTCATTTCTTTTTGTCACTGAAATCCAAAAACAGTCAAATAAGTGAAAGAGGGGAGAAATAATTATCTTTCGCATATGCGCTGTGCAAAATTTCGCATTGTGTGCCATGCTTTGAGTTTCAATCCTTTTGCATCCTGTATTTTTTTCAATTATTTTGAAAAATGGAAGTTATTTTAACCAATGCTGCTTTAAAATGGCTTATTTAATTTATTATTTTAATAATTATTTCATTTTTTTTAATAAAATTAAGTAGTACTAATAGTTAAATAATTAGTTGTAGAAAAAGTGTTTTAAGACTTTATAAAAATCTTAAAATAAATTTTGAAAAATAATGCATTTAAGAAATATAACTTCTACCAGGCATACATGCATACATTTGTTTTTAAATAAAAATATATGTAGTTTGTTTAACACATTATCTACCGGCGACCATTAATGTTTGTAAAAAAGTTTCATCTGGTACCAGGTGAAATTCAAACTAATCAAAAGTGGCACATCTACATTGCATAGTTTTATAAAGTTAAATAAAATGCACAAATATGTGGTTAGGTAGTTGTGTATATAACTGTACAAAACAGTCATATGGGATTCATATATTTTTTTTTTCATTAAGACTAGGGGGCTCTGCCCCTGCTCGCTAATGCTCACCAACCCCCGAAGATTGCTTCCCAATCTTATTTGATTTGCAAAGATTTAAATCGTCAATTAAAAAGAAACAGATTGAAAACGCATTATGAACTCCCTTTGGAACAAAGAGCACCCCTTCCCCGGGTTTCAAAATAACTTGTACCAACTTGCAGAGCCGTAAGTGCTAAGGGGCTCCTGAGCATTGCAAAACTGCAATTTTGTACGTTTGAAAAGTCGCTTTTATATTAGTGGTCTCTAGTAATATATTTTGCTCTTTAGCTCGAAGCTTGAATCGAGTTGAGCCTAAGATTTTCCGTTAAAATGGAAACCCTTAAAGTTTGTGTATAAGAAAAAAGAAACATGCAAATCGAAAAGACGAAAGACCAAATAAAACATCAATAATTTTAATGGTGATGATATTATTCAAACTTTATTTTTAACGGCTTGTAACTTTTTTCCTTTGGAGATACATAGAATCTTAGTTTTTCATAGGTCGAGTTAGATCTGGAGTACAAAAAGCTGCTCTTTTCAGTGGTGTCAAAAAGAAAACTGTAGGACAATTCCTTCCCTTTTTACTGATAGATTTAATGAAGAAAGTAGTGCCTAAATTTTAGTTAAGCCTAAAAAAGGTCGAGCTAAAAACGCAAATAACTCCCGCCGTATTTAAGCTAGAGCATTGAAACAAATTGAGTAGAACACGGTAAATTCTACCCTTTCCAACGATATATAATATTAATATATGCAAGTAATTTTTCACCCCAATAATAGGCGATTTACGCGATTTTTGAGCTTAAAAAATTAAAAAAGACTAATTTGAATTTAAAAAAATAAAATCCCAGATGCACATCCCCTGGGGCTCAAAGTGATTTTGTACAAAATTTCAAGACTAGGTGCTATGAGGTCTGGACATAGGTTCGCTACAGACTTCCTTAGAAACCTTATACTTTTATTTACTATAAAGAGATAATGAAAGGTTACTCCAGAAAATGAGCTGATTAATGAAGCTAAAAGTAGTGTTTATCGATTGCCACAAGAAGTTCCATAAGCTTTCTTTTTATATAAAGAGAATAATTGTAAATTAAGAGTTTTTTGAACAATTTTAGCCCCCTTTTAAGGTTTTTAAAAATCTTCTTAGGGTGGTTACTGAAAAAGTCTAAAAATTTTCAAGATTCTTTTTTTTAATTCAAGATTTTATTTGTCAGTGAAAGTGGGACTTATTAATTAATGTTTGCCAGCTTCCAGTCTTTCGGTGCTATATGAAGCATTGAAATTGTTTTAGATAACATCTACTAATTCTGCACTCTCAACTAAGATTTTTGGATAAAGGTTATGTCCTGGAGCCTTAGATGCTTTAATCTGTTTCAAATAATGTAATACTTTCTTCCTAGAAGACACAAATCCTCAAGCTGTAAATTAACAAGTGTCCGACTCATATCAATTGATGAAATACAGTTTCCATTAAAAACACTTGGAAATATTTATTAAGAATGTCAGCAATATCTCCATCCTTTTGGATTATGGTAAAATTCTCGTCTACCAGTGAGATTACTTTGACACTAGCTTTCCCAGAATTAGCATTGGCAAAAAACTGCTTAGAATGCCAATCAATGTTATCTGCAAACCATTATTCTATTTCTTTTTTTAATCCTTACTATATACTTAAAATCACTCCTAGCCTTACAATACAAGATTCTATCAGCATGACTATTAGCCGGTTTAAACTGACAAAAAGCAGCCATTCTTTACCTTCCTAAGGAGCCACATATTCCCAGAAACTTCCTTCTCTTTAAAGTATCATAGTCACTAACTGTTTTTTTCTAGCTTTGCATAATGTGCTACAAAACCAGCAATTCTGGAATAGGATGCCAATCTGAAATTTTTGCTTTTGTAACTTTAAAGTTAGTCCAGGATCTAATAGAATTGTAATCACTCTCCATCATGATCCCCTATCCTCAACTCCTGAATAAAACTCTCATCATTTCAAAAAATTATATCTAAAACTGCATCATTCCAAGTACTTTCGGTAACAACTTGATCGAAAAAGCAATCGCCAATCATTTTCAAAAAAAGTCTCTTCTTTGCCATTGCTAAGGCAAAAAAAAGTATCCCAATCAATATCTCCGAAATTGAAATCCCTCATCACCATGGCCAAACCATTTTTAGCCATTTCGCTAATCACGTGATACATCTTCTCTTGTTCCTGCTTGGTATTAAGTGGCATGTAAATATTTCCCAAACATAACTTCCTACCTTGACAACTCTATCAAGACCATTTCAATATCATTAGGTTTATCACTCAAAACCATTTTATTACTAGTAAAAGTCTTTGATATATAAAAAAAAACCCTTCTATTTCTCTTACCCAATCTGTCTTGCCTAAACCGATTATACCCAGCAATATGTAAAAGATCTGCATCACTGTCAGTAGTACAGATCTCAATTATTCCAATAATATCTAGATTTTCATCAAAAATAATGCCTTTTTTGATGCATTAGATTAAGAGATATAATAAGTATAGATTATGATTAATTGTACACTCGCCAAAAGTCTTTTCTCCCACACAACAGGCTTTGACAATACAGTTTGGGTTTTAAAAGTATTTGTATGTCTTTTTTTGCTACAAATGTTTTGTATTTGCCTCAAATTGTGAAGTGATCTTATACAAAGTTAAAGATTACGCTCCAAAACAGTGAGTTCTCCTGATACAAAACTGATCATTCTGACACAAATTGGCATTTTTACTGCTACAAAAGTGATCGTTCCGATACAAAATCAGCAATTTTACTAATACAAAAATGAATTTTTGATTTTCCACCCTAGCATCTTGTTGGTGTACGGTCAAAATCAATTTGTAGATTTACTTTTAAAAAAAAGTTCTACATATACTATACGCTGAGTACTGGCAATCTCTTTTAGACAGGTTACAAAGAATTTGTGAGTTACAACTAGAAAAATCAGAGCTTAGTTTCAGCAATAAAAATCTTGCATTTGACATCATTAAAGTAAGATTAATTTATTAATTTCTTTTTTCAAATGATTATTTTAAATATACAGTGTGCCCACTAAAGTCCACTGTCATCCTCTTATTTTTGGAATGACTCAAGCTATCTTTATAAACGTAGTGTCTAGGTATAGTAAATCAGATATGCGCTACCGAATGAGACCACTCACAGTGCCACCTGGGGGAAAACTTCGGAGTTAGTTTTCATATCTCGGAAACAAAATGAGATAGGGAAAAAAAGTAAATTAAAAAGTTGTAGAAGGTTGTCTATTCAGTACGGAAAGATACCTCATTGTTCAATGAATGCGAAAAATAGAAAGGTTAAAACATGCATTTGATTTTTCCAGATTTCACGTAAATGTCCCAGATTTACGTTCATGTGACATCACAAAATTTGGATGGAAGGAGAAATAGTAATCTTCCGGGTAAAACATAAAACAGAAACGTCAAATAACAGTATAATGTTGCATCTTATTTTTTTTCTTCTCAGATCATTATCACACGTCAGTGTAAGAAATCACCGAAAAATAAGTGCTCGTTTTAGCATTTTATTTGCATTGATGTTCACAAGGGTGTCTTTTCTCACCAAATCTATGACGCTCTACAACTTTGTAAATCACTTTTTTACCCTATCTCAATCCATACTCGAGATATCACGTTTATAAATATAGCAGCCGTTCTAAAATTAAGAGCATGGCAAGGGACTTTAATGGGCACACTGTATATAAAATCATGATTTACAGATAAAATCTGCATTCCCTACCACAATCTATAAACTTTCAGGCAATTCAGTGTTAGATCAAGCATTACAGAAATACCTAATGTTTAATTTATTATGTTTTTTATTTATTTAATTTTTAGTTACTTGTTTTCTGATTCTCACACACCAAATTTGTAAGGGAAATATTAATTTAAAATTTTTTGCCCCTGCCTTTTCTGAGCAATTGCCCAAATTCAGGTCAATGAATTGAAATTTTCTGAGGAAGGGAGGAGGCAAAGGGTATGTACTCAATGTGTTATACCAAAAAACTGCATAAACGAAGCTTACCAATACGTAAATTCATTGATTTTGCAAAGCCAGGGATAATTGACCCCTGACACCCCTTTTTGCTGGGTGTGCGGCAAAAAATTATAAAACTTTATCAAAAATATTTTCAATCGAAAACCCGTTTTTCTCCCCTTTTTTTGGGTGTAAAAATCTATGGTTTCTATTTTTTCCAAAAACAGCAGGTACTGAGGATCATTAGTCTGGAGTAGCCATTACATAGCTTGAGGTTGTAAACCTGCCATTAAAGTTGAGATTGTCTTCATACACCAGCAAGACTCTGCCTCATAAAGTGAAAGAACTGAATAAAAAACAATAGAAAACCACATGTGAACAAAAACATCTGGAAAAGTTATAGCAAAAGTACAAAATGAGTTCTTTTATTGTGCTAAAAATGTCTTACAAAGTCATTTTTTTACATGAGAACATAAGTAGGAGATGTTGCTACACCACAGTTGTTATCCTTCTGACTCATCAACACATAACCATCATTGCCCCAGTAAGTAGACCAAGAATTTTTCACTAACCAATAAGGATGGCCATTCATTACTCCATAACCAACTGCTAAAACCGAATGGTCCAGTTGATCTTCTCCATTTTCTGAAAAGTAATTTTGGAAATTGGAATAGTGGTATAAGAATTTTTTAGAATGTGTGCATTTAAATTTTTTCTTTAAAACATTAGTTTATAAATTCTTTTTCATAATTATTTATTAGTATTTCATGCCTGATGTTTTTGAAAAAGAATAATTATTCAGTTAATCTAGTGGCTCAAGGACCATAATGGCACACATTTAATAAAGACTTTTCATTGTTTCTTCCACCTCAATACATTATGGTAATATAGTGGAACAATTATTTTATATTGTCCGTTTCATACAATATCACACTTCTGATGTCAGTTTATGCTGATTCGTGCAAGTTGCAGTACCGATAATGGTTAAATATTTCAGATTTTACATGAACTTTTTTCGTAAAATCCGATAAATATGTTTTTCTTAAAACAGATCAATCTCATATTTTCTCTATGAGACTCATAAAAACTTTTTTTAAAGTCTTTTTCAAGATAAATTTGGTCCTTAGCCGGCTTGAAACCACTCTGGTCTCTCTGGCATAGCTCTAAAGCAATTTTCGTTATCAAACATACGTAAAGTAGAAGCAAATGTGCGAAACAAAAATGCCAGTATAGAACATGTTATGAAGGAAATTGTATAGCAAAACAAGCAAACATTACAGATTTCTCCCTCTCCAGTTCATTGAGAAAGTGTCAGTTTTCAAACAATATCTTGAGATTTTTACACTGTACAAAAATAAATTGCAAAAAAAAAAAAAAAAAAAAAAAAAACCCTCACACACATAAACACAAAAACAAGTTTGAGTTTACATAAAATGATGGAAGAATTAAAACTAAGTATACATGTAACATAGGTGGACTACATGAGAACTGATGATCAAACCAGGTACGTATTGTTAGATTCATAATTTTTCTATGCCTGTTTCTCCTACTGAGATCTTCCTTTCGAAGACCACTTTTCGTCTCGGCAAAATTGTGACCCTTTTTTCCAGTGGCTTATAATTTCTTTTTTTTACTAAAAGCAGAAGTGTTTCAATCTTTGAATAGTTTGGGTGGATGCTTGAGTGGTGTAGCAGACTGGCAATGGAATGATTCTAGAGGTGACGGCGCCGCAAAACAAGGGTCTCTTTTTCTATGGCTCATATTTTCTCTCTCTTCTGTGTAAAGCAGAAGTGATTGAATGATTTGAGTTAATGGTAAAGTGAAAGAAGGCAGAATGGAATGATTCTAGAGGTGCGTCAGGTTGACAATTAAGGTACAGCTCACAAATGAATGAACCGAAGCATTTGTCATTGTGAGGGCCAAGCCCAAAATGTACACTGTCAAAAGTGGTACACACCGATCTGCCATAGGCCAAAAAAATCCATTACATATTGTACCATTATGTACTGTATTGTATGTTATGTACATACATATCGCGTAACCCCGTTATTTGATTAAATGGCCTACTCTTTCCCCAAACAGCATTTTCTTGGTTATTTTTTAAATTCAAACAAATTGAAAACTTGAACTACCTTTGGTCTCAATTAATTTTGATTTTTGACGTTCAACTGTACTATCTTGCCTTATGATCATAGAATTGAAAAGGATTATTATAAACTTGCTAGAAACTGTAATAATAAAACCCCTTGTTCAGAATGCTTAGGGCTTGGATCATAGAGAGCTAAACTAGGCACAAGCTAGTAGCATTGCTTCAATGAAACAGGTCTTATGTTATTTAGATATTTAGATGTTTTATTTTATTTCTTTCTTATCTAAAATGCAAATGGTGCCCTAAAATGGATTGCTTGTATCTGAAACAAGGTTGCCACGCCACAGAGAAACCTGATAAAACACGAAAAATACAGGAAATTCAAAAATCAACAAAAAACAGAAAAAACCCAGGGAATTTTGAAAATTTCCTCCAAAACCTGGAAAGTGCAGGGAATTCAACCCTTTAAATGCCACTCTATGTTCCAAGCATAAAATATTAAATTGTTTCATAAAAATAGGACCCATAAAAATAGGATTAGGCATCCCTTTACACAATGCAAAAAGAAATTTTCAAAAATTTTTTTCCCAATATTTTGAGTATGTTTCCATTTGGGAACATTAGCGTGTTACGTTAAGTTTTGACCAAGGCTTTAATCGAGTATGCTCTACACTCGCTATAGCTTCAGTTTCGTATTTATTCAATTTCAAATGATTATTTCAATTTCAAATGATAAATATTTCAAAATAGAAAAAAATAGAAGAAAAAAATGCATATTTATAAACAAATTCATTTAAAATTTGATACTAATTACATGAAATCCAAGAGTCGGAGTCGGTTATTTTTTTTCTGTATCTAAATTTTATCCAAAGCTACGGAGTCTGAGTCTGACTAAGTTTCGAGTACTGGAGTCGGGGAGTCGACCGTTTAAAAATTCTAGGACTTGGAGTCTGGAGTTGGTAAACAAGAATTACTTCCAACAAAATTTGTTTGAAGTAAATTTGCCTTTTAGTTAGGGATCTTTGATTGACTTTTAGTTTTTCTCGTAGGAGTTAACGTTAAGGGATTTGAACTATTCAAAATTGAACGGAAAATTGTTCAAATCAAAAAGATATTTTCTATAAATGTTCTTCTCCAAAAGTTTTTACCTACAAAATTTGTTTGAAGCAAATTCGCCTGTTCGGGCAAAATTTATATTTGCCTTGAATTTCACCACAAGCACTAATGTTAAGTTTTTGTTTTGAAATGTTCAAAATTGAATGAAAAATTGTTCAAATAAAAAATGAAATATAGGAAAATTAGGTGCTCTTGCCGAGACCGTTTGAACAAAAAACAAATCGTTTGAATTGCACAATGCACTCACAAGTTATTTGAGGGGGCAGACCCAGATAGACCGACAGACACATTTTCCCTATCTCAATACCCTAATTCCCAGTTTCAATTTTCAAAATTTAATTATTTTTGACTTTTTTTTTTGTTTTTAGCGATATTTTAAAGATGCATTAAACTTTTCTTCATGTTTTTTTCTTCTTTCTCTGACTTTTACTAGGAAAGTAGGCTAAAAAGAGGAAGTGATTACAAAAAAGAAGAGAGATTAATATCAAGATAAAACAAACAATACAAATTTCAAAAAAGAAAACAGATTTCTAGAGAATAAAACTTAACATTAATTACTGCTTGTTGTTTAATGTATCTCGAGGGAGCGGTGTTTAGAGATGATACTGAAATAAAACGGAGGAAAAGTTTACTTTTAAGAGTTTAAATTTTACTAGGACTGACTTACTGGGAAAGTAAGTCAAAAAGCAAAATTGATGATTGGGGGCCTAATCTCTTAAAAGTCTCATGTGACCAAGGAGAGGAATGTATTGCTAACAGATTGAAGCCAAAGCGGGATACTAGAAAAGAGCTGTAAACATCTTCACTTCTACATACAAAATAATTTTTGAATATCACTCCCACCCTAAAACTAGAGACAAAGGGGAAAGGGGGCGGAAGAGGAACAGTGTAAGGTCAAAATGTCGCCCACCTGCTTTTAGATGCATCAATAGAGGTTGTTTTCATTTCTGAGGCTTTCACAAATCACATAACAGAACTTTTGCAGTGGCGTAAATTGCTTACTTTTGTATAGCGGAAAACACTAATGTTCCCAATCGGGAACAACGAAGTTTGCTCACTTATAGGATCCACATTTTTGTTGGAAATTATTATCGGTCATGTTTGGTCACCAAAAGAATCCTTATTTATTGTTACTCTAGAATATCAAAACAGTTAAGCATTATTTTTATAAAATTATATTTTTTTATCTGCCTGTGTAAAAATTGGTAAAAAGAACATTTTTGCTAATTTTTGTAGAAAAAAGTAATTGCAAATTATGACTAGTTTTTCTTTCAAAAATTCAGGTCTATTTTTTGCAATAAATAGAAAAAAAAATGAAGTCCTCATAAGCGAAATTTTATTTTTTAAGATTTTTTTAAGTTGATGCTCCCATTTGGGAACATTGGCGCTTAAAAGGTTAATTTGTATTTTTTAAAACTGAAGTTGCAAAAATCAGTTCTCAAATGTATAAACTACTAAATAAAAATAATATATATATTTTTTAAAGAAACAGAAATAAAATAAAATGAAAAATCATAATTTCTCTCTCTCTCTTTTTTTAGTAAACATTAAAATGTCGATCATAAAAGCAAAAATTATTTATTGTTTTGTTTGATAAATCTTGAGTTGCATGCAAATTTTATTCCAAGAGCATAAAATTTATGATAAATATTTATTGTTCTGCTTAACTTTTGAATTTTTTTATCTTTTAAGGCCCAAGTAATAAGTGATAAGGAGATGTCTTTTTTACATATATATTTTAATTAAATAAATTCAATCACTGTACTACTATTTCAATTATAATGAATTCCTTTTTATTTCCAGTTATTTTAATTAATTTCTCCCACCTGTGATGAAACCATCAGGATATTAATGTTTTTTTTTCTAATATCAGTGTCCACTCATTTGTAATGCTACATATTCCATGCAGGGAAAACAAAGGGAATTTTTTTCCCCAGAATTGAGTGGCAACTCTGAAAAAGCAGGTTCTTTCTGAGTGTTGGTCACATTTCAGGTACTTTCTGATTCTGCTGAACATGCCCTAGATATTTTGTTTTAGACAAACCTAAAATTTGGCTGTGCAATTGTTATTCACTATGTTAAAACTATCAGCATTTGAGTAGCAGTTCCTCCCCCCCCCCCCCCTTCCTTCATTTTCTCTTTCCGTTTTTGCCATCAACTCCCAAGGGTTTTAAGGAACAGGCAACAAAACTACATAAAAAGCTTGGAGTTGGCTCTGTTTTCTCATTTCTTCTGTTCAATATTTTTTAGATCATTCAATAAAAGAAGGGAAAACACTTACTGCAATCTGGTTCGTAGAAAACTCCATGGGAATAAAACGAAAAGCTCTTATGAGCGGCATCAATACTGACAGATATAGGCCCTTGTTTGGCAATTGCTTGCTTTAGTGCCTGCAGGTCACCACTGGTCACATTCACAAATCCGGAAATCTGAGCTACTTTATCAACTTCGTGGTCATGGCATAAACCATCCTATTCAATAAACAAACAAAATTACTACTGTTTTTTCAAAATTACTACTGCTCCAGTGGCAATTTTAAAACTACAGAAAAAACCACTCACTGATCCCAGGTACTGGCCGTAATCCTCTTCGGCAGCCAACCCACCAGCGGCCATGATGTAGGCATATGCTCTAAAATCTTCACCACCATCACAACCGTTGTTTTGGAACCGCCAACTGCAATCGATTAGCTGTTGTTGAGATAACCGAACCAGCTTGTTTGTCTGCAGGTAGGTTAAGGCACTTCAGAATTAATATTTTCAAACAGGATTTTCTTCTTTTTGAAAAATAATGATGAATAAAAACTACCTTAATGGCATAAGTTCCTTCAATAGTTCCAGTAGTTCCAAAGCTCCAACATGATCCACATACAGCTTGATCTTTCACTGGAGTTACAACTCCTGTAATTTCAAGACAATTTAAGTAAAAACATAGTTCAGCATATTTGGCTATGATTTATAATTTTATTTTTACATCAAAACCTTAATTTTACATTTTTTACTGTTTGATGGTTAGAGGGAAAAAAAGCAATGAAAAAAACAGTTCTTACATGTTTTCAAAATTTCAAAAATTTTTTAATAAAAAATCAATATTTATAATCATATGATTGAGAAAAGTTTAATAAAATGTTGACAAAAAATATTTATAAGATATTAACAAAAACTTAACATTAAACTTCCTGATCATCTCATCAATTTTGTGCACACAGTATCGAATAGCATAGAGAGGACGGAGAACTTGATTGTTTTCTCCGCTTTGATACTACAATGGTGTTGTATCACCATTCAGAATGTTTTACAGATACATTCCAAATGTTTTACAGATTTCATAATTTTATTGGAAAGTTACATAGGAGGGATCAGGGGACGAAATTGGTTATGAAGTTGTGTTAGGTACATGTAATGAAAAGTAACATGAACCGAATCATATAGAGCAAAGGTTTCTCCACCCGAGGGCATATCAGTAGGGTGCTATTGAAGAATTTCAAGGAGGCATGAGTGTAATTTAACAATTAAGCACAAAAGTAAAATTAACAATTATCAGGCCCGGATCTGCATACCCACAGACCCAGCAGTGCAGGGGAGCCCTCGTCCTTAAGGGGCCCAACAGCCCAAGAAATTAAAAAAATAAACTAGCACTAAGACTTATTAACGTTGCAAATATACACTACTGGTCTATAGGGAGGGGCCCTACAGATCTTGCTGCAAGGGGGCCCAAAACTTATTGATCCGGGCCTGACTATTTTGCATTCAATTTTGAGGTCACATGTAAATATTTTCAACTTCATCAACAAATTTTTCAAGTTTTTGCTGCAGTTTTCATTCACATTGTGAATCGGTATTTTCAAGATTAGCAGGCATAAAGTCAAAATACGGAGCAAGAGTGGACATTAAAAGTGACTTTTTTTGCACGTTACAACCTAACATTCAAAAACTTGTCTAAAGCAAACTGTGGTCATTGTTTTGTGTTGGGAAAAGTAACTGTTATAACTTACCAACCTCACCTAGATCCTGGATTACTTTAAATCTATTTGTATTTAGTTCTTTGATTTTGTGTTTTCTAATAAGATTATGTTCAAAATAAAGTTATGTGTTGTATAGTAATATTAAATTTTGCTCACAAAATTATCTGCATTTCAATTTAATAACTAATTTCAGCTATTCCAACTGGCTTCAATTTCAAATGTTGACTGTACTCTTGTATTGATCACACATGGTGGTCTGAAATGAGCTCAGATCAGTGTTCGAGGGGGGGGGGGGGTCAAATATTGAAAGGTAGAGCACCCCTGATATACAAACTTGGTCACCTGATTTCTTAATAATTAAACATTTTGCAAGCAAAATGCATAAGAAAAAGAAAATACAAAATTGTTTTCACTAAAATGACAGTATGATGGGTGTAAAAGAAGTTTTATGCATCTAATTAATTTATTCATAACTTGCACATGAGTGACTTGGGGATAAAATTGTTTTTTTTTTTTAAATAAATGAAATATTAACATAATGACATTGAGCGACCACAAAGAGTTGGTTAAAAGAAAAACATTTTTTTCTTAATTAAATTGCTGATACAAAAACTGCACATAGTAACTTTTGTAGTAGTAAGAAAACAATAACCTCTTAGTCTTGAGATCTTTAGAATTTAACTAATAAAATACTCTTTCTAAATCGAAAGAAATTTTTCTTACCATACAAACGCCAATCCAAGTTTTCAGGGAGATCAGTGGGGAATTTTTCTTTTGGAAAAGGTTGGCCACCATTGTAACCTTGAGAAGGTAAACGACCTCGGATTCGATGAAGTTCCATGTCTGTGTAATCAGCTAAGTGATTTACTTCAAGACTGTAGGTTAATCCTTTACGGTTCATACTTTGTATATACCTACACGAAAAACGTACGTAAGCAATTTTCAAGTCAAATTTGTCTTTCTTTTTCTCATACTTTTGCAAGACAAAACACACTAAGTGTTTGAAACTATTCATGCGAAAATCAAAAATTTCAAACATGTTTCCACAAAAGTATTTAGTATCTTATCAAAAATCTATGTGTAATCTTTGTCACTTTGTGTTTAATCATGTTAAATTCATTTGCAATGTACCAAATATTTTGCAATGTCTTAGTCTAATTCTTCTTTGTCATTTTTTTTTTTTTTTAAATTTGTCTGCGTCTGTAGCTACCACAGTATTTCAAATGGTGTGATAAAAAATAGCGGTTATTATTGATCAATACATAAATAAAATGAATGAATAAAGCAGTTAAGTAATGCATGTTTTGTGAATAAGGAGAAAAACCTATATTACGTGCTAATAATTTAAATGTTACTCACAACAGTGCTTCTCAACCTATTTTGACCTATTTTGTATTCTACAAAAAACCTCTTGGCATCTGCAGATCGTTGAAAATATGAATTTTGTGTATGGACAAGTGAAGTTTTTTCCCTTTTTTTTCAAATAAATTTTCGACTTGAAGACCTTTTAATACTCGCGAAAAAACTTTTGCAAATGACTGAGTTTTTTTTCCCTTTTATATAAAAAATGATAATAATAATAAGTGAATTTCAACATATAAATAAAACTTTACTTTTGTTAAAAAACTTACAAAAATATTTAAATGTTAAGAATAAGAATAGTATTTATTGCAATAATTATACAGAAGTAATAAAATCATAAAACTCATGTAAGATGTTGTATAGGATTTTCTTTTTATAATTATGGTGTTTTAATTTTTTTGAGTGAGGAACATTTTTTACTGTGGAGAAGCAAAAATATCTGGGGACCGATCCGCCGGACCACCAGTTAAGAATTGCAGTGTTACAACATCATGTTCTTGCGCTCAGCTCAAATTAGGATGCAAAAATCACATATTTCAGTTTTCATTGATAATGGGTTAATCAGTAAATTAATGTCACAAAGATTTGCTTTTTTTAATAACGCTTCCCAAATTTTCATGACATGAAACTTCAAAACAAGTTTTGACTGCTTAACAACCCCTTTTTGAAATTAATAAAAAATTAATATATATTCTTCACACTGAAAATATTTTTTGAATGTCATACATTGTGTCCTGTATTTTAATTCTGCAACGAATATGAGAACCAAATGAAGAAATGTGGACAAACCTGTAATTTTGACGATAGATATTCTTTCTGCTTTCTTGTTCATTGTTATCCTTGTATGTTTTCTCATGCTTTGTTTTGAAATCATCAAAGGATCTGTGAATGTGTCCATCTTCATTATTTATAAATTCTCTCATTGGGTTATTGAGAACTAGTTCTTCAACTCCCGGCCCAGGAAAATTTGTGCATTGCATCCCTGAAATGCAGTCAAAGTGCTTTTAGAAGTAATTAACCTAAATTATTTGTATTTATCATGTAATCTTTAATTTTTAGCTTTTTCAGAGTTTTTCTCAAGTTTTAAAGTATTGCACAGTTTGGTTTCAAAGGGGAACAATTTTTTCTTCAAAAGAACTAACTTCAAGAAATGAGTTTATGCTTTAAAAATATTTAAAATACTAATCTAACTTCTTTTTTAGAGTACCAGCCAAATAGTTATATTTAAGAGAAGAGAGATTTTTGTACAAAAAAATTTTCCCTATCTTTTTAATCTAGCAATGAAAATGTATTTTTCAAAGAAAAAAAAATTGTTGCATAGGATTATGTAACTAGACCTTACACAAGCAAAATTCTAGTGCAAACAGGCTGTTTATGTTCTCCTTCTAAGAAAATTGTAACAAAATCAGACAATGTTTAATGTTTTGCTATTCAAAAAGGAATGCATTTTTAATCCATTGAAGAATCAATTAGTAATATTAATTGTATTTTTTGATTTGACATAACAGAGTAGAAGCAAGGAAACTTTTTTTTGTTGAATTATTGTATCAACAAAGAGTTTAATTTTTGTTTCGTACACTTCATAAAAACCCTCCTTTCTATCACCTACACACAGATGTGATACTACAAACTAAATTAGTATTTCAATGGAGACACAGAATATTTTTTAAACTCCATTTAATACAAACGAAATGCTCCATGACTAATAAATTACATTTTATTCACTCATACAGGGTGGCGACAGGAACTGTGAAATTCTTTTTCCTGATTTCCCTGATTAAGCTCACCAAATTGCTCGTTACCAATGATAATGGTTTCCTTTCCTTGCATATTATATAATATTCAGTTTTTTAAACGTTTTAAGCAGTTAATTAAAAATATATTTTGAAAAGATATTCCCCTTTTTTTAAGTAAAATAGTATATTAAATTATCTACAGGGAAATATTTTAGGAAATCTAAAAGAAATACTTTACTTCCAGCAACCAGTTATCATAAGAATTCTAAGAAATTATTGAAACCACTCTTGAAGACATATCTCATCATGATAAAACTAAAGTTTATATGGAAATAATTTTGAATTACATTTTCAAGCAGTATAATTATTGCTGCAAGAATAACAAATAATAGTGAAAGTATAGAAGTAATGTAGTTTTACTAAAGTTAAAAAATAGACATATTTATGTAAAACAAATTGAAATCTTTCAACAACCAGAGTCATATTGAGCTATTCTCTAATCAAGAGCTTAGGTTTTAATGAATGAATACAGAGTTTTAACTATTAAAAAATAATAAAAATATTTACTTATTTATACAACCAGGGCCGATCCTAGCAGGTGTGCAGAGTGTGCGCCGCACAAGGGCGGCCAAAGCATGGGGCGGCCGCAGGCCTTATCATATAGTTCTTATAATCAGGCAAAATTCCTCAAGCATTTCTCACAAGATAACTTATAATAAGTAGAATAAATGTGCTGATTTTTAAATGTTCAATTGTCAAAGTATGTGTCGATTTCCCGACAGCATAGCATAGTTTAAGAAAAATAGAATGTTAGGGAACATTGTGTTGGTTCATTGTCCGTTAATATCTACTCTTAACACACATGCTTCATTTAATTGCAAAGTTTGTGACAGAACTGGTAATCAGGCATGGATACAGGGGAGGGGAAAGGCCCTCTTCTGAAGCATGAAATGGTGCCGTCTAAAAGGAGCACCGAGGGCGGCCACTAATGTTCACCCCCAAGCTTTATAGACCTAAACAATGAAGACATATTTTATTTATTTAAAAAAAAGCTATACTGATTAGATACTCTGGCAAGCATTTCAAACAGCAAACTATGTAACAAACTCTGTGTTTAGCAATCATGGATGCGTGGAGAGAAAATGGAAAGTTGCGACTCCCTTGAGAGTAGCATATATGAATGACGAACTAAAATGTTGTACTTTTCCCCCTTCACGACAATTTTTCTGATTAAAATCTTGAATGAACTGCCCGGTTTCAGATCAGGTACGAGGACAGGGCCCTTGCCCCGGGAAGCAAATTTAAATGTAGCTCCAAAACGAAGATCCAAAAGAATGCCATGACCTCCTTGATGAAACTAAAGAAGGCTTCTAGAAATTGCGTTTCTAGGACTTTACTTTCGGAAAATTTCGCTGGTTGAGCCATCGATCTTAAGGATCCAATTAAGTTTCTGATTCACCTCTTCCACCTTAACTTAATCAAACATAGCCTAAAAATGTTGACTCCAATATCCAAAACTTGTTTTCAGACGACAGCTCTTCCTATCATCAAACGTCATATAAAATTGTTTTGGTATTTTTCGAAATTTTTTCAGTGGAGGACCCCGAAATCCATTCGCAAACATTACTCTCAAAGACAGTCTCAATTAGCGTCTTTAGAGAAGCCTCTAATTCCACCCCCTCTCACTTAACGTATTGAAAAACAAACTAAAATTGCGTTTTTCAAACATCAGTTTCAAGAACTTTTGGGGAAAGACCCTGGATCCCCTTTTCTCCAACGCAATCACTATACCTAAAAATTGCGTTTTTAGACGGTTCCGTGGAGCCACAGATTCCTGCCTAAACTAACCTGAAATTGACTTCAGTTTCAAAAACACAGTTCGTGAGGACACACTGCACCCCCGCTCGCTCTTAGTTCCATCGTTATCAAACAATGCTTAAAATACGATTTTGGGACTTATTTTTCTAATGAATTCCGGAGGAGAACTGCCAGGCTTATGTAACTTTTTACGGCGCTAGGGCATATCCATCAGTCGTCGAGGTGAGGTGGACAAAAGTCGATAGTTATATTTTTCAGATATTAATGTTGAAAAATATTCAAAAGATCCGTAGAAGCTTCCCAGTTTTGTTAACGTCATCAAAGATAATATAAAATTGCGATTTTAGAAATAGTATCCAATTAAGAGCCCCAAAATCCCTCCTTCCCAAAAATAGCCTATAATGGATTTAAGTTCCGAAAAATATTTAGGTTCGAAATATTTTCACGTTTCCCCTATTGTTTTCAAATCTAGCCAAAAACGGGTTTTTGAAAAAATAGTGCCGAGAAATTACCGGAGGATAGCCGCCAGATCCCCTACCGTCACCAAAGACGGCCTAAATTTGCGTTTTAAACTTACATTTCAAAATCTTTCGATGGGAGACGATTGAATCTCCCTTCCTCTTGCAACGTCAAACCGAAATTGCGGGTTTAAAATTTCAGTTTCGGAGATTTTTCGGGAAGAACGCCGATCCTTCCTAAGCTACGGTCTTAAAAAAATAGCTTCAAATTGATTTCAATTTTGAAAGAATTTTAGGAAAGAACTGCAACATTACTTTCACCTAAAGTCTCGAAAAAGTTCTTAAAATTGCGATATTTGACGTCAATTTCGAAAATTTCTCCACGCACCTTGAATATACTTGACTCTTTTGTCCTTGCAACCAAACACAACTAAAGATTAACTAAAAATATTTTTCATACGCCAATTTCTATAATTTTCTTGGAGCAATCCTCCTCCCCTGAACACCTGACTCCTCCCCCCACGCTTCCCCTTCCTCCGTCCCTTCTCAGATGTCACCGAAGAAAGACTATAAAATGCGAAAAGTACCAACGTGTAAAAAGCACAAATTCGCAGATGGTAATCTGCGAATTTGTGCTTTTTATACATTGTTACTTTTCGTTTCTTTACAACAGCACAAAGGTATTTATTTATCTTACTATAAAATGCGTTTTTACGACTAGTAAGTTTTGGTATCTATTACTTTCTTCAAAGATACTTCTAGATATAAATTGTACCTAAGGAGTTTCTTACTATAAAAAATTTCTTCCTTTTTATAAGATCATTCTTCTGTCCCCCCCCCTCCCTTTTTTTAAAATTCGAACTTGACATAGAAATTTAAAGAAAGATTTATATAGACGTTAAAGATTAGTCAAAATATGCAAATTACTCTTGAGGGGCGGCACATTAGGTCTTTGCACATGGGCGGCCGACACCCTAGGATCGGCCCTGTATACAACTCAATTTTAAATGATTTCATTATTTCTCAAAAAAAAAACTTATGATTACTTTAGAAATGCCCATGAAATTAAAACATTGAAATGCAAAAAACAATGAACTAATTTCAAAATATATATGTATATAATTTGGTTTTAAAATAAAAGAATTTTAAAGTCTGAAAAAAAAAACCCTTCGTATATTCTGAGGCAACAACGAACAAAACGATAGCAAAAAACATAGTTGATTTCCTTTTAACGTTCAGTTTTAGCAATTAAATTAAAAATGCAAAGAAGTAATAATTTTTAAGCTTTTGTCATTATTAATTGAAAAAACAAAGATTTTTCTTGAAATTGTGGTTATAGTACGCTAATTACTTCAAGAAAAGGCAAGGGAGCTAAGGCAATAATGAGGGCTTCCTCTTTGCCTGTAGAGTTGTTTATTTTAAGCATGGAACGCGTGAAAGGAAAATTCAAGCTTCGTAGAATAAACAACTTTACAGACACAGAAAAGCAATCTGAGGAAGTTCATCCTGCGGTTAACAACTTAAGACTCAATACTCTGACGTTTTGGAAGAAAGATGCAGAAATATGCAGTCGAGTATAATCACACCTCATTATTATTTCTTTTTTTAAAACAAATAATTGGTTGAAAATGCATATGTAATTAGGGCACTTAATTCGGCAAAGTTTAAAAAAAAATTCATTTAATCAATTTTCCAAGAATTTTTGTTAACTTTTTTCAAAATTCCCTGATTTTTTCCCGATTAATAAAAATTTTCTGACTTTTGCCTGATCTCCTTGATTTCCCTGATCTGTCGCCACCCTGTCACATGTGGATTCTTTCCTTGTAAAGTTATGATCTGTGAGTGAAGAACAGTGTGAAAGATCCCAATAGGGCAATAAAGATATGGAGCACAAATATCAAGGAAGATGAGACAGAAATATGCTTGCTGACTACTGCTGGATTTTAACGAGAGGTGAACCTGGGATTAAATAGAAAAGAAGAACATCAAAAGAAATAAAGGAAAAGGAAAGGAGATGAAAGGAAAACAAGAGCACACTTAAAAATAAACTTTGTTTTTTTTTTTGGGGGGGGGAGGGGTTGCTGTTTTTTTCTCAGTTTAAAATTTGATTCTAGCTTTCAGGTACAAAATCTGCTCCTCTTGACGACGGGGCAAGACCCGTCGTCATTTTATACATGTTACACCTAACCAACCATTTTATACATGTTACACCTAAACAAAAACAGATTAAAGTAATTTCTTGATGATTTTCTTCTAGAAACTGGACCATGATTTGATGTGTAAAGTTTTAACTCAAGGGAACGTCTAGTTTTTCCCTCGAACAGAGGTGCACATGCAACGCTGATTTTCATCCATTTAAACTATTTAGAAATAATTTATTGCTGAAAAATCAACATAAATCAACAGCAGATTATTTTACATATATTCAAATAGAAAAAATGTTGCCAGGTACTACGTGCAAAGTTTGTCGAGAGGATTATTCTAGAAGCGGAATTTTAGCAAAAATAGAATTCACTTTTAGAAAAAAAAATTCTGATGTGATGGGAAAAAATGGAGGTCAATTTCAAAACTAGGAGACCAAATAACGTAAAGATCAGTCAAAATTTTTTTTGTATTTTTCCAAAACTTAAATTTTGCAGGATTGTGTAATCAATAATAAGTAATGTGCACTTACTGGAATTGATATCAAAGTCACCATCTGTTACATTATTAACAGTATAATTCACATAGTACAGTTCATACTTGTCATAGTGGGAACCAAGTAATGTATTGTATCCTTTCATGATATAATGCACAGGAGCACCAGTTTTCTTGTCCAAGTACATACTGTACTTGTTGGTTTTGTCTTCAACTGTGTTTTTCTGAACCCACAGTTCACACATCTGACCTTGTCTTGGGTCATCCCAAACAATTGGATTTTCTTGAAAGCAAGGAGCATCTCTTTCATACTGAAAAAAGGTAAAAAATATAATATTTTTATACTAGTTTGAACCAACTGGTAAATTGCAATTTATTTTTTATCAATTTTAATACACAAAACATTTTTTTGGCAAATAATTCAGAGTGACATACTTATATGCAAATAAACACTTAACAGTAGAACATCATTAATCCGGATAAAAACGGGATCCAAGTCATCTGAGTTAATGAAAGTACAAAATAAAAAAATAGCCTATGGATTTACCACATACATAAATTACAGTACGTAGTAAAAATTGCATTTTGAAATCAAGAGAATGAAATACAAAACTACATAAGAGAAACTTAAGTAGTATGTGGGACTCTGGTGCAGGAATGGGCGAGAAAATGTACGGCTTTACCACGGTTTGCCGATATATATCAGTTGATATATATTTTTTCAATTACAGTATTTTCAATGTAAAAATTGTGTTAATCATAGTAATATTGTTCATTTATTAGTAAAAACAACCAAATTGTCATGCACTATATTTTTATGATGTATTAATACATCACTGATACAACTAAGTAACATAATTATTTTATATTCATAAAATTATTATAATGTAACAATTTTAAGTCATATTAAAAGTGCCTAGTTAAATATTAAATGTTGATTAGAAAAAAAGAAAATGTCTAATGACTGTGCACCAACTAATGCATATTTTTTTTCCATTTCTGAATCATATAATTATGTAAAAATATCTAACAGAAAGAAAATGAGTAGGATAGCTAATGCTAAATTAACTCCATTAAAATCGATAAAAATGTAAAATGAAATATTAAATATAAATAAGGAAAGAAAACTTAATTTTAAGTCCACATATTGTAATTGTAATATCACAAAATAAAGAGTGATTTGAGGATGCTTTTACTTTTTTTGAAGACTTTAGTTTGCGTTAATTGAAAATATCGGATATATATATCAAAATATCCGATATATATCAAAATATCAGATATTTTGGATATATTCGAAAATATATTTTTGAACCCTGGGCTTGACTCATTTAACGTCAACAACACTCCAGCTTGCTGCTATAGATACCATTTCATAACACTGGCAAGTTTCTCTAGCTGTGCTACGTGCATAAAACAATATAAGTATTCTAACTTATATTTAGAGAAATAATCTTTATTGAAAAATAATTATAACACAAAAAGTTTTAAATTAGTACGACCAATATTCACAGAGATATGAAACACAGCATTTTGTGACTTACACCACTTTTCACCCACCATCAATAACACTTTTTGGGGGAAAAATATAGTGGTTAACGAGTGTTTATAATTACATGTGTGCATAGAGTGTGATTTTTCATTTTTCAAATTATTCAAGGTTTTGTAATGTATTTTTGTGCATCACGGCATGACATTTGCATGAATTTTTTAATAGCAATGAAAAATATAAATACCTTGTTTTTCTTACTTTGAGGACCTGTCATGTTTCTGAAAGAGCGATAAGTTCCAATCTCATCTTCTGTATGGTCCCTTAAAACTTTAAACTGGAATATCTCCTAGAGTTTTGGTTGCACAAATGTCAATTTTTTTGTGTTAGTAGTAGTTTTCAATGGAGATTATCTCTCTAAATATTTGTTAGGGGACCTAAGGCCCATATAAAAAGTTAAATTTTGTATTTTTGACTATTTTTTTTTTTTTTTTTTTTGCTTCAAACTTTCAATATCTTAACTACGCATCTGATTTTGAACATTTTTGCAATTGGAAGTATACATCTAGGATTAACGATTGTGAAAATAAAGGTCTTGCAGGTTAAAACAGAACACCCTGTATGTACACACATGTTTAATTGTTTACATAAAATATCATCTCGATAATCACAGCGAAATGGAAAAAAACACAGAAGCCACTGAAATCTGCTTTGAATGGGGGATGGTGACGTTAAAATACAGTGGGAGAGTTTTGAAATATTGCAATGAATTTGCACACCAGCTGTTCTAAGTATTTTAATGTAAAGATAAAAACTTAATCAAAAGATTCAGGAGGTATGATATTAAGAATTTTAAAAAAAGTGAAAAAATACTTAGGATATTACTGCAAAATACACCCTATCAGTCCAAAATGTTAAGAAAGATCTTTTCATTGGAACTGAAGACAGCTTTGTATTCTAAATAGATGAACATACCTGTACGGACTGTTTGCTTCTATTATCAACCAAAAAAAAAGCAAAATAACACTTAACTCCTTAATTAAATTTTATGATCGTATAGCTTTCGTGTTCTCCAGTCCGATAACCCAGTTCATAAGTATTTCCTTAATCATAAACAAGCCAATTTACCAGACAGAGCCAAATGGCGTCACGTGGTTGCCATCCGCAATCTAATTGCATCGTACAGTAAAAATCCAAATTGAGCTAAAATCCAAATTTATTCTTAATTATCGTAACACATGCTAGTCAAATATATCACTATTTTTCCTAAAGAATAAAAACCACGTGGCATAGTGAAACATTACACTTTCGTAGATTACAAGGAAAAGTTTAATTAACATAAATCTATTGAAGTTACATGAAACCTTACACATTGACAAAATTCAATTATATCATAGCCTTAACATGATAGGAACAAATTGGTCACCAATAATATATGACAAACACTTACTGTTCGTTCGCTGCATCCTTCGTAATGGCGGGGCCCCGTGGATCAACAAATCTCGTGAAAGTTTTGCCAAGTCAATAGGAGGAATATCGTGAATTCTCTCGAGGGCATAATTACTTTCCACATTGCATTATCAGGTAGAGGAGGGGAATCTATCGCAGGCTTTAGGGGTTCCGAGAAACATGGCACTCAACGATCACAGAAGGCTCATTTCTTCCCGTCGAAGCAACCTTTTCAGCTGTACCTTCCAGCCTCCTTTCGCTTGTCCTCTCCACTCTCACTCTCTCAGGAAGTTTTTTCGACTCTCCCCTTTTTATTTCGCCCCAACAGGGGTCCAGGGTTTCATCATCCCTTCACTACTCAGCCAAGTCGATGGCGCCCTCTTGATTTCGTTACACGTATTAAAAGTCCTTTGGAAACCAAAGTTTATATTTTTCGTAAATCCACTATAGTAACGCATGTCATAAGGTGACCAACTTAAGTTGTACTTCTCTTTTCATTATTTGTTTGCAAAAAATCAACTGTACATACCTAGGCTGTAAAAAAAACAACCAAAGCAGTCCAATGGTTTTGAAGAAGAAAAACTGAAGGTCGGTTTTCCACAACAGTTTTAACCATAATTAGAATAAATAAGAGATGATTGCCAAGAAGTGGTCCTTCAAACCTTATTCCTTCATTCTACGTCACCAAAGGTAGTGTGGGAACTCTAGGACTCCACTTCAGCCTTGTACAACTCTAGATAATCATCAGTAATCGGCAGAGAATACATGAGCGCTACTCAACTCGGCTCTGCGGAGAAACAAGTGGAGAAAAACCCACGTGCGCTCAGTCGGAAGCGGAATTCTCTTGGAACTTACGTGCAGCGTGTGCTCGCTTGACAGCGAGCTTTCTAAATGTTACTTTTTAACCTTTTAAATCTTTAATCTTTTAGTAGCCTCTAGCTCGTTTTCATGTTTATGTAGTTTTAGCACCAATAAGTGTGTTATTTGAAGGATAAACATCACTCGTCTTTAGTGGTGACCCGAAATTGTGAATATGCAACCATATCAATGGAGTTAGTGTTGGTGCCACTATGTGACTCGTTTTAGTGACGCCTGCTGTTATTTTGAGTTACCTTAGCGACTGTTTTCCGTTTTCTGTTACAAATGGATACTTTTAAAACTGACATATAAATGTCGGATTTCTAGTTCGCAGCTGGAATTGAGATGAGTTCTCTTGTTCTTTGACCGAGAGATCCGCCCCCCCCCCCCACACATACAATTTCTTGTCTTGCATTTTCATTCTGTAATATGTCTGAAAACGAACAAGCAGCTCTTAACAGCTTGCAACAGCAAATTACACAGTTGACATTGCAGGTTGGGAAATTACCACATGAGAGGGATGGTTCGCCTTACAGAAAGCGGTCTAACTCCCGCTATAGAAATGATAGCAGAAACGGGCAACATACTCAGGGCAATTCAAATTTTTGTATCTACCACAATCGTTTTGGTCAAAAAGCAAACAAATGCAGACAACCTTTTGCATTTGCCCCAAAAAATGTAATTGAATGCTACCACTCCCGATGGGGGTGATAGTGAGATGTGTTTGGTAAAAACCACAAATCGACTCCGTGTCTATGATCAAAATTCGGATACCAAGTTCCTTATAGATATGGGTAGTGATGTTTCGTGCATTCTTGCTAAGGGTAATTAGCAAAATTGTCCAAATTCTTTTGAATTGTTTGCTGCAAATTATTCAAAGATAAAAACATATGGTAGAAAACTACTGCAATTAAGTTTAGGTCTCAGACGTTCATTTAAATGGCATTTCATTGTAGCAGATATTTTTATGCCCGTCATCGGAGCAGACTTTTTGACACATTTTAATTTATTGGTCGACCTAAAACATAAATGATTAATTGAGGGTATAACCAAATTAGATTCCCGCGGAACTTTCGACTTTAGCCAATAGACTGCAGTCAAAGTAATAGTAGAAAATTCTATTTATCATGCTATTTTAGGTAAATATCCAGATATAACTATGCCTACTTCAAGATTTAAATGTGTTACACATTCCACAGAACATCACATAGAAACAGTTGGTCCGCCCGTGCATAGTCGCCCTAGGCGAATGCACCTTAAACTGTTAGACACTGTTAAAAAAAAATTACGAGTTCATGATTGAAAGAGGTATTTGTCGACCTTCGAAAAGTCCTTGGTCGTCTCCATTGCATGTTGTCAACAAAACATCAGGCGGAATAAGCCCTGTTGGGGACTATCGAAGGCTAAATGTAAAAACTGTCCCGGACAGGTATCCTATTCCACATTTGCAGGATTTTTCTTCCTTCATTGTATGAAAAGAAAACTTTTTCTAAACTTGATATTTTTTGTGCTTATCATGCAATTCCAGTTCATGAGGAGGACATTGAAAAAAACTGCAATAAATATTCCGTTTTTGGTCTTTTTGAATTCCTTTTCTTAAACTTCAGGCTTTGTAAGGCCGCTCAATCTTTCCAGCGTTTTATTTACGAGGTTTTGAGAGATTTGGATTTTTGTTTCGCTTACCTTGATGACATTCTGGTATTTTTGAAAACACAAGATGAGCACATAGGACCTGGATCAAATTTTTCAAAGACTTAATGAGTATGGAATACAGTTAAATACTTCAAAATGTGCCCTAAGGGTACCTGAGTTGTCATTTTTGGGTCATTTAATTTCATGCAAAGGAATAAAACCTTTACCATAGAAAGTGCAAGTAGTTTTGGATTATAAGGAACCAAAAACTGTAAAAGAACTGAGGGCATTTTTGGGGTTGATAAATTTTTATCGTAGATTCCTTCCCAAGGCAGCTAAAAAGCAAGTTCTTTTAAATGAATACCATAAGAAGGCCCACAAAACAACAAATAAAGGAATACAGCTATCTGACAAAGCCAGGATTCCTTTAATGAATGTAAACAACAGTTAACTGAAGTTGTTGGCTCATCCATCAAACAATGATGAAAACCAAAATGCTGAACAACAAAATATAGTCCTTTTGAAGTTTCCTTATTTGGAGCTCCTCTTCAAGTGACAAAGTTGAAATTGGTGGTTTTAGAAAATAATCCACTTGATTAGTTTTTTAAATTTCCAGGTAAACAATCTAAATTTAAAGACACACAACCCATGCAACTAGTAATAAACAACACACAGCATTAATCAAACTACAATTACTCTCTTGATACCAAGACCACCAGTTGATCACACAGCAGCATTAATTTCGATTGAGTTGTGCTTCCTTATATCAAATTACGAAATTGGTAACAATATTTTTTCTAGAAACAAAAACAGTTTCTTCAATTGCTAATATATTCTTCTTTATCAAAATTAGAATTGCCTTTGATTCTTATTGTGCAAAACCACATCACAATACCTAGAGGTCACATCACATTCATAATTCAATTCATTTTTTTTTCTTGCATTTAAATAAAATATGTATTTCTTTGAAATCTTTGTACACACTTACTGATTAACCAATAAGTTTTTTATGCCATTAAAAAAATTCAACACACTTAAGAATATTTCAGTTTTATAAAAAGTTGCTTTTTTGTTTATGCACATATTTCAGAAATCTTTTTTTCTAAATGATCATAATAATCTTATCTAAAAAGCTGTGCATTGGTTTGCTTATTCTATTAATTAAAAATATTCTGCCATTATGCAAAAAATCATAAAACTTCCATAGTAAATTTTGTTTATATGGATATAACAAACTCTCGTTTTAGTAATTTTTAAAGTGCTTATCCAATGCGCAATTTTGTTGAATATATTGTACTGACTACAAAACGTATTACTTTGAAACTACATCGCCAATATAAGAAAACCCTTAGCTATTCCAATAACATGGAAATACACACACAACAACAACAAAATAGTTTGAATTTTGAAATCTTGAATTCAAATTATGTTTTTCGTATTCGCGAATTGCGATAGGACCCTGCTCGCTGGGTTTCTTGTTTCTGTTAATGACTTTTATCGCAACCATAATTTGAATTCAAGACGTCAAATTTCAAATGAATGTCAGGGGCTGGATGTTAGATGTTGTGTGCTGGATATTGTTTTCATGTAAAAAGGATTGTGTAAAGTCGAGAAAAGTTGTTTATAAATAATTCGATTCCGAGGCACATGGATTGCTATGCATAAGCACATAGAAAAATAAAATCAAAGGACGGATATCTTTCAATGGGTCAGGTGAAAACAATAAGCAATTCTTAATTACTGAAAAAAAGGTTCACCAAAAAAACGCTCACCTAGCAAGAGTGACCTAAAGCCAATAATTTTTTCAATAACTAAGCTAGAGTGTTAAAACTCTTTCCATAATGTTTGAAATAATCTGAAGTTTTTAAGTCAATAATTGGTCGTTTTTAAGATAATGTGACCACTTTGCCACATTGTACACTTTAGAGTACTGGGTCAAACTGAAATAATTCAAGTTTGTTCCGCGATAGAATACTTTAGCATAGAAAATGCATTAATAAAGCCTATTATACAATCAATACTTATTACTTTAGCCAACTATCAAAACAAAGAAGAAAATTGAATAGATCTCACCCAATTGCAGTATGGTTCCCTTCAATTTTTCTGAGGGTATACTCCCAGTAACCCATTACGAACAATTTGTGTATGTGATCATATACATAGTATGTCATAATATAAAAATTTATGAAGCTTGAGGATATACGCTATATGTCTAAAAAATGTTTGAGAGTATACGGCATATAAGGAGTATACCCTACGGGAACACCACTGTCCAATTGAAGCTGTTTTGTAAAAGTTTCGGACAAATTCAGAACTTTTACTAGCACCACACTCAAAACCAACTGATCTGTGCTGTGTGCTACTCGAAAATAAAATCTCCATTCAGAAATTTCGAGATTTCGGTTCATATTAGTTACAAGCAGAAAAATAAATAATTAAAAATATGCACGAGATATGATCAACTCATAAAATTGTAAATCCCTTTTCCAGATATTATCAGCCGCTTAAGATTGAAGACAAAAGAGGGACAGAGGAATAGAAACATTTTCTAATTTGCGTGGGCTTTTTCCTGCCCTCCGAACTGTTGTTTCATACAAGTGACGTGCTTAAAATCCTTCCCCCACCTTCTGCTGTTATTGGGTGAAGATATTTTTCCAAGGACTAGAGAATTCTCGCCCATGGAAGTTTAATTGGGGTGACGGGTCTTGCGGTTTTAGTTCGTCTGGTTCAATCGTTGTGATTGGTTAGAAGAGGAGAAGTGGCTGGGGCTAGTCCAAATGCCCCAAAAAATCATTCTCAAATTTTGCAAGTGCGAATGCTAACAGATGGAAAAATTTTAATATTTTATTAGCGAATTGCAGAGTGCTCTAATGATTTAAACATTCTTCTACATGAAACTTTTTTTCTTATTTCAAGACAATGAATTTAAGTTATAATAAGATGTTCTTTTACATATTTAAGATTCAATGGTTTTTTAAATATATATATATTAACCACTTACATTGAAATTTGTCAAATCTGGAAGAATACTCTGAATGGAAACTGGATTATCTTTTGTTCCGTTCACTTGAAAACATGTTTGGGTAGGTAGTCCAGTCTCATCTGGCATGTAAGCAACTTTGTAGCTGGAACCAAATTCACCATCTACAGCTAACTGATATGTCTGAACAATCTCTGTGGAAAAAACAGGTTCATTAACAAGGGCAAGAGTAGCCAATCAACAAAAATAAATGCAGTCTGATCTCGCCATAATAAACCCTCATCTTACCGTCGTAGGAGTTCACTATAACAGAGTGTTTGCTACACTTGAATTCACAAAAAAGTCCTAATCGGCTTTCATTGCAAGAAAATTCTATTCATACATACTTAGGGTAAACTAAAGTAGAATTTTAGTATTAACTTATGTACTTGGGAATAAACAAATTAGAAAAATATAAAGCTGTTTTATTTGTCTGTAGAAATAAAAAAATTTTTAGCTGTGAATATTCGGATTTTATTTACATTTCATAGAGTTTTCCGATATCTATTGTAAACAAATCTATAATTTGTTAATCTCCACAGATTATCTAAAAAATTCAAAACATTGACAAGTGCTGTAAAATAACTATTCTTGAAGATTATTTACTGAAAATTAACTTTCAGGTCTGGGCTATTTCAAATGCATGTTTCTCTACGGACTGGGGTTTTTTAGCGCTTTGCATAATTAAAAAAAAAAATACTTGGAAGATGCGTCTTTTAGTATTTTTTATTTTATTACATACTTCAAGATGCTTGCTTTCATAATGAAGGATGCAGGTTGGTGCTGCCATCAATACTGCCATGTGCAGGTAAAGGGCAGTAACTAAAAATTTTCAATTTTAAATTTTTTTGCATTTTTGTCATCTATTATACGTTATCTTTATTGTACAAAATTGCTTATTTCGTTTCCGCTGAAACAAAGGCGCAAAAAAGACGTCTAATTCCAACTTTTTTCTATTGTTAGCATTATATCGAAAACGCGTTTCTTCAAATATCTCGAAATCTCATTTCTGCAGATACTGCCGTTTACCTGCACACGGCAGAATACATATATGTATATTTTTTGAAAGTAAAAGGTGCGTAGATAGTTTTAAAAAAGGCTAGAAACAAATATAACTCTTACTTTTACAGCTAAGAGAGCTGAAATTTGACCCCGGGAGGATCTCGGGCTTAGTTAACTTCACCAAAACGGCAACCTGAGTTACGCTCGGGCATAGATCTCAAAGTGTTAAAAAAAGGGATATTTTGGCAGAAAAGGGGTACCTATAGCTGAAGATGGTATTTGTCTCTAGGATACAACTGGTAAGGAATGTTACTGGGACAAATTCTGTAAAAACAGGAAAATTTCATCTTTTTTCAATCATTATAGCAGATTCTCCAGCATTATGAGATCTTTACAAGCATACTGAAAATGCAGTTTCAATCGGGACCATTTAAAAGGTTCTCTACAAGCGAGTGATCCTTCGTTCCCTATATGGTTCAACTTGGAAAAAAATCATGTTTTTGTTTTGAAATACAGATTGTATTTATTTAGAACAGCTTTTGTTACAATTAGACAAAAAAGATTCATACCTCCATAGTAATCAATGCGGCTTCTACCATTCCTTTTGTCATAAAAGGCTTTGAAAGGCTCATTGATTTCAGCATAAGGCAAAATGAGAAGACCTTTGACAAAAAAATTGTCAGCAAATTGTGGAGCACTTTTCACAGCAGCAGCTTCAGATTGGAAACCTGGCAAATAAGAATTTTAGGGACTTTAAAAAAAAAAATTCGGAACAAACAGAAAAGGATGATATTTAGATTTAATAAGAATGGTACCTTTACAAAAATATTTTTTAAATTGGTACATTTAGACATAAGGAAAAATCTGAATCAAAAAAACTTTTGCTCAGATTAAAATAAAATTCATTCATGAAACAGAGGAAAATTATTAGGGGTACTCTCTCAAAGCATAGAGAAAAGAAAAGAGGAAAAGGCAATTGTTGATTTAAAAAAAAAAAAAAAGATTGTAATTAGTTTTTTTTTTTTTTGAAAAACAAAAATAACTCAAAATTAATTCACACTTAATTTTGACTTAAGAAAAGACTTGAAAACCTCGATTCTCTTTCTTTGTGTAGGCTAACAAGCTTTTAAGGGGAGTTTAGCCTTTTCTCCACACATGGTCTGAGTATGAAAAAGAGATAGAATCGCATCAGATTTTGCTGGATATTGAGAGATTTGAAAATGGGTTTCTAATCTTCTTCAGCAGCACTACAGCCTGGTGCAGGCTAAAATTTTCTGTCTGCTTCTCCAGGCAGTACAACTTTCAGCTTAGTTTCTCCACCTTTTATTTCCAAAATCTTAGAGTCCCTTTCAATGTTTTCGGCAGAAGGCCTATTTGGATTGCAGCATTATGTGGTGAAAGCAGCAGTTTTTAAAATGTAAGAATAACGAAAATAGCAACAGAAAGTGAAGCAAGTGATGTAAAGGACACTGACTTTTTTTGCACATTAAAATGCACGCAAAAGTTAAGGTTGCCTGGTTGTCTCATTTAATAAGCACGGGGGTATGTTTACCGATCACCCCCGTGTTAAATTGAACTTTGCATTTCAGAAGACGGAGCAAAGTGAATTCACTTGGAAAATGGACAATACATATTTGTTTTTATATTAGATTTTCAGTTTTCTGTTTTTTGCTGATTCTTAAATCTGGTTATTAGAAAGTGGTTAGTTTTTGTTGTTATTATTACTGTGATTTCATATCTCTCTTTCTTCGAATGGGAATCAGATTGTGGGAGTTCAAATCCCTTTATCTTGTGTCATGTAAGAGAGAGAAAGAGGATATTAATAAATTAATTCATGAGGAGATCCCCCCCCCTTCAACAAAAACTGAATAATTTATGCATTTTACTCATTAGTTGAGAAACTAGTCTTTGAAAATAGACATAAATATAAACATCAAGCAACAATGATGCTGATTTAGACTAATCTAAACATTTTCAAATTCAAGATAAAAGACTGCGTCCCTTTGGACGGCAGTTAATCTTAGATGGAAGAGAGTGCTTGGATTGGTTAAGACGGTTTGGCGGGTGGGGCGCTCCAGCTCACCTTATAGTCTTAATTTGAAAATTTTTAATTGTATCATACTTGATGATCAGGATTTTTTAAATCAATGTTTTTTAAAATGTAATGAAATTTGCTACGCAATATTGGAGCTTTGGTAGGAGTGGAGTTTAGTAAAGACGTTTGTAGCGCGAAATCTGATAAATTTTGTAATTGATTTGATAGCAAGATCCCTATGTAATGTACAGTTTCTTACAGATGTGGGAACTTTTGTTCTTAATATTTTAATTTGAAAAGTCTGCATAGCTTTGATGTGACATTTTATTGTCCCAGATTTGGATGGCATATAGAAGCTTTGGTCTGATGATAGAAAGGTAGATATAAGTGTTTTATTAGAGACTAGCAAAAATACCCGGCGTTGCCTGGGTCAGTAATAATTATTAGAAAAAATCGTTACTTGCTTTTGTTTTCTGTTTTAAGTGAAAGAATTTAAAACACATCTTTTTACATGATTAAAAATCGAGTTTCTTCCTTACCCATAAAACTAAAATAGCAATAAGTATAAAGAACAAAGTAGTATTGATTTAGAAACGAAAGCACTATATTTAAGCATATACAAATTTAAAAAACATGAAATTAATCTTCTCGTGTTTAAAAAGATTAATCTGTTGATACTTTTTTTTAAACATGGAGTCTAAAACCTTCTCTGTATGGCTAATGAAGTACGAAGTGATTAAAAAAAAGTAGCTGCGCTCGTAATCCCCTTATGCATGCTTTAGTTATTTCGGGAAATTTCAATCATTGTGGCTCTTGGTGCGATTTTACCGAATTTGCGAAAGTCGTTTCGGGGTACCTTCGATGGTGCTCCCCCATTCTTTCCTTACTTTGTAAAACGATATGATATTAATTTTCGTTACAGAGATTTCGTCGCCAGATGCTGAGATATTTTTGGTCACCATAAAATGGCGCTAAACAGTTTCATCCGAAATGTTACCAAAATAAGTAATAAAATTTGGTGATTGTTTGAAATTGTGCAAAAAGGAAAATTAATGGAAGTTTTTGTGCTGTTTATGGATTTGCCTAATTTAGTTGCTGGATTATTTAACATAATAAAAAAAAGGCTTTTGAAAATTCTTTGATTGGTGATATTTTGTTTACATGGTGAAAGCTGAGAAACATTATGACGTAGTCTTCGGCTTCAAAAACAGCAACGTTGAAAAAACTGCCAAATTCATCAGCTACGGAAATTTTTCTGCAAAAATTTTGGCGATCTGCAGGTTGTTTGGATAATGAGTAAGTGTTCAATTAGCATAAATAATAATAAAAACCATTAATTACATTAAAGTTCCGTTTAAATGGAAAATCATCAGCCAAATCATGTATTATTTGCCAATCTTGTGCAAAAATCTTACTTCAAGATTTGACTTGAGAAAAGCCTTGAACAATCACGAAAAGCAAAGAAAGTCAACAATACAACAATTGTCGCTATCGACAGGGAGTTGAGATGATACACTAAATACTGTATTGAGTTGAGGAAAGCCTTCGAACATGGATCTAAAAAGCTCATAACTCGTTTTTTATTCTACTTAGAAATTTCGAACAGGTGCCATCTTCAGCAGAAAAATCAGAGCTTTCGATGGACATATAATGTAAATATGTGCAAGTATTTTTTCATCCCAATATTAGAGAATTTATACAAAAATTGTGTTTTATTGCCCCCCTAAGGGGGTTTTGCCCCCCATAACGGGACGAAAACTACCCTATGTGTTATTCTGATGCATAAGCTATATTATTGTAAAGTTTCATCAAAATCCGTTCAGTAGTTTTTGCGTGAAAGAGTAACAAACATCCATACATCCATACAGACAAACTTTCTCATATATAATATTAGTAAGATGCTCAGTCTTGAGCTTACGAGTAGGGGGTAATTAGTGAAAAATTTCCCCTTGCATTCGATTGCAAGGGGAATTGATTTTATTAGAGATGCTCAGTCTTGAGCTTACGAGTAGGGGGTAATTAGTAAGAATTTTCCCTTTGCATTCGGATTGTTTGGTGTTAGCTTGAAGTTTGTTAAAATTTTGGTCTAGGTGCACACCAAGATATTTAACAAAATTTGAGTAAATAACTTCATCATTGAATAATTGGTAGAATTCGACTTTGCCTTTAATGAAATAAATTAGCTTGATTTCATTTGTGTTATCAAATCTCCACCTTGTGAACCAAGACTGAGTCTCTTTGTTTGCTCTTGTAATAACAAGTAAACAGTGTCAAGATGGGGATGGGTAGCAATAAGTGCAGACTTCGTACCTTAGACACCAGCAAAAACATTCCAATACTTTTGATTTGAAAGTACTACACTCAATTTTTAACATAATTAATGACTTTAAAAAAAAACGCATTTCAGATGTATTTACTTCTAATGAGAGTTAAGTGGGTACACGCATCGATTCTCTTGAGTTAGTAAAAAAGTATGAAACTTTGTGACAAAAAAGGAAGAGGGCTCAAATATTTTGAGAAAAAAAAAACTTCAACATCATTTATGGCCAGCCACAAAGCAAAATTTCAATTAATGTCAAATGTCATTCAAAATCCAATATTTTTTTGAATCATTTTGTAAGGAACGAAACTGTTTAAAATCAAATTTTGGTTGAACAGAAAATTGTGGTACAAAGCAACAGCTTGCATGCAATCCAAGTTGAAAGATAAAACGAAATTTTCGTTTGTTTATAATGTACACATTAAAATACCTGAGTTTTTCTTGATTCAGTTGAAATAATGGTGCATTAAAATTTCCAGAAATTTAGTAGAATCACCAAGAACACAATACTTTTAAAACTGTCATCCATTAATTCAATTAATAGTCACTAATTCAGTGATTGACATGTACATTAAATGTAGTTTTAAAAGAAAAGACTGCTCCACATACTGGAAAATGACAGCAATGAAGAGAGAATAACAAAATGATAAACATTAATTCCCTAACTGACGCTGATAAACAAAAACTAAAAACATGAAATGAAGGAAATCTACATACATCCAATCGTGAAGATAACAGCACATAATAACAGCAACATTTTGGCAGCTAGCAGACGACAAAAAAAAACTAACTGTTACAATTTTGGCAATATATATATGTTACATGTAAGAAGAAAATGCAATGACACTATCCATCTTGTGACTGAGATTGTGATAAGATATCGAGCAAGAAATAGATAATTCTCAATTTCTTACTTCGACATTTGGTATTTAGTTTAAAGTTTGATACCGAAAGATTTTTCAAGATATGGGGGGAACAATTCAAGTGATGTTGCCAAAAACTGTTCTGGACAAAAACAATGGTTGTGTAATTTTAAAAAAAAAGGAAAAAACATGATCTCAATAAATTTTTCCATTATTGAGTTTTCAGCGCTTTTAAAACGTTTTAATTTTTGAGATGGTAGTTAAAAATGCTTCGAAATTTACGAAGTTTAAATTTGTTCTTTCAGTTATTCATTAGATAACTAGTGGCAACGGTTTTGTCATGGCGTTTAATGTATGCCACGTCAGTTCTACGATTTCAAAATTTTAAACGAATTTTATTTTTAACTGCCGAAATGTTAATGTTTCAACAATATTTGTTGTTCAGCAACTAATAAAGTACTGAAAAATATAAAGACTTTCTCATTACGATATAAACGATATTAAGGTGCGTAACAACGCAGTCGAGCTTACTGAGCTATTTTTGATAATAAAAATAAATAAGTTCTTTGCTGCAAATTAATAAAATAACTTTTACGTTTGTTTTTGGTTCATTATGCATTCATTTATTTTTAAGGTCTGATTGCTATTTATTTATTATTCTGTATTAGAAGTGTGCTACACACGAGGTGAAACAAAGAACATATTCTTTGTAGTTATATATACTGTGTGTAAAGAAAAATAATAACGCTCCACTTCGATCGTCTATTTCACCCTAATAAAGAAGTTTCCTATGAATAAAATAATTTAGAATTTGCGTGGGTTTGTTTTCTTTTCTTTGTAAAGTATTTATTGACTGAATATATTGGTTAAGCAATGGCATATATTTTCATGAAAAACATTGATACGCCTAAAAAGGATACTTAAACACTTTTTCGTAGCCCCGCTCTAAAGTAATTATATTTCTTTGTAACCGAATACGTACTTTTTTACAGCTTGTTGATAGAAAAAGTAAGTACGCAGATGGAAATTCAATTTTATGTAAAATTGTCGAATCTTATTAACAACTGCCGATATTCGTGAATTTAATTAATCAATCAAAGTTGCAAAAAATAGTACTTTTTTCAATGCAAAGTATAGACGCTGACGGAAGTCGGCACCTAAGCAATTGATTCGTGTGGGTTAAAGGTTTTCGAGTCTTAAGATTATACGAACACTTTAATTGCAATTTTAGTCGCTAATGACGGTGGAAAAATAACTTCTAAAATGGGAATAGTTAGTTGCTAGATATATATAACCCTTATAAAAATAAGGCAGTGATAAGATTTACCCTGGATTTTCAGTCTAATGCATCCAAATTTAACCTGTAATTGAATTTTTTTCTAAAGAGCACCATAATGTTTTCAAATAATAAATACAAGTTAAAAAAAAACAGAAATCAGTGTTCTCTTGAATAGACTAAAAAGTACTGCTAAGGATGAATTTAAAAATTAAAAAAAAACCTTTTTGTGCTGCTTAATAAGCTGAATTTTAACAGCAGTTATGAATTTGCATGTGGAACTTTAAATTTCAAATTTTACTAAACTTGCCACATTCATGATATTCCACACATTTGAGCCATAAGTATTTTTGTGTATTTCCATAAAATTCAAATTTAAAAGAAATATAATTTTTTTTAAAACTATAACTATTTTTCAGTATAGTAAAGCAAAAAAATTTTCAGAAACATGCATAAGAATTTATTTCTGGAGGGGCCTTTGTCAAACAATATGAGAAATATTAAAACCTTACTATAAATGTGCGGTTTTAAATTTCAAATTAGGAAGGGGTTCGGTGCCCTTGTCTTCATTAGTTTAGAATTTTCATCTAGATTTCAGTAGTGTACTTTGCATTTGAGTTATTTTTGCTCCTAACCTAGAATTTATAATTAGCTAAGTACTTTTTTCGTATTAGTTCTATGAACTAAACTTATATTTTATCAATAAGGTTTTGTATATCATTGCCTTAGAGCAACAGTAAGATATATAATCCCCCTGAAATAACACGAAGATATCTTACTTACTATTGCTCTGAGGCGATATGTGCATATAACATATTAATGATCTCATTCTCATGTTTCATAAAAGTTTGTATATTTTCAATGAATTTTAAAGATTCTTATGTGTATATATTTTTTTCTCTCAAGTAGTACTGTACTTATTCCATGAGCAGTACTTCATATTAACATTAAACAATTCAAAATGGATAACAAGAAATATCTAATGAAATTATTGTTAAAAATAGAAGTTGATTTTTGATGTGAGCTTTTCATAAAATGAGTTTAAACTTATGCTTGCAGTGGTTTATAGATGAAATTTTTATGATTAAGAGTTGTTTGTCATCAACTAATGCAATTTTATTCTTTGCAAAAGTTACATAATATTTCAAGTTAACTTTCATAAATCATATTAAAATAAATGGTTGTTTCTAACCTATCTATAGTAATCTTTTTTTTTAAATAATTTTTCTTCTTGTTGTATTTTAGTGCAAAATAGAACACAGTGCAATTTAATGTATATATTACATTGATGATATTTTTTATCACGACTGAAAAAAGTATACTAATACGTTAGATCTGTACGTTAAACAGTGCAACCTGCACTCTGTGAATATCTTCTGTATGTTCTAAACATTGAACCTATAAGAACTTTTAAATCATTTTCGTAAATTACTGTAAAGTTGTAAATGCTAATATGTCAACCTTATTCTCTGTTGAAGTGGATTCATATTTTTTAGTAGTGCAATGTTTTTTTTTTTAAAGTCTAAAATTGATATTTTTGAAATAGAGCCACATTTACTGTTTGCAATCCTTTTTATTCCTTCCTTTTATAGTTTTGTAGTTCAAAATATGTGAAATAAAATTCATTTCACTGATAATTTTTCATGAAAAAATTATTATCACCATCTTAGGTATTAGTAAGATGTCATCAACCGCATTTAAGGGTTAAAACATTTATTTAACTGCTTGGAAGCTCCCGCATATATTTTTTAAATCACACCTAAGTGTAAGGACATTTGTACCAGAAACAATCGTTAATTTTTTTTTCCAGTGTACTAGACATAATTCTTTACTCTTATGTGGACTAAAAAGAGTTTAAAATGCACAGATAGACTAATACTTTTCATCATTTAGTATGCAATTAAAATGTAATTCCAGGGTCGCCAAGAGTACCATTTACAAATGAAAATTTGTGTAGGCAAGTTATAATATACAATCAAGCCTTGATATATCAAACTTCCTAATCTTGAAATTCTTGATGTCTTGGGGAACAAACAAATTCCACAAAACTCCTATATATTTTCCATAGTTATCTCGAAATTTATTTTATGAAACAATTGTTATGTTGAAATTTTTGCACAGAAGCAAGTTTCAACTGCCGATTTTCCTTGGTAATTTTTTTAGCAAACCAGTTAAGAAACAATTGCTTGCAGTTTTTCTTCCCTTTCCCTAGAAATTTTGAGCACGGGATTAGGACAAGATAATAGGGGAGTGAAATTATGAGGGGCTTGCTGTAGTCCTTTTTATCTCGGTGTTACCCCAGAGTTTAGGTTGTTAGTGTATTTCTTCAGAAGACATTGCCTACTTTGAGGACAGAGGTCAACTTTTCATTAGTTTTCAACCTAAAGTGGAAAATGCATTCATCATCATTCTGCATTTTTAATTCCTACAAAATAACTATCGAAAAGGTTTTGAATTTGGCAATTGGTTGAAGATAAAATTAGAATTTTTAAGTTTGTAAATGAAAAAGAGGAAAGTCAAAATTGTCACAAAAAAAAAAAAAAAAAAAACACCAGGTTAGTGAGAAAAACTATGATGAAAGAAATTGGCAAGAAATAAAAATTAAGAACTCTGCTTAAATCCATAAGCAGCTTACAATCCAGCTAAACAATATGAACCAGTCAAAAAGTTGAATACTAGATACGTACATCGAAATGGGATGTAAATACATTTCAAATCCAATAAAATTTTGAAGAATAACTTGTTAATCGCAATGCAAAGTGTCCGATAGTACATATAATATATATATGTGTATAGCGTATGTGTATTAGTAAGAGTTATTAGGGTAATTTTTTCAAAACCTTGATAGCTCGAATATTTTTCTTATCCTGAGAGATTTAAGATATCTAAGCTGTACTGTAATTAATATTTTAGAACCCATGCTTGAGTAAACTCTTAATATATTATAAGTCTGCAGTACTTGACCATTCCCCCCCCCCCCCCCCCCTTCAGGTCCCTCATATCATGACAACTATTTCACATAAAGCCGCAGCATAAGAAATCATTATATGAACTCATAATTTCTTACTTTAATTTATTTATTATTAATGTTTGATAATGGTGTTGAATTCATAACAAACTGGTTTTCTGGACCTAACCAATATGTGATTGCTTGATAAGTCTGAAGCTTTTCTGGCTGCAGATTGAGTACAGTTGCACCTATGTCCCTGTTTAAATAGCAACCTGTAATTGAGTGGGCTATTGCAACCACTCATTTAAATGCTTTGCAATGGATACTAAAAATTAGTTTTGCTCAACATGATTGACGGGCGTTTAGTATACTTGGATAATTTAATCAGTTGATATGCATTTGATATATAGGGAGGAAAAATTATAAGGGATTTTTTTCTACAAAAAATGAACAAATCAATCCTGATTGTAAAACATTTTTTAAAAGTTTTTCAGTTAGAAAAAGTGAATTAAGCAGAAAAAATTTCCAGTTAATACTCAAAGTATGATTTTCCTACCTAGTACAGTACCCGCCTCTAATAAAATCACAGGATTATAAAATCAGCTGCTTTTTAAAATCTAATCTAGAAGAACAGAATCATTACAGTATCGAAACATGTTAAAATCATCCTTTAATAAAATCATTATCGCTGTTTTATAAAATCAAACTTTTGACCATCATAAGTAAAATATTGATAAAGAAGCACCAAGAAGTGAAGGAATCAGTCTCAGAATGTGTGGAAATCTCATTGCCAAACTTCAATACATGTCAGAAAATCGTTTGATGTTATACTATGCACTATAGAGCAAAGAGGAAAATATAAAGTTGAAAATTAAAAAAACATTTTGTTAACGTTCAGACGATATTGAATCTTTATTCTTCAATTTTGTTGAAATATTGGCGCATTATTGTTTGATTAAGACCCTTGTGCAAATAAAATAATTGAAAATTACAAAACATTTTATTAACTTCCAGACAATATTGAAGCTTTATTCTTTAATCCTGCATTGTTGTTTGATTAAGACCCTTGATGCAAATAAAAGAAATGTAGGTACCTCATGTTTATTTAAAATGTCAATTCTATTTTGCAACACTTCAACTAAAGACAAATGCATACTTGTCAACTCGACTGTTGTTAACAGGAGGCTCCTGTTTTTTTGCTTCCATCTCCTGATTTCCTGTTTTTTTACGATTTTCTCCCGTTTTTGCAGTTTTTTCAGTCGATCATCAAAAGTTTCACTCTCTTCTCAATAGATGACGCTCTTTTCTAGTCTTCCAATGTCAGAGAATAAGAATTTTTTCAATTAATAACTCATTTAGTAAAAATTATTTTTTTAGAAGCTTTCCACATTGCATGTTCAACAAAGCACATGCTTTGCAAAAAATTGCAGCAGATTTCAATCCTTTTGCATTTTGAAATTATTTCAATTATTTTTAATGTTTGAAATTATTTTAACATGCGCTACCCAATACCTACTTATTTTATATTGTATTTTCATTATCTAGTGATTTCCTTTTTTGTTTTTCGGATTTTAGTAATTAAATTTTTGTAGCTACTTTTCTGGTAGAGACTGGAGAATGTACAAAACTTTAAGCAAAGTCACTCCTTATTATTTAGTTTTTCCTTTGCAGTATATTTTTCTTGATACTACCAATTTGCTTACATTTGCAAAAAATCCCCATTTCACTTTAAATTTAGTATTCATGTTATTTAAAAGCATAATTTAATAATTCTGTAGCAAGGATATGTCAATGGTGAAACACCTATATACTCCTAGTAAAATCTCCTGTTTTTTTTCCTTCGAAGGTTGGCATGTAAGCAAATGAAAAAATTAATTTTGTTTTTAGAGTATTTAAACTTAAAAACCTTTCATTTTTAAATGAGTGTAGGTATGCCAGTTTAAAATCGGCCGTTATATAAAATTAAATGTCATCAGAACGAATGTGATTTTATTAAACGGCAGGAACTATACTGTTAAAAAGAGAAATGTATTAAATATCCAATCCTCAGACCATCAAATTTCCGCAAGTTTTTTGAAACAGTTTTAACACATTAAAAAAGGATCCGCAGCAGAAAATATTTTTGGATCATACAATCACAAGAATTCTAGTAATCAGCTGTAGTCAATAATATTTTTTTGTCTGAGTAAATATGTTTCATGTGATAAATGCTACAAGTGAACACTATTCATAGAATAAACATACATTGTAGGAGGGACAACTACTGTTTAGGCTTCTAAACATATTCAAAGTTAATCAAAGAGTCATACTTTCTCTTTGAAACGTAGATGATAAAAACAACCTTCGCAAGCATAATGTTAAATTTTATTGACATTTTAAAATGTTGATGGAATTGCCAAAAAACTAATTGGTAAAAATATTTATGCTTGCAATTTATTAATTTAGCGACTTATTCTTCTCATACTTAATGGCTATTTGTGTTGGCAGTTCACTCAAGGAGGTTTTCTGCACAGAGTCCAGAAAAATCAACTGAAAAAATAATTTGCCATTTTATTTGCGACTGATCGTTTACAGTAGACATTGTTTCAGTTATAAAGACATATATCTTATCAGGTAAGTAAACAAAACTATCAAATTTTCATGTATGTGCATGAAAAATTTGAATAATTTACATAGAGTGTATTTTACATTCAAAATTGAAATTTTCTTTTTTTTAAAAAAAGGTCTTTTGCTCTAAGTTACCTTTTTCATTTTAGAAGTTGTTCAGTGTTTCCAAACACTTCATAATTAACCACAGTGTAATCGATAATAAGTCTTCTAAAGTACACTGACTTTTCTAAAATATAGTAACTTATAGAAAAAAGTACCTTAGTATATAATAAATGATTGTTAAAGTATAACAGTGAAGTATGTAACAAGTGTCAGAAATATATAGTTGATGCTTGTCAATAGTTTTAAATTACAGAAAGCCACTTCATCATAACAAAATATGAAATTTGGTAAACAGCAGTCTTTTTCTCTTTCTTTTCTTTTATTTATTTAGCACTATCAAGATTCGTTTACGAAATTTCACATTTTGAACTGATAGTAGAACTTTTGTATGCATTAAAAGAGATTGAATAAATGAACATTTTAAACATTAATATGCCTTTTTGCCCCAGTCCTACTTTTATGCAGTTTGTAATTTTATGTATTTGCCAGTTGTTAAGCAGGGCTGGCAAGGTTTTGGACACTACAGTAAATACTATGGTTTTTACTGTCCTAACCCCTGCGTTCAAAACTGTCCCAAACTACATTTTTAGAGAAACTATTTAGTGATAAAATATCAAAAACAGAACAAAATGCGTCAAAGTTATGTTTATGTTGAATATATTTATGCAATGCAGACATTCAAACATAAATATATATGTAACTTATTTATACAGCTGATTCTAGGCTAGTTACATAGAAGTTGAATCCTTCATTAAAAATTTGAATTTGTGCGCATGAGTCTTTTTTTTTTTTAAATTTTTTCTTCTATAATAGCAATCAACTTTTTCAACATTTATTCATTTCTGCAAAAGAAAGTTCAAAATATAGTGCAATAAACAAAAATTTTTGTAGTTACAGAATCCATTATATTAAAAATATGAATTTAGAAAAGAAATTGCACACATTTTAAAATATAAGTGCATATATTTAGTCATCAATTTATTGTTCTTTAAGCTATGATTTAAAAAAAGAATTTCGTTAAAACATCATTTAAAGCAAAAACCATTAAAAAATTAAACTTTTTTTTTGCACCTAAATATTACACATTCAATAACATTTCTTTGAGAAAAAATTGAACTGAAATTAGTTTTGGTAGTGTTGTGAATTTCCTTTCATAACTCTACCAACTCTTACATAAGGAATTTTTTATGCGTTAGATTTAGTTGCATTTTTAAAGAGTAAAATAATTTTTGATTGAACATTTTGGAGAAAAACATTCTCAAATACTCATTCATTAAAACTTATTAATATTTATGCATTATGAATATTGCAGTAAACACAAAGTGATTCGGTTACACCCCTTTAGCCTTAGGATTTAAATTTTTGGATAGTTTGACACTTTCAGGTAGTTTTGGACTTAAAAAAAAAAAAAAAAACCACCCTTACTGTCCAAGACCAGTTTTGGACAGTCCAAAACCCAACCCTGGTTCCAAGGACTTTCAAACACGAAGTTGAAGTATCAATAACATGTACATTTAGATGTGTAATAAGGTTCCTTATTTTGATTTCCATTTTGCAGGGGTGATTGTGTTCTGGTATTTTACCGAATTTCCGGTATTTTCAGACGTATTTCCGGTATTTTTATGTCTGAATATACCTGAATTATGTTTTTTCTTTTTTTTTGTTATGCTTTTATCTTCCTACCTCCGCATATTTTAAAATTATATAATACTCATCAAATATACCTGTAAAAGCCTTAAGATGGACAAATGTCAAGATAATTTGTATAACATCAGCTCAAAAGTAACTTTGTAACCCATTAAAAATTTAATCAAACGCACACACAATATTTTGACTCAGAACTATTTAATACTATGGCGAAGGTGCACTTAAGTGAGAGGGGCGAAAGATTACCCCCCCCCCCCCCCCCCCGTTCTCGCTTTGAAACTTTCAGGTATTTTTTGATGAACTCACAATCACCCCTAATTTTGGAGTGAAACCCTGCAATACCATGAGTATTAAAAGTAACAAAATATTTAATTTCAAATTCAGAGCGTATTATTTTTATTCTGTGTGAGTAATGTTTTGCTATGTAGTGTTTTAACCCTTTTTACTTGAGGCCTCTTTTGCTAAGACAAAGCAGCAACACTAAACAACCAATCAAATGACTTAAAGGTACCTAAGTGCAAAGGGTTAATAATGAACATGATTTTTTTTCTGGGTTATTGAAAAGCTTCAGCTGTGTGTGTATTATATTTATATGCATGTATTTGTCAATGACTTAGTACTCTAATGAAGTAAGTAAACAAATTTTGCCGATTTTTCAGTAGAACAATATCAAAGTCTTATATTTTGTATAAAAACAAATTTACTGTCAGTCATTCTGAAATCTTAGTATTCTCATAGGCGGATTTATGGGGGGGCGAGGGGGGCAATGCCCCCCCCCCCCCGGTCTTGGGAGAACTTTATACGTAGTAGCAAACATCTTCCAAAACTAGAGACGTACCGAGTAGCACTTTGGCCGAGTACCGAGTACTCGGCCTTTTACTACTCTGCCTAGTTACCGAGTACCAATTATGTTTTAAGTAGAACCACTGACACACATGTGATGAATTTTGAACTTATTGGAATAGTAGTATAGACCTCCTTGTCCATATAATAGTTTTTAAAACCGAATTCCAGCTGAAATTTAAGTACGCATTACATAAACAATTTTGTTTGTGTCAAAAATTTTACAAAAAAATTTTTTTTTAAATAAATAAATAAAAGGTATGATAATCAAGTTGGAATTATAACAAATTACAGTAAAACCTTTCTAATGCAGACACTAACAGGACAATTTTTTTTTGTATACTTTTTTTGCATAATTTTTAATAAATAAGTTTTATTTACTTTGGGGACATTAAAATAAAGATTTATTCCATTGAAGCATTACAAAGTTCATTATTCTCAAAATTTAAATTTGACTTATAAGTTTTAATTGTAAATGACTGCAGAATATAATGCTTGCTCTTTTTTTTTAATAAATTTTAGTATCTGTCTTGGACAATATTCAATTTTTTAAAACTACTCGGTATTGGTCGAGTATCTGATCAGAATTTCGCCGAGTACCGAGTACTCGGCAACCGAGTAGTTACCGAGCACTCGGTACGTCTCTAAAAACCTTAAAAGAAAAAAATCATAATTTTTTTTCTTTTTTGAATAGTTCAGAAGAGAAAATGAAGAGAATAGCGACCGTCTTTTTCTAGGGAGGGGGGGGGGGGCACCATACATTGTATTACAAGTAGTAACTGGGATGCAGAAATGTGTTGAAAACGACTACTTTGAACTGAAAGCTATTAGGACAAGTATATAAATGAAAATATCCACTGAACAAGCTATGTATTCAGCATCAATACTTAAAATAATCAATGATTATTTCAACAAATTAGAAACTGAATAGAAGATTTAAAAAAAAAAACTGATTTACCTATAAACTAAACAAACTATAGCTTAGGGCACCCGCTTTGTTGAATGCCCCTAACTCCTGAAAATTTCATGATTTATTCCACAACAAAAGAAAGAAAAAGGAAAGAACTTGAAAAAATAAATTTCTTTTTAAAGTGCTTGAAAATCTTTAAAAATTTGGAAAAGTATGGATACAAACTATAAATTTAAGCATTTATAACAAATGGAAGGGGGTAGAGGGATAAATGCCGAAATATGTTAAATTTAGTTCCTTGCCTCATCCTGCATCAAAAATGTAAAAATCGTGGTTCTCGCGTTTATGTAATACTAGCATTCCCGTACCCGGCATTGCTCGGGTAGTGGAATTAGCTGGGGTGTTAACAGTGCTTGGTGCACCTAGTTTCGAAAATCCCCTGTAATAATAATTACTTATTTTAATATATAAAAATCTTCTGTGCGGATGTTTGTCACCATAAGGCTTTTAAACGGCTGGATCAATTTTGATCAAATTTTTTGTGTGCAAGCATGGTTTCGAAGCGCGATGGATCGAATCGGAAACGTTTTTGTTAATTAATTAATTAATTTGAACATTGGATGGTTATACCTCCCAAATGATTAATATTTATTTTAACCTATTGTTGAGCGAGAACTGAAATAAATATTTAACCTGTTGCCAAAGGACAATAAGAAAGCCAGTTCTGCTTTTTGGAATGAAATTTCCTACTGTGATATGTCAATTGAGAATAGATAAAACGTAGAGAGAGAATGAAGCTTTCCATTTCTTAAAAACAACGATTTTAGGTCCCGTGATATATTTTAAAGTAAAGTAGTGGATGGTTCACGCAAAATGTGTGTTCTGTCGTCGTAGTTGAACCATGTGACCGGATCGGTGCTTTAGGTTTTCTTAACCAAATGATCAGAAAGTACCGCACCTAGCAACATTTGTTTCTCGGCTCAAATCCATCTGAGTTTTGGCACCAATGTCAAAAATACTTTAAGGATTATCTAATTAATCAGTACATTATTAAAGGATAAAATGATGGAATTTAAAGCCGAAACAAATTTTATTTTCGTCCAGATAAATTACAACAGGTTAGTTCTGTACACAAAAGATCAGTGCAGTGGACGATCTTTATCTTTGGTGGAAAGAACAAATTAGGCAATATATGAAGTTTAAAAAGTTTTCGTTCAAAAGATTGGAGCGCTAATCGATCGGAGTTGGCTTCGCTCACTTATCGGCTGGATTACAGTAACGTGGTGGCTTGGCGACTTTGGCTGTAAACAATAGAGTTGTGTGATCATTTGTTTACAATTTAAAGCTACTGTTAATGTAATTTATTGTATATTTTGTTTATTTGGCGAATTATTTCCAATTGCAAAGAGTTGCTTTTCGTTTTTAAAGAGTTTTTAGTCATTTTAGTTGAAGAAAGCGTTTATTTTACATCGTTAGGGGTGGGGGAGGGATGAGTGATTTTCGCTTATTCAGAGAACTGTTTTTACCTTTATCATTTTTTATACGATATCTTTTTCATTGTTTTCTTCTTTTTCATATGGGGGATGTTGCAACAGGATTTCCCGTTTGTTTTAGATGGGTAGTTAGTTTTTTACACTTAATATCTGAGGACGCTTTTTATCCTTTGAGTATGGCTGAAAGAACAAACCATCAAGTACGGGAGAAAAAATAGTTAATAAAACAACTGCTCAGTGGGCATTAGATAAATCAAGTTGTAATAAATATACGCATTCTGACACCAAGCAGCTTAAAACCTTTTCTTTTTACTTATTTTTTTCAACAAAACTACTTCAAACACTTGATAGTTTATTGACATTTTTTTACTTTTCAATTTACAAAGTTTGAACAGAACAACGTCTGTCGGGTCCTCTAGTTACCTATAATTTTTCCTAATTTTGGGAGGATCCCGGGGTCCCTGGACTCCTTATATATATGCCCTTGTCCGTAACCGATCTTTAACTGTTATTAACGATCCTTTTAAAGTATTGATTATCTTTGCAAACACAGACCATCCACATTTTATTGTTATACCTATGTTTAAGCAAGAACTTCTTTGTATATAACATTTTTAGTTTTTTTCCCTGGTGCTATAACATTGGCCGAGTGAAAAAAGTCTTCTCTTAAATCGATCCCTGCTACTTTTAATGTATGTCCTTGTGACTTATTAATGGTTATTGCAAAGCAAACTTTAACAGGAAGCTGCACTCTTCTAACTTCAAAAGGATAGTCCGCCTGTGATGATGTTCTTAAAAACTATGTTTCTAGTTTTGAAAAAATAAAAGCAAAAGACAGAAATATTATGATTTGACTTGAGAAAAGCCTCGAAGAATCACGTGAGAAACAAAAACAATATCAAATTTATAGTTCGCTATCGACCAAAAGTTGAGATGAAGTACTGAATAATGATTTGAATGGAGGAAAGCCTTCGAAAATAAGGAATTTGAATTTCAATGATAGGTTTTAATTTCGCAGAAATTAAGAGGTTTTAATTAATTTCTCCTGAACTAATTGAGATTTCAGAAAATCCTTTCTTAGTGGTTACTTTCCTAATCATGCGGACATGCCTGCCAAATTTCAAGTCTGAAGCTTCAGCGGTTTCGGCTGTGCGTTGATATATATATATATATATGTATATATATATGTTATCTCAGGACATTGATTTTTATATATTAAGATTACTTGAGATAAATTTTTATGACTCACATTTTTCATATCTTGCTGTTTATTTAATCCCAAACGCAGGGCAGTATTTTTGAAATTCTTTTGTATGGCTTGCTTCTACCTTACTTCTACTGCCAGTGGCGCACACAAGGGAGGGGTCCAGGGGGTCCAGACCCCTCCCATAGGTCTTGCTTTTTTTTCCCTATTGATTGCGATTCTATGTATTTAGTATGTAGATTAATTTCAAACAAAGGTAACAATGATTTCAGTTCTAATAAGTGAAAAAATAAAATCCTATGTTGAAAGATTTTTACAAGAGTTGTACATTTTTCCTTTAAGAAGCAGGATTATAATTGAATACACTGTAATAATCATGTTTTTAGTTTTGTAATTACAGATTGAAATGACATTTTCTGAACTTGAATCCTTTTTTTAATTATGAGAAAAGTAAAACCGTAAATTATTTTGCTTTCTTGTTTTTTATTTAAGTATATTTCATTAAATAATGCCATTTTTTTAAATTTAATAGTTCATTTTTTGCTGTTTTTCGTTCTTATGAATCGATAGAATCAAGTCAATATGTTTGAAGTTGACGGCATATTGGGGTATGATATGAGAATGAGGCTTTCGACCTTGGACCCTCCCCTTGGAAAATTCCTGTGTGCGCCACTGTCTACTGCATATTGTTAATCTGTTCAGCCCGGAAAAAAAAAAAACCACCACCTCTATTCCTTTTTGTTTTCTGCACAGCATGTAATTGAAAAAAAAGTTGTTGCAATGAGAAATCTATATTTTTTGTCTTTAAAACTTAAAAGAAGTTGTTTCTTACAAAGTTTGAACAATACTGTAAAACCGTACAATCTAGTACAAAATTTCACAAACTGGAAAGGGCAAATGAAGAGCCTTAAATTATTTTAATTGTTCTCGAGCCCTTGAAACAGATTAAATGAGTCTTTGAAATTCCTAAGCAAAGGGTGCTTCAATTTTATTTCTTATCAAGTATATAAATTATGAATTGTCCAAATGGGCAGCTTCCTCGCTTTTTCTCTCAGAGGACTGCTGTCACTGATTTGTCAACCCGAAGACAATTTTTACTGTTTATTATCGTAATTCACAAAACAGTATTTTGCTATTGTTTCTGAGATTTTGGTAGTTCTAATTACTCCTTATAAGGCTTCAAAATGCAGATTTTTATATCTATTTTACAAAAATTCCTCCGGGGGAGAAACCCCCAGACTCTCTAAAATTGGGTAGGTTGTTGGTAAGTAAAAGTTGTACCGGCTACAAAAGAGACCCAGAACCTGAAAAAGCTTAGGGCCACGAAAATTAAATCAGCCTTGAATTACAACTAATATTGCTCAAAAAAAAAATTCCTGCCCCCCCCCCCCCCCCAGGAATTCAGTCTTAAATCCGCCTATGAGTATTCTGTACATTAAAGCTTCGAAAAATTTACAAATCATGATTATATCCATCAGCAGGGCTGTCTGAAGAGCTGACGGTGCCCGGGACGAAAGTTTCCTGATGCCTCCCCCTCCATACACACAGAAAAATCAAGTTAGTGAAAACATCACTGTATCATACGCATGAACGCGCCTTATACTTGCATTTTTTAAATATTAATGCACAAAATAATCGGGGGGGGGGGGGGGGGCTATGGATAATATAAATTAAAACACAAGCAATGTGAATCTGTTTCTAATATAATATCCCAAATTCTTTTCGAAGAATGGAAATGTTAAAAATCCAAACATTTATCTTGTAAAATGTTGCCCCACAAGATAAAACAATTAAAACTGAATTAGTTACTCATATTGATCTAACTAAGAACACGAATAAATAATTTCTTGATTATAAATAGAAAATGTATTTATCGAAATTTATTAAATTTAAATTTTGATCTGAACTCATCCAATGATTCTTTTCAAGAGTTTTTTGGTTTGACCTGCAACATTTTAATACCAGCTTTTGTTTATGAACAAAGATGTCATTTTTTTTTTGCATCAAATTATTGTAAGCTTCCGGGGAAAGTCCCCCAAATAATTAACAACATCGAAAATCGTGTAGAATTGCATTTTTGGAGCTTAAATTTCAGAAAATATTCAGGCAAGGGTCCCCATACCGCCTTTCTTTTATATTACAAGTAATAAGTTTTTTAAACTTACAAAAAAATTTAATTGGAACAGCTCCTGAATATAAACTGCTTTTTTTTGGACCATTATTTTGAAAAATTTCCAGTTTAAGGGCTTCAGTTCATCCTTCCCTTAAGTCATCAATGTTTGTCTAAAACTTTATTTTTGAAACTTTAATTTTGAAAACTTTCAGGGCGGAGGAGAAATTGATTTCAATTTATTTTTAAAAATTGATCAGGGGAAAGCCCCGAGCTCCATCCCTTCCCCTAACGTGGCCTATAGTCCCGTTTTTGAGGCTTCAATTTTTAAAAATTTCCGCTGAGACACCTATACCTTTTTTCCACGTAGCGTCTGCAAAGAAAGTCTAAAATTTCATTTTTAAAACTAAAAGTTTCAAAATTTTGCCCGCACTCCACTTTGATATAATTTTTTTTTAAAATCAGGCCCCCTTAAATTTTTTTCTGGTTACGTCACCACACGCAGGGGCAGAATTCTATTAAAGTTGGTGGTAACTAGACAAATGAGAGGTGCCTTTTGTTTGATTCTAAACAGTTATATTCTCAGAAATTGTATCTGCTTCAATGATGTAAAGCTCACTTTTTTCATGGAACCCCTGGTGTTTCAGTAGTTTGCATTGGCGTCGCCAGTGTTTTGTTCGGAGAGTGGCCAGGTTCTTACCTCAAAGAAACTACCACATTAACTATTTGTCAATAAACCACTCATTAAATGTACATAATTATAAACCATTTTCATTATTGGTAATTGCGAATTATTATTTCTTTTTGTAAAATAGCACCAGTACATTCCTTTTGTGATTCTGAGAAATACTCAGAATTTTTAAAGAGCATAAATAACCAAAGAATTTATGCATGAGTTATATGATTAAAATATCTTCTTAATTAAGAAAAGAAATACTGATGTGTTTTACTTACAAAAGTGTTAATAATTCACTTAAATTTACGCAGAAAAAGTTTTTAATAATTAAAATTAAAATTTTAAACATATCTCCTATTTTTAAAAAATTCTTTATTTATTTACAAATCAGAGTTTTTGATGTCATTGTGTGTTCCATCAGACAGAACTAGAGTTGCTGTATTTATAGGGGTAGGGGCCTTAGACAACTAAACCATTTAGATCCTCGTGACCAGTACTCCTAATGAAATTGGTCCTCACTCGTTAAATGCTGGAATTGGCCTTTCAACTGCTGCCACAGATACTGGGAGAGAGGCTAGTATCAAGGGCAAAATTTTTGAAATTGATGTCCAAAATCGTAATTTATGGTAATATTTGGTAATGTTGTAGGAGAGGGACTTGGGGCGCTTTTCCGAAATTTGTTCAACATTGAAGCCACTTTTAAACTATTTTTGGCGATATTAAGGAGTCAATAGCTTCTTCTGAAACGTTTTCAAAAGTTCAACCGCACTTCGAGTCCCACTGTTTCTAGCTCTATTTTCGCTTTAAAACCCCATTTTCGTAATCTAGCCTCCAGATACCTCTAAATACGTTACATTAAGTTAAAATCTGGAGATTGAGGGGGTATTTTCTAAACTTTAGGACAATTTTCGAGGCACTAGACGCAAACGTTGAAAACCGTATGCTTCTTATCGTTATCTTCATTTAAAAAAAAGTTGTTTCCGATAACCAAATTTTCGGCTAAGAGTTTAAAATTCATTTTTAAAATATTTAAATGAACAGCATGATTCATTATTTCATCAAAAAATTCCAAACTACCAAGTCCTGGTGCTAAAATGCACCCTCACACAAAAACACCTTCACTGTCCTAATTAACTGCTCCAACTAAGTTCTTAAGATTAAGTTCCTAATTTTTTCTTCTACTTACAGTTATACAACAATTTAACCAAAAATGTTAAATTTATTTTTATCTGTAAGTAAGATGTGATTCTAAAACGTTTTTAGCTTAATTATCATTGATTTTGCGGCGAAAAGCGTAAGCTTTCTGTTTTTCGCACGACCAAGAAAATTTTTTCGGAAAGAGGTCCCGTTTAATCTAGCTAATCAGAGAACTTGACAAACAATTTTAAATGAAAATTAAATGTAAAATGTTTCATTTAACTCTGCAGAAACTTTTACAGCACTCAAATGCGTATTTTTCATAATTTTTTTAACTTTAAATCTCCGATCACATTTTGTCAACTTTGCCGGTTGACCTTTTTTAACCTTGCTTTCGGTCAGATTCCTTTCTTTAAAGCATTTTATCAAGCACTTTACTATACAAACAAATAAATTAACTAATTTAGAGTCCTTTCAAACCAATTTACCACTACTGTGGGAAATAAATTCAAATTTTGAATGGTGTTTGTGGGTTTTTACGAATACCAGCCATTTTACAGTAATAAGCACAATATTAAGGAATAAACAAAAAATTAAACCCAAATGACTCTTAAGGGTCAACACAATGCAAAAATATTAATAAAATGGCATATGATAATTCTAATCATGAATTTATTCGAAAATATTTGAGTGTATGATGACTTTTGTGGCGTGTTATTTCTCTGTCTCTTCGTTTTCTGACCCATTTCATAAAGAAGATTCGTCAATATTTTGAAAAAACCAATGGGTTGTATTTAGAATGACAAAGGAATGATGTGAAAAAATATTGAACTTCATATTCGAATTCAGTTTCGAGTTATATTGGTTTTTCTAAAAAATTTCAAAGTGTACGAACACTTTTGGGAGCCACTGTATATTATTCAAGTTATTCAACAGCAAACCATTCGAGGGGCCCAATAGCCCCCTTCCGTTTTTCTAGTGTTAATAATTTTTATCATATTAGTAAGAAAAATCCAATTGGTTGTGAAACATAATTTTTTAATTAAAGTAGTTTAAAATTAAAGATTTTACAGTTACATTAATAGTAAAATACAGCTATTCCAATTATAAAATACGTTGCTAAAGAAATTGAAATAATTTGTAAATATATATATGTATATATATACCGTATTTTCCTGTATATAATCCATGGATTATCTGTTAAAAAAGTGTAAAATTAATGAGGTGCGGATTATACACTGCCGCGGATTATCTCTACATTTTTTTTTCTCATCACCAATGCATTGAACATCAATATTTCCAGCAGGATTCCCCATTAGAGATCGTGAACCCTGCCTGTATGTTGGTTATTTTACATAGCTTGAATGTTTTCTTCTTAGCGCTCGTAAACCTTTGCCTGTATGTTGGTTGTTTTGCATAGCTTGAATGTTATTCTTAGCGATCGTTAACCCTGCCTGTATGTTGGTTATTTTACATAGCTTGATTGTTGTTCTTTTGCGATTCAGGCTACGTAAAATAAAAAACATACAGTAAAAAACGTAGTCTATGCACAAGATTAGGCTGTTTGCTCCTTTCTTGACTCTTTGTCTTCAAGTAATTAGCGTACTACAATGACAATTTTGAGAAGAGATCTTTATTTTTTATATTATTTTGTTTTTTAATATTGAATATACCTCCAAAGTTATTACTTCTTCAAGTTTTTAGTTTAGTTGCTATTGCTACAATTGTATGTTACACCAAAACTTCATTTTTTTGCATCGTATTATCCGTGGATTATACGAGGTTTTTTTTTTTTTCAGGTCGATTTTAGAACCTGCTGATTATACGCCGCCACGGATAATATACAGGAAAATACGGTAAAAGAAAAAAATACTACGATTGCTAAAGAGTCAATCATTCTATTGGCACATGACTAAATCCATACTGCTGTGGGCAGGTCAACGGTTGCAGTATCTGCAGAAATGAGATTTCGAGATTTTTGAAGAAATGCGTTTTGGATCCAATACTAACTTTAGGGAAACGTTGGAATTAGACTTTTTTTCGCACTTTTTCTTCAGTGGAAACCAAATAAAAAAGTTCATACAATAAAGCTAATAATGGATGACAAAAATGCAAAAAAAATTGTAAATAAAAATTTTACAGTTGCTATCTTTTACCTCTCCATGGTAGCAAAATGAAATGATCTATATTAAAAACAATTATATACTAATTATCAAGCTCTTTGTTTTTTTGTTTCCTTGACAAAAAAAAAATTCACTCCTTTTTTTCTATTTTTTAAACAAACCCCGCATTATTCGGCAAGCCAGAAAATTTGAATTTTCCAGCATGTTAGTCAACCTATTTCTGGCATGCTGGCTAGTGCAGGGTGATATAGTAGTTGGTTGATTAAAAACCGGGGCTGTAGAGTCGGAGAGTAAATGACAGATTCCTTTACCTCAAAATCATTCAGACTTCTGCAAGCAGGGCAGATTTGCGGACTCTGACTAGTGGAATTTTAAACCTTCAGCTCCCGACTCCAAGGACGGATACAATACCTCCCTCAAGGGAGGGGCAATCGCCCCTCCCTTGAGGGACTCTTCACCGGTAGTTTTTTTGAATATGAAGTTCACAAATTTAGACGACTTTCATTGCTGTTGAGAGAAGGGAGGTTTGGATTTTAGACCTATCCTGGAACTGTTTCGGAATTAATGTCCCAAATCTTTGTGATTAATGTTTTTAAATCAGTATATACATAGTAAAAAGTAATAAAAATCAATCGCCCCTCCCTTGAAATATTTCTGAATCCGTCCTTGCCCGACTCCGACTACTTTACCTCAAAATCCGACTCTGCAACACTATTAAAAAACAACAAACTCAAAAGCTACAATGTAAGAAAATGATAATAAGAACTAAAATTATGTTCTCTTAATATGTATTTCTTTGTAGCAATATTTAAAAAGTGGTGTAAAATTGTCTGCATTAAATAAATTACAAGTCGAAATTTTGTGTTGTGGAAAAGTTTATGCATACGAAGATTCTCAATTACTTTAGACCCTTGTAAACACCCCTCAAACTGTTTTAAACCATTCCTGAACTATACATAACCATTTTTTGCATATAAAACTGAATTTTTACTATATTTTTTTACGATGCACATGATCAATAGGAGGAAGATATATAAAATAAAACAGTACGGCGTGCACAGTAATAGCGCAGGGTTCGTATTCTCCTTATAAACTGCTTTTTAAGAAAAGAAAATAAGGGCCTTAAAACTGCTGAATTTTGCTATTATCTCCTTACGAACTCCTTATTCTTTATTCTACATGACGTTAAAGATTTTCTTCTATCGCCAATCCGATTCGAGTGCTTACATTTTACCGGAATTCCGCTATTTTTTGGTCTGTTAATACCGGATATCCGATTTTTTCGTTAGACTATTTTCTTCCTCACATCCGAATTTTTTTCCAAATTTCTGATGATTATTTCGATAATCAATAAAAATATAACATTGTGTAGTTTTGTTATAGTACCATTCTGAAGTTTTTTCGCTTTAATAAATTATTTTACTTGCCGTTTTTAGACTCTTGATGCTTTCATTTTCATTAAAGCAATCTCTTTGCATCCGATATGAGAATGGAATTTTTCTGATTTTTGATGCTTTTTTAGAGGGCAAATAAATGAAATTTCTTTCATTCCTATAAAAATCACAAAGTTAAAATTTTCAAACCAAATCCTGCGTCCTTTATGAGAGTCAAAAAGTTAAAATCTAAATCTCTGGTTTAATTTGATTTTTGCTTCAATTACTCCGATTGTTATTAGTAATACTTTTATTGCAAAGCTCTAAACTTCAATTTTAAAATAATTTATTTAAATAAATTCTTCTATGTGCCGTTTTTTATACTTATAACACGTTCACTTTGAAAATCGCAGTCTCTTTGCATCCGCAATGGGTATAAGATTTTTTGCATTTATGATGCTTACTTTGCCTTGTGAAGAGGCAAAGAAATTAAGTTCATTTGTATTTTCATTAACATCATTAGATTGAAAAGTTTTTAACGAATTCCATGCTCATTAAGAGTGTCGAATGTCAGAAAGTACGGAATCGCTGGCTGAAAATTATTTTTTTTTGAACATCTTTAAGTGTTTTATTCCAGACGTAACATCTGTAGTAGGCAAAATTTGTAATGTTTTGAATTTAAAAAAAGAAAATCCGACTTTTTTTTTAATCTATATCATTTTTTTTTTCCTGATTTTAAAATTTGTAGACGTTAATTACAAAACATGAATAAACATCATAACATATGAAAGAGCAACTCAATAGCTAAACAGTGGAACAACTATTTCCTAGAATTAATATTTGCATACTTTTTAGAAGAAAAATTCTTAAAATTAGTCAGTTTTCCATGTTTATCAGTGTACAGTCACACAGAAGTTTTGAAATGGTTTACAAAACTTTGATCAATTTTTGAAAATTAAAATAATTTGTACAATTTTTCAAAAGGATCCCTAATGTTTAAATGGAGTTTTCTGTATTTCAACCTCGTATGAGTAACCTTATGTTTCTATGCCAAAATCAAACACAAGATTTACAGAAAATTGTTCGTTGTGTTTGAAGTTTGTTCTTTTGTATCCTGTAAGTCTTTCAATTATTTTGATAGTTGGAAGTTATTTTAGCAATTATTTTATTTTTTAAAGTCTTTTTTTTTCTGGTTAGGAAATTGTTAGTACAGTTGAACTTCCACATATTGAAATTTTCTATGTATCGAACATAGAAAAATTGTTTCTATATATTGAAAAACTCTCTATATATCGATTTTTTTCGAGACATTAGTAGGTTTTTTTTTCGACTTTAGACTGTTTATCTCATGAAAAATAAAAGGTTAGGGGAGAAAATTATGTTCACTAAAGGTTGCTCTGAAACTCATAAGGAACCTGGGGTTGAGGGGTGTGTAGATAGGTCTTTGTTTCGTTCTGGAGTTCTTAAATTCCCTCAAGCTTATTTCAAATATCTTGGTACTTGTATACTATATAATTGGTTGCAACCAATAATACAGTAAAATCAGTTTCAAGTTATCCCTATTGCCTGTTGATCATCATTCCTAGTCTTTTTAGCTTCAGTGAAAATCAATCAAGTTAAGTAGATTGATTTTTTTACTTTTCTCTCGATTACATTCTCAAAACAAAAATCCCGTAATGTTGCAAATCAAGTTGAATTGCAGAAGAATGAAAATGTATGAAGTCGCAAAAATGTAATTTCTGTTATTTTTTTTAATTATTAACTTTCGTTTAATGCTCCTATAAATTAGAAACTTAAGTTTCATACACGAAAATTAGCTTTAATTTTAATGTTTTAGGAGATTTTTAGTATAAAATAAGATTGTTTCTATGTATCGAAATTTCTATGTATCGGAATTTTTTTCCGGCAATTTGATACTTCGATATATGGAGGTCCGATTGTAGGTGTTTTGTTTTTGAGAAAATACTAATTTTCAATCAGTATCAGTTTTTTTAATTAATTTTCAAAATATTAACCCCCTCCCCCTTATATTTGAATTTGATTCCATGACAGATCAAGTCTAAGAAGCAGTAATTGCATATTTTTGCTATGCTATAAAATTAGTATTTTACATATTTTTCTCATACGTTTTAAAAAATGCATCTTTAAACAAGAAACTTATCCTTAAAAAGTAAAATGAACTCCTACAAAACTCCTTACTTCTAATTTTCAAAGTTGCGTATGAACCCTGTAATAAAATGCTGCGCTATAATAGTATTTTTTATTCATTTATTTTCTTTAATTCAGCCTTTTGATATAGTCACCAACTTGTGCAAGAAAGAAACCTCCATCCTAGAAATGTTTCAAACAAATCTAATGATTGGAATATTTTCACGAATAAAAACTGATGATAATTAACAAAGTTTGCCGATATATATCATGAGAAATACCATATTTGTTTTAAAAATATCATGATATTTTGATATTTATTTTTTCAACTACAGCATTTTCAATACAAAAATGATTAATCATAGTAATTTTATTTTTTATTAAAAATATAATCAAAAAGTTATGTACTATATTTTTATGATGTATTAATACATGATTAATATAACGAAGTAATATAATATTCCTTTTTTATTTTATGTTCATAAATATATCAGCAATGTGACAATTGTAATTCATATTAAAAGCGCCTAATTAAATATTAAACATTGGTCAGAAAAAAGAGGAAAATGTCTTACGACAGCACACCGATTAATGCATATTTTTTATTTCTGAATCATACAACTATGTAAAGAAGAAAAATGAGTAAAACAGCTAAAAATGCTAAATTAACTCCACTAAAAATTGATAGAAATGTAAAATGAAATATTAGATATAAGTAATGAAAGAAGTCTACATATGTATAAGTAATGAAGTCTACATATTGTAATAATGATATAAGAAAATAAAGAGTAATTTGAGGATGCATTTAATATTCTGAAGACTTGAGTTTGTGCTGATTGAAAATATCTGATATACAGTAAAAACTTCTCTAATGCGGACACTAACGGGACAATTTTTTTTTGTCCACAATAGAGGAGTGTCCGCAGGACAGGGGGGTTAATAATGTTATTTGCCTCTGAATTGGGGAATTAAAAAATATCCGTATAAGAGGGGTGTCCATTAGGAGGGGTTTTACTGTATATCAAAATATCGGATATTTTCAAAAATATGATATTTTCGAACTCTGATAATTAAATAAGAAAATTTCACTATCATGCAATTGATAGCTTGTGAAATAAACCAAAAAGGAAGCAATTTTGATAAGTAATATTTTATCCCATAGATTAATGAATGTTAGTTCTAATTCTAAGAAAGCAAATTGTTCTACTTCCCATGTTGATTAATCTAAACTCTGGCAGCTGAGATCTGAGGATTTGATTTAAATTCTAAGAATGCCATAACAACTCTAAATTAAAATATGATTTCTACATTAGTTAATTAGTTGATACCAAAATTGTCCTGTGATTCTGAACTTCATTTCATGTGATGAGGTATTTGGGTACTGGCCTGCAAGTTTTGAAAAATTTTCAACTGCTCTTGCATCATTTTGATTATAAGTGCAGTTTCCAAAAAAAAATTAAAAATTTTAATCATATAATTCAACATGCAAAATGTTTTTTGTTTTCCTCACTTTATGTATTTTTTACTAAAGCAACAATGCCAAACATGAATTTTAGTATCTATTTTTTTTAATGTGGTACATGTAGATTATTGTTTTAGATTGTGTTCTTTTCTTTTAGGAACTGCAGTTTAGAACTTTTGGAGCTAAAATATATTAAAAAAAGAAGAAAAACTTTACAATGTTGTATCTAGAAGATTACCTAGAAATGATCGAACATCTCCCTCAGGAATTGAGGGATAGATTTACAGAAATGCGTGAAATGGACTTGCAAGTACACAATGCAATGGATAATTTAGATGACAGAGTAAAACAGTTTTTCCCAAACGCTAAGAAACTAAAGCCTGCTGAAAGAGACGTTGAATATGAGAAAATTCGGCAAGATTATTACAAGGCCTTAGAGGATGCTGATGAGAAAGTTCACATAGCAAACCAGGTATATGATTTAGTAGAACGATATTTACGTAGACTTGACCAAGAACTTCAGAAATTCAAAATGGAGCTTGAAGCTGACAATGCTGGTATAACAGAAATTCTAGAAAAAAGGTCTCTTGAACTAGATAACCCACCTCCCACTTCCAATTCTCTTCCAACAATTTTTTCTCGAAGTGAAAAAAGGAAACATGGCCAAATTTCTATAACATACACTCCAGATAAACAGATTGGAGCAGAAAAAGTGTTTTCTACTATAGCAACCGAAGCTATTAGGGAAACAATAAGTGCAAATAGGGTAACCTTGCCAGGCCATTCACCTTCTTCCTCATCAAGCAGCAGTAGCAGTTCAACCAGTTCAGCTCAGGAAAGGACACTAGTTTTAACGCCACAGACAAAGGGTACTTTTGGAGGAACAAATGCTCTTGCAGCAGCAGCTTCACAGGCTATTGCCGCCACACAGCAATCTCTAAAGAGAGGTAATTCTCAGAACCAGTCGAATCTCATTCAGCAAGGTCGGCGTACTGCTAGTCTGAAAGCTAGTTATGAAGCTATCAACTCCGGCCAAAATCTTGGTAAAGAACTAACTTTAGGAAGTCGTGAAATAAATTCTGTAGCTACAATTCCTACAAATATTGCTAGTACAATTGCACTGCCTAGTGAACCTAAAACAAAAGTAAACAAGAAAGCTCGGACAAACCAAATAGTTGTTCCATCAGAACCACCAGCTATGTTAGATGATTCTGAAGATTCATCTGCCATAGATGAAAGTATTAACTCTGAATGGAATTATGATCCAAATGAACCTAGGTATTGTATATGCAACCAAGTATCATATGGTGATATGGTTGCATGTGATCATAAAGACTGTCCATTTGAATGGTTCCATTATCCATGTGTAGGAATTACTCAACCACCAAAAGGCAAGTGGTTTTGTCCGCAGTGCTCATCTTCTATGAAACGACGAAATAGGAAAGATAAATAAATGCATTCCACTTAAAAACTATTTACTAGAGCTTTATTATGTGAAAACTTAAATTAGTATTTTAAAACATGCAAATTTTGAAAAGCACAAGCAACCAAAGACCATCTACAATTGTTGTAGAAACAAAAAAACTATTATTAATATTTTATTTCTGGAACATTCATGCTTCGAAACCTACTTCAATTATTGCTACAATGAACTATATATATTTTTTTTATCAACCAAACATCCCCATTAAAAATTATATTGAAGCTATCATAATTGTCTTCTCATATCCTAACCTCAGGGCAATATTGTGGCATGAGCAGATGTCTTACTATTGCTCTGAGGCGATGACATACAATAAGTGGTATTATTACGAAATAGGTAATGTACAGAGTGGTCCAGAATTAATTGTATACCCCTCCCCCCCTTATTTTCAAAAATGTTTGTAGTTGAACATTACACAGTTACTTTGAAGTTTAATGAGTCATAAACATCCGTATGAACACCATTCATGTCATTACACAGCCGAATTTTTGGCCATGTTCTTGCAGTTAATTTCCAGAAATACTCCAGAAGATGCAGAACCTCTTCCAATAATCCACCAGCCAGAAATAGGTCTTATTCAGGTACAAAAGTGTGCTGGTGCTCCAGCCTGGTGTGAGACAACTGTGTTTTCAATAGTTTTCATTCCCGTCAAACAAAAATGATAATAGTATAATAAATAATAATTAAGAAATAAGGGGTATGTCCGCTTTCAGACCACCTTGTAGAAATTGTGTAATCCAGAAGAATTTGAAAGTTTTAATATGTTTTGTTCCAAAACTAACTCCTAATTTACTTTTAAAATAGTTTCTGTACTATTTGATAATTTTTTTTTAAATTTAAGATGCTACTGAAAGAAATGATATCCTAAACTTTTTAAAAATATGTGTACATCAAAAATCTTAAACTTTGACCTATACTGCCATGGGAAGGTAAAGTGCAGTATCTGCAGAAAAGAGTTTTTGAGATATCTGAAGATGCATGTTTTGGGATTCTATACTAACAGGGAAATGTTTGAATTTTACATTTTTTTCTTGCTTTATTTTCAGCAGAAGCTGAAGAAGCAAGCTTGTACAATAGATGACACAAAAAAATAGAGCAAATTCTGTGCTTTATTTTTTCCCGGTTATACAAAGCACAACTCTCTTGAGCACACAATTTTTTGACGTTAAAAAATTCCTTTATTTAGCATTCTATCATTTCATTTCAAATCAACAAATTGATTTGGTCTCGCCTTTTCAGATTTTGATGAAATTTGATAATGGTTTGCTCAAAATAAATTTGATTATACAGGGTGTTCCGTTTTAACCTGCAAGACCTTTATTTTCGCAACCGTTAGTCCTAGATACATATTTCCAACTGCAAAAATGTTCAAAATCAGATGCAGGGTTAAGATATTGAAAGTTTGAAATAAAAATTAAAATGAGTCAAAAAATACAAAATCTAACTTTTTATAAGGAGCCCAAGTCCCCTTACTTATATTTAGGGAAATAATCTCCATTAAAAAACAATTCCAACACAAAAAGTTTGAAACTAGTACTACTAATATTCAGAGAGACATGAAACGCAGCATTTTGTGACTTACACTACTTTACACTCGCTGTCAATAACACTGTTTGGAAGAAAATATAGCGGTTAACAAGGGTTTAAAATTACATGTGTGCATAGAGTGTGATTTTTCAAATTATTCGAGGTTTGGTAGTGTGGTTTTGTACATCACAGCATGACATTTGCATTTATTGTTGAATAGCAATGAAAAATATAAATACTTTGTGTGTTTTACTTTGACAACCTGTCATTCTTCTGAAAGTGTGATAAGTTCCAATCTCATCTTCTGTATGGTCCCTTAAAACTTTGAAATGGAATATCCCCTTGAGTTTTGGTTGCACAAATGCCAAATTTATTGTATAATAGTTTTCAATAGAGAATATTTCTCTAAATATTAGTTAGGAGACCTAGGGCCCGTATAAAAAGTTAAATCTTGTATTTTTGACTCATTTTTATTTTTGCTTCAAACTTTCAATATCTTAACTCTGCATCTGATTTTGAACATTTTTACAATTGGAAGTATACATCTAGGATTAACGGTTGCGAAAATTTTGGCTGCGACATTTTGGGCATATACCATAATCCTGAAACACGTTAATTTTATGTTCCATTGCAAATTTGTATCTAACCATGCTAGGCAAGTTGACTATTGTTTAAAAGATGCTAACTTATTGTACAGGGTGTTCTGTTTTAACCTGCAAAGACCTCTAATTTTGCAACCGTTAGTCCTAGATGCATTGATTTTGAAAGATATTGAAATTTTGAAGCAAAAACAAAAACGAGTCAAAAAATTCAAAATTTAACCTTTTATGCGGGCCTTGCCCTAGGTCCCTTAACTTATATTTAGGGAAATAATCACCATTGAAAAATATTACTTACACAAAAAACTTGACACTTGTACGACCAAAACTCAGGGAGATATTAGAGTTTAAAATTTTAAGGGACCATACAAAAGATGAGACAGGAAATTATCGCCCTTCCAAAGGAATGTCAGGTTGTTGAAGTAAAAAAAATAAGTATTTACATTTTCCCTTGCTATTCCAAAATAAATGCTAATGCTATGCCATGATACGCAAAAACACACCATAAAACCTCGAACAATTTGAAAAATCACACTATATGCACACATATAATTTTAAACCTTTGTTAACCGCTATATTTCCTTCCAAAAGGTGTTACTGATGGCAAGTGTAAAGTGGTGTAAGTCACAAAACGCTGCGTTCCATAACTCGGTAAATATCGGTCGTACGAATGTCAAACTTTTTGTGTAAGAATGGTTTTTCAATGGAGAAAATGTCCCTAAATGTAAGTAAGGGAACTTAGGGCCTGTATAAAAAATTATGTTTTGTATTTTTTGATTCATTTTTATTTTTGCTTCAAACGTTTGATATCTTAACTTTGCATCTGATTTTGAACATTTTTGCAATTGGAAGTATGCATCTAGGACTAACGGTTGTGAAAATAAAGGTCTTGCAGGTTAAAACGGAACACCCTGTATATACCTAATATCAGATCAGACGTTAGGGCCTAAGCCATAAATGTTCATATGGACAAAAAAAAAGCATTTTGTGCTTGTTTTTGATTAATCCTAACTTGTTTAGAAAAGATGGTGTGAGTTTCAGAATTTCAATAAAGAGCTAACTTTCAAAACAACCTAGAATATTTGCTGTTGGAGCTAGAGTTCTGAAATAAGTATAGAATTTTTTTTAATACCTTTGCAATGACATACAATACAGCATAATAAAGGCAGAGAAAAATATTTTATTAAATTTTCAAAATATGCCCTAGTTAAAAATTTTCAAAGTGTCTTCTTTTTTCACTTTAGTTAAGATTGATAATTTTTTTTATTTTAAATAGTATGATAAATTTAATGCATTTTGTCCCTTTATGCAAGCCTCCTTATTTCAAAAAAATTTCACACTAATTTGGACAGTGCCATTGGAAGGGTGGATGAGCAGGTAGTCGTCCCGGGTGCCAAAAGGCAATTTTGTGTACCATTTAACTATATTTGGGGCAAACCTAACCTGGCTGATTTGTGGAAGCTATTGTCACACTATTTCCAATATATCATTGCTCCACTCTTTCTCTGGTTGCCATAATTAGTGACTATCCACTCAACCAAATTTACATTCAACAAGAAACACTTTAGTTTGTTTTCCAGACGAGACATATCAAAACTTGCTATCCAAACATAAACAAGAAGCTAGAGACTATCTCCAAGTTCACAAGATTTGCAAGTTGATATTTTTATACTACAAATAAGATGTATGGATAAGGCTATATATAATTTGGTTCGTTTTTGGTGCAGGTATGTGATGTGGGGTGTTTTAAGGCTTTGCGATTAATTTTTTGTTCATTGCCTCCATTTCTAGTTTGGCAATACAATACATTATTTTGTCTCTTCAATGAACTTTAAAAACAAGACTAAGAGTTCTATCAAAATGAAAATAAATTCACCAAATAATTAAAATAAGCCGTTAAAATGTAAAATAATCTACCATATAAAAAAAGGAGTATTAAATGAAGGGAAAAGTTTGATTAAAATAACCCATCAAGCCAAATAAAAGACTGAAAACTCCATTAAGATTATGAATAATTCGTTTGAGCACCACTCATCTAAGAGAACCAGGCTTTACTTTTAAATACCACGAAAGTTAGACAGTACTGGTGTTATTCACAACTCAGCAAAAAGGGACCACAAAGGTTGCTGACAGTGCTTCAGCTATTTCTCCCATTTAAATTCTCTTATGCTATTATAATTAATTACTATTTTTCTATTTTTATTTATTTAGGTTTAAATATTACTTTTTCGCAAGTATTGCATTTGGACCATCGAACAAATATTAGCTTATCTAACTAGATGCAGTGGAAAACATTTAACACGAAACTTAAGGGACTGAAATAATTTTTCATGTTAAAAGAATTTTGTGCCAAAAGATTTGTACTAAATTGCATAGTATACTGTCTGGACCGCTATATTTCCTCACATTAACAGATTCTTCATGTTAAGTGTTTTCGTGCTAAATGTGTTTTACCGTATAATAAAAGAATTGAAAGATAATATTAATATTAATACACATTGCACATATATTAAATATATATCCAGTGCATTATGCATCACCAGCATGAAGTTCACATTTTTTCAGAAGAAATTTAAATTTTAACACTACAGAATAATTTAAAATAGAACGCCAACAGAAATTTGAAATTGGGCAAGTTAACTGAGGTTTTTAAGTTTTCAGTAATTATCTGCAGTTACAGGTGCTTGGATATGAAAAAAAAAAACATATGTAGATTTCAATAATAGATAAATAGAAAAAAACTTTAAAAAGTATTACCTCCTATTTTTTCAGTTGAGTTGTTGTAAAGCTTGAAAATAATAAAAGTGAGATCTTGACACTCTTCTGACTTTCATAAAATTTTATGGGCTGTACAATTCTGCTGACAAAATGTTCCGTGCTTTAGAAAAAGTTTTGAATTTGTGATAGGCAAAAAGATCCTTGCAATATGTCAGAACAAATAATAGCATAAAACAACCTGGAGTTAGCAGTTTTTGTACAAAAATTTTTATTTAAATTTTAGAAAATGCTAATTTTATTTGAAAATCAACTTCAAATATACAAGATAAATGAAAGTGCTACACACTTTGAAACACATTGATTATTTATTAGTATGAAACATAATAAAAATTATAAAGTGAAATGAGTAATTTCTAAAGTGCTTTGATTTTATCCAAATATTCATCGTACCAAATTTTCACTTATCAACTATTTCATACTTTAATTTTAATAAAATTTAACATTTAATTTGCTTTCAAACAAATTTTAGAGACAGAAATGTTCAAGTACACACTAATCACATTCTTTTCATCAATTGAACAAATTGTGGAAATAAAAGCTTTTGAACACTTCATCATTCATGATTTCATTTCTTTCATATTAACCTTTTTTTTCTTCTTGCAAATCATTATTCAAATTAAGTTTCATGTAAGATGCTATATCCTTTTGCAAAAGTGCAAAACCTTTTAAATTCAATTTTGTAGAACCAGTCTTTTAGTAAAAAATGTTAAATGCAATCCAAATACTACTGGAAATAAGAATCTGAAGTAAAATACTGAGCTCTGAAGTAAGGATGCAAACAGTTGGATTAACTTTGAGCTAATCATGCAAGCAAAGTCATGTAATATATTGCTGCTTCACAATAAGCTTCAATTGATGGTCAAGTAAGATAAATCTATTTCTTGTGTTTAATTTTGAATAAAAACTTCATGAAAAAATTTGGTTATTTGATTTTCAAAGTATAATTTGCTCAACTAACAATTTTCAATACAAAACTATTAATTTGGAATATAAACACTAAAAAGATATATGAACATAGAAAAGTAACACAGAATTTGCTTTTCATTATAAATGCCTTTAATTTTCCTTTTTTGTTACTATGATTCGTAAAGTAAAACAGAAAGTTTGTTCATAGTTTCTTTAATGAATTTGTTTGTATATTAATATGGCGTGAAATAAAATGCAAGGCACATGCTTAAGACACAGTTCAGCAGATGATTTGTTGGTGCATGAATTGCAGACCCATCATTTCGACCCACTTATACGTAAAAACATTTTCTTTATTCAGGAAGGCAATTGACCCAACCAAATGATGGGCCTGATGAAGTGGTGAACTCGAGTTACGGCTAATCACCTTTTTTTAATTTTCTGCAACTCGCTTTTGTCCACAAATTTGCAAAATATCACATAGCACTTTTCTTCCTCTTCCTTAGGGCATGTTTCATCATATCTGAATGTCAGAGCCTTCATATAAAAATCTATACCAGCAGAATTGTGCTTAAATACTGTTAGGACAATTTTTACCAATTTGAAATGGTATGCTATTAAAAACAGCATGTCCATCATGTGCTTTCCAACACCTTTTCGTTGTATTTCTGGATAAATTTGTAACTCATAGCAGTACAAAATTGGTTGATGTTCTTCAATGTCAAATCTAAAGTGAGAAAAACCAACCAGCTTCCCATCACAATCCTTTGCCAGCAGAAATCGAGCATTTTCATCTTGTAATTCTTCCATTTTTTGAGTTTCATCCCAACCCCAATCACTTTTTTCGTACAAAACTTGCATATTATTTTTCAGCAAATTGAATATTTCATTAAAAGTTGAACTTTCTATTTCTTTAGACCTTGCACATTCAATTTTTAAATCTAAGCCATGATCTTTGAAGATTGTCCAAGGTTGTATGTGAGACAAGAGATCTTTACTCTCATTAGCAGTTTTTATCAGTCCTGAAATTTGAGCTTTCTTTTCTCGTCTTGTGAGTCGAGGTTTGGCTTGCTGTTTTCCAGGCATAATCCTGTAATGCAAAATTTAAATTAGCACTACACACACACAACTATAGCTGATACTACAATTAAAATATTTCTAGAATTCTAAAACAGAATTTCACTAGAATAGAAAAGGGTGATTATCTTTAAGTTTATCAGCATTTTGATTTGAAAACCACCAAGAAGCATAAAAAGATAAAGCACTGAAATCATTTCAAGCAACAACAAAACACAAAGCAAATAAAAATCACTTTGATAGTAAGTTGGCAGGGTTCATATATTCATCTTTCAAAGTTAAGATCTCATATGGAGTATGCTGTTCAGTTTTGATCTTCTTTACTCAAAAAAAGATATTTTTTTACTAAAAAGAGTTCAAAGGAGGGCTAGTAAGGGGATGTTTAGATGTACAGTTAGCTCTTGAAAGCGCAAGGGACCGGCTAAAAGCTTCGAGTTATCGAAAGATAGAATTATCCAAAGTTCCCCTCCCAGCCTTTTCAAAAATAATGTCTTTTTTTTTCTTCAGGGCACTCCTGGCTTCGTTAAGAGGCTTTCCACCTCCAGCTCAGTCACTTCCAATGCCGGGCTGATGAGTGCTACTAAGCACGAAACTGCAGTCCTCGGCTGGAATGACTGAGCTGGCAGTGTATTTCATGTATTTACAATAGTTTGACTTTATTTTGGTTCAAGAATAAACTGAATGGAAACAGTTTAGTGGCAGCCTTCTTGTAAGTTGTATTGTAAAAATCCAAACTAACTGATATCCATAAAATACACCCCCAGCTCAGTCAATTCCAGTTGAGGACTGCAGTTTCGTGCTTATTAGTACTCATCAGCCCGGCATAGGATATGACTGAGCTGGAGGTGGAAATCTTCTTAAGGAAGCCAAGAGTGCCAAAAAAACTGGTAGCTAATGTAGAATTAGCACTGACTAGACGAGTGACCGAAGCAATGGTTCGGTTCAACTCGAAGATTGAAGGCAAGGCATATTCAGTTGGTTACCGCCCTATAGCCAGGGCTAAAGCAGAAATAAAGGGTGTCCCAAAATTAACGCAAGATTTGAATTTGCCGCCATTTTTGCAATAAATGGTTGGCAACCCTGAAAAAAGAACAATTTGACAACTGAGAGTTTAGGGTAATCAAAAATGGAGCGTTATACGATACAATAACGCGCTTTCATTATTGAACAATTGTTTCAAAAATAATGAAAGTTGAGGCTGGTCAAGCAGTTACTGTTATTGGCGCTCGGTATCGCAACACGGTAATGCACGGGTGGTTGTGGGCTTGTTGACATAGACCTTTGAATTCAAATAACCCCATAAGAAGAAATTTAAAAATGTTAAATCACACGATCTAGGGTGCCAATTCTGATCACCGAAATGAGAGAGTATGCGACCAGGAAATGCCTCATGCAGTAATTGAAATGTTTCACTCTCTCTAGCTGTATGGTACGATAACACCCCATTTTTACTAACCCTAAACTCTCAACTGTCAAATTGTTCTTTTTTCATGGCTGCCAACAATTTATGGAAAAAATGGTGGCAAATTCAAATCTTGCGTTAATTTTGGAACACCCTTTACATGAAATACACCGCCAGCTCAGTCAATTCCAAACTACAGTCCTTGGCTTTTTTAAGTGGGGTGGAATGGGTAAAATATTAGGCTTAATGACATAGGCTGTCAAATTAACATTTTTCTCATTCAAAGTTATTCTCTGAAGTAAGTTGTTCATTTTACCAAAAGTTTTATATTCTGAAATCCTTATGTTATGGAGTTGCTTTTAGTTGCACTAAATCGGGTTGGATGGAAGACACCATTCTTTAAAGAATGATTCAAACTTTTCCAGGGTTGGCTTTCTGCCGCCAGAAACTAGTTTTTGCCGTGCCAGTGGCAGAAACTGGTTATAACCGGTTAAAACCGGCAGGAACTGGCAAAAACTTAAAATCGTCTTAAAAAACTAAAGTAATTACTAAATGATATTTGTTTAGGTAAACGAAAAAAATTAACTTCATTTCAAAAATAAAAAATAAAATGTTATGCTAGTGCCCTTGATTTAGTTCAGAAAGGGAACTTTTCAATTGCTGATGCTCGTAATATTTGGATTAATCTAACAAAGAACGAAAATCCTAGGGTTCTTAGGATAGAGGAGTGACATACAAAATTTAACTGGCATTACTGTTTGTAATTTGCTCGACTGTTTGTAATTTGCTCACAAATAAGCTTCATCTAAATTGCTTGGGAATTGAAATTATCATGTGCTTCCAGAAGAAAAAGTCAAATTTTACTTGCCAATATTAATTTAGATAGCCTAGATTTTGTACCTAATATCACAGCTTTGCAAAACAAATTGACCCCACTTCTTGAAACTCATTTTCCAGTCGAATTTTTACCACTACCCTAGTTACTACATGATGGACCAGTTTTTAAAAAAATATACAGTTTGAATGTTTTATGAATATTGCTTGTTCCTTGATGCATTGCCTGCTAGCTCTTTTGTTGCAAGAATATTCTAAAGTTTCTCATTCATGTGGGGGGACACATAGACTTCCACGTTAACTGATTAATTATTTATTAGATGCTTATCTACAATGGTACTTTAACGACGATGATGATCTATTTACACGTGAAAATGAATGTCCTATAACTACTGGATACCACGGCATCCGGTCCCAATCTGGCACATGGTACCACGGTACCTTCCAGCACTGGTACTTGAAGTGGTACTCAACCTCAGCCAAGTCTTTCACAGGGCGCGAACCATACAGGTCCCCTCTCTTGACTGCAGTCAATCACGCTATATCCTTTCCCACGCGATATGGTAATACTCTCGCTGCCACATCGACGCTGGCAGCGCCACTGCACGATCTCTTGTCATGTAGTTGGGTTGGGGCTTGTCAGCTAGTTCCCACATTCATGCATATTAAATTGAGAAACTATTTAGATTTTTGGAACCACCTTTTCCATGAAGCAACTGAAGGGTCCAAACAATGTACCATTTGATTCTGAATTGTGATAATATTGTGAATTAAACTGTGCTTTGGTTAACAATTAATTATTTTTTCCATGCATTTTCTACTGTCAATAGTTTTTTTTTTTTTTTTTTTTGTCATTTTGAGAGTTTTTGCCAAAAATGTGGCAGAAAGTGGTTTTTGCCATGCCGGTTGTAACCGGTTTCTACCAGTGGTTTTAACCGCCTTGGCAGAAACTTGCCAGCCCTGAACTTTTCGCAAGGCATCTGAAAAGACATGTGAGCCAGCTGACCTATGGAACTGTAAAGCATGCTATCGATAATGAAATTATCATTTGCCTACCGCCAAATATCAGTCATACCATGCAATCACTAGACAACGCCAGAGCTGACTAAATAAATTGAAAACTAGTCTGTTCAAACTACCACTAAGCTTATGTTGAAGTATACTATCTACAGGAGATTGGGTGCTAGTTGAATACAGTGTTAAGAAGTTTAAAAAGAATTTTATTGCTCAAGTTCTAGAACCTTTATATACTTGAGCTTATGTTTTAAAAATTCCTAATAAGTCTTTGATGGGAAACTTTTTCACCTTTCCCAATAAAGTGAAAATGGAGATTGAAGAACAGATCATCAAAACCTAAGTCAGCCAATCCTCAATAATCATGGACATTATACAGGGTGGCGACAGTAACTGCGAAAAAAAGTTCCCTGACTTTTCCCTGATTAAGTTCACTGAATTTCCCTGATTTACATTACAAATGATAATGGTTTCCTTCCTTTACATTACCTGAAAACCATTGCATATTAAATAAAATGCAGTGTTTAAAACGTTTTAAGCTGTTAATCAAAAATATATTTTGAAAAGAAGCTCCTTTTTTTAAGCAAAAATAGTATATTAAATTCTCTACAGAGAAATATTACAGGAAATCTAAAACAAATACTTTACTTCCAGTAACCAGTTAACATAAGGATTTCTAAGAAATTATTAAAACCACTCTTAAAGTCATATCTAATCATGATAAAACTAAGAAGTTTATTTGGAAATAATTATTAACTGAATTTTCAAGCAGTATAATTGTTGCTGTGAGAATAACAAGTAATAATGAAAGTATAGAATAGAAATATTTATAGAAAACAAATTGAAACCCTTTAACAACCAGTCATATTGAGCTAGTCTCTAATCAAGAACTTAGGTTTTAATGAAGGAATAAAGCATTTTAACTAATAAAAAAATAGTAAAAATATTTACTTATGTACAGAACTCAATTTCAAATGATTTCATTCTATCTTAGTTGAAAAAAAATCTTTTGTAATAAACATTAAAATGCAAAAAACAATTATTAATTTCAAAATATATAGTACATAATAACTTGGTTTTAAAATAAAAGAATTTTAAAGTCTGAAAAAAAAAAACCACCTTTTGTATAATCTGAGGCAATACTACGATGGCAAAAGAAAAATTTGATTTTCATTTAACATTTAGTTTTAGCAATTAAATCGAAAACGCCTAGTACAGTCAAACATGTGTAAGTTGACCACTTGCGGTGCACTACTTTAGTGGTCAACTTTAGCCAGGTGGTCAACTTATAGAGGTTGAACCATATGAGAAGATCTAATTCTGTGCCTGAAAATAGCGGTTAACTTAGACAGGTGGTCAACTTTAAAGGTTTTACTGTAACAGCTTTTAAGCTTTTAGCAATATCAATTTAGAAAAGAAAAGTTTTTTTCTTGAAATCGTGATTACAGTAAGCTATTAACTTCAAGACAATGAGTAAAAGCAAAGTTGCCAAGTCATTAATGATGGCTTCCTTTTTGCCTATAGGGTTGTTTATTTTACGTAGCATGGAGCACGTGCCAGAAAAATTCAAGCAACATAAAATAAACAACTTTACAGACACAGAAACTTAGGAAGTTCATCCTACGGTTAATAACTTGAGATTCAATATTTTGACCTTGAGGAAAAAAGTGCACAAATATGTATCAGTGTATAATCGCACATCACTAATTTTACTTTTTTTAGACAAATAATTGGCGGAAAATGCACAGGAAACGAGCTGATGTGTGTGCATCACATGACTTCCTTTTACTCTAATTTAATGATAATAGTGCCTTGGTGTAAGCAAATAAACACTTTAAATATTTTACCCCAAGTTTGGTGTGATCCAAAGTAGAGACGTACCGAGTACTCGGTAACTACTCGGTACTCGGCCAAATTCTGATCAGATACTCGGCCAATACCGAGTAGTTGCAAAAAATTGAATATTGTCCAAGGCAGATACTAAAATTTATAGAAAAAAGAGCAAGCATTATATTCTGCAAACATTTACAATTAAAATTTATAAGTCAAATTTTAAATTTTGAGAATAATGAAGTTTGTAATGCTTCAATGGAATAAATCTTTATTTTAATGTCCCCAAAGTTGATAAAAATTATTTATGTAAAATTATGCAAAAAAAAGTATAGAAAATATGGAATTTTTATGTTGAAAATAGATTTTTGTTACAAACAAAAATTAATTATAAAAAATTATGAAAATACCTTTGCTTAAAAAATAAAAGGAAATAAAACAATGTTAAAAGCACAGTGCAGTAACACTGCAGACATGTCTTTTGGCATTGCAAGGAATTCCTTTTTCAATGCACAACATGGGAGCTCGTGGATTTAAAGGCATCCGACAAAAGTCAGATTTTTTTGTCGAATGTCTTAACATTCTTTAGCTCACATGTTATGCACTGAAAAAGACGTTCCTTGTAACAGGGGGGGGGGGGGGGGGGCAGAAACACATGTCTGCAGTGTTCCTGCACATTTGTTGTATTAAAATTATTTATGTTTTGCGGACTAAAACTATAATTGATTAGTATAAATTTGTTTTAATTCCAACTTGATTAATCATACCTTTTATTTATTTATTTTTAATTTTAAAAATAATTTTTTTGTAAAATTTTTGACACAAACAAAATTGTTTATATAATGCATAAATTGAATTTCAGCAGGAATTTAGTGTTAAAAACTATTATATGGACAAGGAGGTCTATACTACTATTCCAATAAGTTCAAAATTCATCACATGTGTGTCGGTGGTTCTTCATAAAACATAACTGGTACTTGGTAACTCGGCCGAGTAGTGAAAGGCCGAGTACTCGGCAACTCGGTACTCGGCCGAGTAGTAAAAGGCCGAGTACTCGGTACTCGGCGAAAGTGCTACTCGGTACGTCTCTGATCCAAAGCAACGAAAACATTTTATACAGATAAATTTTCCCAAGATTGGCAGTTTTAATGTGATTCAATGAAAACTCTCTAAATATGGCTAAATTAAATCCAGATTAAAGAAAAAAAAACGCCAAACTTGTTGACAAGTTGGTAACAAAACTTGGCGACCAAAAGTTGCCAACATATTGCCAAGTGTTTGCCAAATTATAACACCACTTGAGTTTGCATTGAAACTAACAACGATTTTACCCCAAAAAGGTGTAAAAGACCCCTTTGGAAGATCCGAATGCAACCAAAAACGGAGGTGCACAACTAGAGCCCACTAGGAGTCTATGTACCAAATTTCAACTTTCTAGAACATACTGTTTTTGACCTATGCCTTATGCGAGATACATATGTACATACACACATACGTCATGAGAAAACTCGTAGTAATTATTTCGTCAAATTGGATACTTTGGGTGTCTAGACGTTCTTAGGCATATATCCACATGTGGTCGGGTTGAAAAAAAAACTCAATATTCATTTGGCAGCGAGCAAAATGGAAATCAAGGCCGAGTTTTGAGTGAAAATGTTTTCGGGAATACAATACTTCCTTTTTTGTAAAAAGAAGTAAAAAGGGTATTTAATTTTGCAAAGCAATATAAGAAAAAATTCTTCGTTGATCAATTTCCCCTGATTTTTTACTATTTTTTCGAAATTCCCTGATATTTCCCTGATCTGTCACCACCCTGTTATACCTTTAATTGCAGTGAAATTACAGACTAATAGATTTTAATCCTTATATTAATATATTTTTGTGAAAAAATTAAGAAATAAATTCATGTTTTCACTCTGAAATTTAACTTAAAACATTACTACCCATTTCACCCCACCCCATGGGGTGAAATGGGTATAAAAACAGACTTTGAAATAATTGCTTTTTTACTAAATAATAAAATTATTTCAGAAATAATAACTATGGATATGTGAAGTGTATTGTTGAAATGTAAAAACTCAGTCAAGGTTTTTTAATTGTTGGATATTAAATTTGAATAGTTTAATAATCATTTCAAAAATACCTGTTTTTATACCTATTCCACCCCACCTGACCCTACTTATTCAAATTTTGACAACATTTTAAGTCAGACAAAAATAGCCAGCTGCTACTCAGGTAAGTTTGAGATCCCTAGACGTAGCAAAATGTAGCCCATTCGGCTATTTTTCACTGAATCTGGCAATACTGTACTGATTCCTCATAAACGTCTCATGGAGAAGTATACGGCGCCAACACTCATCTCAAAGAATCTGAGAGGGTTGTTAAGTTCTACAATAGTATTTCGTCGTGAATGAATTCCTCTTTTATGCAAAATGATAAAGCAAAGCAGGGTTGGTTTTAAAAAAAAAAGTGTTTTTTTTTTTTTTGAAAAAAAAAAAACAAACCCAAATTAACCGGTTTTTTTTTTTGGTTTAAACCGGGATTTTTTTGGTTTAAACACTATTTGTGGGAAAAACAATTTTATTTTAGGAAAGTCATGAAGATTTCATGAAATATTTTTTGAAGAATGTTTAATATTTATACCTAATTTTTTCATAATTAAATAATTAAGAGCAAAATCTTGTAATGTTATTTCCACATACATAGAGCTTTCTATAGGGGAATATTGTTTGAAAATCTTTATCTATTAAAAATTACAGTACCTAAATGGGCCTTGGTATAAATAATCAAAGAAATGATTAACTGTGACAGTTCAGACATTATGAATTACAAATAACCAAGAATAAATTCGTGTAAATTAACTTCCTCATAATTATAGCTACCTATGATAAATGTATACTAATATTATAAAGAGAGAGAGCGGATTTTTGTGTGTTTATATGTTTGAGGTAAAGTTTGAGATCGGGTTGAAAAAAAAAACTATCTATCTTAAATAAATATTATAAAGGTACTATTTAATTTGAAAATTTATCGTAAGCAACATTTTTTTCTTTTACTTTTATGAAGTTTGAAACAAATTAATTTCCAGATCAAGAGAGACCAACATATAATTCCTACTGAACAATTCAATCTTCCCATACGTAACGTTGCACTGCGTATCATATAGTTGTACGTTTGATGATGGTAATTGCATAAAAAATTATCACTGGATATTGTAATCGCATAAATTGGAAAAGAAAATATACGGGAATCATGGAGATGCAAAGAATATGAGCCAACTGATCTGCTGCTGGTGCAGTAAGAACAATACTCAAAATCAGATTATTCCATAGTGAATTACATTAGGGTTGAATTCCATTGAAGAGATTAGACAAATTAAAGTTGCGCAATAAAATTATTAGGGTATCGCCTTTAATTTCAGAAGCATGAAGAGAAGTCTAGAGGAGTACCCTATTAAAGAAATTCTCCCAATTGCACTTTTTTTCTTATTAAAAATACAGAGCCTTTCTGTAGAAGATATTCAAAGTAGTTTAAATGTGAAATGATCAGTTTTTATACCTCTAATTAAATTCCTTGCAGTTCCATAAAAAAATATCGCAGAAGCCTGTTAGTTGATTTTTGATAGTGTTGAATTTATTAATTTTTTACAGTTCCACCGGGCATGCTGATCAACATTAATATATGTTCCTGGTTTTCAAGTACCAATCATGTTTCAATAGAATTTTTTCGTTGATTCTCTGTGGCGGTGGCAAACTCAAGTCCCCTGTTGAGTGTCCACTTCATTTACAAATTTTGCCTTTAATTTTTATATCGCTTGACATTGTGCGACAATCAAAGTATTCTGCTGACACTCTGATTGCAATATGTCGTCAAAGAGATCTTTTTTAAATGTTTGCCATAAAGCAATAGGGTTTTAAAAAGTTGACATAAAAGTTAAAATAGTTGTAAACAATTATTTGAGTTTAGAATCGGAGTTAGAAAGTTACATGTATGAAGTTATTTTCAAAGATATGTCGCCGACTATAACACCGAGTTCTTTATATGCTGCTTGATGGGTTGGCAGGATCTTTAACTGTTAATCGACTTTGTAAATATGTAGGACCACGAAAATATTTCGATTGAATTCTTATGTAACTCAATTCAGATTAGCTATTAGAATGAATATTGTACATTCTACTAAGAGGCGTCTTTCTCAAGCTTGGGATGCCTTTTTTAATGTTGTACTGGTTTCCATCAGAGAACATGCTTTTTTCATATGCCCACATTTTTTTTTTCCAATTTCCTTCTGACAGGATATTTGTGAGCTATATTAGTTTATTAATCATTTGTAAATGCTTAAATACGGTCATCATAAAGACTAGTTCTGCAAATAATTTTTATTTATTTTTTCCTCTTTGTCAAATTCTTTCCTATTCACTGTTTTTCGTTCATTGTTGTTTTAACTCTTAACTTAGAAAGTACAGTAATTGTGTGAAATTACTTTTTCAGTTAATAATGTTCTAAACTTATTACAACTTTCAGATACTCAGATTATTATCATCTATCTACACCACTTGAATTCAAAACTAATTTTCCGAAGCGAATCGCAGCCATATTTCATTTAATTAAATTTTGAAGCTTTAACATTATGCGACTCTAAACAGTTTTTACTGTCCTAGGCTAATAGAATGCGACAAACCCAATCTTCTGCAGCCTCAAATATCGGAAACAGTTCTGGCGGTTCTCCTGCTGGCATGGTGATATTTTTATCTTTCACATGTGCCCATCAATCAGCCTTCAGTTTAAAGGAGAACCTTTAACCATTCTGTCATTGCGAATGCATAGCAATCGGGGTTCGTTTATACGTATATAAGAACAAAACAGTACAAAACAAAAACTGGTAGTGAAGAGAACTTATTAGTTTTATATATAAAAAATGGTATAAAGACATATATGCATAATTTATGGCCTATGTCACTCAATAGGAATGCATATTTCACATAGTGAAGAAATTTTCCAAATAGATGCAGTGGTTCCGGAGATAAATAAAAGTAAAATTAAAATCATGTGCTCTTGAGCATGTCTGATATATGTAGGTTTTTTTTTTTTTCAAGCTCTGTTTTCACAGTAGGAAAGCCAGGTGGATGGCAGGTGGCTGGTTTGCGTACTAGGATACTGCACATACCCTTGTCCAAACACTCAGTTCGAGTCCAATCTGTCATTTCCTGTTGGGCTACAGACACGAAAACATGGCTGTCTCTATCGAGTCTCCCGCCAAATGTGAATTGAGAAGTGTTATTCATTTCTTGCAAGCAGAGGGTAACGAGGCAGCGGAAATTCGGCAAAGAATAAGTCGTGTATAGTGATACAACTTAACGAGTGCTGGTGTTGTTCGTAAGTAGTACCAAAAATTAAAAGAGGGCAGAACTAATGTGCATGATGAAGGGGGTCAGGGTTGCAAATCTGTGGCTACAGACAACCTTGTTCAACGAGTCGACAAAGCGGTTAAGGAAAATCGAAGAATCACGATAAATGAATTATCGATGCAATTTCCAGAAGTTTCAAGACCGTCCCTACATTCTTGGCTCGGGGGGCAGTGCTTCCAAACTGATGTGTAACTCAAAGACACTGTCAAAAATCACTTTCAATCATTGGCAGCAACGTTCTATGAAGAGGGCATAGAAAAGCTTGTGCACAGGTACTACAAATGTCTAAATCGAGGTGATTGTATGGAAAAATAAGATGCATTGTATCTTTTAATAGTAAAATCTTTTTTGTATATTCACCCATTTTCTTTTTATAGCCAAACGGAGCTCGAAAAAAAAAATAAACCTTGTACATTACACAACTTTAAAAATCAAAAGATACACACATTTTGTTTTAAGATATAAAAAAAGCTACAGATTATGTAATATTTTACCCCATGTATCAGAGAGAACACTTAAAAATAAGACAAATGGATTTTAAGAAAATCATTATGTTTTCCATTGTAGACATTTTTGCTGATTTAGTGCATTTAGGAATAAAGTTTCTTTTTGTTAAAAAAAAAATTAAAAGCCTCAGTACAAACTTAAGAGAAAATATTCTTAACACATTTTAATAATGAAGACTATCATAAAAATTAATGTTTATTGGATCTTCCCCCATTCATACAGGGAACTTCTTTTATTATATTGGGATCAAAAAAGTTTTTCAAAAGGTGAAAATTTGACATTAAATTTTATTATAAAAGCACAGTCACACGGATATTTTCTGTTTTCATTATTTTGTACTTTTTCCCTTTGCTCTGACTGCATCGTCTATCAAAAATGCAAATGTGTGCAGGTATTAGAACAATTTTATGCCGACTCTAAGTGCTCTTGGATTTCTTTAGTTATTGTGTTCTCTTGTCATTTAAATATTCTAGCATTAAGTTAAACTACGCATAGGGCAATTCCATGATAAGGTCAACCAGATGATCAAATTTTCAAAATTAAAATTTCTAAACAAATGATTTGTCATTTTAAAGGCAAAGAGTTGTATATTTTGACATGCCTGTCTAAAATTTGATCACTTCAGTTATAAATAAGTTACAGGAGGTTAAACTAAGGTCAACATCTTGAGTATTTTCAAACCATATTTGGTGACTCTCGAAGAAATTCTGTTTTATCGAAAAAAATACATACTAATATTATGAATTGAGATGAATAACCTTTTAAAGATACAATGTGTTGCTGGTGGCGATGTAAAAATGTGTCAAAATATAATTCATTTTGATTTGTAAAAGAATTCCTCTGGGGTACATTAAGTGTTTTACGTCCGACACCGAAATGTGCAATTAATTATGCTGAGCCAATAATTTTAAAGCTACATACATGTATTTTTGGGTACAAAGCAAGATTTTCAATCTCATTGATCTAACCTATTTTAATTTTGTAACAAGTGAATATTTTTTATTAAAATCTAGGTGTCGGACGTAAAAAAATTTTTACGTCCGACAACACCATTTACGTCCGATACTGTTACATTCCTTTAAACAACATATGTTTTCAACTGTGTTTCTCTTTTTTTTTGCCTTTAATTTCAAAGTTTAAGTGAAACATGCATAAAAAACAATTTAGTGATTTTATTGTACATACATTTAGGGTTGATAGGGGTAAGTAGAACCCCTTTTGAGAAAAGGTGTGTTGAATGAACGTAATACAGTTGATTAAGATCAATTTTGACAAATTTGCCAAAACTATAAGTGGAAAAAGATATTGGAAACACTAAAATCTGACTGCGTCGATGTAAAATTGGCTAAGGAAGAACCATTATCAATATTTAACCCATAAAAAATCTTTATGGTTTTCTTTCTGGTAAGTTTCACAAATACATAATCACCAGCTTTTGTAGCTGAACTATCATTTCCTACTATGTCATCATAGTTGTCTTGTAGTTCACCCCGATAGCAGAAACTGCGAGACGCGAGTCGCAGATTTTTCGGCGGCCTGCAGATAATTTTACCAAAGAACAAAAAGAAAGAAAGAAAAAAGGAAAAAAAAGGAAATACAACTTGGCAAAGATTGTTTGGAGATCGCTTTTTGACCGGGAAGGCGATGGATGCTTCAGCATTACAGCTAGAAACATAGTCGCCATATTTGGTCATTCACAAATCGAAGTAGAAAGTTTTCAAAAACAAAGATGAATTGGATGTTTTATTTTTCTGCCAACAAATGAAAATAACTTAAAATGTGCAGCAAATTGTTTTTTTATTTTTCTTTTTTAAAATAATTTGCTTGAGAAATGAAAAATTTTATGTGAAAATTTCACCTTATCCTCATTGCTTTGGACGCAAAAGCGCTTAACTTTTCAACCAATGTGTAGTCTCTTGAGGAGTTTTATTTTTAAAATATTTTTTGCAACAGATTCAGAAATTTATATTTTAGTTTTTAGCGTAGTCGCCATGTTTGGTCACTCCCAGGATGTTGGTACGTAAGACTCATGCAGTGCCTACATTTTCAAAAACGGAATTGGATGTTTATTGCAATGCAAACTGTTGAAAATTATGCAAAATGTGCCATTTTTCGGATAATTCTTTATTATTGTCTTTAAAAATGCAAAATTTTATCTTCAGAATATTATCTTATCTTCATTTCTTTAGAGGCTAATGTGCTTAAAACTGACTCTTTCACCTAAATTGTAGTTTTTTAAGGATTTTGAATTTATTACTACTTTTATGTAACAAATTCAAATATCTATTTATAACCATGAATTTTTCGCATAGACGCCATGTTTGGTCATTCGCAAGATGGAAATAAACGATACTATTACTTACGTAAGTTTCCAAAAACAGAATTGGATGCTTTCCTCAACACAAACTATTGAAGATAACATAAAATGTTCAATAAACCATGTTTTTTTTTTCTTTTTATAAAATATTTTTTTGAAAAATGCGAATTATTAACTGCACAGTTGTATTTGATCCTCATTGATTTGAAGGCTTTGCTATAAGCTAAATATTTCATCTAAAATGCAGTTTCCTGCCAAATTCTCATTTACTAATTTAAAAAAATTTAAAAACCTTTTTCAATGCAAATTTTCCATATTAAAATTCATATGTCTTGAATAATTGTTTTTCATAGTGTGTAGAGTTCTATTTATTTTTATGAAAGTAGTGAAAGCTGCTGCCTCCCCCCCCCCTCCTTAATACTTTAAAACTCAGCGACAGTGGTGGCCACTAAGTTTTTCGGGTCTAGTGGCCACTGGCCAGTTGGAAAATTGTCCAAGTCTTGACTTTCACAAAGGACTTGTGTATTTTATGAAAACTTAAAATAAAGCTAATAATAATGCTGCAGATTATTTTCAACTACCCAAAATAGTGTCGCAGACTGGCTAGAAAGTTTTTGCTACTGGGTAGTTCACTAATACAAATATTTCATCAGAGTTGCTTTTGATTTTCAAATCCTCACTTATGGGGAGAACCACTTACCCTATAGTGTGGGAACCTCTTATAGCAAAATTTTACTGCATAAGTGGGGCCCCTCCTCTAAGTCTTTAATAATGTTTTATGCAAAAATTCTGATTGCAGTATGCACTTTAAGTTAAACTGTACATGAATGCTGACCAGGAAACACTTCTTTGAAAAATGCTGCTTAAACTTGCCAAAAAATATTTTTCAGATTTTTTTTTTTTGACTAAATTTCTCTGACCTAGAAAAAAAGTTCCACGTAACCCCAATACATGCAAAACTAATCACTGTGATGAACCATGACATGATAATGTAAAAAAAAAGTATGAAAACCATATGGATTATGGATATTTCAGTTTTTGGGATAACCCACTTACCCCAATGTCCCACTTCCCCCAATCAACCCTACTTTTGAATTTACTTGGTAAATTGTGTTTCAGTACATGTAACCTATAATTTACATATTTATAACTGTAATCATTGTTATGTATTTACATTTAAGAGCAATAATTTTCATCCAATATGAACAATTTACGTCTGACACCGAAAATTTACGTCCGACACCAAGCTAAAAATATTTTTTAAATAATTTTATTCCTTATAATATCATTTGAAAACTGTGAAATATGCTTCAATCATAAGTATACTTTAGAATTATGCTGCTTTTAAAATTAAAATGTAAGCCAATTCACAGACTTTTAATAATGTTTAAGTGAACCATCAATTTTACTATTTGTGTGTTTACGTCCGACACCAACTCTTTAAATTTCTTTAATTTATACTTTAGGGATCTATTTTGAAAAACGATTTTTTATTCAGTGGGATGTAGTAAGTATCTTGTAAATAAATTTGATCATTTTGGAACAGTTTATATTTGGTAAATGGAATTAAAACTGAGAAATTTCTCTTCATTTTTTACGTCCGACACCATGAAATTGCCCTATAGCTTCAATGATACATAATCTATCTCAATAAATCTTAAGTAAACAAGCGAATCAGGTAGTAAATGAAGTTTTAGTTGAAATATGCTTTTTGAACTACTATACAGTGCAAAAATAATTACTGAATAAATAAAAATGAACTACTTGGATTTTTTCTTCATGTAATTTTAGAAACTTAGTCAGTCTGCCGTGTATATTTAGGTACCTAATAGGAAAAGCTGCATTGATTTGAAAAAAGGAAAAAACAAAAAGAAAAACTTTAGCAAACTCGCATTATCTCAAAAATAACTATGCACAGGGCCGTACTTAGGGGGTGGCAAACTGTGCGGCCGCACAGGGCCGCTAAATTATTTTGAAGTTAAGGGGCAGCTAAAATATTACAAGAGAATAAAATATTTCTGTGTGAAAAAATATCTTCTTTCCATTGGTACCAACAAAAAGAAGATGCAATGGGACAAACTCGAGCTACAGCGCATTAAAAATAGGCTATTTTTCATGTGAACGATTTTGACAGCCACTTTGGATGCCAATGTCTTTTAGAAAATCAATATTTACGATCTGCAACTATAACCCATTAAAAGCATATATATTGACAATAAAATTACAAAGTAAGAGCTTTTGAATCATTTTTGTTTAGAACTTATGACATTTTAAAATCTAGGAAAAAGTTCCTCTACTGTGTTTTTCTTGCAACTTTGAATGCGTGCTACACAAAAATTAATGAACTCAAATTCATAAAAATACTAGAACGTATTGACAACAAAGAGTACTTTGAGCTCCGAAAATTTCAGGCTTCCAGTGTGATAAAATTTCCCGTAATCTGAACTTAAACATGGCAATTCGTTACGACAGACAGAATTTCAAACTCATTTTTCTATCCTTATTTGAAAGAGCACCATCGAAGAAAAAACTTATTTTGAAAGGAAAAAAAATTTGTTCTTTCTAATGGTACAGAAAAACCACTCCTAACAAATACCTCTCAAATGCGGACAATTTTTAATTCCCCGATTCCAAGACAAATAGCATTATTAAACCCGTCCTGCAGACACCCCTCTATTGCGGATAAAAAAATTTGTCCTGTTAGTGTCCCACTTAGAGGGGTTTTACTGTAATAACGAAAAGATGCGAGGTGACAAACTTGAGCTACAGCGCTTTGAAAATAAGCTATTTTTCATTTGAAAAAGGTTTTGATAGCCACTTTGGAGGTCAATAACTTTTAGAAAATAGATATTTAAGCTCTGAAACTGTAACACATTAAAAACAAGTATTTTTACAATGGAATCACGAAGTATGAGCCATTGAATTATTTTTGTTCAGATTTTATGACAACCTAAAGTCCAAGAAAAAATTTCTCCACCTCGCTTTTTCACGAGTTTACACGCATGCTATAAAATATCTAATGAGCTCAAATTTCCAAAAATATTTTAATGTATTAACAGCTGATTGTACTTTAAGCCACTAAAATTTCAGGCTTCCAGTGTGAGAAAGTTTTCTGTAAACTTAGTCTAAACTTGGCAGTTTTGGCACAAAAAGCTGATCCGCCATTTTGGATCATTTTTCGGAGATCCTAGATTCTCAGGATTTGGATCTAGGAAGCTGAAAATTTGCATAGGTTAGTTTCAAAGCCATCTCTACACCTCTATATAATGTCATCCAAATCGGAGATGGTCAAATGGGGATTCCTAGGTCACTTGATATGGAATGACTCTTCTATATTTGTTAGTAGTAAAAATAAGCGAAAAGGCAGAAAAAGGTCAAAAATTTTCATTGTTTTTCCGAACGTTGTTCTGAAGCTAGATTTCAATTTCGGATTTCATACAGCCCCCCCCCCTCCCTTGGGGATGAAAACAAGGCAATTTGGATACAGTCTTTATTTTATCAATTACATCTCTTTCAGATTCCAAAAATTTTCCCTGCAACCATATTTTGTATCATAATTTTCTAATTACTTATAAAAATCTTGAACTAACTTATACAGCTGGGTGACACACTACAGCGGGTTATGTTTTGGGAGAGAAAAAATAAATAACAAAAATGATTATTTATCGACTATTAAAACAAATTTCGCACAGGTCCGCTAAAACTCTTAGCACATCTCTAACTATGCATTAGGGTGGAGTGAAAAAAACAAAATTGAGAAATATGTAAAGTCTATGTGTGGAAAATTTGCCTCTTACCAAGCCTATTTATCATACAAAATTTCAGCTTCAAATAATATCTTTAGCTGTCCATTTGGTTTTGAGCTGTAAGTAATTAGCCTGATTTTTCACCAAACTGGAGAAAAGGGAATGATAAAATATAGTTATCTTTCATTTGAAACTTTGTGTATTTGAAATGAAACTCTTGATAAATACTTAATATATAATTAACTGAATTACCTAGGCGATTGCAAAAATTACTTTCAAACTTGTATTAAATGCGCTAATCGCACATGCTCTACCAGCACGGTTTCTTATTATGTTTACTGGAATCAACTGCGTTCTTTGTTGTAGTTGGTTGTCTCTCTCTTTCAAAGTAGTTCATTTAGTTTAAATTATTTCAAACCATTAAAATTATTACTTCAAATATAAATAAAGACGCTGTTTTTCTATATAAGCAACTTGAAAGGAAAAAAAAAAAAACACGATTATAAGTCAAGGTTTTTCTTTAGCAAGGTAAATGAGATCCGAGTCGCTTTTTATAAGCACAACTGAATTCCAGTCAATTAAAGTCGAATAGTTATCTGCATTGAAAGTTATTGTAAGAATCTTGAGTTCTTAAACATAGTTATCGAGTTTAGCTATTTTTCCCTTTTAAAGCTGTTGAAGGCTCATCTCTCGCACGTTTTATATGGTTGGTCACATTGACAATAGAATGTTTTCTTGGTATGACTACGTTATTTTATTATATTGCAAATTGTAAAAGTATTCACTTCCAATTCGATGTGATAATTTAGATTTAATATTTTAAAGTATACTCTAACAACATATTCTGTGGAAACTTTCATTCTCTGATGGGTACTTTCTCGAAACCAAAAAGTTCTATTTGTTGATGTTAACCTTCTACAATTATTGTATTCTTTTTTAAAAAGCAGAACGAAATATTTTTGTTTGAAATTCCATTTCACATTTTGTAGATATACCATTGGTCTGTTCTAAGTTCATTAGGGGAAACCTCTAACAAAGATACATCTACTTTTTAAAAGTTTACTACAGCCATATCTTCAAAGGACTCTAGTTTTTCCCCAATTTCTAAACCATATCCTTTCGGCCCTGCAGTTATTTCCATTCAAATGTCGGAGTAAATGGCGTAATTGCAATTCATGTGTATGACATTCATAAACTATTGCAAAGAACGTCCAATAGAAATCTCAATTTTCCTTATGACTTCACTTTTAAAACCTGTATTGACAACTGTTTGCACTAGCATGTTACTCAGATATCAATAATTTTCTTTCAAAAAGTTAATATGGGTAATTTAATGTTATGAGAGCTGCCAAACATAGGAGTTATAAGGATATCATACTTTGATTTAAGTTATGAGAGCAAAACAACTTGGTCTTCTGTTGTCTTTCTAGCTTTATTTTTTCATTCCTTAATTTGAATCAAAATATTGCCCCTTCGGCAATCAAAGTAAAGCATATTCTTATGAAAAGTGCTATTCCGGATTTTTCTTTTCAAGTCAATGGATATTTTTTTTTCTTTTCCCTCTGATTTTGTGACGAACGAGATCGACTTCTTTGGAGGAATCTTCTTTGGCAATTATTCATATACAAATGTGACTACCAGTCACAGGCTCTGGACCCAGCTTGGCTAGTCCTAGGTCAGTTAGTCCCTAATAAAGATCAATGGCCCTCTTAAAGCTATCTACCCCCTTACTCATTACAGCCCCCAAAGCAAAATACTACTAAATTTGCGACGTATGTCGCAAAACAGATGCCTGAGCTACAGAACAATTCTGTTCAAATGTGAGAGGAAAACTGACAAATTTTCTGCAGAAATTCTGCAAATTTCACTGAAATTTGTAGAAAATCTGCAGAAACTGCAGTGCAAAAAATCCACAGAAACTGTGGTGCAAAAAATCTGCAGAAACTGTGGTGCCAAAAATCTGTAGAAACTGCAGATTTTCTACAAATATCTTCCAACTCCAGATAGAATTCTGCAAATTTTGTGAAATTAGAAAAAAATATAAAATTCTCACAAATTACGATAATTTGGAGGAAATCTCGCGATGTTGAATTTGATAAGTCCATTGTAGGACTTTCCCAATCGATCTTCATCCACTACAATTTCCACCATACAAGTATGTTTTAGAAACATGCCAACATTGAAACACGTCCATTACCGGAAATTGCCTGTCTTGTTTGAGATTTGAATCCCTTTGCATCCAGAAAATATTTCAATTATTTAGAAAGTTTTGAAGTGTTTTTTTCATTTGCAACCCAAACTCGACTCATTTTATTTATTATTTCAGTAATTTCTTTGTTTTGTAATATTATTTTAATTGCTCCTTCATGCCATATAAAATTAACCAAAAAATGTGGTTTGACACCTACATCCCGATTTTTATAAAATTTTGTATCTTTGCTCTTTCTACGCATTTTAGAAAGCATATAAACTATTTTTGGAGAATCTCAACCGGTTTAGGTCTGACACCATGTTCAAGTTTTTTTTATTTTATAGTTTTCATGATCAACTAATTTTCCAAATTCAGTGCTCTAATTAGTCATTTGGTTGAAAGCTGTGATATTTCCGGAAATATCTCATTTCCCCAGAAATAAACAACAACACAGTTCAGTTAAAAAAAAAAAAACCCTATTTGAAACGATTTTCATTTTTGGCACCCAATTTGTGGAAAATGTCAAGTTTTTTCGCATACAATGCTTGAAGTACTTGCAGAAAACAATTTTTGTGAAATGATTTTACATTGCAGAACATCGTAAGTATTCTGCTTTGGGGATTACAGCCACTTTTGGTAAACAGCTCCAAATGCCCAAATCCCTACTAAAGTAGTATTTTTTTTCCTAATTACCAGATTAGCCTTAGATTTGAATAGCTTAAATCAATGACTCCTTGTCCAGCTTTCCATGCAAAAATATAAAACCCATTAACATCTTTCATATTGATAAATTTAAACAACTGAATCATGTCCCATCTGTCTCTCCTTTGCTCTAGGCTATGCATATTAAGGCTTTTAAATCTGGCACCATTATCTAATAACAAAAGTCCTCTTACTAGGCTAGAAGACCTTCTTTGAACCCTTTACAATGAAAAAATATTTTTTCGTTAAGGAGACTGAAAGTGAACAGCATACTAGTTAATAAAGATGAGGGATCTTACCAAACTCATACATTCACTCTTAATGCAGCATTGATAAGAATTGATGCTGATCTATCGATGACATAGTCATCATCCATGCTACATTTGGAAGTTTAATTCTAATTTACCATGCTGAAGAAAAGACTTGACTTACACAAATACAAATACAAATGTGACGACCAGCAACAGGCTCTGGGCCCAGCTAGGCTGGTCCTAGTCAATTAATTAGTCCCCAATGAAGATCAATGGCCCTCTTAAAGCTATCCACTCCCTTGCTCAATACCGCTTCTTCCGGTAAGCTATTCCAAGTGCCCACGACCCTGCTAAAGTAGTAGTTTTTCCTGATTTCCAAGTTAGCCTGAGATTTAAATAGCTTAAAACAATGACCCCTTGTCCTGCTTTCCCCGCAAAAATTTAATCCATTTACATCTTTCATTTTGATAAATTTAAATAACTGAATCATGTCCCCTCTGACTCTCCTTTGCTCCAGGCTATACATGTTAAGCCTATTAAGTCTGGTATCATAATCTAAATCTGAGAGTCCCCTTACTAATTTAGTTACCCTTCTTTGAACTCTTTCCAATACAAATATATCTTTCTTCAGATAAGGCGACCAAAACTGAACAGCATACTCCAAATGAGGTCTTACTAAACTCCTATATAGAGGCAGAAGAACTTTCTTAGATTTGTTTGAAATAGATCTATTGATGAACCCAAGCATTTTGTTGGCTTTGTTACTAGCAATACTGCACTGTTGACTAAACTTGAAGTCCTGATTTATACAAACACCCAGATCCATTACATTTTCTGCCTGATTTATGACTGAACCCTGTAAACGATATCTCATACGCTTATTTCCATGACCTAAGTGTAGCACTTGACATTTCCCTACATTAACTGCCATACCCCATTTATCTGCCCACTTAGTAATATGATCTAAATCCTCTTGCAGCTGTTTTACTTGTTCTTCATTTTCGACAATCCCCATAACTTTTACATCGTCAGCGAAACAATTCATGCTTCCAGAAATATATTCATTGATGTCATTCATAAATATAATAAACAAAAGAGGCCCTAAAACTGATCCCTGAGGAACCCCACTTAAAACATCACTCCAATTAGAATGATTTCCTCTCACAACTACTCTTTGCTTCCTACCAGTAAGCCAATTTCTAACCCAAACTAAAGTTTTTCCTCCTATTCCAATGTCAGCTAACTTGCTGAGAAGAGCAACATGCGGTACCTTGTCAAAAGCTTTTTGAAAATCAATATAAACAACATCCACACATTTTTTGTTATCTAAAGCTGAGGTAACCATGTCGTAGAAATGCAATAAATTAGTAGTACAGGATTTACCTTTCCTGAAACCATACTGCAAACTAGTCAACAGACTATTAGTCTCTATGATTGTTTTTCTATTTTCAAGTTGTATATATGCAAAAACAGTGTCTTCATTTATATTTGAAGTAATAATTATAATGGTTTGAAATAATTCAAACTAAATGAACTACTTTAAAAGAGAGAGGCAACCAACTAAAGCAAAGAACACAGTTGATACCAATGAACGCAATAAGAAAATGCGCTGGTAAAGCAGCTTAGTGCGCTTAATACACATTTGAAAGCAATTATGCAATTGCCTAGATAATTCAACTAACTATATATATTAAGCATTTATTTATCAAGAGTTTCATTTAAAACGAGACGTAGTTATATTTTATCATTCCATTTTCGCCAGTTTGGTGAAAAAACAGGCTAATTACTTAATATTCAAAGTCAAATGGTCAGCTAAAGATATTATTTGATTTAGCTGAAATTTTGTATGATAAATAAGCTTGGTAAGAGGCAACTTTTCCACATACAGGCTTTACAAATTTCTCAATTTCGTTTTTTTTCACTTCACCCTACTATGCATGTCTGTCAAAAACAGCCGTTCAATCTTGAAACTGCAATAAATATCCTTCAAAATAATATCAAACACAAGGGTATTGCTTTAAGTTTAAAAAACCATGTGGCAGGGTTGACAAGGTTTGACACAATATGGTAAAAACCACGATTAAAGTCGATAATATAATCTTTTAACAGGGGTCTGACCAGAAGATATTTGGGTCTATTAACGGACGCTTCCCAAAAATCCGATCAAACAAAATGGACCTTTCACAAAATTCTGATAATATTTACTGAATGTGAACATTCAAGTAAAAAAAGAAGTGTAACTTATTAAAACGGCTGATTCTAATCTAGTTACATAGAAGTCGAATCTTTCATTAAAAATTTCAATTTGTGCGCATGTTTTTTTTTTCTTTTTATAACAGTAACCAAGTTTTTCAACATTTATTCATGTGTGCAAAATAAAGTTCAAAAAAGTGGGCCTATGGCCTCACTTTTAATTAGTCAGGTTCTGCCCTGCCCTGCTCCGACACATTGGTCTACTTCAGACTTGTAAAAAATTTACTTAAAAACAATTAATGAACTGAACATTTGCAAAAAAATCTGGGATGATGAGAAGTGTTTAAAGAACCTGATGGATGGGAAATCAAACTGCTCAATTAATTTTTTGATGAACAAATGGAAAAGTACAGATGCGGACTTTGTAAAGTTTTCTGTTAATTGAACAAAAAACTCCAAATTTGTCAGGGAGTGGAGGTCGTCTGCCTTGGTGCAGGTCATCAATTTACGATGCAAATGAAGAAATGTTCTCATAACAAATCAGTAATATTGTGGAAATAAAACAAGTAGTCTTTTGAAAAGTATACTTTTCTTAAAGGCTGTAAATGGCACTCAAAGTGTAAACATCAGCTAACAGGGCCGAGCAAAATATGAACATTAGATTTTTATAAAAACTAATTTTTGGAGCAAATAAATAACATAAAATTAGAGACATCCCGAGTACTCCGTAACTATTTGGTACTTGGCCAAATTTTGATCAGGCATGCGGCCAATACCGAGTTGTTGAAAAAAAAATTGAATATTGTTAAAAGCAGATTTTACAATTAATAAAAAAGCGCAAACATATAATACACTGCAATCATTTACAGTTCAAATTTACAAGTCAAAATTAAATTTTGAGAATAATGAAGTTTGTTATGCTTCAATGGAGTAAATCTTTTATTTTAATGCCCCAAAGTTAATGAAACGTATTTAATAAAAATGGGACAAAAAAGGTAAGTACAGAAAATATGAAATTTTCAGATTATTCAATGGATTTTTGCCAAAAACAAAATTATTTATAAGATGCATAAAAATACCTTTTCTTATAAAATAAAACAATGTAAAAAGCACAAATTTGCAGAATCACTGCAGACACGTGCTTTAACATTACAAGGAATGCTTTTTACAATGCACAAAATGGGAGCTTATGGATTTAAAGACATACGGCAAAGGTCGGATTTTTTTACATTCATTAGCTCACATTTTATGCACCGAAAAAGATATTCCTTGTAATGTAGAAACATGTATCAGCAGTGCTCCTGCACATTTGTGCTTTTAACGTTATGTCATTTGCTTTTAAAAATTATTTACCTTTGGCAGACTAGAAGTTAAATATAGATTGATATAATTTGTTTTAATCCCAACATGATTAATCCTACCTTTTACTTATTCGTTTATTTTAATTTAAAAAATAACTTATTTGTAAAACAAAATCTTTTAAATAATACATAATTAAATTTCAGCTGGAATTTTGTTTTAAAAACTATTATTTGGACATGGAGGTCTATACTACTATTCCAATGAGTTCAAAATTCGTTATGTATGAGTCGGTGGTTCTTCTTAAAACATAATTGAAACTCGGTAACTCGGCAGAGTAGTGAAAGACCGAGTACTCGTACAAAGTGCGACTCGGTACGTCTCTACATAAAATACAAGTTCATCCACAGGTTGGCTTCAAAACTCATGATTATTTTTTCGATTCAATTTCAACACAACTCCACAACTGCACAACAGAGTCACCAAAATAAAATTACTCCTGAAAAAATTTGACGACCGCTCTAATTTCCCAACTATCTCCACTAACGATTTTGCTCAAGAACAGTCCGTTACATATTATAATTTGTAATCCAAGATGTATGATGCAATAGATGCCTTAAAAACATAATACTAAAAAAAATACTTTCACAAAATAGTTTACACACTAACTTATTTTACCAAAATTTCTACCGAGGAAATCTACTTACTCAGAGCAGTTGAAAAATTAACTAAATGGAAATGCTGAAACTGTAACGTTCAGAAAACAAACTCCAAAGCAGTAACCTGATCTTCTAATCTCCAAGCTGTTAAATGCACAATGATGTCGATTATAATTCACGAATATTCAAACATATGTTGTTTCCAGAATAACAACAAATAGGAAGCAAAATAACATGTAACAGCTTTAGTAACAGTACAGCTGTAAACTAATAACGCTTCCATTTAAGCGCTACGGGCAATAAATAATAGTTTTGCGCATGCGTCAAAAGTGTATATAAAAAAATACAATAAAAACAGTTGCAGAAATAAAACTGTGGTTACAGTTTCTAGCTTTACTTCTTGTGCTCAGAAAATGATAGTGTGCTACAGACTGGAGCGTTGCTTCTAGGGGGACTCTACTTCTAGGTGAATGTGAAATCCTCATAGATGGCACTGCGAACGCGAGAACATTACACTAAGTTCCTGTGCAAGTGAAAAATAGGTAATTTTTGCTGGGTCTTCAAATTTTATCCAGTTGTAACAGCTTTCTTTTTTTTAGGAGTGCATTCGGAAACGCGGATCGGTCGCCTCGGTGCAACCGAGCGTTCGGAAACGCTTCGTTCGGAACCGCAAGCGTTCGGAACCGCAAGCGTTCGGAAACGCTTGCGGTGGAACCGGTGAAGTCACTTAACCGCGTTCGGAAATACTGCGGTTGTTTTCTGGCGGTCTAGAGTCCCTATATGAAAACGCAGTTTTCAGAGTTGCGACAACAGCTACGCTCGGAAAGCGCAACCGGTTACAGGGGACTATAGGGTTGCCGCCGAGCTTCAAGATTGGCTCCTTGTTCGCTTTCGAGTTTCATTTAAAAAAATAGTGACAAGCGGGAGCGGGAAGAGCGGCTGAAACGGGTTCTGAAGGATGTAAGCACGCGCCCCGCGGATTCGAAAATGCATGCTGTCAATAACTGAAACGCTCGATTTTGATTTAAACATTAAAAAAAGACAAAATGGACCTGTGTCAGCAGAATTAAAAGCAGATTTTTTTCTTAAAACTTATTCTCTTTAATACGATTAATTTTAAACTAATCAAAAGATTCCGAGACAACGAAAATTATATTATAGTTTTAATTGATTCAAAATGAATAAAGAAATAAAAACTGATTAAGAATATGAAAAAAAATTGAATAAACAACAAATTCGCAACTCCAACGAACTATAGGGGGCACTGAAGTCACTGTCTAATGGCGGACTTAAAACCAAAACAAACGCACATGGTAACGAAGAAAATGCTAAAAGTGTTGTGATTTTTGTTCGTATGTATGATTTTTTCGCTTTATTCATTTGAAAAGATTTTTCAAAGTCTTTTGGTTATTCTGACCCATATAGAAAGAGATTAGAAACCAAAAAGTATTACGAAAGTAAACAATTAATGCAGAACACACAGTAAGTTGTTCTGAAGCAGCCATTTTCATGATGTTTAATTCGGAATTCATAAATTTTTGGTTCGCTTCGAACCAAAATCGCTTCATTTTGTACCGTTTTTTCTATACATTAGTACATATTAAGTTCAATTTCGTGACATTTCCGGCATTTGTTGACATTTTTGTCACATAGTGCACATACGTGGCAGACTGTCAAGAGTAACGTTTAACACTAGATAATTTATTTCTATGACTATATGATTGGATATCCAAAGAAATCATACATTTAATTCATTCGTCATGGAAATGATTTACCTGATATGCGAAATCTTGTCAAGATACATTATTCTTTCACACAATTTTAAAAACCATAACCCTATAAACAGATTTTTGGCGAACTTTTATTTTTTATTGTTCAAATTCTTAACGTTCTTTCTGGATTTTTCAATCTGTTCTGCGATAAATATTTTCAAGAAAATTTATTTGCATACTTTCTATTTCAGTAGGATACTGTAGTAACAAAGGTTATTTAAATCATTTATGTGGAATTAGGTTAAGGAAAAGTGTCCAGTCAATGTTGTTAAGTTCGTTTTTTTTTCTTCATCGAATTGAAAAACTGATATTTATTCAAATTCACTCAGAACAAAATAAATAAAATGTGTACTCACAGTTTATATATGGTGGTAGTTTTCTTTTCAGTTGATTGACCATTATTTCTTTTTACTTATCGAATTCTGTAATCTTACTATCATTTTATTCCACTCATGATAAAAATTAAAAATGGTTCAACAAAAAACGCGAAATCTCGCCAAGGCTACTTTGCTCGCACAATTCCAAAACTATAACCCTAAACAAATTTGGCGAAACCTTTCAGCTGAGAATAAAAGGAATAAAGCAAATTCTTTCTCGGTTAAACATTTTTCATTTTGTTCTACGATAATAAATTCAAGAAAATATTTTGCTTACTGTCCATTCCAACTAAATGCTGCTGTAAAATATGATTAGTTAAATTAATTTAAGATTAAAAAAAACTCATATTCTTACAAATTCATACAAAACAATAAAAAATTTTACCTGGTATAACGTTATCCAATTTTGTTAATCCAGAGTTTTCTTGTTTACGCTTCCACCATTTAATACTTTTTTGAAAGAAATAAGGAAAACTAACATTATTTTGAGAAGCTCGAGAATACTACTAAGGGACGAATTAATTTCTGTTGTTGAAGACGTTCTTAGACATGTTGAATGCGTTACTCAGAACAAACTGACCGCGTTTACGTCAACAGATACACGTGGAGCGCAACGTGGCAATGTTTTAGTTGCATTCGCAGTTTTATAAATCACCGCAAGGTAGCGTATTCGAGCGCTGGAGTTCCGAATATGTTTTTGCTACATTGAATTAAGCTTTATAAAGATTTTTGAACATAGAAATATTTCTTGTATTGATATCAAAAGCCTTACTTCTTTATTTTTATTTTTTATAAAAGGAAAAAAATACAATTTTCTGATTTAAATGGAACAAAGTCTAGCATTAGTTTAAAAATTCCGAAAGGAAATATATGCCTGGGATTCCCACCTACAGGGGGGGGGAGCTGTTAGGAGTGTGGCACATATGTATATGTAAAGGAAAGTTTGAAAGAGTAATACTAGAAATATGTAGAAGCTTAAAACAAGGTATCCTATCCAGGCCCAGATCTATTGGGCCTCAATGCAACAAAATCTGTATAGCCCCTCCCCAGAGACCATCAGTGTATATTTGTAACGTTAAATAAGTCTTAGTGCTAGGTTTTTTTTTTTTTCTTCAATTTCATAGGCCGTTGGACCCCTTAAGACGTGGGGCACCCCCACACTGCGGGGATCCTATCTCGCTCCCCCCTTCCAAAAAAAGAGATTAAGAACCTCTGAATATTTCAATGGTTTAGTGGGTACACCTAGTTAATAGATTAATTTGTATAAAGTTGAAAACTGAAATTATATTAATCAGAGGTCATTTTTATTTGAAACTAGATGCAGATAGAAATATCCAGAAATAAATTGGGAAGTTAAGGGGGGGGGGGCGTGTATTTTGACACATTATATTTTTTCAACATTCGTATATGCATAAGAAACAGATGTCTCCATTGTTTTACATTTATTTCCTGAAAGTACACTATCTATTATTTAAAATTTTCAACATTTTTATACCAAAACAATACTAGAATGAAAGGAGTTAGGTAGTAGACATTTTTTTTAATGAAACAAAATTAAAACATTTCAGAGCACCAAAAAAGGACTTGTACGTACTTTGAATTTTTATGAGAAAGCAAAAACTAATAATTAAAAACTATTTAGCATGAGGAAAACTCATTTATTTCGTGCTAAGTTTTCAGGTCAATAGCATGATATTATTGCTGTGATCTTGTTGTTGTAAACAACATAGATCTCTGTTGTTCAATTTATTTTTTGGTGTTATTGTATCTATAAACTTTATTTAAAACACAAAATTTTCAGCATTTTCATCCGAAAAAGAAAACATTAGTTTAATTAAAAACTTCAGTCACTAATATGCTAATTTTCAAAAAGTGCAACTTTGCTGTCACATGCTTTTTACAGTTAAATCTAAGGAATAATTTATTATTTTTTAATTTCAGCAAAAATATATCCATTTAAATCTGCCAACAGTTTTTTTTTTTTTTTTGTAACAATTTTTATTTATTTTTTTACTTTTTTGGTTCGCAGTATGTGAATTCTCACCTCCATGTATTAGAATTTAATTAATTCAAAATAAATGAAGTAATAAAAAAAAGGGTAAGAAAATGAAAATAAATAAATGAACGACAGATAATGCACATTAGAAATTGCTTGTTTTTGTTTCGGAAAGGCAAGCGTTATAAAGAGTTTTAAATCTAAAAATATTTCCTGTAACCATCTAAAAAGCAATATTACTAATAAAAATGGTTTGCTATTAAAAAAATTGCATGTTTAAGTTTACCCTGTACAATTTTCTGATTTGATTGTGATTAAGTTAAACATTAAATTAAAACTTGAAAGGTAAATATGCAAAGGAAAATTTGAAAGCATAATACTAGAAATAGGTAGATGGTTAAAACGAGGTAACCCCTCCCCCCCCCCAAAAAAAAAGAAAGAAAAAATACCAAGAACCTCTAAATATTTTAGTTGTTCAGTAGGTAATCATGGTTAAAATATTAATTTGAATAAAATTTAAAATTATTACTTTAATTTGATGTAGATAGAAATATTCAGAAATAAATTGAGGAGTTGAGGGGGTGTAATTTTAAACATTACTTATTTTCAACTCATATGAATAAGAAACAAATGTATCTATTGTTATTTATTTATTTCTCTGCATCATACATCTATTACTTAAATTTTGAACAATATTTTCACATCAAAACAATATTACAAAGAAAAAATCATTCACAGCACCAGTAGAGGACTTGTACTTATTTTCAATTTTCATGGAAAAGCAATGTTTACATTTAATTTTGACAGATATTTTAAATACAACTTAGCATGAAGAAAACTCATTTATTCCATACTAAGTCTTCAGGTCATTACCACATAAAAATTACAACCAAAGTCTCTAATGTTCAATTTATTTTTTGGTGTTGTTACATCTGTAAACTTTATTTCAAACACAGAATTTCCAACATTTTTACACGAGGAAAAAAAAAGAAAACAAAGAAATTTTTCTCAACTAGGCAATCAAACTCAAATTCAGGGTACCGAAACAGGATTTGTAGTTTTTATAGATTTTGGGACAAACTATTATTATCAATAACTGCTTAAGTAACAAAATAGGCAAAGATTAATCTTTCTGTTTTCTGAAATGCAACGTAACATCTAATTATGGACAAGTTTAATCAAAATTTTCAGTCACTTATAAACATAGAATAAATTTTGTTATAGGCTTTATTCCCATTTACTCAATCAGGGAGTTTTGATTAGACAGGGCAAAATATACTGATGCTTGTAATTTATTTTCTCTTATACTATTCGTGAAGTAAATTTTTATGAAAAAAAAAACTCCCTTGATTGAAATAAATTGAATTTTTTGTTCAGATTTTTTCATATAGATTGTTATTCCATTCATCACCCCATATCATGGATGGATGAACACGACGTATGTTCTAATATCCTGAAAAATGATTCCAGAACTCAGTCAGAAACAGAACAGGTACACTGACAGTCAGAAGTGGACTAAGATAACAGTTGCTACCAATCCCTTCCAAAATTGGAGCTATTTGCAGTTATTCAAATTCTGTCCTGTAGTTTAAGTGGGGAGAAAAATCTCTTTTTGAGAGGGAGGGAGTTCTGGATAATTACAGGAACAGAATAAGCAGAAATGAACTGTTCATTTAATGCTGAAATAAGGTATAACAATAAACAAACCTAAATACATTTTTCATGATTTTATGTATACCTAAATTTTTTAGCCTTGCTTTAAATACCAAATAATTTATTATAAATCTGAATTGAAAACACTATTTTTACATGACAAACAAAAATAAACCTAAAGAAAGCACTTGATTTACAAAACAAATTCAAAACTCTAAATTTAGAGAATCAAAACAGAATTCCAGCTACTATTTCAAAATTTCTGTTGCAAAAGTATTGTTTGTTTAACCTCTTTACATTTCAATATTATTATACAAATGAATGATAATAAATTTGATAATAAGCGTAACAAATCAGAAATACAGCATTGTCTGTATGAAGAAGATCCAGGAATGTTTTTTAAAGTAGTTCATAAAATTATAAATGGAAAATAAATAAACACACTTTAATTGAAATAGAGCTGTATTTCAACTACTTTGCATTAAGTGTGTTGTAAAGTTTAATTTCAAATAACAGGGTGTTCTAAAAACACATGAAAAAGTAAAACACATATTGCAGGGAATATTTTAATTCATCAATCTCTTTTGACTAGCATAATTGTGTTTTTCATTCATTTATGTACATATTTTTTAGTGTGCATCATCTTTGCTCTTAAGAAGAGAAATCATCAGTTTATGATGACTAAAATAAGTAATGATTGTTCGTGATTCCAAATTTTATAGGAACCGTGAGAAAACTTGCTTGTTTTTCCTGCATTTCACTTAAGAATATCCACAGCAAAATTGTAGGGGTAGGTGGGGTATGTTGGACAGTGGGGCACGTTGTTCAAGTCCCAATTATTTTAATAATATTAATATTTTTTATTTTATTTTTTGACCAACAAATAGCTCCTATGGTCCTACAAATCCTATCACGAAATCACATGGCACAGTTATATTGAACAAATTTTTTTCCAGAAAGTGTTATTTCAGCAGTCCTGAGTAATTTTCAGAAAACTATAAATTAATTTTTTTAATGGTTTCAGTCAAGATTGAGGAGAAAAAAAATTAAACTCCTGTCTTAAACTTTTACCTGAATGCCACTACCTCATCAAAGAGCTCACTTGTGCTTGTGATTGAAAAAGTGTGAGTGCATACTGTAGAAACTATTTATAAACTGTTCTTGTTTGGCTTTAACATATAAATTTAAGTGAAGTAAAAATATAGAGAATGCAATATAACTGATGCTTAAATTTAGATTCTTTAAAATAAAGCCACATTTTTCAGTAAATTCATTTATCTATACCAGATATTTCAGCTGGCCACATGAATCAGTTTTGAAAGCCATATGTTGGGCACCATTGTCTTAGAGCATTTGAATTCCCCTTTATTTCAATGTTCTATTTCCTGACAAAAGTATTGATTTTCTAAAGCCTTTAACAAATTAAGATAATCTCTGATAAATTGAATATTTGTTTATTTATACATTTATTTTTATGAGTGGTTGAAATGAACTCAAATGCAATTGAATTACCTTTTGAGTGGGTGAGGCAAAATCACAAACATGTAATAAATGAATATAAATAATGAAAGAAACATTACTTTTAAAGTGGATGCATTATAATAATAATAGTATAAGAGAAATAAACAACTGATTTAAGGAAGCAGTTACTAAAGACTTTATTTTGCATTGATTGAAAACATCGGATAAATATCAAAATATCCAATATATATCAAAATATCGGATATTTTCGAACCCAGATCTTTACAGATAATCTCAAAAACCCATTATGAGCCTTTATTTTAAAATGCCACACTAGTTAAAATTTAACTCCACATTAATCGAGATAGGATTATTTAAAAATCATTTTTCCACCAAATATCGAAATTTTTACGAAATTGATGTGGGGTGAGAGCTTCATGTACTTTATTTTTCTGCTGATCTAGAAGAGTAGAATTCTTCTAAAGTTTGATTCCAAGAAACGGGTTGTGTCATAATGACACACGATAGACGCGAAACATGTTAATTGTTCATCAAACACTTTTGAATAGATTGTATTTCTTATTCATTTTCTTACATAAAATTATATACATGTGTCCACTTATAATGATCATCTTCTTCCTCCTTAGAAGAGAAATGATCTGTTTACAATAACTAAAGTAAGTAATTACAAATGTACATATTGATCTCCGCGCTGCCTAAACGTAGTACATGCAACCATACAAAATGAGAAAGAAAGCGAGAAGAGCGGAAGGTCTCACTTTCCTCCAATATCTGAAGGCAAGCAAGCCACTATTTTCCTTCTAACCGACATTGCTTATCCCCACCACTTTTCATCACACAAAAAGGTTGGATATAACTTCAAAGCCCTTGCGTAAAAAGTTTCACTTAAAAAATCCTTGATTCAGCATTTTATTATAAAAGTATTGATATTTCAACCCGCAAAACTTTAAATGTACCTAATTTCTGACAAACAAGAGCTTTGTGGCTGGGAGGACTTTTACAATCTCAAAAACCCATGACAACAGTCCTTACCTCAAAGGTAATTCAAAACTTGTTAAAACTTAACTATGTATCAATCATGGCATAATTATTTAAAAATCATTTTCTCAATAAAAATAGAAATTTTTGCGAACCTGAAGTGGGGTGATAGCATGCACTTGATTCTTCAGGTGATAAAGAAATAGCAGGTAAAGGAAATAACAAGGCAACCTAAAAATTAGTAAACCCTAATTAGAGCATAATAAAATGTACCAACACACTACTTGAACTGAACTTAGAACACCTCAGTTTTCTGTTTATGATGCAACACACAGCGACTGGCATGCTTGTTGAATAAAAAGGAGTAAATTACCAAAATAACCAAAACTACCTACATTAAATTTTTCATAAAATAATACATTTTAAATTGGCTCGCTCAACCTAAAAAATCGATAAAAACTGTACTGTGTGTCAAGCAAGTGTTGCACTTCATATTCACCTCAAACGCTTTGGCAAATTCATGTGGTCACATTAATTTCATAATCGAACTGACATTTTTTTAAACAAATTTTAACTAGTAAACATTTAGCAGAATATCATAACAAAACGTTTCCATAAATCAAAATGTTATTTAAAGATACTGCCAGCAAGCACTGAAAGTCCTATAATTTATAAGCATTTTATTTCCTCTGCATCTCCTTTCAAAAAACAAAAATTTGACACTGTAAATACTTACGTTGCATAAAGTGAAGATTGCTTGAAGGAACATGAAAAACGATACATTAGTCAATTTTTGTCTAAGAAATGATCAGGAAAAATAAAAACCTTAACATTAAAACATAAGTTAAAATGGGTTTTAATATCAAGTCAAATTCGTTTAAAATAAAAATTTCCGCAGCATAAAGCATTTATAATACAAATCACAAGTTAAGATCTCTTCACATCACAAGTGTATGTTTTGTTTACTTTCACTCGTCGCCAAGCACGAAATTGATCGCGCCAAACCGAATACAGAGATCTATCGTTAAAAAAATTTAATTTACACAATTTAAACATTTGCCTTGTCTTAAAGTGTTGTTTTTCAATAACGTTGTGATTGAAATCATCGATTTAACAGAAAAAATAACTATAAAAGACCCAAATACAGTGTCAGGATGGAATTTTAGCACACCGGAACACACGTTCTTGATATAATTACGCGATAGTTAAAGAAATAGGAATGGACTCACTCAAGTAAAGCTACACAAGTATAATTTGAACATTGTAGAACAGTAATATGAGCATTAAAATCCTGGACTCGCCTTTAATTTTTCAGATTCTGGGTTTTTCCACAGCACTGTCATACGCTCCATGTTAATCCTACGGGAGAAGAAGAAACCTTGCCTCAGGCGGTCTTCGACCAATAGGAAAATGATACCGCGTTGTCGCAACTCTGAAAACTACGTTTTCATATAGGGACTCTATGGCGGTCGACTTGGTAGCAACCTGTGGCACCGCTGTCTGGAAGCGGTTAGCGAGATCAGAAACGTCACAAAGTCTGTGTTGGCCAATCCGGTCGTGTTTCATGTTTTGATCGTAACGCACGTGACTTGCCTATTATGAAAGTTACGCGTTGATTGGAGTGTCGTTTGCTGCTGAACTAGAACTACCGCGTTTTAAACCACGAGCGTTCGGAAACACAGCTGTTCTACCGGAATTCCTAGAGAAATTCCAAATACGTCAGAACCACACCGGACTAACCACGCGGTGTAACAGGTGGATCGTTTCCGAACGCAGCCAAATTCAATACATGGCCCCACTCAATACTGTAATATAAGTGACAGCGCCATTGAGTGGGGCCATGGCCATGTTCAATAATAACAAATTCAACCACTTTTATTTGGTAATGCTTGCTTGCGAAAATTAATCAAGCCTCGTGAAAATAAGTGCTTTTAACTCATGGACGTTTAATTCTTTTTATTTAAAGGATCAACTTCTGGTACATATACAAATTCAATGCAGAGAAATTCTTCATTTGCAGTTTATTGCTTTGAAGAAAAGATTGATACCTGGGGGCAGAACGAGTCCCCCAAGAGAGCGTCAACTTTGACTCTCAAAGAGCGCAAAAAGAATAAATACATAAATAAATAATAATAATAACAATAATAATATTAAATAAAAATAAAGAAATTTAAAGAAAAACGAAGACCTCAAAAGAAAAAAGAACAGAAATAAAATCAACCCCCAAGGGCACACAGGTTTGAGGGTGCATAAAAAAAACCGAGGCGCACATGTTCGAAATCACCTGTCATTGTCAAAATCACCAACTTTTGGCAGTTTTAACATAAAGTAAAGGGCGGAAACGGGGTTGAGTCTCCTTTCTCAATATTTTTTTTTTTTCACAATTGAAGTCAATTTTGGTGATGTTGAAGAGTGAGGCTTCTTCCCGGAAAGTTTCTGAAACTGAAGCTTGATTTGGCGCAATTTTAGGCTTACGAGTTGGTGATTGATGACGTTTTAAGGATGGATTCAGAGGCACTCTCTGGAAATTTTTTGGAATTGAAGTGCGAAAAACAGTTTAAGATAACTTTGATCACAAAATGAAATTGATAGTCTTAAAGCAATTTGAAATGATCTTTGGTGGTATTAAAGATAAGCGTGGAGATAGAAAATTCTCCTCTCCTCTAGGGAGAGGCAGAGTCCCTATATGAAAGGGAATCTAGGGAGGGGCAGCTACCCTTCGCTCTATTCCCCTTTAGCTATGCCCAAGCCCATGCTTTTACATTAAATTTCTAGAGTAAAACGTGAATGTATAAAGTTGTGAATTTAGCTTGAAAATATTTATTACATGTGTAGAATTCAGTGGTCAGTAAATATCCAACCTTTTCAACTACAATAGGAGTTTTGAAAAAATAATTAAAGTATTACAGAGAGAAAATTCTTTACAAAATAAAAAAAACTGAATCCGACTCAAAATTTTGGATAACTACTATCCACCTTTCTCTCTCTGTTCTATCTTTTTTGAAATGCCTTCGGTTAAAAAAAAAAATGTACTGCGTTCGCAGCCAATCCGACCTTCGTGGTCTGTTGTCCAACTAGCCCATATATATAAATACAGCATTGGCATTTTCGCCATTTGAAATGAAAGAAGATCAGTCCCTGAAATTACAATAACACAGATCTAATTCAATAATCTAGTTTCGGAAAATAGAGCTACAATCAAAATATATAGTGAAAAAAGCTGCTTTTGTCGTACAATTTTGTTCATAACGAGTAAATTTTTAAAAACAAAGGAAAAAATGAGTTTTCGCTCTGAATATTCAAATTGAAATCCATAAATATATATATATATATATATATATATATATATATATATATATATATATATATATATATATATATATATATTTATATATATATATATATATATATATATATATATATATATATATATATATATATATATATATATATATATATATATATATATATATATATATATATATTTATTTATTTATTTATTTTTTTTTGAGCAATCACGATTGCTTATTGCTTTCATTTGACTGCTTTGATGTCCTATCATTTTATTTTCTCACCGCCACCCTCCGCACCATCATCACCGTCGACCGGCTCCTCACGGTGCTGCTCCTATAGCGAAAGCCGTCTCCAGGTTGCATCCATGTCCTACACACACTCGCATACATACACAACTACACACACGCACATACACACACATACAGACACACACACATACAGGCACCTACACATACACACGCACATACAGACACCTACACATACACACGCACACAAACACATACACACACATACATACAAACACCTACACATACACACACACACAAACACATACACACGACTACCCACACATTCATGCCTGCACACAGACACAAACATATATGCCTACACACATACACATACCCCGCCCCCACGCACACAAACACTCATACACACATTTACCCAAACACTCATGCCTGCACACAGACACAAGCACACATGCCTACACACGGACACAAACACACATGTCTACACACATATACACATATCCCCTACACACAAACACACATATCCCCCCACACACAAACACACACGCCTACATACACACACAAACACTCGTGATTGCAAAAAACATAATTTGAATTCAAATGTCAAAATTCAAATTAATTTTTAATTTTTATTTTTTTCTTATTTGGCACTTATCCCGGCTCTCAGCAGTTCGTAGCCTAAGCATTTTGAGCTTATTGAGAGCGTGGTTTATTTGAAATACAAAAGTGTACGGCCCCACTAAAAAAATACTAGCAAGTTGGACTGAGGTGGTATTTTGCAGATAACTTAAATCACTGTACAAAACGCATTTTAAGTATCAAGCCTCTCATGATAAAGTTTTGTTTTATTCCCATTTTTACTCACAAACATGTTTAGAAGTACTATTGTGATTTTCCAAGACAATTTTTCAAATATTTCACTTTATTTTTAACTTTTCCTCTACGTGAAACTTATTTCCAACGCCAATTTATTTTCTCCACTAGGCTGTAACTTTCGTGATGATATTTTTATCCAAAAAATAAATTATATAAAGGGTGTTTTTTTAGAAATATAGAACTTTAGGTTCAAATAAAACACCGTTAAATGATGTAAATTGCCATGAATTTGGCTTTATTCGAAAGATGATTCTTTGCCATTTTTATTTAAATGTGATTTCTGGTATATGGCCACCCACTTCGGCTGGCTTGGAGAAAGTCTATTCGGGAAATCCAATTTTCTATCACTTTTTGCAGCAATGGGGGCCGTATGTGAGTGATATGTGGCGAATGTTCTCGTACAAGGTGTCAATCGCCTGTGGCTTATCGGTGTAGACCTGAGACTTCACACAGTCCCACAAAAAATAGTTCAGCGTAGTTAAATCGCATGATCTCGCAGGTCAATTCACGGGTCCATTAAGCGAAATCATTCGTTCACCGAACGTTTCTTTCAATAAATCAATTGTGACACGCGCTGTGTGGCATGTTGCACCGTCCTGTTGTCTATTCATGATGAAATAGCAAATCAAACTAAACACAAAACAAGTAACAACTATCAAATTGGCCCACAGATCAAACAGTGTTCTCGATTTAAAGTTCTATACCTCTTTAAAAAAAAAAAAAAAAAAAAAAAAAAAAAAAAACAACTTTTATATAAATATTTCACAGTGGCCATTATGAAACTATATCATGTTTATGCATTTATTAACTTTTATTGCCATAATTTCTTTTATGTACTAAATCTTTTCCTAAAAACTTTTTACACTTACATTTTTGCAGATCGGTAATCTTAATGATAGATACTACGATATTCCTAAATAACATTTATGCGATTCCGATTATAGTCGGTGGAGTTTGTGCAAAAACATTTCACTTCCGGATACCAGTATGAAATTTTGTACAGCACCTATGTTCATATAAGAGATCAGAAAAACGCCGGGAGGCAATTGAATGGAGGTCTAAAGACCCCTGTGGTGACGTCATCAAAATGGCCGCCATGTATCGGTTAGTACGTTAGTTTAACTGCTTAGAACTACATAATAGGTCATAATTTTGTAAAATTCAAATACATTATCTGAAAGCCGTTTAAAAAAGCTCTTCAACAGTGCTTAGTTTTATTTTCTAAGAGTGGTACCCGCACGGCTTTGCCTGCAGTAAAAAAATTAAAAGATCATTTGATTCGCCTGTATATTTACACACAATGGATTATGAATTTTTCGCCAATTTGCTATGTTAATTTACTCGGCCATTTTATGGTTCCTTCCTTCCTTCCTCAGTTGCAAGACAGCCCTGGGTGGGCCCTGGCCTTCAACAATTTTTTTTGTGTTACGGTTCCACGTTATGATAATTTGGTAATTTACTCGTCCACGTTATGATAATTTGCTCGGTAAAATGTTTTTAAAATTGAAATAGAAAAAGAATAAAATCAAATTTTCTAAAAATTGCTTCGAGGTGCACACCCCCATGCTATAAACTAATTCTTTGCCGAATTTCGTGAAAATAGGCTGAACGGTTTAGGCGCTATGCGCGTCACATTGAGACATCCGGACAGACATCCCGACAAACTTTGAGCTTTATTATTAGTAAATAAGACAAATACTTTAATAATTATTACAATATCAACGTGAAAATTGATAGGAAAATAATGACTTTCTTGTATTCGCCGATAATGGAGTAAAATTTTTACTGTTATACCTGCATTATAAAAGAACCTTTCCAGTTTCATTAAACTTAAATTTGTACTTCATGTCTTAACACCTTTTGTCAGTATTTTACCTGTATACTGAATGAAAGGAAGGTTAAAATGCAGACATAATCAAATTCACCGCCCGAAATGGATCGAGGACTTAACAATTAATGCTAGCGTATAATAAAACAATTTTGTTAAACATGCTTACATTTTAAACATTTAAGAGAAATAGATGAAAATTACACGTTTTAATACAAATAAAAATACCTGTTATAACGAAAACTGTAATAAGTTTTTTTAAGGATCGTTTTACGTATTGCATTGACCCCCACAACTGCAAAGAAGTGTACAATTCAGACCTGATCTGACTCATTGACAGCGTGTAGACATCTTTTTACACTTGCATGATATAAGTTCCTGTAATTTCTCAATTGTTATTTCGGGGTATGCATACCAAAGAGGTTCAAACTCTTCCCCAATTTTTTTCCATCCCCACAGGCATGGATCAAAGAGCTGAAAATTTTGCTGAAGACATTTTGTCCATAGTGAACACTGCAACATTGCTTTCTTTAGGTGATGCAGAAGAACGTTGCTAGATGGTGGAATACATTCAACTGGTCTGTTTTGCTGGGTGAAGAAAATTCTCCTAGCAGCATTTACGGTTTCCACTGAGCTTGATGAATGATACGTCAAGACGACCGAAGCGCTGAATAAGTAGGAAATGCTTATTGTCTTCATTGATGCCTTCGGGTACTAGTACAAAAAAACTTTGTCAACATCTCTAAACGCCATCCACATTTTCCATGCAGTACCTAGTTTTACCAATGCTGGCAAAACTAGACACCGGATAAACTCATGTAAAGGCATGGAAAAAAGGCAGAAGATCTGGTACACCTTGTGGAACTTTACGGTGCAAAACGTGGATGAAAAGATACCGCAGATATTCTCCACTTCCATACTCTACCCATAGCTCTTGCAATTTCGGAACTCGGAATATAGCAATCACTACATCATCCTTGTCAACAGTTTTCACGGTGATCTTAGACTGACCCGAGTATTTTATTGTATGCTGCATATAAAGGAATAGCATCGCATCGGCTTCTTCGTGGGATACAGGAGACATGGTTTCAAAATTGTTCTTGACTGAAGCAATTACAGTGTCTGTAGGTGCATACAACCTGCTTCCCATCTGGTAGATCCATCTTCACGAGATTTTCTGCCAAAAACTCGAAAAGCTCCTCTTTATTTTTATCTTTCGCATGAAATTTAGTAAATGACTTTGGTCTAAAAGCACTGGTTAAATACTTATTCTTGGTCCAGATCCTCTCGATTGTCTCGTGTCGCTTTTCAAACTTCCTTTTGAATAACGGTCAAAAACTAAATCTACCCTATGAACGCTTTTTAGTCTCATTAATATGTACGACTTCACAATCTGATCGCAGTGTTGTTGGACAGTTCGAGTAGACTGAGGAAAAAGCATGTGAATCAGTGCAGCCCCATTAATGAAAAATTTGGTTCTAGAATAGCTGTCAAAACCAGTCCAGTAGATTGGACGATACAAGAAACTACAACGGACTTTTTTCTTGGTTTCCTAAATTTGCCAAGGTTGGATATAGAAGGTGGACACGAGCTGTTTTCATGGGAAAAAATTCTTTTACATCCATTTCAGTTGCTTGGCCGGCAACATATAGCTTAGCAAAAAGAGTGCTGCTTTCCTCAAATCAACAATGTTTTGCTTGTCTTTGGACTGAACAGAAATATTTTCTGCTCACCAAGAGGAGATTGTTTCTTTTAATAACATCATGTATGGATAATTTTCTTAACACTAAGCGATCTTCTGCAAATGTATTGAATTGGCTTGCGCTGACATCACAGAAATGGCACTTTTTTCCGAGAGAATTATTTTGTTGCTGTTTACTGCAGTTAAATCGTCATCTTCGAAAGGATTCCCGTGTTCTTCAATTGTTTCAACTAGGCTGGAAACATGAGTTTCATATTGAATTCAAAAGCTTCTTGTATCTTTATGTATCTAGTATCTAGCTTTTCAGTAGTGACGTCAGACTTCAGGCTTTGATTTTCTTCAAACTCCCAAATCATGCGCACAACTTACGATTCAGCAACGATCCATTGTAGTAATGAAGCCTCATATGACTTAAACGGGGTAGATAAGTTGATGATTTTTAAATTAATTTGTTGTTTTGCTCATGCAAATGATCGTGTGCCATCCTGGAAAATTTCCTCTCAGTTTTGGAGCCAGATATATTCCCCCTATGAAACTCCTGGAAAATAGCTGGATGTATCTCTGGTAACTGCTTCCAATTGAACAGAAATACTGAAGGCCATCGGGCATAATTTGTATGATCAAGAGCAAACATCTGTGTTCTCAAGAGTGACAGTAAAACCCGAGAAATTTCCTTGACGAATAGTGCGCACCAGATTTAAAAGTATACATTCTAGCTCCATGGTGATCTTCCAGTAAATGTTTCGTTTATATCTTTTCGATTTTGATACGCTTTCTCTAACAGAACTTGGAGAGTGGTTACTGCAAAATCGTGAGCGTATCGACTTCTCTTCACATGCGAAACTTTGAATGTTCCTTCTGCTCTTCCCGATGTTGTTACATGAGTTTCTATTAGGAGTTCAGTTCATCCGCTTCCTTCAAGCCATTAACCTACTGCAGATGAAGCAGCCATTTCTATGTGGAGACCACCTAACATGACAAACTTTTTATTTTCGCCATACTCATTCGGCATAGCCCTCTGAATCAATTTTAGCAGAGCGCGTAGATGGGAACTAGATTACAAACAGTAAATTCATTAAATATTTTACTTTTTCAAACGCACATTAAAGAAATGATTGCAAGTTATGTTAGTATTTTGAGGTCACATGGAACAAATGAAGGAGAAAAATTTATTCTAAAAAAATATTACGAGTTTTTAATATGTTTTGCTTATTAAAAATGACGTAAAGGAATGAATACAAGCTATATGATAATTTTAATGCTAGATGGAACGAACAATCGAAGTTATCGATTTCAAACCTTAATATATTTATATGACTCACCTTTATTTGATATTATTTGCTACAGCATTAACCAGTCAAATATTCAGTTATTGAAAATTATATCTGAACAATAAACATATCACTATGGAATTTGCTGAGAACAGCAGAACTGGAAAGAAACGAGCTAGGCCGACTGCAATCCAAAGTTACAACTTGTTGGCGGGAAAAAAATCGAGTAGTCGTTCTGATTCTTGCCGCTAGACGGAAGTCTTTCGCACTTGCAAGAGAAGTGAATTATTATGGGACAATACATATGTGTATTTAATCCTGTATACTAAGGTACCTGGTAAGGAATTTTTAATTAAAAGTTTCACTGCGGGTTAGATGCGGCGGAACATTTGGAACAGTTCAATGAGAATGCCTCCCCCCGCCCCCTGCAGTTATGTTAATGCAGTGAAATTTTTAAAACTATTTACTTAGGGGGGGGGGGGACAAATGCATATTTTTCTAGTTTATTTTAGAGCTTTTATTTAGTGTACCTATTTTTTTTTTACAGAAGAATGATTTCTAATGGCGTTTTGAGCAGTTAAACGAAACTTTTCACCTTTTCACGATAGCCATTTTGATGACGGAAGTTTTTATGTCTCTAAAACTACTTGACTTCAAAGGAAATACAGTGGCTCCCAAAAGTCTTCGTACACCTACGACTTTCAATGAAATAGGCCCCAATCAATTAGTTAGAATTAATATTTCGGAATAGGTATTTAATTATAAGATCTATGATCAATTTTTAACAAAAATACATGAAAAGTTTTTAAAAAATATTAAAACTTAATTTTTTAAAAATCAAAAACCAAAAAGTGCCGGAAATTTTATCTCACAAAAGTCTTTGTACACTTTATAAAATGTCTATATATTATTGAATAATCTAACTTTTGATTAAGTTATTAATTAGTAGAATATCATACAGTATTCATAACACCTTTTAAACGTCTGGGAATAGATTTCATTCTTTTTCTTTCTTTTTTTTGCGTAATTTCTGAGTAAGTGTTCTACCGCACTTCGATTCTTACTGTTTCTAGCTCTATTTTCGTTTTAAAGCCCTATTTTCGTAATCTAGCCTCCAGATATCTCTAAATACGTTACATTAAGTTAAAATCTGACGATTTAGGGGTTATTTTCTAAACTTTAGGACAATTTTCGTGGCACTAGACGCAAATGTTGAAAACCGAGTGCTTCTTATCGTTATCTTGATAAAAAACAAAGTTGTTTCCAATAACCAAATTTTTGGCTAAGAGTTCAAAATTGGTTTTTAAAATATTTAAAGGAACAGCATGATTCATTATTTCATCAAAAAATAACAAACTGCCAAGTCCTGATGCTGATATGCACCCTCACACTAGAATATCCCCACTGTCCTGATTAACTGATCCAAATAAGTTCTTAAGATTAAGTGCCTAATTTTTTCTTCTACTTACAGTTATACAACAATTTAATCAAAAATATAAAATTAATTTTTATCTGTAAGTAAGACGTGATTCTAAAACGTTTTTAGCTTATTTATAATTGATTTTGCGACGAAAAGCGTAAGCTTTCTGTTTTTCGCACGGCTAAGAAAATTTCTGTGGGAAGAGGTCCCATTTAATCCAGCTAATCAGAGAACTTGGCGAACAATTTTAGGTGAAAATTAAATGTAATATGTTTTATTTAACTCTGCAGAAACGTTTACAGCACTCAAATGTGTATTTTTCATAAATTTTTTAACTTTAAATCTCCGATCACGTTTTGTCAACTTTGCCGGTTGACCTTTTCTTTCCTTGTTTTTGGTCCGATTCCTTTCTTTAAAGCATTTTATCAAGCATTTTACTATACAAACAATTAAATTAACTAGTTTAGAGATATTTCAAACCAATTTACCGCTACTGTGGGAAAAAATTCAACTTTTGAATGGTGTTTGCGGTTTTTTACGAATATCAGCCATTTTACACTAATAAGCACAATATTAAGGAATAAATAAACAAAAAATCAAAGCCAAATGACTTAAAAGGGTCAACACAATGCAAAAATATTAATAAAACTGCATATGATAATTTTAATCATGAATTTATTCGAAAATATTTGAGTGTACGATGACTTTTGTGGAGTGTTATTTCTCTGTATCTTCGTTTTCTGACCCGTTTCAAAAAGAAGATTCGTGAATATTTTGAAAAAACCATTAGGTTGTATTTAGAATAATATAGGAATGATGTGAAAAAATATTGGACTTCATATTCGAATTCAGTTTCGAGTTATTTTGGTTTTACTAAAAAATTTCAAAGTGTACGAACACTTTTGGGAGCCACTGTATCAGTCTCTATTAAGTAGCTCTTTTAAAGCTCTTTCAGATGATACACATTAATACTACAATATAAAGATCTGTAATGTAGTTCTAAGTAGTTAAACGTGCGTACTTATCTTTCCAGGCAGCTATTTTCATGACATTAATTGTAATAACTCTTAAACTATTTGTGATAGGAAAGAAATTCAATCACTATTAAATAGCTATTTTAAAGCGCTTTTAAATGATATACTTTAATATCACAATATTAAGATCCATAATAGAGTTCTAAGCAGTTAAACGAAAGTACATGTCTTAAAAAGGCGGCCATTTTGATGACGTCATCACAGGGGGTTCATGACCTCTGATCAAATGCCTCCCGGCCGGATTTTTGTTCTTAGATATGTACATAAGCATTGTGCAAAATTTCAGACTGGTATCCGGAAGTGAAATGTTTTGGGTATTTTTGTCACAAACTCCACGGACTATTAGGCTTTGTGCCCACTACACCTCATCTGTAAATTCATTGCACTGCTGCCGAAAAACTCTATATGTGTGTGTGTGTTTGAGTTCATACCGTGCGTGTTTGTGTGTATTTTGCATCTACAATTAAGAGATGCAAGCAAGAAAAAGAGAAGTATATAAAAAAAGTACATGTAGTTTTTCTTCTAACGGGATTATAATTCGTATTTTTACTGCAAAATCGATGTCGAATAATTACAGAAAGTATATCTTCCGTTTCACTGGATAGGTTATTATGATAAAAAGTGATAGTATTTGTCACAATAGGCCGAGCACAGTTACTTTTCTCCATCAATGCCGTGCAATACCACAAAAAGCATTTTATCAAGTCATTCATATCGATATAAGGTAGTTCCTTCAGACATGTCTCTCAAGCTCCAGTTTGCCTTCCAAGGAAAAATAAAGATCACACTAGGAATGGCTCCAAGCACTGCAAAAGGACGTTTCCGCTAGCAGTCATCTTCATTATCAGATATGATCCCTATCCTGTTTCCTATGCAAATGACGGATATCATCACTTCTTACTGCAGCAGGTCAGAAAGATGGTTACCAGAGCCATCCCGAACAGCAGGTACAAATGGCATGGTCCCAGTGTGAATTTATTTTCGTCAGAGACAGCTTCATTATCGTGCACCAGATCACCTAATCCTATAGTAGTTAAAGCGACGAAGCAGAAGTACGAGCTGTTCAAGAAGTTTTAATTTCCCAGTATGTAAAACGCACGGGGCTTCCACAGGTGTACCCGAGCACAGTCTCAGTGGGAGTTGGTTACCGTCAGAGATGGTTTCCGTATGTCATCGAATTTGATTCCTATCCTACTTCTTACGTATCCTACAGATTTCATCACTTCTTCCAGCACCATATCAAAAGAGGTGGCCAGCAGGACCATCCCGAACAACAGGCACAAAGAGTGAAGTCCCAGTGTGAGTTATTTATCACCAGGGATGATGGCCGTGTTTGATTTCAGTCATCTTCGCGCCTTCGTCATCAGATATTATTCCTATATCCTCTTTCTCACGCCACCTGACGAATCTCATCACTTCCTCCTGCAGCAGGTTAGAAGACATCACGAGCAGGGACATCCCGAATAGGAGGTACAAAGAGCACAGTCCCAGTGTTTGTTATTTAGCACCAGGAGTGACCACCGTGTCTGATTTCAGTCATCTTCGTCATCAGATATAATTCCGATCCTCTTTCCCACGCACCTGACGGATCTCGTCACTTCCTCCTGTACCAGGTTAAAAGACATCGCGAGCAGGGCCATCCCGAACAGGAGGTACAAAGAGCATAGTCCCAGCGTGAGTTGGTTGTCGTCAGAGATAACGGCGGTACCGGGCACCAGGTCACCAAATCCTATGGTAGTCAAGGTGACGAAGCAGAAGTACGAGCTGTCCAAGAAGTTCCATTTTTCCCAGAATGTGAAAAGCACGGCGCCCCCACAGATGTAGCCGACCACCAGGGCCACGCAGAGCCACATAGGCACGCTGACTTCTTCGTCGTCCTCTAGGCTCTCGTTCATGTCCCCCTGCGAGTAGGAGTCGTCACCCTCCAGCATGTTTAAGTTCGTGTCTTGGTAAGCCTGGTCTTGCTTCCAAAGTAACCTATGGGAGAAAGAGCATCAAAATGAATAGAAACAAAATACAGTTTAACTTCCATATATCGAACTTGCACATACTAAAATTGTCTATACATCGAACTCCCAGCAAATTTCCACGTCCATTATATTGAAAAACTAATTCTATATGTCGAAAAAAAAATTCTATACGTCGAAAATTTTTTTTCGAGACATTCGGCGATTTCGTCCCCCTTTAGACTGTTTGCCCCACAAAAAATGAAGGATATCTCTCTTGAGAAAATGAAGTTCAATAATGGTTGGTAGGAAAACTAAAAGGAAGTTGGGGTTAGGAGGGATTTACAGATAGGTTGTTCTTCCGTTCTGAAGTTCTAAAATTCCCTCAAGTTCATTTTCAATCATGGTTGAAACCAGCAATATAGTAAAATCAGTTTCAAACTGTTTCTTTTGTCTGCTGATTATCATTCTTAGACTTTTTAGCTTCAGAAAAAATTATTCAAATTAAATTTTGCTGTATACATTCTTTTTAAATTTTTACTTTTCTCTCTATTATATTGTCAAAACAAAATCCTTCAATAATGCAGATAAAGTTGAATTGCCGAAGAATGAACATATTAGAAGGCACAAAAATTTCATCTCTGGTAAATTTAAGATTTCCGCAAGCAGAGGGTCTACTGTATTACCCCTCATTATCCAGCATGCCGCAAAATTCAGTGGTCACCAGATTTTCAATAACACTTCCCTGGTCCTTTCCGGCGTGCCGAAGAAATCGAGGTTAGGGGGGAAAATAATATAAAAAAAAAAAGTTCAGCTTAAAAATGAATGTATAAGTTCTACACATATCTTATTAATATTAGAAAACAGTTTAATTTTGTAAAAATATTTACTAACAATGTCATTTGGTATTTTAACAAGAAAAATATTGTTTAATAACGAATAATTTTAAAAATATTAAATTAAAACTGAGTATGCAAACATTTAAGCAGTAAGCAGTGTTGCCAGATTGGAGGAAATTTTCCCATTTTGGGGAAATCTGGTGCTCTCTGGGGAAATTTTGGGGAAATGGGTTTTGGGGGGAATTCTTTGGGGAAAATTTTTTTTCTTGGGGAAAACCTGGGGAAAAAAACCCTGGGGGGAGGGGAAGAACTTTTTTCGTATTTAGATTCGCGTCAAGAAGTAGTAGTTACATTGTTTGTATCAAACAGCGTTGGTTTAGCTTTGCTCAACTTTATGGAATTCGCATTTCGCATTATGTGGAATATTATGCTACGAAATTCGCATTAATGTTCTGCGTGAGTAACTAGTTGATACGTGAAACAGGTAAAAATAAGTATGATGAAGAATGTTCTTGGATAAATATATGCAAAAATCATAGTTTAAATATACTTACAGAAGCAGAGAAGTAAATGCAAGTAGAAAAAAAAAACATTTGGCTATTTCTTATCTTTCGGTCAGGCGCTTATGACTAATGGCTCCCGCACGGCTTTGCTCGTAGTAGAAAATTAAAAAGTCTTTTGGTTCCCCTGTATATTTAGAAATAATGCATGATGAATTTCTCGCCAATTGGCTTGTCCACGTTACGGTTACGCGTTATGATAACTTGGTAATTTACTCGTCCATCTGATGATAGTTTTGCTCGGGAAAATGTTCTTAAAATTGGAATAGAAAAAGAACAAAATCGAATTTTTGAAAAATCGCTTAAAGATGCACACCCCCATGCTACAAACTAATTCTTTGTCAAATTTCATGAAAATCGGCCGAACGGTCTAGGCGCTATGCGCGTCACAGAGATCCTGACAGACAGAGAGATATCCATCAGACAGAGAGATTTTCAGCTTTATTATTAGTAAAGATAAAGATAAAGAAGACAAAAAAAAAAGAGAAAAAATGGGAAGAAAAAAAAAGTTGGGGAATTCTATAAGAAAATTTGGCTATTTGTTGAAAAAAAATTCAACAGACAAAAATATTAGAGGAAGTCGATTCATTTTATGAAAATATTAGTGGAAAAATAATTTTTGAATTTGGGGAATTTTGATAGAAAACATCGCTTTTGGGGGAAAAGTTGGAAGGGAATTGGGGAAATCTGGATTTGACCATCTGGCAACACTGGCAGTAAATGATCGCCCCTAAACTAGTGCTAAAAAATTGTCATAACTATTCAATAAATAAAAATTAAATTTACCTCTCTAAAAGGAACCTAAAATAATTTATTTAAAAAAAATATGAACAAATCGCAGTAACGATGATTGTTTCTGAATTGAATATTTTGTTGGCATACTAGAGGACCCGACAGACGTTGTTCTGTTCAAACTTTGTAAATTGAAAAATTAAAAAATTTGAATAAACTATCAAGTGTTTGAACCATTTTGTTGAAAAAAATAAGTAAAAAAAAATGTTTTAAGCTGCTTGGTTTCAGAATGCGTATATTTTAATATAACTTGATATATCTAATGCCCACTGAGCAGTTGTTTTGTCAACTTTTTTCTCCCGTACTTGATGGTTTGTTCCTTCAGCCATACTCAAAGGATAAAGAGCGTTCTAGGATATAAAGTGCAAAAATCTGACTACCCATCTAGAACGAACGGGAAATCCCGCTGCAACGTCCCCCGTAGGAAAAATAATAAAACAATCGAAAGGATATCGTTTAAAAAATGATAAAGGTAAAAACAGTTCTCTGAATAAGCGAAAATCACTCTCCCCCCTCCCGATGTAAAATAAACATTCTTCAGCTAAAATGACTAAACACTCTTTAAAAACGAAAAACAGTTCTTTGCAATTTGAAATATTTCGCCAAATAAACAAAAAATACAATAAATTACATTAACATTAGCTTTAAAATGTAAACAAATGATCACGCAACTCTATTGTTTATAGCCAAAGTCGCCAAGCCACCACGTTACTGTAATCCAGCCGATCAGTGAGCAAAGCTAACTCCGACCGATTAGCGGTCCGATCTTTTGAACGAAAACATTTAAAACTTCATGTATTGCCTAATTTGTTCTTTCCACCAACGATAAAGATCTTCTACTGCACTGATCTTTTGTGTACAGAACTACCCTGTTGTAATTTATCTGGACGAAAATAAAATACGCTTCGTCTTTAAATTCCATCATCTTTTCCTTTAATAATATGCTAATTAGTTTCATAATCCTTAAAGTATTCTTGACATTGGTGCCAAAACTCAGATGGATTTGAGCCGAGAAACAAATGTTACTAGGTACGGCACTTTCTGATCATTTGGTTATGAAAACCTAGAGCCGCTATATAGACAGGCCGACGCATCAGCTTAAGTTAAGCCATTTCGGATCGGATTTTTCATTGTTGCATTGCTTGGGTTACCACAGCAAAGTTTCAGATTGCGCCAAAATTGCAGAAAATAATATTTTACTAGCTGCGTCGCCCGGCTTTGCACGGTGCACCTCGAAAATAATAGTTATGTCTAGTGGCGCGTGTTCAACAATCAGGCTTGAACAAAAAAAAAAAAAAAAAATCGGTAAAACTTTGCGGCAGATTGCGGGAAAATAACCAAAAAGTAAACATTTTAAAACCCCCGATTGCAGGAAAAGCCTCATAACATAAACCTTTTTTTTTTTTTTGTTTATATTCGAGGAAAAAAATGGCAACACATCTTTCATCTCAATGATTTTCTTCACGCTATACATTTTAATAAAATCGTTGTTGCGGAAAGTTGAGATGAAGCACTGAATAATAACTTGAATGGAGGAAAGCCTTCGAAAAATATGGATTTTATTTTGAAATCTAAGAGTCATAATTAATAATTTTTAATTGATATCTCCGCTAATTATTATCGGAGGATTATGTTAAATAGCCAAACATGAAGACGGGAAGATGACGAATCCATCGATACCTGGTTCGATGGTCAGTTCACTGTCGTTCGGGAGAAGAAGCTTGGACATAGATAGATAGATACTCAGATTTTATATGTATAAGATTTTATAAGCAATTCACGTGCCGCTAATAATCGCTCGCAGTGAACAATTCGCAACTCCAACGAACTATAGGGGGCACTGAAGTCACTGTCTAATGGCGGAATTGAAAACTACAACAAACGCACATGGTAACGAAGAAAATGCTGAAAGTGTTGTGATTTTTGTTCGTACGTATGATTTTTTCGCTTTATTCTTTTAAAATTAATTTTCAAAGTCTTGTGGATATTCTGGCCCACGTAGAAAGAAATGAGAATTCAAGAAGCATTACTAAACGTCAAAGATTCATGCAAACTACGTAGTTCGTAGTTCTAAGCAGCTATTTCCACGATGTTGAATTCGATATTTATCAATTCTTGATAAAACTAAATAATAATTGTGGCCTGACAAGAATAACAATTAATGATAGAAAATTCAATGTGACATTACAAATTGTTATCGAAAGAAGATGATACTTTTTTGCCTTGCTTGGCTAGCGCTTATTTTTTTTTTCCATTTGTAGTTGAGTTATTTCTCTCGAATTCCCGAATCGGTTCATTTAAAAATTTTCTGTTTCGATTTTTCTAATTTCTGAGTTACGATTTAATTGTGTCATGTTATGCAAATCATCAACAAAATTCTCACGGATATATGGTGGTAGTTTTCTTTTCAGTTGATTGACCATTATTTCCTTTCACTTATCGAATTCTGTAATCTTACTACCATTTTATTCCACTCATGATAAAAATTAAAAATGGTTTAACTAAAAACGCGAAATCTCGCCAAGGCTACTTTGCTCGCACAATACTAAAAATTAATAACCCTAAACAAATTTGGCGAAACCTTTCAGCTGAGAATAAAAGGAATAAAGTAAATTCTTTCTCGGTTATTCATTTTGTTCTACGATAATATATTCAAGAAAATATTTTGCATACTGTCCATTCCAACTAAATGCTGCTGTAAAATATGGTAAGTTTAATTAATTTAAGATTAAAAAAACCCCCATATTCTTACAAATTCATACAAAACAATAAAAAATTTTACCTGGTATAACGTTATCCAATTTTGTTAATCCAGAGTTTTCTTGTTTACGCTTCCACCATTTAATACTTTTTTGAAAGAAATAAGGAAAACTAACATTATTTTGAGAAGCTCGAGTATACTACTAAGGGACGAATTAATTTCTGTTGTTGAAGGCGTTCTTAGACATGTTGAATGCGTTACTCAGAACAAACTGACCGCGTTTACGTCAACAGACACACGTGATGCGCAACGTGGCAATGTTTTAGGTGCAGACGCAGTTTTATAAATCACCGCAAGGTAGCGTATTCGAGCGCTGGAGTTCCGAATCACCAAACGCGATGACTCGCCAGAAAAGACAACCACTCAAACACGCGCTCCGATCCAAAAAGGCTAATCTTGAGCTAATGCGCCGGCTCGTATATATAGGTGCCTTATGAAAACCTAAAGCACACCGATCCGGCCGCGTAGTTCAACTACGACGACAGAACACACGTTTTGCGTGAACCTTCCAGTACTTTACTTTAAAATATATCTCGGGACCTAAAATCGTTACTTTTAAGAAATGAAGGCTTCACTCTCTCTGTCTACGTTTTATCTATTTTCAATTGACATATCACAGTAGGAAATTGCATTACAAAAAGCAGAACTGGCTTTCTTACTGTCATTTGTCAATGGGTTAAATATTTATTTCAGTTCTCGCTCAACAATAGGTTAAAATAAATATTAATCATTTGGGAGAAATAACCATCCAATGTTTTAATTAATTAATTAATTAACAAAAACTTTTCCTATTCGATCCATCGCGCTTCGAAACCATGCTTGCCACAGCTTAATTACACACAAAAAATTTGATCAAAATCGGTCCAGCCGTTTAAAAGCCTTATAGTGACAAACGTAGGCACAGAAGATTTTTATATATTAAGATAATTAAATCCATTATAATGACTTACCATAAATAGCAAGCACATATTATATGCAGTACACATTTTTTTTTTTTTGAAAGAATTACTTTCGGGATTTATTTTTTTTTCCTTACAATAGTTTGATTTCTGATTGGAACTGAATGGGGAAATTTACATTTGTTTTATTACAAAATAAACCTCAAATTATCCGGCATGCCGGAAAATTTGAATTTCCCAGGATGCTGGTCCACATCGCTTTTTTCCGGCATGCCGGATAATGTGGGGTAATACGGTACTATTATAAGAAATTTGAAAGCCATAATGAAAGCATTGAAACTTACTGAAAACTTTCACTCTAAAACATGAAACTGCAATACAGTAGGATTTTTAGAAACTATGCATTACTCAGTAGATGTTTCACATTAATTCATTTTTTAGCCTACTTTCCCAGTTAAAGTCACAGAAAGAAGAAAAACGCATTAAAAAAAGCTTAATGCATCTTAAAAAATATCGCAAAAAAAAAAATAAATAAATAAAAAAAAAATAAATAAATAAATAAATAAATAAAACAAAATAAAAAAAATAAAATAAAATAAATAAAATAATTAAATTAAAAAACGAAAAATTAAAAATTAGAAAGTAGGGTGTTAAGATGGGGAGAAATGTGTGTTAGTCTGTCTGTCTGCCCCCCCCCTCCCTCTAATAACTTTTGAATGAATAGTCGGATTTGGACAACTTTTTTTTATTCGAAAGATCTCGGCGAGTACACCTCATTCCCACACTTCTTCTTCTTTTTTTTTTTGAACAATTTTTTATTCAATTTTGAACAATTACAAAAAAAAAACTTAACTTTTTTTTTCAATTCCATAGCTCAAAATATACAAAGTATGTGTCACATTGTATAGTTTTAGCTGTGATTAAAACAGAGATGGCCAATCCTTAGCAGGCGTGCCACAATGTGGCACTTCAAGTATTAATATTGGAACGCGAGGACTCTTTTGAAAAGTTTGAAAATTTTTAAAAATAAAACTTGATAATAATTTTTGGCAAAGATTCTCGAATCTCGAACTATGTCGCTAGCAAAAATTCTAATTTTTCACTCTTATTTTCTTTTTCTGCAGACGATTGGAAAAAGCTCAATCAGTTTGATTTTAAATGTTGGCATTTTGCTTATTTGTTAGAAAAAAAATAGTGTTGTTTTTAGTACGCATTCGTAGTATTACGTACTTATAACAGTGCTTGAAGGGGAGGAATATTTTGGTTCCAGAGTAGAATTAGGAGAGACGAGCAGCAAGGGATTTTTTCTGAAGGCTGAAGGGGGAGGGGGGAGGATTGGCAACACTGATATGGAATATGGAATATGGAATATGCAGTTACTTTCGTTAATTTATTACACAAGCTTAAATATTGAACAGTCAGACATTAACTATAATGTTTTCAGATTATAATTAAGGTTCAATGAATATAAAAGCTACTTTTGACTTCAACAGTTCGTTGATTTAAAAAAAAAATCTCGATTGACCCTGTTTCATTAATGTAAAAATCATCAGCCAGAGGGTAGATTTAAATGCCATTAAAAGCTTAAGTAATATACCCTGCAATGAATAATAAACATTTCAAAAATCACCTATTCCTACCAAAGGGAGAACTAACAAATGTTGCAAAACCTAATAAATCCGAAATTCAAATTAACCAGAATGAATGATGGTTGATGGTTGTGTCCCATAACTGTGGAATGAGGAGTGTCAGCGCCTCGCATGGAGGTTTGACTTCTTAACAACACGTTAGATGGCAGCACCAACTATTAACAGTTGATTATTTTTAAATCCATAACAGAGGCCGAGGTGTTCTAATTAGAATTTAGTTAACAAATTTAGTTGATCAAAATAAATTAATATAAGCAATAATAACTAAGGTAACAATACAATGTTCAATTATGTAAGAAAAAGAAGAAACAGCAAACACGGCTGTATTGCAGTCGAATTTAGCAGAAATCCCTTGTACTCTAAAACACGGATGAGAAAACAGATCTTTCCAGTAATGCCTTATGATTTAAAAGATAATATATATTAATTAGGAATTTAGAGATAAAGAATGTGGACGCGTGCATTCATATTCGCATAATGAGTTTAAAATTCAGAATTTTTAATGAATATTTTTGTGAATTGAATTCTATAGACACAGTTCAATAGGAAAACTTCTTTTCTGCAGAAATCAATCAAGAGAGGCAACGCATTAGTTTTACATAAAAATCTCTTTAGTTATAAACAGTTTGTATTCTAAATATTGCTGGAGTTTTATATTTAAAAAAAGATGATTCAGTTGTTTAAATTTATTAAAATGAAAGATGTTACGGGGCTGAAGTTTAGCACTGAAAACAGGACAAGGGGTCATTGTTTTAAGCTATTTAAATCTCAGTCTAACATGGATATTAGAAAAAATTATTATTTTAGCAGGGTAGTGGAACCTTGGAACAGCTTACCGGAAGAGGTGGTAATGAGCAAGGGAGTAGATAGTTTTAAGAGGGCCATTGATCTTCACTGGGGATTGTAAATTGACTAGGACCAGTCTAGCTAGGCCCAGAGCCTGTTGCTGGTCATTACTTTTGTATTTGTATTTGTATCAAGTTTTGTACATATATACACTCTGGCCTCAAAAAATTAAGGTACAACCGGTTTTTTGCATGTAATTTGCTAATGAATGAATGCAGAAACAAAAAATTTGGAGGATATGTGCATTAAATAATTTTTTATTGAATGTGTCAAAGAAATTTGTATAAGTATATTGCAAAAACGATTTATAACAAAAAAAAAAAAAAGCAATCTTTGCGGAAAAGTCCATTTTTGAGGAAAATAGAACATCACTGTGTTCCGTAGTAAAATGTCATAGAAACAATACAAAAATGGGTTCTAATAAGAAATATGTCCCCCCCTAACTTGAATGCATTGGCGGCATTGATTTTCCATGCTGTTTATTAAGTTGTCGGACACCGGAATAGGAAGCGAAGACCAGACACAAAGTAAGCCTTGTTCCAGCTCATGTAACCACCTTGGGGGAGGATTTAAAGCAACAACCTGTCTGCCAAGATAGTCCCAAAGATGTTCTATCGGATACTGGTCTGGAAATCGAGCTGGCTATTCCATTCGTTCCAAACCGTGGTCCTCACGGTACTCCTCAACAATCCAAGCTCGTTGAGGTCGTGCAATACCAACCATCAGAATGAAGTCATTACCAATAGCACCAGCATATGAGCGGACATATGGATCAAGGATCTCATCCCGATATCGCAGAACAGTCAGAGTTCCTCCAAGGAAGACATGCAGGTCAGTGCGACCACCGAGCGAGATTCCTGCCCAAATCATGATTCCGCCATCTCTATAATTGCGCCTTTCAACAGTGTTGGATTGATGGTATCTACTGCGCTGTTCTCTCCAGATCAGTATACGCCCTGAATCACGCTCCAATGTAAATCTGAACTTGTCTGTGAACAGAACAGAAGTCCATTGCTGCTGGGTCCAGGAAACATGTTCTCTTGCTCACGGGCGTCGTCGGCACGGGGGACAGGGGGGATACGTCCCCCTCAATATTTTGAACTCTTCAAAAGTCCCCCTCAATATTTGAGAATAATAAATGCGTATACAAAAAATTCCGGTCTTACTCATTTGTGACAAAAAAAAAAAAAGAAGACGAAAAGATTTTGGACCAAAATAGAGCTGCTGATCTACCACGAAAACGAACAGAAAATGACACCCCTTGTCCAGCAAAAACTGCCTTATCTATATCATTTGAGGAACCATCTGAAAGTCAGTTGATTCCCACACTGTTCGCTGTCCGTTTACTTGCCTTTTTTGCCCTCTACTTCTTTTTCTTATTTCCTGTGCCACCTCGTGCTAACAAGTCATTAAAACGATGATCCACCCCATTCAAATCCCCCCACCATCTTTCTGACCACTCGTACGGGGGTGATAAATCTTTGTTGGTTTTTGCCTTGTGTTTCCTTCCCTTGATCATATGGTCTTAGAAGAAAATGTTTTCTCAGAATTGAGATCAAGGTCGAATGTGTCCCCTGCAAAAAGTGCATGTTATTTTCTATCCAAATGCAGCTGTGTGAACAGCAAATTTCGGACCAAAAAATTCTGTAATTCGAATTAACCATCATTTTCAATTTCTCCAAAACTTCAAGGCCCATTTCAATTCTGTTATGGTAAGTACTGTTCTCTTTTTTTTCGTTGAAAAAGGCATAACGATGTACAGCTAGTGGAGGTTCTCTCAAAAAATATTTGAAGATACCCTCATTAGAAAAATACCTCTCAAATTTCTTTTCCCTTTAGGGGGGGCCTCTATTCTTTTAGCGCCATCGACACAAGAGTTCAAATTGGTATCGGATATTTTTTTCTCATGTTTTCTTTTAGCCTAAACATGAACCATATGCCTTTGTTGAAAAAGCGAATATTATAAGAAAGTTTTCGGTATTTCATTTTTATTTTTCATAGTTTTCATCAACTTGCTACGAGCTAAGTTAATAGAAGAACATTTCAGACGAAAATAATGATATTGCGCTATTGATAGTATAAACATGAAAATAAAAGTATTTTACTATTTATTGACAGTTCACATTATAAAATATTTTATCCATATTTTTCTAATACATTACATTACTTCTAAGATATATGAGTAATGAAGAGGATTCTGGATTCTGTCTCTCTCTACCATAGAAGAAATATCTTAATTTCGTTCTTGTATTATCTTTTGGCTTGCAAGAATAGTGACCAAAAAATGCACTAAAAATTAATAATTTAAGTTCTTAAAATTGAAAACTTTTCTTGTTTCTTGTAGCAAAAATTTTCAAAATTTCATTGTTATAAACATTAGTAAAATTTGCATTTAAATGAATGCGTACATTACTGAAGGGAGACGTTACTGGTATAAATATTGAAAACTCGAAGTTTGGTTGGAATTACTAATTAATGGTAAATTTAAAATCGTTCACAATTTTTTTTTCTCTCTGTAGTAAAAACCGCACTACAAAGAAGGGATTGAATGAAGCATCCGGCCTGGTTGAATCATGAGGAGTGACTCGGCCGCTTCGCCCTGTAATAATTTATGTTGAGAATATTCATTTTTACAATTATAATTTTATAAATTATTGTCCTTTTAGTTATACACAACTAAACCATACAACAAAATGTAGTGGAAAATTATATTTAATTAAAATATTTGTGCTGAACACTTGGAACCAGAAACTGCAATAGAATTGATAATATATTCCATTTAACTTGAAAGTTCCCAAGAAATAAATAAGTTAATTAAATTATATTTAGTTAATAATTATAAGAACAATTTTAGTTGCTTCAAAATGAAGCATTCAAAATATTGCATTCTTGAAATATTTCTAGCTTTGAAACTTCCAAAAAAAAAAAAAAAAAATCGTACCAGTTTTTAAAATCTACCGGGACAGATGTCGCAGCAATGAGAACCCTTAAGGAATTTCTTTTAAAATTATATTTTATTGTTTTGTTATTAGTATAAAATTTCAGTTTTATTTATTTAAGGGTCATTTCACGGTATTTTTGACATTTATGTAGAGTCCGTAACGTAACCTTTTTTGCCATAACTTTTTAATTTACTGTTTGAATTGCAAATTATTTTAATTTGAGTTGGTGTGTTGGTAGGAAAAGCTCAAAATAAAATAATATGCTAATCAAACAGTAAGTTAAAAAGCTATGGCAAAAAAGGGACATGTTACGGACTCTACATAATTGTCTAAATTACCGTGAAATGACCCTTAAATATATTGATGTAGCGGTAAAATTTACTCAATTCCCAGTCATTGATCAAGATTATTAATAATAATCTAGGATTATAAAATATCCAGAGAATTATAAAAACGTAAATAAAAGCTGAATTTTTACTTCCTTTTACAAAAAAAGGAAGCATTGTATTTGCGAAAAATATTTCACTCAAAAATCGACCTTAATTTCCATTTTACTCACCCCCGAATGAATGTTGAGTTTATTTTTCAACCCGACCACACGTGGATAGATGTCTAGGAAGGTACAGACACCCAAAATATCCATTTTGACGATCCCCGAGTCAATTACAACGAGTTTTCTCGTGACATCTGTATGTATGTGCGTATGTGTGTATGTCTCTCGCATAACTCAAGAACGGTATGTCCTAGAAAGTTAAAATTTGGTACGTAGACTCCTAGTGAGATCTAGTAGTGCACTTTCCCTTCTGGTTGCATTCGGGTGTTTTTAAAGGGGTCTTTTGCCCCTTTTTGCGGGGAAATCATTGTTAATTTCGATGTAAACTCGAGTGCTGTTATAATTTGGCGGACACTAGGCGATATATCGCCAATTTTGTTTCGCCAAGTTTTGTCGCCGTTGGCGGTTTTTTTTTTTTTTTTTTTAATTTTTAAATCTGATTTTAATTTGGCCACTAATGGTGATATTTAGAGAGTAAACTATTGAATCACATTAAAATTGCCAGTAATCGGGAAATGACATTAAATTGGAGTAAAAGGAAGTCATGTGATGCACACATCAGCTCGTTAACTTTTAGTTTTTATAAACCTAAATATGGGGAGAATGCCCCTTCCTTGCGCATAATTTTGATCTAAAATCTAAATATTTTCTCTCTAGATAATTAAATTCATTTACAAAATGAACATTGATATAAGGCTATAAAATAACAGTGAAAGATATAAAGGCTTGATTTAATTTGTTACTTTAAAGGAAAAGGTTTTGGGGTGTATTATAGGTCAATGTGTGAATTCACGTGCATTGTTAATTATACTCTTATTTCTTTGAAAGTTGTATAGTACGGCCTATTTTGCCATTATCCTTCTAGAAATGAATCAATTTGTTCTTCCTTGTCTTTCAAAGATAAAAACCGATTTAAAAGAATACATTTTTCTATTCATGTTATTTTTACTGTTTATATGTAAATGCGAAACGGAAAAAGTAAGTTAAAGAAAGAAATAAAAAATATTACAATATAATAGTGCAAAATATATCAAAAATAATAGCTCCGCTGCTATAAATTAACATTGAAGTAACTGATATTTTTATATCACTATTATCTTGATATATTTATGATCAGTGATCAAATGGATATTTAATTTTATGTTCGATGTTTAGTCGACTCGGAATTTTTTTGCATTTTAGGGCAATGCCTAGGGTATTTTGCACTACAAAATACCAGGGGAGGGGAGGTCCGTTATCTAGTAAGTAAGTTTTTTTTTTTCGAAATTTAAAACTGCTGCTTGTGAAATAATAAGTCGAGCTATTCTCCCTTGAAAAAAAAAAGGTGAAACTATTGTTATTTTATTGCTTTTTTTTACTAGTATTTTTTCTTGATGCGCTCAACTATTTTATTCATTGGGGAAAAGAGTTCACCTATGTTTGTTTGCTTCGCTTTTAACGGGATTAGATTCACATTTAGAGACTAACTTTTTATTTTCAGTTATCTTATTGAAACGTTAAGAATACGCTTATTTGAGACGGTTTTTGACCGTATTTTTAGCCTTTTGAACGTCAACGTTCCCGAACGGAAACATCAATTAAAAAAAAAAAAAAAAAACCACCTTTATAATAAGTTTCGCTTGTGAGTGTTTTCAAAAAATTACTTTTGTCAACAAAAGTAGATTTAGTTTTTTAAAGAAAAACTCTTTCATTAATACTGTTCCTACAAAACATACAAAAAACCCGTTTTTATGAATTTTCAGAGTTAAAACTTTTTTAGCTTAATGCTGATAAAATTTCACAGATAATATGTATAGAAATCATGTTGATGAACGAACACGACCGATAAAAAGAGCTATCCATAAACTCCTTCTTTAAGATAGAAAAAGGGTTTCTTGTAACTCCGAAACACGTGCTTGCTGCTTCCTGAAAATTTGTACCTATGAACTTTGTTTTATCTTCTTTTACTTTTCAGCCCACGGATATTTATTCAATTCTTACTTTCATTATTTCATTCTTTTTATTTTTGAGCTGGAAGGCTTCCCGTTTCTTTTTACATCACTAAATTAAAGTTCCAGTTTTCAAAAAATAAATAAATGGGGGGGGGGGGGTATAACCCCTTGGTAATTGTTCTGCATTGCATCAATCGTCCCCCCAATAACGAAGAGCCAGCGACGCCCATGCTCTTGCTCAGCATAAGCGGATCCTTCGCTGTGGTCCGTGGATCGGAGCACACACAACTGGTCGTCTTGCATAGGGACATGCATATCGACATGTGAATGTCGATTTCGCACCGTAGTAGCAGAGATTCTTCTTCCTGATGCTACAAAGTGGTCTGCAACGAGCTGCAGCACAGTAGTGGTTCTTTTCCTTCGGATCGAGAGAACTAGAAAACGGTCTTCTACAGGTGTTGTAGCTTTTGATCGACCTGGAATAGGTCTTCTGGACACAGAATCTTCTGAATGGTATTGATCCCAAAGTCGCTGAACAACACTACGATACACATTGAGACATCTAGCAGCACCAGCCTGAGACTGTCCTATTTCCGTCCATCAAACTGCCCGCCATCTTAACGAATGGGGCAAACTACGTCTCTGAGACACTTTCTAAACTCTATTGACTGTTGTCACCGAAACTGCCTACAACAGTTGAAAATCAACACAACTTACACACAAAATTAAGAAAGCTTGATATTTGCATATTTTTTTCTCACTCATAAAGATATGTTCTTTTCTATAAAATAAAAGTGGCAGCTAGCGTTTTTTCATTATTTGTTTTTTTAAAGTTCGTCACTATCATTCACGCAAACTATGCAATTTGTTGTTACTGCCATTCCTTTAATGGTGAGCTTCGAAAAACATGCTGTACCTTAACTTTTTGAGGCCAGTGTGCATAGGTACATACGCTCAGTTTCTAATTATATGAGATATTACTTAGTTAAAAAAAAAAAAAAAAAAAAAAAAAAAACACACACACACACACACACAGAAAATTCAAAAATCTCTTTTTGAAACTTTTTTTTTTGCTTCCATAATCACGTCACACGTGATAGGAAACGTTGCCACCATTTTGGACTTTCTTGCATTGCGCAGTTTATAGGATTGCAAAAAAAAAAAAAAATCAAGCCACAAAGCTTGAAACAAGCACAAAGCTGAATTAAAAGCTTTTTACTTATTCTTTTTGTACAGTTTGTGTGCGTTTTTCTTTCTCTGAAACTCAAAAGATTCTTTTTAGTCATTTAGTTACTTTCTAGATTAGATAAAAATGCAAACACTTTTCCACGTACATGATGAAGTTTTCACTGATGTTGAAATCGATCTAACATTTTATTTGCTAGAAAAAATGAACATGAGTCCGTTTTCCATTTCAACATGCTGATTTTTATGACGAATATTTCAATCTATAGTTTTTGGATATTACACAAATGGTAATAATGTTATTTTAGATTGTTTTTATATGCAGCTTTTCAAAGCATATTATTTCCATATAATATTCAAACGCATTTTCTATAAACCTGATGAAGTTTCTGTAGAGTTTCTATAGAAACTGTTTTATTTTTCTGCGTAAACTATTCTACAAAGTTTTCTATAGAATCCTTATGGCTTGTTTTTCTATAGATTCTGGATTTTTTCTCCTATTGAATCCTAAAAGGTTTTCTATATAAAAACATCCTATGAAGCCTATAATAGAAAAACGGGCCATAATTCTATAGGATTCCATAAATTTTTTTTATATAATTCTATAGAAAATTTTCGTGTGGATTAAATTGTGCATAATTTACAATTATTTAAAAATAAAAAGTTTTAAAATGTCTGTCTAAACATTAATAAGTGGTGGGAAAGGGAAAGGTAAGCGCTGCAGAGGATCCGTTATCTAGTACTGGGGCCCATGGATTGATATGTGAGCTCCATGGAAATGGCAGCCAATTTATGACGTCACTTTCCCTTCACTACTTTTGTTTTGTACTGACATATTTATCTCATCGTGCCAAATTGAATATAAGTTCCAAAATAAATAAATAAATAAATAAAATAAAATAAATAAATAAATAAAGCAGTGGGTACAGAATTTTTATAGTTTACTGAAACAAATGCAAAGCATTTTAACAAAACGAATTAAAGATATTTGTTTCAGAAATAAATAACTAAACGAAACGTTACCTTTTAGAGTCCAGTATGGTGAAAATGCTGGGATCCATACGAACTGCAGAACAGTCGTTGCCGTGCAGTAATTTTAATTGGCCATCTACATGCACGTCTTCTTGTAAGGCATACTTATTAGTTATCACAGGAGCCAGAGGAATATCTCGTGTATGACCTTGGAAATGACCATTATTCATATTAGAGGTTATGAGCGAAGCCGATACAGGAATGTATGGTTGCAATTCATTTATAGGTGAGGAAGTGGATGAACTGATCGTTGGGGAAGAATGACTTTGAGCTGTGTGGTAAGTACTGCTGGATGCTAGATTCGGCGATTCTGTTACTGGTCGAGACTGGACAGGCCGTTGGTGGATGGTGTTCTGAACTGGAGGTTTGTGGTATGGCAATGTCATAGGTTTGTGGAGTGGTACCCTTTTCCGCCGCTTCTTGGGTCGCACGCACAGATAACAGCAAACTTTCCAGTAGATGAACTTGAAAGAATGTGCCATGGCATCTCCTATGTTCGAGAGACACAGCAGCAAGAGAGGAATTCCTATTATAGCGTACAAAACAGTCACCACTTTACCCCATGACGTTTTTGGGGCAATATTTCCGTATCCTTGAAAAGAAAGAAGACAACCTTAAATTTTAAACTTCTTCTTCTTCAAACAAAAAGAAGACATTTATTAGTTTTTTTTTTACATCTGTGACATTGAAAATATCCTCCTTACCTTTGAACCAGTTTATGTCAGTCACACGAATAGCCTATAGTACACTTTGTTGAATATTATGACTTTTTCAGGAGATGAATTTCAAAAACAGTTGATTACAAACCTAGCAATTTTAAATCTAAGCAAAAAACGGTTTCTCCAGTACGCAACACGAAAAATCAGCAAATGAATTTTTTTCGAACTCATTTTAGTTAAAGTAATAAGATTTTTCCAAAATTTCTTCTAATACATTCAGACTACTTTCGTTACTTAACTTCAAACGCTGGAATGACTTGCTTCCACATGCAATGTGCCAACAGCGCGGTTATTCCAATCCAGAGACTGTAGTTTCGTCCTTGTTTGGACTCATCAATCTGGAATAGGAATAACCTAGCTGGAAGCAGATATCATTGCATTTAAACTGAGAGTGCCAAAAAACTGGTAGATAAAGTAAAAATATCTCACCAGTGAGTGTCCGCAGCATTGTACGGTTCGACTTGTGACGGGTTATACAGCATGTAGCTGTGTAATACTACATGAAGTACATGGCTGGTACAAGCGAGAATCCACAGACATGGAGCGGTTCAACTCGTTAATTGAAGGCAAATCTGGGTATTAAGCAGTATGCTACCGCCTTTAAGGGTGGCCCTGGGCACGAGCCAAGGTTGCCATTTTCGAAATACTATACCAGCATTAATTAACTGAAAAACACTGTGACTAGTGAAGTGACTACAAAATGACATTTCAGAAATTAAACACAGACATCAATAAGGGAAGAGTGTGACAGTATGTGTAAAAAATACAAGCGCTACCCCCTGTCACCGAATATGTTGTAACCCCCCTGCCTGCCTTTTTTTTTTAAAATAATTCTTTCTTCTTGTCTTTTTCATGTTTTCTTTTAGGGTATTTTGCCCCAAACGACAGCCCTCTCATACAGTTAAATGCTTATTTGGACACTTACATTGTAAAAGAATCACCTCACCAGTTAATGACAATTGCACTGTTTTATCAATAATCAGCTACCTGTGAAGTTAGAAGGAAGAATTATTAAACTATTTCTAATTAGTGTTCATAAAACTCTTCCTCCCTTTACGTTCCAGTGGAAAAGGACATGTAGGACGTCCAAGTTGACCACGAATGTTCCTTTTTCACTCTGAAACTCTTGCAATACCTGGCTGATTCTCAAATACGATTTTAATAGCAAAAAGACTGAACAATGGGTCATCGAACGTTCTCACTCCGTCGGAAGAACTCTAGTTCTTCGAACGCATGGCCGATTTCACCAAGCGATAATTTCCGAAGCTCTGGAGAAATGCCTCGGTGTGAATTGAAGTGAAAAGCATAATTGCATTTTGAATAGTTTATTATGGCTAGAAGTTTAAGCCGCTGGTAAAATGGTAGCAAAAGCCTCAGCTATGAACTAATGACATGAAATGAAGGCTACATTTTAACCATGCGTTGGATTCATCAAGACAGATGATGACAATTAGGACAGTTGCTAGTCAGATGAGTGTGACTAATCAATGAAACTAAATCTGCGAAATTGTGCTCGTGCCTAAACTTTTCAGTCATTAATCTTTCATTTTTTAAGTCTGATATTACTATTTTTTTCGGTGAGAAAAACACATTCTAGAATCAGAGCAAAGAAGAATATCCATTGAATTCTGTAAAAAATAGGAGTTGACTTGTGACAGTTGATATTCGATTTAGAACCTAAATCGAAAATTAATGGATGGATTTTTTCGTCTCAGTTTACCTTTTTACACTTTACCAATTCTTAATCATATGTTTTTGCAAGAAAATATGCAAAAGTAGGAGGGAAAAAAACATAATTTATAAAAAACTATTTCTAGACAAATTTGTTAATGTGCTATGTTTCAACATGAATGTACACTAAGATAAAATTAAAATATGTCATTAAGGGCGACAGCCCGATGGTATAGGCAGTACAGCAAATTGAGAAGAGATAAAGTGGAGGGAGTGAAGACTTTCATTCATGAAGGAAAGACCCCTAAGTCCAAGTCACGTGATACATTTTAAAGAAAAGCATTGAAAGAAATCAGGTTTATTCCATTAGTATCACGCAAAACGTGTCAACCATTCGTCTTTGTTGAGTCACGTGACTTGAGGTCTTTGCCTAGCCAATCTTTGAACTTGCTCCCTCCATTTACTAATTTCTGCTCTAAAGGTACAGCACGTTACTCCGGGTCCTCGGGTTCTGGATTCGGATCATAGCTAGGCATGGGTGTTGAATCAATATTGAACTTATTCGGAACATTTCCTAATAGTTCGGAGCATTTGGTTGAAGTTCTATAGATCCTTCTACATTCTCAGCCAAACAGGAGCGTACTGTCTGACCACGGATTGTATAGAAAGACAAACGTCCGTTTTACAGCCGTAAATGGAGGAATCTATTATTTTTTAGCGATTCAGCTTTTGCAGAAGCAGAGCCTCATTCAAATGAGCAAAATACGCGCACCAAACTTTTACTTTTCCCCCTCATTCAGATAGATTCGTCTTATCTGGACGTTTGAAAATTCTAAACAATCCGTGGTTGGACAGTATATAGGAATTTATTTTGAGAGGGATCCAAGTTAAATATTATGAGAAATTCCCAAAATTAACTTTGAAAATATTAAATTCCTTATTTGCTATAAGTTGTTTCTAACTTATTTAGAGAGAGGACAGAGCCCCTTTCGCTCCCCCCTAAAATACGCACTTGATTTGAAGTTATTCGAAGAAATGGGTACTGCACAACCTTGTAAATGTTTGTAGTTTTTTCTTCCTATGCTTTTTCTATGTTGGCTTCAAGATTTTACCGAGGCGCAAATATTGATCTGTAATATATTCTGATAATGAGATACTAACAAATGATTTTTTTTAAAACTTATACTTAATGTTAATATTTATCACTTAAATGGTGTTTTGATCCTCAGTTTAAGGTGTATCCAATTTCACAAAAAGGTTTACTGGCCTTAAAGTAAAGACTCACTCTGTATATGAGACGTTGTGAAAAAAGTACGCATGTAGAATTGGTAGGAGAATAAGGGAGGGGGGGGGGGGGTCTCACTGTTTTTGTCAAGCCATTCCAACCAAATGCGAACTTTATGAAACCTATCCAATTTTCTGTCATTTTGTAATCTTGTTTAGCGCAAGGATCGATCACGGAACTCCGTGGGGAAAAAAAAGAGGGAGATGCGACGGTCCATTACCTACAAATCTCGCAACTAAGTCACGAAAGTTATACTTTGCGGGGATAATGACTCCCGCTATATGAGACCGCTGTGGCTGTAGAAAAAGGAAAAGAATAAAAAGAAAAAAAAGAAAACAGACTATCTTTCTGGAGCGGGCGGAGTTACGGTCACGATCATTTCCGATGGTTTCAGAAGATGCAGAAAATGTACCACGTGCCCTCGGAAGCTGGCTTTTGTTTCTGACTGTTCGTTGTTGCCATTTCAGGTACGTGTTGAATAAGGAAATGAGCGCCGATTCATCTTGATTGAAAAGTACAAAGACATATCTTTTAAGCTCGAAACACGTCTGTAGGCATATAATGGGAATATGAGACAAATTGCTCCGACATAGTTCACATAAATGATATTTGAAACCAAACCTATCGATTTCATCTGAGACATACAGAGAGTTATCAAAATAATGGAAACACCTGAGAATAAAAGTGACATTTTTTAATGCGCTTTGTAAGTAATAAAAAATAAAATTAGATATCTGTTTTTTTTTTTTTTTTTTTTTTTTTTTTTTTTGAGCAATCACGATTGCTTATTGTCCTCACTTGACCGTCCTTGGCGTTGTGGTTCCTTTTTTAGCTTGGACCAAGGGCCTCTGCAGCACCACCGCCCACCGTCCTCTGCAGGCTCCGGTCTTGAGTTATCTGCGTCTCCTGATCAGAGGCGTTCATGTCCTACACACACACACGCTCACACACATACACACTCACGATTTCACACACACCTACGTGCATACACACAGGTCTACGCACACACACAGGTCTACGCACACACACAGGTCTACGCACACACACAAGCCTACACACTTACACACACAACTATGCACACGTAACCACGCAGGAGGAGACGCAGGATTGGGGGGACAGGAGCTGTTTCTAGAAATAATAACTTCTCTATGAGTTGGGTCCTGTCGCAGTTCGTGATTGCGAAAAACATAATTTGAATTCAAAATTTCAGAATTCAATTTTTTTTTTTTTTAAATAAATAGCAATGTACATATCCTGGTACTATTTGGTGGTTTAACGGAAGTTCTGGAAGTCTAGGATTTTTTTCAAACTCGTGAAATGTCGGATCTCTTAAAACTTTCAAAGAGGCCAAATTGTTGGAGTGCGACTGGCTGAAGCAAGTGTCACTGAAACATTTCAACTTTTTGGTGCATCTAAAAGTACACTATCTAAAGTCATGACAGCATACACACAGCGCTGTAAGACAAGCTCGGCAAAGCAAAATAGTGGGCGGAAAGAGAAGCTCAATGATAGAAACCGACGGGTATTGAAGTGGATTGTAATGTCTAAAAAGCGAACAACAGCAGCAAAAGTGACCACAGAACTCAATCACCACATAGAGTCACCAGTGTGAGCGATTAAAGTTAAAAGGGCATCTTTATAAACAGTCCATTTACGGCAGAATAGCGATTCCCGAAATTTTTTTTCAAAGTGTGTCCATTATTTTGATAACTACCTGTATATGGATGTCTCGATTGCCAAATCGATTAACTCCATTTTTTTAAAAAATCCTCCTTTCTGCTTTAAAAATGCTTTATCAATGCTTAGCATGTGAATTATATATTAAAATTTTGGTTCAATACATTTCTGTCCATGTGATGGCAGAAAATGTAACACGAGGACCTATATACTCTTATGGATAACACCATCTTCTTCATCACTTTTCTCTATTTTTTCTTTTGTGGAGTTATAGTCGATTTGGCAAGTGAAGTCGATTTGGCATACGTTTAAATCTTTCTAAATGGATTCAGTGTATTTTATAGTCAAGTTTCAGTCGAATCCATAGAAATCCTTTTGAATCAGTTTTTATTTTCAATGTTGCCCACCTGAGGGGGGGGGGGGGGAGATGGCGCAGAATTGAAAATTTTAAGGGGGGGGGGAGGGTGTTTTGAGAGGCATTTTTCATTTTTTTTGGAGGGGAAGCTCTTACTTTTGGGAGGGGTCTTCGCGATATTTAGGGGGGTGGGAGTTGAGCCCTTGCTCGTAGGTGGGTTGGGCACCCCTGTTTCTTTCGTAAGGTTAAACGAAGTGGTTAAGATAAAACGATCATTACTGAATTAACAAGAACTGGTAAAAATTTTTAAATGTTTTTTAAAAACATCTAAAAAGCAAGGAAAAATATGAAAAAGGATAGAAAATTACAAACCAAGAATTGTTTTTGTCTATCACTTGATGCCTGTTTTATTATATCAGTTTTTCAGAAATCAGATTCTGAATGTAAAATAAGAAATAACAACGTTAAATAGCACAAATTTCAGAAGGAACGCCTTTTTCAATGCTCAAGAAATGAGCTTATGGAATTCTTTTGCAATGAAAAATGCGTTCCTTGCAACGTCGGAACAAAAGTCTGCAGTAACCTGCAATGTGTGCTGTTTGACGTTGCTATTTCTTATTTTACTTTTTATGCACAAAGGTACTTATTTTACTCAATTTCTGAATATTTGGCTCCAAAGTTGTGAAATTGTCAATAACCGTGCATTTCTGTTTGTAAAATTTAACAAAACAACGGGCCAAACGGATCAGCTTCGCGGGCCGCAGGTTGGACATTACTGGACTACACTGTTAAAAATTCAACGTTTCCCCGAGAATTTAGTTAAAGCTAATAAAATTTAACCGTAACCATCTCATTGGTGATATGTTCCACCAATGATGTTTTTACAAACTGTTAACTACCAAATGCACCATTGAACAGGTGAAACTTATCACCAATAAGATCATAGGCGGCAAGTGCGCAAAAAAGTGGAGGGGGGGGGTGGAGGGCAAGTGGGGGCTCAAGCCCCCTTTTAGAAATTAGAACTTCCTTGCTTTTAGTACTTTTTTCTTTGCAAAAATATAAAAACATTTATTCTCCATCCATTAATGAATAAGTTATTAAAAATGCTAAAAATTTTAATGACTCTAATCTGCACTGAAATCGGTTTCCATGGGAAAAATATCCTGCTAAGGCATGGAGAAAATATTTGAGCCCCCCCTTAAAATTTTGCATTTAGGCGCAAATGGGGAGGGGGGGGTTAGGGGGCGCTACCCCAAAAGTTGATTTTATCCCTCGATTTTCGTAAAATTGAGTGTGTTTTCGCATTACTGATTAAGTGACCGATGAAAAATGTGGAATGTGACCTAGGAAATTGGGGCGAATGACCATCGCAGACTCCCCCCTTCCAATTAAAAGGTCCATTCTTATGAAATAGCATGAAAAAAGAGTTCATTTCTTTGGAACCATATTTTTTTTTTCCGTGAAATAAATCAATCTACCGTCAAAAAATCAATTTTTGATCGGTCGTTAATTTTTAACTCCGAAAAGTGAGGGGGCAAGGCCTCTTCACTTTTAAAAATGAGGGGACAATCGCCTCCTTGCCCCCCTGTGCGAGCCGCCTATAAATAAGATGCTTGTAGCTAAATTTTGCTAGATTTAACCAATTTCTTGGTGAATCATTGAGCTTCATTTTTAACACTGTACAATGTACCCAACTGAAAAAAGGTAAGAAATAGAAGAAAAAGACAAGATACAACTTACATTTTGCGAAATTCAAAAGATGGTATTTTCCTCACTAAAACACAACAGAGATAGCCGACTGCTTCAGCCCAGCACAAAGTGTTTTTGATGGATAGATAGTTGCCTTCCCCCGGACCACTTGTGTGAATCTGACGCAAAGGAAGCAAGGCCCGGCGACTCGGTGATCAGCGACTCGAAGCGGTTTTTTAGAAAGCGAAAGTGAAAACTCAAGAATCGCTTTGTTTCCCCTCTTGCTTGTTTCGTCGTTCGTTAATTGCTTTGTTATGGTTTGATGCAGTGTTTTTATCCCCGGAGGGTATTCTTTGGCAAAAGGGGTTGTTATGAAACGGCCGCCCTCAGTTAAAAATTCGGAGCGTCCTAAAATGGAACGAGATTTCAATTCTCGTGGATCTGTGATCAGGTACGTGGGCAATTCCACAGAAAAGGGGAAAAAGTGGCAGAACTTTAAAATAATCTTTTTCTCACAATTTTAGTATCAATGGAAAGGCAATTATCTGAAGTGTATGGAAATAACAAAAAATATGCAACAAAAGCAAAATTAATTAGAGTTCTGAGGCTTCAAATCAGATTGTTATGATCATGTTCTTACGAGTAACTTTTTTTATACGACTTAAGAATGGCTGTTTGATGCTTGCATTTTCGCATTTTTCAAATATTCTCTCTAAAATATGCTTCTCAGAACTCTCTAGAAGAGTTATATACAAAAAAATTGCACTTTAAGTGCAAAACTTAATTTTTAGGGATTTTTTCATATAAGACATTTTTGTAATTCTACGTCCGACACCAAATTGGCTGAAAGTTTATATTATGTAAAACTGAGTGGAGATTTTTACAAAATATTTTGTCTGCAAATAAAGATTTTATATGCAATTAAAAATAATCATTTAAATTAAATTTCAAAAAACTAGTTATGCCTAAATAAATGGTCAGAAAAATTTCTACGTCCGACACCAATATTTTCCTAACTGAAACTAGCTTTATAAGTATACAAAAATTCCTGGTTAAATTAAATAATTCACACATGCTATTCATGCCTAATTATGTATTTATATTTATATTTTACATAACATAAATTTAAAGAACATATACGCAATATTTTGACTGGGGAAAATATTTGAAGATAAGAAATGAGTCTCATTTGTTTATCAATAGCGATTAAAGTAGTTATGTATAAAATTATGAATATTTAAGAAGCATTAGGGTTCTCAGTTCAAAAATGAAACTCCTCCCTTCCCCAGTTTTCACTAAAAACTCTCAGGTATTTTTGGTGAACTCACAACAACCCCTGTTTGTGCCTAGAAATGCTCAGTTTTGTTTTCAACAATTTGTAACCAACATCCAAATTTCTTATTATTTGTTAATAAGTTAGATTTTTCTTCATTAAAATTCTACAAATCAATCTTCATTTCTTTTCACCCAAGAGATTGAGTTTTTTGTTGTTCACATAGAGATTGTAAAAGTAAAAATAATAAAAAGAAAACTTGACAATATGCGTCTAATCTCTCTTGTTCTCGTTATAGTATTTTCCTTATTTTATGAGTGCAATGGTATACAGATATTGATACATTAGGGGTGTCCATCTCCCCAAAAGCAATGAGATCCCCCCTGCCCCCACCCCCAAATCCCTCAAGAACACCCAGAAGAATAATATTTTGTCAGAAAAACAAAGAAATGTCTTGAAAAACATTCCTTGTAAACAAGTTCTATGACATAACTTGGGCCATGACCCCCCCCCCTCCATACATTCTTTTTGCATAAAATTTTTAGTTTCAAATTATTTCAATTTTCACAAAATTATTTGATTTTTCATAAAAAATGGAGCCCTGGGAAAAATTCTGCACAGACTCCTGTTATGCATATTTTCCCCTTTTTTATGCTTTAAAATACCATAATATATAATTCCATAAAAAAATTAAGAGTTAAACAGCTTTTTAAGATGTTTATTTCATGTCGGATGTTGTCTGCTTTGCACATTCTACGTCCGACACCAACTATTCTACGTCCGACACCAAGGGAAAAAAAAATTTTGTGCTATTTATCCGTGAATTAATTTGGTGAAAAAGGAAAAATTATTCATATTTCAGCTTTACTTTTCAACATTCAAGTAGTCAAAAAATCTGAAAACAGTTCATTGAGCTGAAACTTGGGTTTTTTCAACGTACGTCAATTTTCAGTTCCCCTTTCATCTACCTCCGACACCATGCGGTTTTTTATTTTTAATATTTATAGTTTGAATTTTTTTTCAGAAATTCTATAAGTTTTTATATTGTTCCTACATACATAGGTATTGAGAAAAAAAACTGGCTCAGTTCATCCATTTTAACTCTGAAAAATATGAACCTTTATTGGTAAATTTTGTGCAAATTCTACGTCCGACACCGTGGAATTGCCCACGTGTGGATGTAAAAGGTTTTGGAATTTTAAGTTTCATACATTTTGTGTTCGTCGTGGTATGTTGGTCTAATAGAAGCCACTAGCCAGAAAAAAAAATTTGGGGGGGGGGAGGGGGGGGGCTCAAAAAATACTTTTTCAGGTATTAATCCATTTTGATCAAATTATGTATGGTAAAAATAAATAATTTTGAGTTCCACGTAGTTGCCTTTAAAGTAACAGTAGCTCTATTTCTTCGCCTGCCACTTCATTTTGTATAAGGTTGACGAGTGAACAAAAAAAAAAAAAAAAAATCATTAAGTGTTCTATGTTCGCGAAGTATGAATCAGTAACTACTGTTCGTACAGTAGGGGGGGGGGGGGCACAGCAAACCTCTCCCTAAACGTTTGTTATTGACGTGGGAAAAACTACTTACTCATGCAGAAATGATGGTTGGACAGGGTTTTTTTTTTCCTTTCATTATAAAAACTTTCACAAAAAGAAAAAATGTCTCATATGTTAATTCTTGAAATTGGTCACTAATGTCACCCCAGCATAGTATTTTTAGAACTTCAACTTTGTTTTCCAAAGACGGGCCAAACTTCTCGACACATAATTTAAAAATATATTTTTAAAGCACCAATGTCAAAAAAAAAAAAAAAAAAAAAAACTGGAGACATCTTGTGAGTTTTGATTCTCCTTTTCTTCGTGGATCACCGTTATTTGTTTACGATTTTACAAGCAGCGTGTGTATAAAACATTGATTTTTGTAGTTTGCTGAGGGCCAACAATAGTATGGCGTACTCTAATAGACAAGTGATTGTGCATGGCCCCCCTAAATTTCGCTTACACTTATAGGCCATGACAATCGATGAAACTCATGGCAACAAAGAGGGCGCAACAGGAAATAACTGTTTTCCATTACGTTTCCATTGATTGGTGGATGCAAGGGTTCCGTTCAGCGTCTCTTGCGGTTAAAATGGGCGACGTCCAGTAAAAAAAAAACCAACCTTGAAAAATGTCATTGATTGGTGGATGCACAGGATTCCGTTCAATTTCAAGAGCAGATCATAGTTGCATCGGTTTAACACAGAAAAGTCATAAATTGTCAAGGCTTGAAAGCGCCAGCGCAGTCTAGTGGGGCCATGGATTGTGATACATAGAATAATAAATGCAGAAAATTAAAAAAAAAAAAAAAAAAAATCAGTTAATGCTTAATGCTAAACTGAAAATCAGGGCAAGGAAAAAAAACCTCACTTCATAATAAAGAAACAATATTTTCACAAACAATCATTCCGGGAGCTGCGTTGCGACACCCACCTTTTTAGATTTTTCTTGAGAAATCACAAATTGCTTATTGTTCTCACTTGACCGTTTTAAAGGCTGTTCACTTATCGGCCGTCCGTCACGTCCGCACCGATTTTTTTTCCACCCGAAACAAGTTTTCTTGGCTGATTGCCATGACAGCAAGCAATCTTGGACGGGACCGGTATCTATCAGAAGAATCTTGATACACTATATGAAAAAAGTATTGGGACACTTTCCAAAATTCACATTTTTAAGGATTTTTCAAGAAATAAGATACAAACTGCTTTGAAACTTTTGTCACATAAAAAGTATGCTCCAGCTGTCATTTTCAAATAAAAATAATATCACCCTTGCGTTGCGGGGGTCAGTAACAAATACAGGAAAGCAAAAGTGTTTTTTGGTCATCATTCATCGTAAATAGCTGAGAATAAACTGTAAACATCAGAAATTAGTTAGCCTACTATGTACTATCATGTTTCATAGTTTTGAGAAGGTATCACTGATATTCACGAAAATATAAGCATTTCTTTCAAAACTACAAATTTTATTTGAAGGTTTTTTGCTCATAACACGTTAAGTTTTTCATCAAAGCTTACGAAACTTTCAGAAAACTGGATAGCACACAAGAGAAAAATAATACTAAAGTTTGAAATTAAAAATTTTAAAATTTGATAAAATATGGACATTTAAAGCAATTAATTTTTCACGGTGCATACGTGAAAGATGGCAATTTAAAAAATTTTCATAATCTAAAATCCAACTAACTTCTTCAACTCATAAAACAATTCCAGTTCAATATCTTAAAAAATCAGAAAGTTATCAGCAATCTAATGAGCCGAATTTTAATAATTCTTGATAGGCGATGAACCTTGAGGGGTCGTTCGCAAGTTTGTAACATTTGCTTGCAATCGTCCAGTGTGATTTATGATAAAAACAGCTTATTTGCAAACGATCCCTCATGATTCGTAGCAGGGTTCGCCGATATATATCATGATATATATCACGATATATATCCGATATTTATTTCGAAAATATCATTATATTTTGATATTTTCGATATTTATTTTTTCAAATATTTTTTAGTATTTTCAATAAAAAATTATATTAATCATTTTGTAGTATTGTTCATTTGTTATTAAAAATAACAAAAAAGTTGTGTACTATAATTATATTACTTTGCTTTATTGATTATGCATTAATACATCATTAATATAACAAAGCAATATAATATTCCTTTTCTACTTGTAATTTTATTAATATTCATATAATTATGAGCAATGTAACAGTTTTAGTTCACACTAAAAGTGACTAGTTAAATATTGAACATTGGTCAGAAAATAAGAAAATTTCTTCTGACCGTGCACTGTACACTGACTAAAGCATATGTTTCATTTCTGAATCATTTTACTGCAAAAAAGTAGCTAACAGAAGAAAAATAAGTAAAACAGCTAATACTTAATTTACTCCATTAAAATTGAATAAAATGTAAAATATTAGATTTAAAAAATGATTTAAATATGAATTTCAAGTCTATATATTGTAATAATATTAGAAAATAAAGAGTGATTTGAGGATGTGCATTTAACATTTTAAAGGCTAGTTTGTTCTGATAGAAAATATCGGATATATATCAAAATATCCAATATATATTAAAATATCGGATATTTTCGACATTTTTGAAAATATCATGATATTTTCGAACTCTACCGTAGCCTATCAAAGAGTTATTCAAATGCGGCTCATTAGTTTGCTGATAACTTTCTTAATTTTTGAGATATTGAACCGGAATTTTTTCATAAGTTGAGAAATCTAGTTGGGTACTAGATAATGAAAATTATAAATTGCCATTCTTCGCTCATGCGCAGTAATAAATTAATTGCTTTATATGTTCATATTTTATCAAATTTTAAAAATTTTAATTTCAAATTTTAGTATTATGCTTCTCTTGTATGCTGCCAAGTTTTCTGAAAGTTTCGTAAGCTTTGATGAAAAACTTTGCGTGTTATGAGCCAAAAACCTTCAAAAAAAAAAAAAAAAAAAAATGTAGTTTTGAAAAAAATGCTTATATTTTAAAGAGTATTAGTCATACCTTCTCAAAAGTATGAAAAATGATTGTACATAGTAAGCTTACTAATTTCTGAAATTTACAGCTTATTCTCAGCTGTTTACGATGAATGATGACCGAAAACCACTTTTGTTTTCCTTAATTTGTTACTGACCCCCGACACCCAAGGATGATATAATTTTTAATGAAAATTGACAGCTGGAGCATACCTGTTATGTGATTCTCTGGTGAGTGAATTCAGGCACGTGATTGATGTACGGCAAGACAGGGTCGTCAAATTCTCTTCCGGAAAATTTTCGAAATTTAAGCCATGAACCAAAGTTAAAGACAACCTTTATTGATTTTGGCAAGAAAGGGGGGGGGGAGCAGAGAGACATTCCTATAAAAATTTTGAAGTTAGCTTTAAAACGCAGGTTTTAGAACATCTTCGGTAATGTTGGTGGGAGGAGAGGTTTGCGAGCCCTTATTCGGTAATTTTCGGCGGCGCTTTAACGGAAATTTTTTTTAAATTGAAGCCCTAAAAACGAAAATTTTGACAATCTTTGGAGATATTGGGGGGGGGGGGGGATCTTGAATTTTTCTGAGTTAAATTGTGAGAAATGAAATTTATCGCAGCTTTTTTTTAATCGCATGCAAGACTTTGAATTTTTTTTGGAGGGAGGGGGGAATTCTGACCCTCTGACCCCCCTCTGGCTATGGCCTTGTGCATACATATACACGCCTGCACACAATACACGCCTACACACACACACTTGTAATTGCGAAAACCACAATTTAAATTCAAAATGTCAAAAATTCAATTTTTTTTTCTTTTCCTTTTTTTTTTTTTTTTTTTTGTAGACAGACCATGTACAGCTTTCAAAGGCAATTCTGTTTTGAATGAATAGTCACACATTAGTGCGTAATCTGTCTCATCCACTATCTTGTCATAAACGCCTTCACTGTTCCCGCCGATGCGAAAACAGAATTTCCTGCAAAACTACTGGACCAATTGGGTTCGGTCAGTCAGCTGTTGCTATATCACAGGAAAGCAAGTTTTTCATCCGCTCAAAAGTCTTTCGAACCTTCAGTAATTTTGCCGTTTAGTTGCACTTCGTTAATTTGTCATCTTTTCGTATGCAAAGTACTTGTGAATTTCTTCCAAGGTTGCAATGCAAGTCTCAAGAGCTGCTTCTCTATCGCAGTTTTCTAATTTATTCAAGAGAATGTGATTTTAATAAGTCTCTGGGACTCTGAATGTATTCACATTCTGGTTATAGTAATATAGTTCATTTCGCCATGTGTGTGTGTGTGTATATGGATACATTAAAAAAATATAAATACTTATACATGGGTGACAGCAGAATCATATGCAGGGGTGCACACAAACTATTATTAATTTTTTTTTTAGTTCGTGTGCACCTCTGCGCACACCCTTTTTTTTTTAAACTTAAAATGCTTATAAGTTTTTTTTATCGTTAACTAATCTCGTCTCCGGTCTTTTTTTCCGCAGGTAGGAAATATTCTAATAATGTATTTCTTCTGCTCTTTTCAATGAAACCAAATTTCAGTTGATACGATAATTGTTTCCAGTAGAAACAACAATTTTTGGGTCAAAAAAATTGAAATTCGAATAAAAGCAGTATTATTCATCGATTTTTTTTCGAAACGATCTATAAACCTTCCCAATACTTACCGAGGCAAACTGAAAATTTCAACGAAATCGGTCCGGTAGTTTCCGAGCACACAAATTTGGAGTCTGTGTTTTATTAAAATAAAGATAAATAGTCGTTAATTTTTTTAGTATTAAAAATATAAAATTATTTTTTTCCAAAGCTATTCAGGTGAAAGTGCACACCATATATATATATACATACTTACAGTCAACTCTCGATAACCTGAGTTAGGGGAAGTTTCCAAAACAGTCTCAAGAGTTAGGACAGTTAGGGACCCGTTGAAAACTTCGAGATAAAAGAATATTCAAGTTATAAGCTTCGAGTTATCGAAATTCGACTATCTATCTATATCTATCTATATCTATCTATCTATCTATCTATCTATCTATCTATCTATCTATCTATCTATCTATCTATCTATCTATCTATATATATATATATATATATATATATATATATATATATATATATATATGTTTGTGTGTGTGTGTCTATACAAAATATACAAAATTTTACCATTAGTAAAAATATATTTACTTCAAGTGTGTCTTTTTAAATTCCTTTTACCTAATACATTTAAAAGAATACAAACAGTACATAAAAATCTCTATACTATCATGTGGTTATTTAAAACCATTTTTGTGTTTAAGAAAATAAAATGATAGTTTAAAAAACTAAAAAACACAAGCTTTTGTAGCAATATGAACTAAAAAGTTATTAAATAGTTTTGGGATGTTAAGTATGATAAAATAATTGACCAAACAACTTAAATGTAAAAAAAAAGTGGGGCGCTACTTATATTTACATTGTTACAAGGTACAAATAGAAGAAATTTAAGACAATTACTGATATAAAGCCTCCCTCTCCCCACGCTTTTTTTACATTAAAGTTAATTGTATGGTCAATTTTTTTTATCATCCTTAACATCCAAAAATTATTTTTTACTTTTTATTTTATATTACTAGAAAAGCGTATTTTTTTAGTTTTTAAACTATTATTTTATTTTATATATTTACTTTTTAGTTTAATTTGGCTTACGAAAAAATATTTATTTTAACATAATTTAAGATTTTTCTGTGTTTATGACCCCCCCCCCTCCTTCACCGCCCTCCCCCAAAAAGAAGACTAAAGGGCTCTTGCAACATTCGGAACGGAGATCACTCGAACTCCAAAAAGAAAAATGACAATCCTTAAGGTGCTCTAAAAGAGCTCTAAAAACGTTCAACTACTCTGATAAGTTGCCTATCTAATTCAGTTGATCCATACCAACGTGTGTAAAAACAGGGACCCCCCCCCCCCAAACTCAATGACGAAAAATTCCTCCCCCCCTTAAAAAAACTCTCGCTTTTAAATCTGGTTTAACATAACACTTTTAAGATTTTTTTTTATCCCCAGTCAAGTTTGCTAGGGGGGAGGGGGCGTTAACTAGTATCATATGAACTGAAATATTGTTAGATAGTTGACACGCCTCGTCTACCAAAACCTTAAAATATGGGGCCCTTGAGGAAAAAAGTTTTGAGACTCCTAAGTTTTGCTACACCTTTTGTTTCTTTTTCAAACGTATGAATAAACACAGAGAGAGTGGATTCAACTTTCTGGTTTTGGTTGGAGGCATATCTAGATGTAGGCAAATCAAACATTGTCGGAAGCAAATATTCAAAATTTTTGAAATTGTAGTTTTAAAAACAGTTTTAGATGATTGATAACGTTAGAGGGAAGAGAGGTTCGGTGGCCCCTCCCCGGAAATTTTTCGAAATTGAAACATAAAAAACGCAATTGTAGATGCTCTTCTGTTATGTATGGGAGAGAGGACGGGTTCGAAAAGGGGGGGGGTCTCTAATCCAAATTTTTTTCAAAATTGCAGTTTTAGACTATCTGTGATTATGTTTGATGTGGAAAAGAGATTCGGGGGCTCGCTTCCAGAAAATTGTCGAGATTGAAGTCTTAAAAAAGGGATTTCAGCTATCTATGGTTAGGGGACAGGCAGTTTTCTGAAATTGAAGCTCTTAAGTCACAATTGTAGCCGATCTTCGTGATGTTAGTTGATAGGAGTTTTTGAAAGTTCTCTTTCAAAAATCTTTCGAAATTGAAGCCCTTGAAAATCAAATTTAAGACGATCTTTAATGATGTTGGCGAAAGTGGGGAAAGTGAGGGGGGTGTTTCACTTAAATTTACGAATTTGTAGCTTTAGAAACGCAGTTCTGATAGATTTTTGGTAATGATAGTGGAAGGAAAAGCTCTATGGCGTTCCCCCGCAATTTTTCGAAAAGGGATTCAGGGGATATCCCCTGTCCATTTTTGAAAATTGTAGTTCTGGAAACACAGTTTTAGATGACTCTTAACGATAGGAGACGGGGGTGAGGGGCATCTTTTTAAACATTACGGATGAAGGCGCTCTCCTGGAAGATTACCGAAATTGAAGTCGCATACCCAAAAAAAAAAAAAAAAGGGTTACACACAGATATTTTTCGGAAATCCTCAGAATGCATTCAGCTATTCAGCAATCATTGAAATTCCGCACTCCAGAATTTTCACAAGTCTAATGCTTCATTCTGTATCTATGCATAGATGTAGAAGAAAGTAAAAATGATTTAAGAAATATAACTAAAATACCTCAAGGGGAGTCGGTACCCTAAATACACGTAATATTAAACAGCTAAACTCTATGTATCTTTTTCCAAAAAAGTTTTAATAAAAGGCATTTACAATTTCTAGTTTTTTCAAGATTATATCTAAGAATCTACAGAAGTGGAATTTTAAGGCAATTCTGTTCATTTCATAATTCATTCCACTTTAATCAATACTCACTTTTTAAATGAGGAGAAAAGAGACCGTCTTTTTTACCATAAAAAACGGAAAAAATTTAAGTCCTAAAGCAAAAATTTTATTTCTGTATAATTATAAACACATAAATAAATTGTGGCGAAATTTTCAACGTAATATGTGGAGTGGTTTTCTAGAAAAAGGAACATGACTTTTTTTTTTTTTTTAAGCTGATGTGAGGTTCACTGGTAACTATCTCCCCCCCCCCCCAGTCCATTTCTTCCTTGGAAAAACAGTAAGTAGGTGCAAGTGAACATCGATATGTTATTGAAAATATTAATGCCCAATTTCAATTTGAAATAAAATGTCTGCAATAAAGCATTTTTTTTCAGCAACTATCAAATTTAAAAATAAACAAATATAAGTCCTTTTTTTTCATACTCTTTTTTTTCTTTCTTTTACGAAACGAACTGATAGGTATTTGAAGGAAAATCCTTAACTATGATTCATTGACGCACTTTTCAAAAACAGTACTTTTTTTCCTTTTGACATTATTTTATTTTTAAATTCGAATCTCGGAAAATTCAAATCATTAACACTTAAAATTGTAAGAAAAAAAAATGGGAATTAGGGAGCTACTGGGCTATATAGTGATCAAAACTCCTACAAACAATAAATAAAGAAGAGAGGAAAACAAAAGAATTAAAATAATTTTTTATTTTAATCATTTTTGACCTCCCTCTCATCACTGTCGCATGCATTCTTCATACAGAACAGTGCTAAATCTTAATATATAAAAATCTTCTGTGCGGACGTTTGTCACTATAAGGCTTTTAAACGGCTGGACCGATTTTGATCAAATTTTTTGTGTGTAATTACGTTGTGGCCAGCATGGTTTCGAAGCGCGATGGATCGAATCGGAAATGTTTTTGTTAATTAATTATTTAATTTAAACATTGGATGGTTATATCTCCCAAATGATTAATATTTATTTTAACCTATTGTTGAGCGAGAACTGAAATAAATACTTTACCGGTTGCCAAAGGACAATAACAAAGCCAGCTCTGCTTCTTGTGATGAAATTTCCTACTGTGATATGTCAATTGAGACTAGATAAAACGTAGAGAGAGAGAGAGTGAAGTCTTCATTTCTTGAAAGCAACGATTTTAGGTCACGTGATATATTTTTAAGTAAAGTATGGAAGGTTCACGCAAAACGTGTCTTCTGTCGTCGTAGTTGAACTATGCGACCGGATCGGTACTTTAGGGTTTCCTAACCAAATAATCAGAAAGTACCGTACCAATGTCAAGAATACTTTAAGGATTATCAAGCTAATCCGTACATTATTAAAGGAAAAGATGATGGAATTTAAAGACGAAACAAATTTTTTTTTCGCCCAGATAAACTACAACAGGGTAGTTCTGTACACAAAAGATCAGTGCAGTGGAAGATCTTTATCTTTGGTGGAATGAACAAATTAAGCAATATATGAAGTTTAAAAAGTTTTCGTTTGGTTTCGATCGAGCCGCTAATCGGTCGGAATTAGCTTCGCTCACTGATCGGTTGGATTACAGTAACGTGGTGGCTTGGCGACTTTGGATATAAACAATAGAGTTGCGTGATCATTTGTCTATATTTTAAACATTTCCTTTTTACTTATTTTTTTTCAACAAAACGGTGCAAACACTTGAGAGATTATTGAAATATTTTAACTTTTCAATTTACAAAGTTTGAACAGAACAACGTCTGTCGGTTCCTCTAGTACTTCCAGAAAATTTAATATGAATTAAAAAGAAATTAATTGATGATCAAAATCAAATCCTGATTTGCAATGGACACTGACTCAATCCCGTCTCTGATGTTCCCTTTGTTTAAAAAAAGAGGGACACGGTTATATATTAAATTTTTGGAATGAGTAAGTCAAAAAATGTATCTATTTATGCATCTATTTCTTGTTAAATAAGTTTAAATATTTTTTCCTTCTGAAAAATCAAAAACTTCATGTTCCAAAAGGAAAAAAACTGGAAAAAAAAAAGAAAAAAAAATCACCCCCCCCCCAAAAAAAAAATTGATAGCGCAACTCCCCCCCCCCCCCCCCTGTAGAAATCGTATTTGTAATACTTTACAAGTTTGAAATACATTTTAATTAAAAAAAATTTGAAAAAAAATAGAACCGACTTCAAAATTGCTCTAAAAAGTGAAAAATAATTTTATTCTTTAAACACCATAGATAATACTTTTAAATATAATTTTTGAAGTTGGCACAAAAACGATAGAAAAAAATATTCACAACCATAACTCAGCTCAACTATAAATTTAAACAGGCCAAGTTTTTTCTCTACCTTATACATTATGCATTGATGACAGCATATTTTAGTAACGTAGTAACGATATAAATGTTTCGTTACTAACTTTGGATGTTTTCTGAACCAAATATGAACGAAGCATGGTTATACTGGATTTTACTTTTTGTTTTTGGGCCAACTTCAAAAATTATATTTAAAAGTATTATTGATGGTGTTTAAAGAATAAAATTATTTTTCACTTTTTAGAGCAATTTTGAAGTCGGTTCTTTTTTTTCTTTTTTTTCCAAAATTTTTTTATTTTATTCTTTTTAGTGTAAATATTTCAGAAATAGTAAGAGTTACCACCTCGAAACTTTACCTTATTTTTTTTCATAAAAATGCTCCATACTAAAAAAAAATTATAAACACGCCTTTAAACTTTAAGCGATTGCAACTAAAAATTTACCCTTGTTCCTCTCTGGAATTCATTCGTGTGTTAATTTAATTAACCATTTAAATACTACGTTTTCCCTAACGAATTTACATTTCACAGCATACAAGTTGCTTGTGATGCAACCCTGTATCTCCTCACTTAGCCCAGATCATCTGTTATTGGCATAGTTGATAACAATAAAAATACTAAACCATAGTTGAGGTATACTTAACCTGGTAGCGTTGTGAAGGCTAAGCAAATCTTAATCACAGCACTATCTCGCTTCCAGGTTAGGTTTACCCCCACCATCACCGTACTAGAGTCAATCACCAAAGCCATCACCGCACTGACTCTAGTGCGGTGATGATAAAGCAGTGATACTGAGGGAACTTGATGCTTGCTTCAGAGAAGCCTTCACTCAAAATTATCATTACAATTACTATTAATGTTACTGTTGTTATGGCACCAAACTTTTATAACAATGGGTTTTATATTTAATCATTTAATAGGGAAATTGCATGAAATTTACTGTTTTTTGCCCATAACTTTTTTTTCTATAGAACAAATATGGCCAAACAAAACAATGGGACCTAAGTTGAGCCATCCCCTATTCATTAAAAAAAGAATCATCAAAATTGGTTCACTAGGTGAGACGCTGTGAGTGGACAAAAAAAAAAAAAAAAAAAAAAAACATACATACGGTATGAACTGATAACCGCCTCCTTTTTGAAGTCGGTTAAAAATCACTGTTCAACAATGACCGTGATCAACAACGAATTTTCATTTGAAGGCTTACCTATATTTTGGCATGAAATTAGTTTAGTACAACAATTAAAAAATTCGCGTTGTAATTAGCTTGGAACATTCGAACAAATTTTATCTGATGCAGAAAAATTAGGAGCTTCTATCGATTTGTAATTCTAATTTTTGAGAGCATTTTTTGTCCTCACATTAGTGGATTTTTGCAAAAATTGATTAAAATTAGAATAAATTAATGATTAATAGTTAATTAATGAATTTGATTATAGAATATTGAATTGTCATCGGGTCTGAGGTTGCATGCCAAATTCCAATAGAATCCGATCCGAGGAAGTGGGCGAAATTTGAGTTGCAAGATTTCGTTACAAGATACATACATACATACATACAGGTGAAACTAATAAAAGCGTGTTAATAAAAACAAGCACCAGTCATAAATTTGTTCCCATTTATAAGCTTCATAAAATTAATTAAACTGGTTTCTGTTCATATCTGTTTCTCTCTCTGTGCGTTTTTTCTTTATAACTCACACTAATATTATACATAAACAAAAGTGCCATGCCACGTTAAAAATGTGTTTCTTTTCGTATTTTAAGGATTTTGTTCGATAAACCAAAACGGATCGCTTAGAATCAGAAGGATCGTCAGTTACCCCACGAATAAAAATATTGTATTATGAGAACGCCATCTTCGTAAATAGAAATGTGGGGAACGTTGAGTTTTCCGTAGCGCGCGGAAAAGGAGATATTTTTAAGTTCTTCTACCAGAGTTTGCCTTCGGACACTTTACGAGCTCATTGAGATGCGTAAACTGTTTGTTTTGCTGCCCCCTCACACTACCTAATGATCTGGATTGGGTCCAGTACAAATAGCAACGATTTTATGGAAATGGGATGTTCAAAAATATATGCAGGGTTGCCGCCAACGCGCTATAGAGCGTCAAATATCCCGAAAGCGAAAAAAGAAAAAGAAACGAGCTGATGTGTGCATCACATGACTTCCTTTTACTCCAATTTAATGTCATTTCCCTATTATTGGCAATTTTAATGTGATTCAATAGTTTACTCTCTAAATATTAAAAAAAAAGTGGACAAATAAAAACCAAATTTTTAAAAAAAATCGCCAAATATGTCGCCAAGTTGGCGACAAAACTTGGCGACTAATAGACTGGCGACATATCGCCAAGTGTCCGTTAAATTATAACACCACTTGAGTTTACATCGAAATTAACAATGATTTCCCCCAAAAAAGGGGCAAAAGACCCCTTTAGAAACACCCGAATGCAACCAAAAGGGGAGGTGCACAACTAGATCCCACTAGGAGTCTACGTACCAAATTTCAACTTTCTGGGACGTACCGTTCTTGAGTTATGCGACATACATACGCACATACGCACATACATACATACGTACTTACAGACGTCACGAGAAAACTCGTTGTGATTAACTCGGGAATCGTCAAAATGGATATTTCGCATGTCTATACGTTCTTTGGCACCTATCCACGTGTGGTCGAGTCGAAAAAAAAAAAAAAAAAAAAAAACTCAACGTTCATTCGGGGTGAGCAAAATGAAAAATTAAGGTCGATTTTTGAGTGAACATTTTTTTGCGAATACAACACTTCCTTTTTTTTGTAAAAGGAAGTAAAAAAGAAGGGAGAAAATGCAGGAAGTCGAAGTTATGCTTATGAAGTAATTATGTACGCATTATGAGATGCGACCTTACTGTATAGCTTTTAATTTGACTTTAAAAAATCATTAGTGTATTTACATCGAGTTTATATATATAGTGCCAATGCTTATGGGTAATTCCATTTTAATACGCGTGCCATTTATAACGCGTGCCATATTTTGGAGTTCAGCTACATTTTGGCGATATGAAAAAAAAAGTACTTGTGGTATATTTTCTTTATGTGTTTATTTAGACCTGTAAGATAAAAAAATGTGTTTATTTCGACACTTACGCATGATGTGACCTGTCCAATGAGACATCTGCCTTGATCGCACAAAATAAAATATTTTACCTCTTTGGCTAATTTCTTAAATTACAAGGTGGCGTATTCAAGCTCTAGAACAATGACGCACTTGCAAATTCCGTTCCAACTTTCCTCTCCATATCACTCCTTCATGTAAATGGACAATTCTGAAACTAGGCAGAGCTAAGGGTCAACTTTTCATGGTCAGACTTTAAGAGTTATACGTATAATTCCTTGGAATTGTCCTCATAATTTCTTTTCTCCAGATGGCACTCGGTCCCAAACAGTACCAAGTATCAAGATTCCACTTAAAAAGTTATGTGGGGAAAATATCCAGAAATGATTGTTAAGTTACTCAGTTCTTTACTAGTTAGCAATACAGCATACATGTTATATCACAATTTCATGGTTGCAGCATGAAACTCGCAAAAACTATTGAGTTCTCTATAAATAGCATACATATGCAAAGCGGTACTCTCGGCAGATAGAATGATCATAATTGTTCCTATTTTTGAATGGTGCGTAATTTATAATATGATTTTTAACATTCATAACTATAACGTATGAAGCATGGATTGTAAAACTAGCAAATGAAAAGTGACACATAATCCCGACTACTATCTAAAATAAAATAAAATCCTCGTACATATATATAATAGCCAATGATCGAGTAACGCTCCTGACATCATCAACAATGAAACTCGCACCACTGCATGATACTTTGATAATATGTTTTGGTAATGTTTAAAATGCAGGGAAAGGCTTTGTTTTGACAAGGCTGAACTGGATCCGGTAACTTAAATGCTTTACTGGTAGGACTGTCATTTCAGGTGCATGAAGAAATGAAAACGTGGTCGACAACGAATGCTATCTACTGGAGTTTAGGGTTAATCCACTGGAGTTTGGGTTAACATATGAGCTATCAAAATATCACTAAACAGGCAATTGCTTCATTCAAATGTAGAAGCAATTTTCACCCGTCATATCTTGACGGTCAATTTTCTAGTATTTAAGTAAACATCCGGTATGACAAGTACTGAAAAATGAGAAAATAAAGAGGGACCCTTGCAACCCAAAAGGTCTTTTTTACTCCTTCTTTCTCTCATTTTACTTCCTTTTACAAAAAAGGAAGCATTGTATTCGCGAAAAAAATTTCACTCAAAAATCGGCCTCAATTTCCATTTTTCTCACCCCCGAATGAATGTTGAGTTTATTTTTCAACCCGACCACATGTGGATATATGCCTAGGAACGTACAGGCACCCGAAATATCCATTTTGACTATCCCCGAGTTAATTACAACGAGTTTTTCCGTGACGTTTGTATGTACATATGTATGTGCGTATGTGTGTATGTATGTCGCTTAACTCAAGAACGGAATGCGATAGAAAGTTGAAATTTGGTACTTAGACTCTTAGTGGGGTGTAGTTGTGCACCTTCGTTTTTGGTTGCATTCGAATGCTCCAAAGGGGATCTTGTGCCCCTTTTTGAGGGGAAATCATTGTTAATTGCAATGTAAACTCAAGTGGTGTTATAATTTCGCGGACACTTGGCGATATATCGCCAGTTTTTTTGGTCGCCAAGTTTTGTCGCCAAATTGGCGATAAATTTGGAGATATTTTTAAAAAATTTTTTTAAAAATCTGCTTTTAATTTGACCACTGTTGGTGATATTTAGAGAATAAACTATTGAATCACATTAAAACTGCCAATAATGAGAAAATGACATTAAATTGGAGTAAAAGGAAGTCATGTGATGCACACATCAGCTCGTTTTACTATTCATCAAGCGAAAAATCAAAAAGAAAAAAAAAAAGGGAGAAAAACTTGACTTTCACAATAATAATTCAAATTATCTTTTATTGTTTCAAATGTTTTTCCAAACTTGCCCCAACCCAGGAAGAAATCGTTGTGCAATGTACATGCACTATATTTCTATTTGCATTCCTTTACTACTGTTCATAGTAGTTAATTCATAAATGCCATTTTCCACTTGCTACTCAGAAAATCATGTCTGAAACTCGGGCAACTCTACTCCTAGAGACCGTTTCACTTTTCCAAGCGTTTTATTCTTGTGCCACATTAATCATTTGTTTAGTAGCTCCTCTAAAAAAATAGTAACTGCTCTTCAGTTTTGTATGCTTTTCACAAGTCATTTGAGCAAACCATCCCTCTTGTGTTAGCAGCTGGGCCATTAATATGGTGTCTGGATGCTTAGAAAGATTGCTCCCGTTTCTTCATTTTTAGAACATTGCTCGAGCAGACGACGGAAAACGTAAACGACACAGAAATTCCATTATAAAAAAAATAGTTAAAAAAAGAAAATAAATAAATTTAAAAAATGGTGATAGCAGTTTATTATATTACACTTCTGTTTCTGAAAATTGCAACACCACGAATTACTTACGCGAGTGAGCTGAAAATTTCAGAAAATGCAAAGTAGGGCATGATATGCAAATGCAAAAGAATTGCAGACCGGTAGCGCATGCGTATGCTGAGCAGTGACCTCTGAACGGCGGATCGAACCGAATGTACATAATCACAAGCTTTAGCAGTTTTTGTAGCTGAGCTATCAATTCCTACTAGTTCATCTTAGTTGTCTTGTATTTCACCAATACAAATATTTAATCAGAGTTGCTTTTGATTCTGAAATCCCCATTATTATAGGGATACCCACTTACCCCTAACAGCAAAAATTTGCAGCGTAAGTGGGACCCCACCTCTTACACATTTATTAATAATATTTTATACAAAATCTCTTGTTGCTGTATGAACTTAAAGTTAAGCTGTAAGTGAAAAAATAATTATCATAAAAAAATAATAATAACTAACCTGGAAACACTTCTTTGAAAAATGATGCTTGAACTCGCAAGAATTTTTTTTCAGAATAAATTGTTTTTTGACTGAGTGCTATGACATAGAAAAAAAATTCCACGAAGCCCAAATATATGAAAAACCAATCACTGTGATGAAATTTAACATGATCAGCGTAAAAAATTTTGAAAACTTTATCCAGATTTCAGTTTTGGGGGTGATCCACTTACCTCAGTGACCCACTTGCCCCAACTAACCCTATTTAATTTTGAAAAGTAAAAAAAAAAGTCATATTTTTAAGCAATAATTTTTTTTTCCTTTGCTGATAATGAAATTCTGATGTCTCAATTACTTGAAAAAAAAATGTAACTTATAAAATATTTGTTTTTGATACATAAGAAAACAAATTTTGAACTTAGAGGACGCATATACCCTATGATACATAAAGGGTTAAAATAGTTTTAAAAATTCTACCCATTTACCGATGGTGGTGATGACAATGATGGAATACAAAAGAGCCCCAGAAAATGTCCATTGCAGAGGGCTTTCGTCTTTTCCGTCGTATCCTTCCTTTCGCACTGCCTTGACCAAAGTGGTTTCGAAATCCTAAGAAAAAATGACGTTCTGAAATTAAATAGTTAAAATTGTTGGTAGAAGACCGAATATTTCCTTTGAATAACCAGTAAAAGTTGATATTCTCCAACTTCGGTCTTTCACAATCACATACACACTGACGGACAATTGATATGGACGGATCACAAAGGGCTGTGTAACGCGTAAAAAAATAAGTGTGATTGGATGTCATACATAATCAAGAACATACATAAAGAAAACATAAATTAATTTTGTGTTTTGTTTGTAAAAAGGAGCTGGCTATGATAGTCTTTTGGCAATCATTAAGAATTTTTCTCTGTCATTTTTTGCAGAGCATTAACGCATCCATACCTTCCTTCACCAAAAACAAGAAAGATTTCTCTATTGTCTAGGAATGGCTAAAAATTTTCAATGTAAACGTTTTTGGTTGTGTATCACCTACTTCGGTATCCTCGTTGGTTTTGGCCTCCTTTATTACTCCTAAAAGCTCTTCTTCCAGTGACTTCAGAACTGTGTGAGTTTAATAACTTTATTTCTGGAAAGAGCTCTGGAACCAATCGCATAAAATGTCTCCAGAGGCCCCAGCTCGATTGATAGCACGCCAAAATGCAGTTGATTACGCGTAATCTGCAATCTTTAGGAGTTAGTATTTTGAAAGAGGGGAAAATGTTATCTGTTTGCATTACCACATCCGCGTGAAACCGAAACTCATCCGCGTAAAATAAAATAAAGGTGTCAAATCTTAAACCGCGTATAATCGAAGCCGCGTAAAATAAACCCGCGTAAAACGAGTGTCTACTACTACAATAACGTTAATTTATTGTGTTATGAAATCCCAACGCCTTTGAAAAGTGTTCAAAGGAAAAAACAATCATTTTGTGTTGAACACGTAAGAGGAAAAAAAAATGTAATTTCCGTTTCTAGGTATTCCGGGGTAAAATGTTAATACTGGATATGGCTACCATGTAGGGTGATGCAAGCTTCCACATGTCGTTTCATGCTTCACACAACATTATTCAGCAGCTATCGCAGTAATTCCATTCCTCTGTCTCTCACGGATGAGGGTGTTCTTAGCAGTGTGACTACCCCTAAGCTAAGGCTAAGCAGACGTGCAATATACTGCAGTCTCTGGGTGTGATAACTATGGGCAGATTTATGGGGGGGGGCGGGGGGGGGCAATGCCCCCTCGGTCTTGGAAGGAATTTATTAATAGTAACAATTAGAGACGTACCGAGTACTCGGTAATTACTCGGTACTCGGCATACTCGGCCAATTTGCCGAGTACTCGGTACTCGGCCAAATTCTGATCAGATACTCGGCCAATACCGAGTAGTTGCAAAAAATTGAATATTGTCCAAGACAGATACCAAAATTTTTATTTAAAAAAAAGCAAGCATTATATTCTGCAATAATTTACAATTAAAATTTATAAGTCAAATTTAAATTTTGAGAATAATGAAGTTTGTTATGCTTCAATGGTATAAATCTTTCTTTTAATGTCCCCAAAGTTTATTAAACTTGTTTATTAAAAATTATGCAAAAAAAGGCAAGTATAGAAAATATGGAATTTTTATATTAAAAATGGATATTTGATACAAACAAAAATTAGTTATAAAAAATATAAAAATACCTTTGCTTAAAAAATTAAAGAAAATAAAGCAATGTTAAAAGCACAGTGTAGGAACACTGCAGATACGTGTTTTGGAAGTTATAAGGAATTCCTTTTTCTATGCACAAAATGGGAGCTCGTGGATTTAAAGGCATCCGACAAAAGTTGGATTTTTTTGTTGAATGTCTTTACCTTCTCTAGCTCGCATGTTATGCACTGAAAAAGACATTCCTTGTAAGGGGGGGGGGGGGCGGAAACATGTGTCTGCAGTGTTCTTGCACATTTGTTTTATCTGCTTTAAAAAAATATTTATGTTTGGCGGACTAGAACTATAATTGATAGATATACAGTGAAACCCCTCCTAACGGACACCCCTCTTATGCGGACAATTTTTAATTCCCCAGTTCCAATGCAAATAACATTATTAAACCCCTGTCCTGCAGACACCTCTCTATTGCGGACAAAAAAAATTGTCCTGTTAGTGTCCGCATTAGAGGGATTTTACTGTAATTTGTTTTAATTCCAACTTGATTAATCATACCTTTTATTTATTTATTTTTAATTTTAAAAATCATTTTTTGGTAAAATTTTTGACAAACAAAATTGTTTATATAATGCGTAATTAAATTTCACCAGGAATTTAGTTTTAAAAACTATTATATGGACAAGGAGGTCTATACTACTATTCCAATAAGTTCAAAATTCATCACATGTGTGTCGGTGGTTCTTGTTAAAACATAATTGGTACTTGGTAACTCGGCCGAGTCGTGAAAGGCCGAGTACTCGGTAACTCGGTACTCGGCCGAGTAGTGAAAGGCCGAGTACTCGGTACTCGGCTACTCGGCCAAAGTGCTACTCGGTACGTCTCTAGTAACAATAAACCTTCCAAAATCTTAAAAGAAAAAAAATCATGATTTTTTTTTTTGAATAGTTCAGAAGCGAAAATGAAGAGAATAGCGACTGTCCTTTTCTGGGGGGGGGGGGGGAGAAATATGTACAATATATTACAAGTAGTAAAGCGGTCACTGGGATGCTGAAATGTGTTGAAAACAACTACTTTTAACTAAAAGCTATTAGGGCAAGTATATAAGTGAAAATATCGACTGAACGAGGTATGTATTCAGCTGCAATACTTAAAATAATCAAGAATTATTTCAACAAATTAGAAACTGAAACAAAGATTTTAAAAAAGCGGATTTTCCTATAAACTAAACAAGCTATATAGCTTAGAACACCCGCTTTGTTGAAGGCCTCCAACTCCAGAAAATTTCATGAGTTGTTCCGTATCAAAAATAAATGGGAAGGACTTGAAAAAATAAATTTCATTTTAAAGTGCTTGAAAACCTTGAAAATTTTGGAAAAGTACGGATACAAACCATAAATTTAAACATTTATAACAAATGGGAAGGGATAGATGGTAGAGGAATAAATGCTAAAATATGTTAAATTCAGTTCCTTGCCTCATCCTGCATCAAAAATGTAAAAATCATGGTTAACACGTTTTTATAACATAGTGCTTGAGATAAATTTTTGTGACTCACATGTTTCACATCTTGCTGTTTATTTAATCCCAAATGCAGTGCAGTATTTTGGAAATTCTTTTGTATTGCTTGCTTCTATCTTACTTTTACTGCATATTGTTAATCTGTTCAGTACGCGGAAAAAAAAACACCACCTCTATTCCTTTTCGTTTTCTGCACTGCTTGTAATTAAATAATTTTAATTGTTCTCAAGTCCTTGAAACGGATTAGATGAGTCTTTGAATTTCCTAAGCAAAGGGTGCTTCAATTTAATTTAATTAAGTGTATAAATGACGAATTGTCCAAATGGGCAGCACGGTACTCTCCTGTTATCTATTTTCTAAATCTGTACACCATTTTTTTAAAGGCATTTTTTACTATTGATCATTTTGTGTTTAATTCATTGTTGTACTTGTGGGTGGATTAAAGGCTTGACCAGAAACTAATTGAATTTAAACAGCCCGATGTAAGCAAATAACAAAACATAATCTTATCTTCTACCTCGCTTTTTCTTTTTGAGGGCTGCTACCACTGATTTGTATTGTGTATTATCGTAATTGGCAAAAGAGTATTTTGCTTTTTTTTTCAGAGATCTTTCTGGTTCGAATTGCAGAAGGCTTCAAAATGCAGAAATTTATATTTATTTTACCAAAATTCCTACGGGGGAGAAACCCCCGGACACCCTAAACTTGGGTACATTCTACTTTGTATATCTAATTAGGTATATTCCCTACTTAGAAGGGACACCATTTCCCATCATGAACCAAATGTATAAAACATAGTGGGGAAGGGGGGTGCACTTTGGCCTTTTTTTGCCGCCGACAGAAAAGTTGTCCGGGTCTACAAAACATACCAAAAAGCTGAAACAGCTTAGGGCCAGAAAAGTGTATATTATAAATCTAGTCTTGATTACAACTAATATTGCTGAAAAAAAAAAAATCCTGCCCCCCCCTCCCCTCAGGAACTCAGTTCTAAATCCGCCTATGGTGATAACCTGATGTCCGGTATATTGCATGTTGTTCTGCCTTAGGCTTAGAGGCGGTAACTTATAATACATATAACGGTGCTAAATACCTAAGCATTGTCTTCAATTTACGAGTCGAAACGCACCATGCTGTGTTCACTCATTGGTGATGTAAATTTACATTGCCTACCAGTTTGCTGGCGCTCTCAGTTAGTCGCTATTCATGACTGATTTTCAATATGAACGAAACTGCAGTCCCTGGATGTGATAACCGGGCTGTCTGGTATATTGCATGTTTGGGTGGTCCTTGTTTATTGAAGGGCATTGTCGACCAGCAAGATCCCCCCCCCCAAAGCATCCCAAACATTTTAGATGTGTATTCAGTAAATTACCGCCCATTAGCCAGGACTAAAGCAGAAATACATGAAATACACCGCCAGCTCAGTCATTTCCAGCCGAGGACAGGACTATACATTAGCTACCAGTTTGTTTGGCACTCTTTGCTTCCTTAAGAGGTTTTCCCTCTCCATATCAGTCACTTTCCTATGCCGGGCTGATGAGTGCTAATTAGCACGAAACTGCAGTCCTCGGCTGGAAATGACCAAGCTGGCGGTGTATTTCATGTATTTTAGATGTGGTTCAGATCTGGAGAACATACTGGCCACCCGATGGATTGAATATCGCCGTTTTCTAGACACTCTTGAGCAGCGACTGTTCGATGACATGTTGCATTGTCATCCATGAAAGCAAATATACCGCCCGCAGCACTACGGAAGATGTGAACATGAGGCAGCAGAAAACATTAATGTATCGCTGGCCAGCCATGGTCTCTTGTGGAAGCACATGAGCAAAGTACAGCTATTATCATAATCCCAGTACCCCACTTGTAGGATATTGGTCCTTTTCTTTTATGTTTCCCGGCCTGCATGCAGTACCACTCTCACGCCAGATCAGTTGTTGCCCGTAATCAAACGACAGACTGACCTTGTTTTCGTCAACACAAACCCATTCGACTTCCCTCCACAACTGCGACGCTGTTGATACCGTTGCAAACGGGTGAAACGCTGACTTGCAGCAACACCATACTAGAGTGCCTTACACCATACTAGAGACAGTTGTCTAGTGTGGTGTGTGGCAGTGGGATGTACAAAACAAGCCGACGGGCTTATAGTCCTGCTGCCTGCCAACGTCTGACTACAGTTTTTCTGGATAGTTGCTTTTCAGTAGCAGCAAGAAATTACTTTGCTGCCTCAGTAGCTGTGCTGATTCGGTTCCTTTTTGCTGCGTGCACTTTATTCTTCTGACGTCTACTGCGTTCAAGACCTTCCCCGCGATGTTTGCTACACATTCCCTTTTTTTGAAATGGCTTCCAAAACCTCGAAACAACACTGTGGCTGGACATCGAACACCCTGGCAACATCTAGTATTTTTCGCCCTTCTTCGACCTTGCCAATTATACGGCCACCCGTAAACTCATCTTAGTAATGTCGGGAAGACATGCCAAGAATTGCAAGTTCGTCAATTGATTTTTTCCCGTTAAACTCTGCCTTTGAACAACACCGGTCCTCACGCGCCAAATCCTTTATATCGCTCAGCGGTATCACGCGACGAACAACGTCTTGAATAAAAATTTGCATATCGTCGCCTCAGAGCAACACTTAGAAATCTAATCCCAGGAATGACGCTATGATATCTTACTGTTGCTCTGAGGCGACGATATGCACAACGCGTCTTACTGTATCTCGCCCTTATGCTAATTTCCATATCTCCATGCCTTTTGTTTTGTGGTTTGCTAATGCTGCAATTGCTATCCGTTCATAGCAATTTGTCCACCAGTGTATTATACATTCTTTGAAAGACTATATACTAACCTGCAAAGTCTCTATGGCCATGGAGGTCCAGTTTATCTCGGAGAGGACGCTGCTGCCAGCTGTTAGCATCCAAAGATCGGATACAAGAGTCTCTCTCTCCCTAAGCATCGTCCGCCTCTTCTCCAGCTCGTATCCAGCCTCCAGAGCTTCGAAAGTGAAGGCTCCAACGATGCTGTAACCAACCACGAGACCGCATAGTCCTACGTGTGAGAAGAGGAACGTGGTCACTCGGCGACAGTATCTTCTGCACTTGGAGCACCTGGAGTCCGGGGGCGCCATTTAATCCTGGGAACACATTTCTGTGGACTTTCTACTGGAATTGATGACTTTAATTTAAGCTGAACAGCTAAAAGTAAAATGGGGTATTCTATCAGAATCATTTTTATCTAGCTTTTCTTATAATTATTATTATTATTTTTTTTAATGGACGTCTTCACTATCAAAGTTGAACCTCATTCTGACTCCCGGTGTGCCAACTGAAGTTTTTTAATCATTGAAGAAGACTTCGAACGGCGGTTCGCGTCTCTGGATTTGGTGAATACGACCGTTAAATCTTCGACCTCCAAGGTTTTTTACTCCGAACATTTAACGAAATATTTCTACGAGTTCATAACTAAAAACGCGAGTTCAGGTCCGTTATTTCAAATTTTCCCGGGGAAGTTAGAGGGTCAAAGGATATTTACTCAATGCATATTATTTCGATATAAATAACCAAAAATACTCCCACTACATGCATGAAAATGTAATGATTTCTCAAAACCAGGAGGGTCAATTGCCCTCCTCCTGACTCCTAAATGGAGGACCTGTGTGAGTGGTAAAAAATTTTGTTCAAAACATTTCCTGTGGAAATGTATTAAAAACCAATACTGGTGCATAGTACTTAAGAGAAGATTATTGGGAATAGCAATACCACAAATGTTCTTTACAACCACGAATGTTCTTTAAATTATGTTTTGACATCATAGAAAAGGAAAAATATGCTCGAGCTTGATATAGAAGCTTTTGGTTCTGTGTTTTAAAGCTGATCAACTCTTATGATGAACAAATTGGCTATTCATCAGGGCCGACGAGAGGCCATGTCAGCTTAGTCGGAAACTAAGGGCTTGGTCTTTGGGAAGGTCCGGCACGGCATCAGAGTCGTACAATCGAACTCGCTTATAACGAGCCCGGATTTAACTAGAAATCAGATTTAACGAGAACCCGGATTTGACGAGGAATTCTGAAACATCTGGTTGGTACAATGTTAAGTTCGTAAAATTTCTATTGACTTCCAGCTCAGCTTATCCTTTGTTGGTAAATTTTCTTTAACATTGCAAAGACAACCAAAGTTAGTGATAAATCATAAATCCAGAAAACAAGCGATGACAGCACTTTTTCAATTTGTGGATGGAATAAGGAAACATTCAAATTATTATATTTGTATGTATATGAGTATTCCTCAAAAACAATGACATAAGAAAGAGACATTCAGACAATTCAAAGCAAAGTGTACAGTGATTAAAAAGAATAAATAAAGCAACTATGATGAACTTTTATGAATTTTTTCGCAAACTCATTTTTTTAAGAGCACTCGGTCATAAAGAGCAAATATCGAGGTTCCTTTGCGCTCGTTAAAAGCGAGTTCGACTGTATAAGTTTTTTTTTTTTGGCGGGGGGGGAGGGGTGGACACCCAACTAACAAGGGGCCTGCCTTGGCTCTTGGCGGCTCTGCGATTATGGACCTCCAAGGCAACAAATCGTGGATGATATTTGTAATCCCCCCTCTAGAGTAAGAGTGCTAAATGTTGTATCATATGAACACACAATCACACAACATATCGTACTTGAGTATTCCTTCTGAAATTTTCAAAATTTAGAAAAATAAAAGCAAGAAAAGTTAGTACAAGTATCCCTGGCGTGAATTGGTAGCAAACGTCACACTGTTCCAATACTGCTTTGTACATAAATGAATTCTCCATTCACATAAAATTGATCACGACTCCGGATCAGGGCCCGATTAACCTCTGAAATGAGAGGAAGCTAGGTCTCATCCCCACTTTTATTTGGAGAAATTTTTCTAAACATTCTATGCGCATTGATACAACACTGACTAATGCGAAGTGGCTTAGCAGAATTCAGGTTTCAGTTTATTGCACTTTACCGACAGACAGAAATTTTGTTTATTACATATGTTGCACTTGAATTCTCAGCAATGTAGGTAGAAACATATTGAATCTTACTTGACACTTCAAAAAGGAAATTGAATGTCATAAAAGTACATTGTAACAGAATTGAATCAAATCCCACTCTTGAAAATCTAGCTTTTAGCTACATTTTATTTACATTTGACCTCCTTTTCTATAATCATTTAATTCTTTCAAACATTTTTGTTGAGCAAGTTCTAATGTTAGCAATCTCTTCAAAAAAAAAAAAAAAAAAGAAAAGAAAAGAAACAGTTAAAAGCAGAAATTGGAAGTATTAAACACAGTTTTACAGTCATATTTGGATCCCATAAAATTTCTGAGGGAAAACTAAAGCATCCCGAGCCTTTTGGGTAATCATCATCCCTGCTCAGAATTCAACAACTATTTCTCATTGGCGTACCGGTGTTCCAGTACTGGAAACTTTACGAATTCAGTCGTAATACACGCCGACGGGGTGAATATATGGTAAACGAACTTTTTGTGTCTCAAAGGAAAGGTTTTCTGTTTAGTTTAATATTCATTATTTCAGTAGTTGCCGTTATTTTTGTGTTTGTAAAAATAAAGGCCAGAAGATATTTGGGCTTTTTTGAGTTTTTTAGGCAAAAGGGGAAAATGTGCTGTCTGGGGGTGACACTATTAGCACATAAACTACCAGAGGAGTGACGCCAGAGAAGTGACAAAATCACACATAGCCTATAAGAACAACATCACGCGTTCTTTTTACCAGAACTTAAACGTAATCCCTGATGTCTGCACATAATAAACATTGCATTGTACAAACGTACATTTAGGTAACGAAAAAATTTAAAAACATGTATTTACCAGGGGAAATACTGTAGCGACTGGCACAAGCACGCATAGTGGCAGTGGCAGTGCAATTGATGCAATATTATTTGAATTTTGTTCAACGCTGTAAGCTTGCTTTCAACTTAAGTCTGTATTGCGCTGGATACTATCGGTCAAGGACATCTTTTATTCATTGATAATTATTTTCAACTATCAGTGCTAAAATGAAGCCGTTACCGAGAACTGACTTTATGGGCCAAATAAAAGACACTATTCTTTAATAACTAAGTATTCCGATTACATTAATACAATTAGTTTTACCTACAAATTTTCTACGTGCCATTGGAATTCAAATAGCGTATATTCACCCATGTAAGTATTGAACAGTGCTCCTACGTCTGGGTTTTTTAATATCCATCTAGGTTCACAGATCTTTTCAGAAAAAAAAAAAAAAAAATTTATTAAATGGGTTTTTGAATTAATTTACTTTAAAAAGAAACTTATTTTAAGTTAAAGTAAATTCTGCATTTTATTTAAAAATATTACAACTGTTTGCAATTACATCGGTCATGCTAAGATGCTGTAAAAATTCCTGTGTATTCAAATTGTTTTACAGCTATTAAATACTAAATATGGAGCCTAAAGTTCGTACTTACAGTTGAGAGATACTGGTGAAAGCAATTTTTCTCAGTGCAGAAAATGATTATTTCAGCTTTTTGTTCTTCTACACTAAAGATTATTTTGCGCTTAAATTTCAGTGGAAACTGAATTTGATGAATCCAAAATTGAAGTTTTTTAACTTTATGAACAGCTTACGAATTTTGCGACTCTTTTGTAGCCTTATACCGATAATAGAATCTTCTCCCAAATCAACCGTAGGAAAAGAAAAAAAAAACCCTAGAAATTGCGAGATCTAAAAATGGCAAAGCAGGTAATGCATATGTCTAACCAAAATTGATTTAAGTAGAAACTGAAATCACTATTCTTTGTTTTAAAAAAACATTCATAGAATTTACTGTTAATTCCTAAAACTTGTTTTTTTTTTTCCTTTTTTTTTAACAAAGAAACATAAAAATTAAATCAAAGGAAAATCCTGCCTGATAATAATTTTATCTGTTATTGCTCTGTACAATGAAAGCTAGGTTTTTATTGGGATTTTTGAATTCTTATCCAACATCTTTAATGAATAGAAAGCAGAGATGCATAGAACTTATATTTCTGGGAGGGCTAATATCCTCATTCACTGAATGGAATTCCAAAAATTTTGTTAATACGATTTTTTTTAACCAAATTTTAAAATACGAGTAGCACACATAAATACATCACATGAAAAGGGACATCGGGGCATTTAAAAACTGCGATATTGTTCTCCTAATTTTCTGAATCGTCAGACAAAATTAGGCGAACCAAGGATATATATTTGGGAAGTCCCAGTGACTTCCCGGACCTCAAATTGAGATATCTCAGAACAGAAACCCTGATACTGAATCTATTATCTTAGGATTTTGAGTTTGGATATTTAAAGTTAACTTACTCAATTTGACGTCATTAAGCGTTCAAAAAGCACAAGAACAGACAATTCGAAAATGACATTTTCAGATTCTTCGAGAAAATCAAGGAAATATTATTTAGGAGGTCACAGTGACCGTCCGTGACCTCTCATTGGGGCACCCCTGAACAAAAACCCTGATACTGAATCTGTCATCTTAGGATTTTGAGTTTGGATATTCAAAGTAAACTTACTCAATTTGATGTCATTAAGCGTTCAAAAAGCCCAATAACAGAATATTCGAGATAACATTTTCAGATTCTTCGAGAAAATCGTTCGAAACTGCGCATTCACTATTTCCAGCATGCTCCAAAATCTTCTGTCTCGGGTGATGGGGGGCACACCGAAACTCCTCACGTGGGCCTGGTGAAGAAGCAACTGACAGCTGTCTCTTCCTTGATTATGAGAGGGCGTGCAAGTTTCTGGCATCGCGTGGGATATAAATATCTTTCCTTCACCGAGGAAGCGGCTCGGCTGTCAGTTGATGAAAAGATCGGAAACCACGCGATGGAATGTCGCTGATGGGGGTGGGGCTCGACCCATCCCATGGTCAATTAAGATCGTCTTCGAATTGCCTCCTCGTGAAAAGATTCATCCCATCCATCTCTGGCTTTGAGACAAACGTGTTTGTCTTAATTGTAACTTTAATTAGGATTTCAACAGAAAGACACTAAAAGAGCTCTAACTTTGAGAGTTTCATCGTAGTAAAAAAAAAGTTTATTGTGTTGTGCCAATTATTTGAATATTCTTTGTCAATAACGACCAATATGCGCTGCAGACGTATTGGTCTCTAAATTCTGTTTCCTACAATATGATGTATTTTTATTTACTTCAGAAGTTTCACAGCTGATCAATTGTAATGGTTATTACCAACCTATTTGTGTTTTTAATTGAATCAAATAGAACTAACTTGGTACAAATTGTGCACATGGGTCATTTCACGGAAAACTTTGATTCTGTCCCACACGTAACGCTTCATACTTTTCATTAAAATTAATAATTTAAAAGGATAATGGACAAAATTTTGTTGCTTTTGAAATCATAAACATACGTGTGACTTCTTAAGCAAAAAGTTTCGTCATTACCTTTGAAAGTTATTTCTTGTTTATGGAATATATGAACAGTCACCAGCGGGACAAAATGACCGTTTTCAGAGGAATGGCCAAATACATATTTTTTCAACGGTATTATTAATAGCTGCGTTGCCCAGCTTTGCCCGGTCTACCGCATGAAAATAAAAATTGTGTCAAGTGACTTTTGCTCAACAATCAGTCTTAAATAAAAGAAAAAAAAAACATCATGCAAAATTTCCCTTCCAAGCAATGATGACAGTATTAAAATACTTTTAAGAAACTAAAATGGAAAAGATAGATTTAAAAAGCGTGGAAACATAAAATAAAATAAGTTTAAGAAATTGAAGTGTGAAAGATACAATGGATTCAAAAAGCGTAACCATGGAAACGCGAAAATTAAATGATTAACAACTTGAATGGAAATGGGATTTTTAGAACGTGATTTAAAAAGTCTTGTAACTTTTCTCCTTTGGAGTTAGAAGCTTACTTTTTCGACCAAAGGTCGAGTTAGATCTGGAGTAAAAAAATGTCGTTTTTTCCAATGGTGTTAAAATGAAAACTGTGGGACAATTCCTTCACTTTTTATTGATTTATTTAATGAAGAACGTAGTGCCTAGATTTCAGCTGAGCCTAAAAAAAATCGAGTTAAAAACGCAAATAACTCCCGCCGTATTAAAGTTAGAGCATTGGAACAAATTGCGTAGAACGCAGAAAATTCTACCATTTTCATCAATATATAATACTAATATGTGCAAGTAATGTTTCATCCCCATATTCGTGAATTTATGTGAAAATTGGGCCTAAATTGGAATAAAAAAAGAACTACTCATCGATGTTTCTTTTTTTTTTTTTTTTTCGAACTGGTCTGCAATCCTTTTCGGTGTTGAAAGAAAGATACTGTGAACGGTAACTTACGGAATACAAGAGGTTGACTTTGGATGTCCCGCACGTGAGGGGTGCACATTAATTAAATTTTAAGTAACGAAGTTATTTATTAAAAATGATACTGTGTTAGAGTTTAATGAAAATGTTAAGATCTATAACAAACTGTTGGTGAAACTATCGAGTCGGATAGTCCTGCACGTGGCAGTGGAATGGCCCACAAGTAGTTTAGTACTGTAAACTATTTTTTCACAAATATGTATTATTTTTAAAGCCATTCTCACTTGATATAGTTTCAAGATCTTACACAAATTTTATAAACAAGATCTAAGTATAGCTTAGGGGAGAGTGTTGTACTTTGGGACACTTTTCATATTTTAATTTTTAACGTGAATTATTTGAATGAAATTTAAAATCTAAATTTCATATTAGAATACGCCAGCATTTTTCATGCAATATATTTTTTAAAATTCAGGCAGTTTGAAAATAAAATATTGCCAACCATTTAAAGTAAGAGTTCGAAGCTGTCCCAAGGTACAACATCCTATTGAAACTTGGGACACATCCTGTTGTGCCATGGGAAAGCCTTCATGAATCAGAAAACAGCCACATACTTAAACTAATTTTGCAAAAAAAAAAAAAAAAATCATGGTAATGAATTAAATCATGAATAATGAATTGTGACCAATAAATTATGACGTATTATCTAACATTAAATGCGTTTAAAAGACTGCATAAGATTCAAACACTGTTCCATGTTACTAAACATATCTTAATTATTAAGAACCATGCATATGTTGCACCTTGGAACGTGTCCTAAGATACAATATGTTTGGCTGTCCCAAGGTACAATCACCACGTGGTATAAGAAAAAACAAAATGGTGGTCAATCTGCACTATCATTATTTCCCCATAAAAAATATTTAAAGTACTTATATTTGTACAGCAAAATAAAATTCAGTTTATTAAGTTTAATAATACAAAGACAGAAAATGAAATAAAATGAAGAAAATATTTACTTTGGAGTCATGAAATTTTCTTTCTCTCACAAAATCGTCAGTTTTACTCATTTGATGCTGATTTTTATTATGGCATCATTTAGTGGTAAAGGTTACTATTAGAGATTACAAAAACATAGCTGCTAAAAATAGATTTTTAGAAATTAGCAGTGTCCCAAGGTACAACACTTTGCTCTACACCAAGTCCAGTGTTACAGTCGGTATTGAAGGTATGCAGAAATACAGAGGACCCCTCGGACCACATGTTTAAAAGGAAGCGGTTGGGGAACTTGCATTTATTCTTCTCGTACCACATTCACCATTTAGTGGTGTGGGGAGGGGGAGTTTACTTAAGAAAAAATCAAATAGATCCAATAGACTAAATCAGTGGCGTATATATTGATTTACGTGCGTCACCTGAAAGATTGATAAGTGCACGCTATCTTAGACCTATCAGAAAACATAAGAATTTATAATATGAAACTAAAAACACCATGGCAATGAGATATACGGGTAATTATAATCATTAATTTTATTTTAATAATAAAAATCGTATTTGAGATGAAAAAGCGGAATTTAGAAAAGGTACTGAATTGAAACATTGCATACATTTTCCACATCGAAATGAAATTTATCTTAACTATACGAGGAAATAACACACCATCACAATATTTGTATTCAAAATTTTCTTAAGGATCACTATAGTATTATTTTTAAAATGAATTTTAAATATAAGGTAAGGAAAAATTTCCGTGCACAAATTATACACAGTTAAATTTCAATGTTATAAGTTATTTTTCCCAGTAGGAATAAAAAATATTAGTAAATTATTTTTAAAATAATTCATAAATTTACAGTCGAAGAAGTAACAAAGTTAGTTAGAACAAACACTTCTTGGAAATTCCAGGTTTCTTTTTAAGAATCAATGTTTAAAATAGACAAAGTGACCTTCAAACGTTTTCACTTGCACAGAAAACTTCATAAAAATTCAAATATAGCATATAAATGAGTAAAAAAATTCTATTTAATGTGCGAATGCGTGGTTAGCAACTTCATGAAAGGTTAGGAATTTTGGCCCAAGTGCCAAACGAAGGAAAAAAAAAGAGCCTAGGGGAGGGGAGGATCAAACAGCTTTCTGTCACCGCCTGTCTCTGGCCTGAAAGTCATCCTTTTTTGGGACTAGATTTTTAATGTTATTTCTTTCCCTCCTTTCTTCTACCTACTGGCGAAGGGAGTTCCCAGCACCCCCACATTTTTTTGAGGGGGGGGGGGTCTCAAGCATCTCAGCTCCCCAAGAGTCGGCGCTCCTGATATAAAGTATTAAATATGAAAAGCGTAAGAAATAATTACGACAAAAATTGGTGAAAGTAAAACATTCTGGCTCAGTTTTATTAATTATCTGCCAGGAATTGAAATCAGAATACAATGGCAAAAAGTAGAAAAATTCAAAAGTAAGCTGAGAAAAATCACGTTCAGAAACAATTACAAGCGTTCGTGAATTTTTCATAAAGTTGAAGTAAAAAGTTAATAAATGGAAATGACACACGAATTATGTATTCAAATTAACAGCGCAAACTATGTAATATAACAAGCAGATTTTAGACAAGAAACGTTTTTGCTTTATTATGCAATATAAGAACTTTTTGGTTATTGCCTTATTCATTTAATTTCTTTTTGAAATAAGTATGAGATTATGAAGAAGAAATAATCGAAACAAAAAAATATTTAAACATTGCAATGATCGATTAAAATAAATGAAAAATGATCCAATAAGCTTTGTGTTACAATATGATTAAAGTAAAAAAGCCAACGTAAATAAAACACAAATTCTCAAGAAAATACAGCATGTAACTATTTCAAAGAGGTACTGAAATGATCAATTTTGGAACAAAGAAAAATCTTAGCGTAAACCCATATTTTGTCATAAAAATTACGTTTTTTATAATGTCTATCAAAAACTACGATGAAACTGATAGTACATTTTTCTGATCTCTTTTAAAACAAGATCTTATTTTCTGGAAATAATATTTTCAAATCAAAAACTTTTCTAGTGAAGCTATTTACATAGTTTTATAATTTTATGCCTTAAAAAAAGATTATACCAAATAGTTAGCATAATTTTATCATTCCCACTTTCAAATTACTATTTTAGTAAAGCAACACTCATGAACAAGGTTAAACAATATCCAACATCCTGATAATGTGTGAAATCCTGGTTGTATTTACTTTAAACACGATTGAATTGAAAAAACAAAAATACTTACTTCTGTGCTACATAGAGTTTTTAAAAAATAATTCATGTTATAATAAATAAGTCCCAGTCTTAACGCATCATTTAATGCAATTTTTTTTACTATTTTTGTAATCTTATACTTTAAAGATCGTCTGTCAGTAGCGAAGTAAGGGCAAATGGAGCACTCGATTTCGATTTTCGATTCCGAGTCACAACTGACTACAACTGTATTTATATCGAGGACTGCATACTAAGTGCCTAGCCTCCATTATTTTTTTATACCGATAGATGGCAGCACCATCACCGGATCGAACAGTTTATGAGAATTTAGAACTAGATCAGGAGCTAATAGCTGCCTGGTGCTAGCACCCCCAGAGGTATCGTTTCACTTGGAGGACATTGAGACCACGAGCATATTTAACGTCGCCCAGTCCCCTTTAATGACGACGGTGGGTCTTCGACCATCGAGGTTCGAACTCAGGACCCTCCGGCCCCGAATCCGACACTCTACCGATCGGGCTACCACGGCCCAAAAGGAGCACTAAATTGCAAAACTTTCGCCATTTCTTCACTTCTATTGAATTACTAGAAAATCGCCCGTCAAGGTATGACGGGTGAAAATTGCTTCTACATTTGAGCGAAGCAATTTCCTGTTTGGTGATATTTTAATGGTTGAAATTTTAACCCTAACTCCAGTTTATTAACCCTAAACTCTAGCAGATAGCGTTCATTGTTAACCACTTTCTCGTTTCTTCATTCTCTTAAAACGACAGACTTGCCAGTAAACCAGTTAAGTGACCGGATCCACTTTAGCCTGGTCAAAAGAAAGCATTTTCCTGAATGTCAAACATTACCAGAAAATATTATCATGCCGTGGAGCGAGTTTCATTGTTGATGACGTCAGGAGCGTTACTCGATCATTCGCTATTATACATATGAGTATTAGTAATAACCCAACCTAGCCTGGTAACATGAGAAATTCATAGTCAAGTGTATTAGTACAGCAATTGGAATAATTATAAGGTAAAATAAACGGCTATAAATAGTAATTGGCATTCATGTTGATTTTCATCCTGTTTTAGGAACAGTGCAATCCTCAATTCATGTGCTAGGACATTTAATCTCAGCAAGTTCAGGCGAAAGTACCCCATATGTCCCCCCCCCCCCCCGACCCCTCGTCATTATACCTATGGGTAATAATAATAAGATAAAATAAATGAAAATAATTACAGATGATATTCTTCTTCATTTTTATTCCTATTTCTTAATGATTATGGGACCAAAGGTTAAGTATTCAGCGAGATGAGGGGGGGGGGGGGCGCACGTGCCGTGAACGGTTCACAGCAAAATAAGATTTTTACTGGCATGGTATTTACAAATTGCTTGAAACATGGAGGTAGTGTGGAACATATTTTGAATGAAACATTTTTTATTATTTTGAAGCTTTTTTTTTTCTTTCTAATGGGACTGCGTTGGGCGCCTTAACCTTTTGCAGACCTAGTGCGGTCCCCCTATATGACATCCAATCCTTCATGTACCACTATTAAGGCTCAGATGTCAATGGCACAGGCAACTTTGACACCCAGTTACCTTCAAATGGAGGCTCATGGGCTCTCTTCGATGCGAAACTGCACTGTGGTTTTAATTTTGCCTAGGGTATTCAAAGCCAAACGAGTACTCGAGGCATCTTTTTACATGCCACGTAACCATACGACATGGGGCACTGACGATGTTCTGCGTTCAGGTTCAAACAACAGACATTCTTTTTTAACAAAAAAATCCGGTTTCATAATTCTGCACCTGGTTAATGGGCGAAACAACATGCGACCAAATTTGGTGGGTTTTGCAATTAATCGGTAGAAACTAAATTTGGACATCATATCTCTTGACTGAATTTCATCATTAGAGTACGTTTTGACTAAAAATATTAATTTAGAGATATAACATTGGGAATTTTCTGATAGAACCCCATTACTTTGTGTAATACACCATTCTTTTTTGAAAATTTCGAGCCAGTTACCATTTGAACATTGATGAGTGTTGAACTGTTCTCATAACAATACATATTTTAGGATTGAGAAACGTTGCCAGTAAAATGACTAGCCCCCAGACATTTTATATTTATACTAACATTATGGGCATTTTAGCCCTCTTTTCTTAAAGGATGGTCATTTCTCTCTCATTTTTTATAGTGTCATAAAGATCTGTAAAAAATTAAACTTTTCTGATAATTACAGTGGCAACGACTTAAGTAAGTAGCTGTGAAATCATCATTCGTTTGCAGCTTATTGTGGAACTAACGTTCCTCCGAGGGAAATATCGTTAACTTAAATTGTGCCCCATGTAAACAATCTTGTAGCAAATTTTGAGACAATTTTCTAACCAGCAAAAATGGTTGTAAACACAACACTGCTTAACGTCGCAAAATATGGATTTTATGGTTTAACTATTACTTGTGCTGGAGTCCTAATCGCTACGACAACGATACTGAAGCATGTAAAGGTATGATATATCTTTCAAAATACTTGACACATTATTATTTATTAGTCTAATGATCAAGTTGTTGTAAAATTTTAATGTTTTGTTAATCAAGCATTGAAAATATCAAGGTCTTTATATTATATTTATGGTTTTGAATGTTACGTAGTACTAGATGTGTAAACTTTATCTGAATGACACAGAGAAAATTAGCCCAAAATTTTAATTCAGTGAAACTGTCTCCTACTTGCATGTATCAGAGAGTGATATCATTTTCGTGAACGGCTCAGTGTCTGTGGAGAGAGAGGGGGAGATGTTAACAGGCCCGTCATTTAAAGGGGTCAGAAGTGGTCAATTGCCGCCCCTAGCTTTTGGAAATCGATGTATTGACCTGTAAGTGGGCATTGTTTTTGGTGTTTATTAATATAATTTAGATGAGTAAACAATATACATCATTTACTCCTTTTTCCTTGAGTATACATCTCCCTCTGAAAAATTTTGAAATGACGAGCCGGATATCAACTTTCCAGAATCCCTGGATTAAAGCCATATAACTAATCCAAGTACGGTATGCTAAATACTGCCGTGGGCAGCTAAAGGGCAGTAACTGCAAATTTTCCATTTTGCATTTTATTGCATTTTTGTCATCTATTGTTCGTTAGCTTTATTGTACAAGCTTGCTTTTTTGGTTTCCGCTGAAAAAAAGCGCGGAAAAGAGGTCCAAATCCAACATTTCCCAATTGTTAGTATTGAATCCGAAGCGCGTTTCTTCAAATGTCTCGAAAATTCATTTCTGCAGATACTGCCGTTTACCTACCCGCAGCAGAATACATGTCAGTACTTTTATGTAGCCCCCCCCCCCCCCATCAGAAAGTAAATTCCGAATGTGCTAGTGATACGCTCACAATGTTGAGCTATTTACATAAGAAATCATTTGCTCTTAAAGACTATGAGTTAGTTATAATAAAAAAAGAAAAAAATACGGTGATCTGCGTTTAAGACTTAAATGCAGAATGAGAAATCATCAATACAGGAAAATTGTGACCAAATTGCAATGTATTACAAATTTCTTCTCTCCGCATCCGTGGTTCAATTCGAGCGTCATGTTAAAAAATTAAATTGCTCCATGGAATCGAGTGCACTACAAACTGCTCCGCATTTTGAGTTTGACGAATAGGGACTTAATTACAAAGTTAGAAATATCTGCATCAATGACCGGCTAACTTAATCGAATGGAATCGTTTGCCAACTGAGATTTTTCATTACGAAGTCCATAGGACGATGTTTCGTACGAGAGCTATGGTTTAATTCTACAGTCATCTGCAATCGGTGTTTTTGGCTTTATTATATTATTAAAATCATCTGAATTCTATGCTAGACTTGATAACAATGCACAGAAATATGTTCACAAAATAATTGATATTTAGTACTGAATGCTATGCCTTCGATTCTAATTTTTATGAAGTGGTTTGACAAGCTTAAAGGATTATGTATGTTAGATGCTTATGACTTGAACACACAGCACGAAGAATTTCTTGAGAAAACTATTCTTTTAATTGCAGAATATATTTATTATTTTTACCATGTTTTTATTAACTTGATTTGGTGTATGTCTGTTCCGGTGGAATTCAATTTTTGTGTACTTCTTGTGATCAGATTCTTTTGAAATTCCGTATTCGACTTAAGGCCCGATGACGATGCAATATTTTATAAGCAAGTTAATGAACTATTAATTTATTATTAGTTTATTTCATTTTAATCAACATTTTTGCGTAAATCCTCTTGTATGAGGACGAAAAAATGCTTGCACAAATTAGAAATATCTGTAGAAAGTCATAATTTCTCTGGTGCACTTTCAATGGAAAATGTAAATAAAATGTTAGGTTGAATTTCAACATTTTAGCAGGCATGTGTCTTTATTTCTGCTTGGCTCAACTTGGGTTATTTTTGCAACCGGCCATGTGTTTCAAGTTCATTCGTGGAGAAATATATGTATGATATTTGTTTGTAATACCACATTGAAAATATTCTGCTTGCATTGAAATTATGTTCTACAAAGAAATGTAAATAAAGATAAATGTTTTCAAAGGTTAATTTTACCTACTGAACAAGTTTACCGAACTCTGCCATCGTCAATTTAACCGTCTCTGTCATTGTCTGATCTAACTATTTAAAATTGATTGAAACATTTTCAGACACACAACACTAATAAGAAGTTCCGTCCAGAACTAAGCGAGTCTACTTTCCCGTATACCACTATCGACTTTCTAGTATGTGATCAATATTCTCAAAATTGGCTAAAACCAGATTATTTGAAACGTAACTTTTAAAATTTTAAACTGATTTCTAGAAATAAAATATGCCTTTTTCATCAAAAGAAATAGATGTGTTAAAAATAAATAAACGAATAAATAGAGTAGTGGGCGCTGGGCAATTCTCAAAAAAAAAAGGTCTCGTGCGTAACGCGAAGTTTTTTATTTTTTCCAGCTAACCAAAGCCTTCAAAAAATAATGCTGTTGCGGAATACATGATGTAATATACTATCAAAGCATAACAGTTAATCCCATATTTAATTAATAGTTACTTGAATCAAATAAAAAACTTTGATTTACGCTCGGGACATTTTTTCAAGAATCGTCCAGTAGCACCTTTTAAACAAAGCAGCGATGTATTTTTGTATTTTTTTTCCATCAAAATTTTTTTTTAATTGCTTTCAAAAGAAAGGAAACGAGCTGATGTGTGCATCACATGATTTCCTATTACACCAATTTAAAGTTATTTACCCATTATTGGCCATTTTAATGTCATTCAATAACAACAAAGGCCAAATTGAAATCAGATTTTTAAAAAATCGCCAAATTTGTCGTCAAGTTGGCGACGAAACTTGGCGATATATCGCCAAGTGTTTGCATAAATTATAACACCAATTGAGTTTGCATTGAAATTAACATTGATTTCCCCCCAAAAAGGTGTAAAATACCCCTTTTCGAACATCCGAATTGAACCCAAAAGGGAGGTGCAAAACTAGACCCCACTAGGAGTCTACGTACCAAATTTCAACTTTCTAGGACTTATCGTTCTTGAGTTATGCGACATACATACGCATAGTACGCACATACAAACATACGAACGTCACGAGAAAAGTCGTTGTAATTAACTCGGAGAATGTCAAAATGGATATTTCGGGTGTCAATACGTTCTCAGGCACTTAAATGTATTATAAGTTATGTTTATTGTAGACATTCTGCTCGTGTTTTCAAACAAAAGTTCATAAGTAATGCCCTTTTTGAAAAAAAAAATGCATTGTTGCAAATAGAGCTGAAAAAATGTATCCTCTCTTTGGTTCAAGAAGAAACATTATTGATGTTTCGCAATGAATTGTTAGTGTTACTGGTGTGATTGAGTTTCAATTAAATTGGCCGGAGAGGGGAAGTCACATCCCTGAAGTTCGCCATAGGTGCTAGACCTCAAACGTACGCCTCTGCTTTATGTACATGTTCGGGTGTTCTAGTTCCTTCACCACTAGCGCAGCCAGAAAAGTCGTTTGGAGGGGATTTTTGGATCAAAAATACCATCTGGAGGTGGGGATTTTTTAAATCTAAGATACCTGCTGGAGGGGGTTTTTCGGTCAAAAATACCTTCTGAAAGGTTTTTTTGTAAATCAAAAATACCTTTTAAAGCGGATTTTTTGATCAAAACAGCCCTTTCATGTGCATAAACTACTGTATTAGAATTTGCATGTACGTTAAATCTAATGCCTCTGGGGAGTATTTTACCCCCCCCCCCTCTCGCTGTGCCTCTGTCCTTCACTATTATTTTCTAAAATGAACTAGAGCTTTAACTAACAGAACTAAAACTACTGATCCGAGACAAGCTAAGAGCAGTTGGACTCTTCTGAAGTCACTATCAATCGGCTTAAAAAATACTAAAGTACACTGAAAAAAAAAAAAAAAATACATCCCCTGGTGTTCATTTGAATTTTGACGTCTTGAATTCAAACTATGTTTTTCGCAGTCACGATATAGAACCCTACTTGTTGGATTTCCTGTTTCTAAAATTGAAATTGAGAAGAAATTCGCACCCGTCATATAATGATTGGTGATTTTCTAGATTAGGTAATATGAGGGATGCCCGTAAAAAAATTTAAGACTGATATCCAACAGTACTTATCATAAAAACTAAATTTACAATGTATACATTTATGATATTTTTATTTCTTATTAATCTTAAATGATAGGAGTTATCTGAAAATTTTGTATTTAAATGAAATTTTGCGTTTTAAGTTCATCTATGTTGTTATTTTTCCTGTAAAAAAGTAATTTTACAGCGCCTCCCCCCCTTTTTTAAAATTTAAATCTGTTTACCTGCTGCCTTAAATGAAACGCGAACGATTTATAACCATGGCGACGAAACTTTGTCCCCTTAATAAAATACTAAACCAACGAGCTAAACTTATTCTCGTCGTTATGGAAATCTGAAAAATCAGAGCAACGTCAATCCTGGTCAAGTGAGCAGATTAATAAGCAATTCGTGATACAAAAAAATAGTATTGTTTGAAAATCTGTTTGGCTTAGGGGCGGTAACTCACTGCTAAATACCCAAGCTTTGCTTTCAACTTTTGAGTCAAACCGCACCATGCTGCGGACACTTGCTGGTGAGATTTACTATATCTACCAGTTTGTTCTTGCTCTCAGCTTCAATGAGATGACATCTGCCTCCAGCTCGGATGTTCTCTATTCCAGACAGAGGAGTTCCAATAAGAACGAAAGTGCAGTCTCTGGTTGTAATAACAGAGGACTGTCTGGTATATTGAATGTTGACAATATTACTTCAGAAGAAGCTGCATCATTACCAGAAACCTTAATGAAAGCCTGGTTGCCTAGTTATTCTCTAGTAATATTGCATTTTTTTTTTTTTACAACGTAGGTGAAATTTAAATGAAACCCCTGTGCTTCAAAAGGAGGCCTTGATTTTACCAACAATTAACTGAGGAAAGGGCTATTTTGTAAAATAAAGGGTGTGGTGTATGTGTCCCCAAATTTATTCTTCATGTGCATTACATAAAATTTATTTAGCAAACTAAAAAAGGAAAGCGTTTAGTGATTTTTCGAATATTTATTCATACAAATACAACTTTAGCAGTACCATTAAGTGTTATACATGTAAAGCCATATATGTGAACATTTCAAAACATTTGAGTGTAAAGGGTCAATAACCATTGAGAAGAAATAAAAGGTAGAGAGAGATTGGAGCTCTTTATTCCTAAAGCAAAGATCCCAAGTCACATAATAGCATTTAAAGTAAAATATTAGAAGAAATCGGGTTTCTTTTATTAGTTTTACGTCGTAGTTGAATCACGTGACTTAGGATCTTTGTTTCAACTTTTCCTGAACCAATGATTGGACCCTCCAGTAAGTAATTCCAGCTCTAAGGAGTGTGAAACACCCCACGTCACCTGTTAATGGTTAAACTATCCCCAATGGAATTATCAGAAATCGTTATTCCTTATGTATGGTCAGTAATGCAACTAGATTACTTCTCAATGTTACAAGGTATATTCTAAACAGTGAAATTGTATGGCTTCTCTGCAGGCACCAGATGACTTGTCTTACAACGACTTACCCTCACTTCCGCATCAGAATTCAGTGAACATATTCGACCGTCAAGTGTCGCACTGCCTCACCGTTCCGACCAATCCATTCTGCTTGAAAGATCCTGACCAGAGAAAGCAATTCATTCGTCTCAGGAAACATCATAATGACACAGAGGAGAGAAGCAACAACCAGACGGTATGTATGCATTTGACGTGTTATCTACCGAAAGAAACCTAAAGAAATTTTAACTATTATGAACTACAATGTGTTGGACCGTGTCATTAAGATTTCATATCCCGGGGAGAGTTGTCCTAGCTTTATGTTGCACATCCTCTTACCTGAAATCTGTCAACTTACTTCTGACTCTTGGGACTTAGGAATCCAAATTGAAGTTTCTAAAACGAGCACCCCGCCCTCCTCCCGTAAGAATCAAGTTTGTGCAAACACTGTCGACTTTTTATGCTCCTCTCAACCCAAATTCGTTGCTGTACTTATTGTTGATACTGATGAGTTTATGATTACATTTGAATTTTTTTAAGGGGGTGGGGGGGGGGCAACATCGCATTATGATATTAATCAACATTCCCTTCTTAAAACAGTTCCGAATTATTATTCCAAATCCAATTGGCGCCAAAATGGAAACGGCTCTTGTACCCCCCGTTTTTGTTTAAAGTCGTTCATTTCACTCACCCATTCATTTAAGTTTTTAAAAACATTTATTAAATAAATGTAAACGGAAGTAGTGTGATGTCCACATCCAATATTTTCCTTTTATTTTAACTTACATATATGATTTACGTCCAAACGCGAGTTCCAAATACGAACTGCATAAAACTAGTTATTGGTCAACCTAATAATCAACTCCCGATTTATCGGCGGTGGGTCTTTTCACCTTGCTTTTTCAACGGTCATGACTTACATCTAACCGACTTTTTTTGTTAAAACTTAAGATATATACTAATATTATAGCCATTAAATGTGTTTTTGAACTCGGATTATGTTATTGTTCGTTTTTAGCTTTTAAACGTATATTTTACATTCAATGTTATTGTTTTTAGCTATTATTTAAATGTGAGTGTTATTCATATTTCTTAGCTATTATATACACTAGTATCGTTTTAACTAGTGATGTTCCGGATATCCGTATCCGCGGATATCCGAGGGAAAATAAAGATCTGTATCCGTATCCGTTACTTTTTTGACGGATCTTAAACGCGTCATTTCTATTCTAAAAAATTTTAAATATCTGAATTAAAGACTCTTAAATTCCGTTTAAATTAGGTTTTATTCCCAATTCAAATTATAAGGTATCATTTCCGAAGCCAATTATTAATTAAAAACCGACTTAACGTTTTTCACAATTATGGTAGTAAAAATTTACTCGTACATTAAAAATGTTGGCCCGAATTGAAAGAACGAAGTTTTTTGAGTTAGATATTTATTTTGAAACTTCCAACTTATATACAGTAGGAGCTATAATCTTGTTAAGTAAATTTTAAATGCAATCCTTATCCTTTATAGGCGTGATTGGTAGCAATTTCATTGATTTAAAAGTTTTAGCTGCTGTCAGTTCATATTTAATAACAAATGTGTGTTCTGACCAGCGGAATTCATCTTAATATGAGGTCTGCTCTCTGAGACATGTATTGTTCTTTTAACTTAATATTAGTTTTCGTTATTGATTTGGGGTCTCTGTTATTCTTCATTTTTGTTGATCTCGACATCTTTAAAGAAAAAGTGAGACTAAATTCTCTATATACTGTTTGTAAAGGTGCTCCCGGATCTATATTTTGTCGGTCGGAGTAAGTTCGGCGGAATGGGTCAGCGCTGCATTTATGCTGAAACAAAACGCGAAAAATTATTTCTAGCTTGTCCAGTAGCAGCTTTACACTCTTGTTCTTGTATCCTACATCTACCGAGTAAGCTGGAAATAATTTTTCACATTCCATCTAAGCATTAATGCAGCGCTGGCCCATTCCTTCCAACTCTCCCTCAGTTTTAACGGAGATTTCTTTAAAGAGTAAATGATAGTCTTGATTATATTTTTGCCGCAGTTGACATTTTTTGAAGAAACTGCCATTATTCTGACGGGAATACCTTCCGTAACAAATTTTACACTTGGATAGTTGAATTGGGTAAAAAAAAAAATTGAGATCCGTATCCGCGGATCTTGACACTAATGATCCGTATCCGCGGATCTACTTTTTTAATGATCCGGCACATCACTAGTTTTAACCCTATTCGGATTATCCGTGGTTTTCGCTTATCCGCGGTCAAGGGCGCCCATATTCTAAATTTTAAGGAAGGGCTCAGATATTTTCCCTATTCGCAACTCCAGAGCTCGAATACGCTACCTTGCGGTGATTAACAATACTAAAGAGAAAGGTAAAACATTCCTTTCCACGTGTTTTCTTTGGGATGAATTACAGGCTTCAGATAGTTTGTGATGTGATGTAATTTCAGAAGAACAGGAAAGAAAGCTTCCTACAAACACAATGAAAAATTACTGTCATTCACTAAGCCTAAGCGTCAAAGAAAGTTATAAGTTACGGCATTTGTTTTACCTTTTTCATCCGCTATTAGACTGTGGCTGCAACGCCCCCTGTAGTTTATTGGAGTTGCAAATGGTTTAGCAGGATATTTTCTCCACAGAAACCGATTTCAGTACAGATTTGAGTTATTAAAATTTGACATTTTAAATAACTTATTCATTAATTGCTGGAGAAGAAATGTTTTTATATTTTTGCAAAGAAAAAAGTACTAAAAGCAAGGAAGCTCTAATTTAAAAGCGGGGGGATCAAGCCCCCCCTTGCCCCCCATATGGGCGCCCTTATCCGCGGTCACCTTGCCACCCTATTCCGTGGATAACCGGGAGTTTACTGTTTTGCACCCTAAATTGAGTAATTCTCTCAGGAAAAGGGAGCAAGCTACGGACTTACCGAATTCTACAAAAATGCAAAAAAAAACTGTTATAAGCAATTTTCACGTTAAACATTTGTTGTCAATTTACCTTTAAAATGTTGAGTTCTGTCAGCAGAAGTTCGGAAGGAATCTAGCTTTCGCTAACATTTAACGTACGTGTCGGGTACTGTCTGCACATGTTCACTATGAAATTGGCTAACGTCCAGTTAATGAGTCTATCTAAATGGGGGGGGGGAGTAAAATTTAATGCGCGTGTTTTGTTCATTTCAAAGCGACTCTGCTTATTTAAGAGGCTAACACCAATCGGCAAAAGCTGACATCCCCGAAAACTAATAGGTGCATCCATTTCCGCTTGTAGAACGGATATTAATCTTTCCATCTCATCGGTGGTCAGACTTCAATTTTACGTCGTTCGATGACGGTCCTTGAACGGTCCACGTAGATTTCTGTTTTTCTTTGAATGTTAAAATATAATACGCTGCGTTAGTTTTTCACTTCATGCATATTATTTTACTTTTTCTTCGTATCATTATTAGCAAAATCATGTACTAGACATGTTAAAAACTTCTAGGCACATTAACAACTAGCTTTGTAAAATAAGCGAGTATTGATTAAACAAAGCTGCTACACTCGGTGTTTATTTAAGGCCTGGGCTCCACATGCGCGGAAAACCGAAAGCGTCGGCATAAACGGAATTTCCGATTCAGTCGTATTTCCGCGCAACGGGTGGTTTTGAGAGCAGAAAAGACAACGCGGAATTCTAGAGCGGAATTCCAGAGCGCCATCTGCAGGTGGCTTCTGGACGCTCAGCTTTTTGTTTTGGTATCGGCGGAAAAAATGGATGATCAAGATGAAGAGATTGCCGTGCCGAATTACATTTTTTAAATTTGACCGCTGCAATTGAAAAATAAATAATTAAAATAGAATGAAAAAGGGGAAAAAAAAATAAAAAAAGCATTCTTGGCAGCTGAGGAAGATACTGCAAGAACGGGAAAAAAACTAGGCTTTCAAGCTACTTTGATAAAAGAGCTGAAGGTGAATTCTACCCATTCATGAACGATCCACTGTAGATGTTTTTATGATGAGCTTAGATTTCGTGAATTTGACATTGCTGGAGCCAAAAAAAAAAAAAAAAAAACACACACAAAAAAAAAAAAAAAAAAAGTGAATGAATAAATATTTACTGAATAAAACTCGAAACAAAACCATTCAGTGTGGGTAAGAAAAATTGAAGATCATGAAAAATTTAGATTACATACGACGTATATTATTTCTTCCCCTTTTTGGATAATGAAACAATAATAATTTCAATTATTCATTCATATTTCAATATTTTAAATTTGATTTAATATTTCATTAAGGAAAACTATTGTTTTTCTAAGAGAGCAATTTGGAATTTTAACTATTAGAATCAGCCAAAAATAGTGAAATTTTGGTGTTTTATATTCCTAAAGAAGTTTATGTGCCTGAAGAGGGGGAGGGAGCGATTTATATAAATAATATATAAGAATGTAACGTAACCAACTAAAGTTTAAAAAAAATATGATGCCTAGATTTTCAGGAAAACCACAGTAGGTTGAATAGCAAATTACACCTCAACTGTTGATATTATCCATTCATATTTCATTGATGTTAAGCCAAAACCTAGTAACCAAAGATACTAGCATTTTGCTGGTTTTATAGAATGTTTTGTTAACATTTTATTCGAATTAAATGTTCTAAGAAATTTGTTAGTAAAACTCATAAAATCAAACTGAGAACGAACATATTTATTAAATCTTAATTTTACACCCCAAAAAGTTTTATTTTTTTTCATTTCATACCATTTCACCCACAACCTTATTATATAATCATTACTGGCCTAAAATATTTTGTGTTATAAATTTTAATATATTGTTCTTAATTTTCATTGTTCACAGAATCTCATTATGTTTAATTTATTTAAATATTTTTAATTCTAATCAAAAGCATTTTAATCATTCAAAGCTTGCATTTTTACAAAGCTCACTACTATTTCAAACATCAGTGAATCAAAATAACACACAAATAAATATTTTTTTTTATTTAAAAAGTTCCATTTATTTACATATTTTAACTCAATTTATTCTGCTGTATTAAAAGTTCAATGTCAGACATCGCTTCTATAATTTTTTTCTCCCTGAAAGGAATTTACATTTAACTAGAAATTTTTTGAAATGGGATCATCTTTAACTAAAAATTCTCCTTTGCTTTCTTGACAGCAAAATGGCAGTTCTACTTAAGTCATTCCTGCATCAGCATTAATCCTCCAATCCTTCTTTTAATGTGTTTACTGGATCTGAAATATAAAATAAATTTGTTTACACACAAATCAGGTAACTGCAGCAGTAGAGCCTGATGTAGATCCTTGACAGGGTCAATGGTACAGACAGAAAATTTTCTTTAGGGGTAAACTCTTTCCTAGCTTCAAAGCAAAGGTACAACAACATATGTATACACAGATGCACAACCAGTTTATAAGGGTTTATCCTTATCAGAGCTATGCTTTTATTATGGAGGTGGTCATTCATAAAGGCCAAAGTTAGTCTTCTCTTTTTTGAGGCCTCACACTTTCTCAGGAACACCCTTCTGTTTTTAATCTGAGGTGATTATTGAATAGGGCTGGGGTCTTCATAGTGATAATAATTAAAAAAAAAAAAGAAAGAAAGAAACTAATATGCAGCACAACACATAAGTATATAACTGAGTAGTGAGCAGTAGAGACAATCATTGCAGTTCAAGGGATGTTGAAAAAAGCTAAAATTCTCACTTGAATCTAATCTTTAATAGAGGGTTAGTTTTCAGATTATTTGTATAATGTTTGAAATTTGATTCAACTGAACAAACTATAAGAATATACTTAATATACTTACTAATAAGTTTTCAATAATTGGTTACAAAGCTCATTTTTGTCGTGTAATTTAGGTTTAGTCGCTTTGTTGATCAAAGCAGATAGTTTTTAATACTTCTTGATTTGAACAATCATTTCTTTGAAAGATAGTTTTGCCAAAGCAAAAATCTTTTTGGAGGGTGTCACATACAAACATTAATAAGAGATCTAATATAGAAAATGTTCAGTTAAACTATTTCCCTTTAATGATCTAGTTCTCTTTAATGATTTATTAATTAATACTTATATATAACTCTGCCAATCACTTCATCTATTTTGTACTCAAAATATTCATCATAGACTGCTTTGAGGCACTACACACTTTATATTCAAGTTTCGAATTATTTTCTAATAATAATATAGGCTATTCAGATTTTCCAAACAATCCAAAGAAAAACAGTTAACCAGTAGGATAGGGTTCTGAAGAGAGCTCTGATTTTTTATCCAGAGCAGGAGCCGAGCAACCCCTGATCCAGCAGGCCCAGAGAAAAGGATTTCAAATAGAAACTTGGGGGACATTGATTACGAACACATTAAATGTGCCCCAGTCACCATTAGTGAACACGGACGTCAAACTCTTCAATCATTACCTTCTGGAAACCCTATGTTGATGAGAGTTCTTGTTTTTTCAACTTGTAGGAGTACCAAAGGTCTACCAAAAGGAGACTTAAGTGGCTGGCTGCTTGCCATTAATACCTGGTTTGAACAATGGTGGATTGAGAAAGATACTTATATGAAGCTTTTGCCTAACTTAAGAGGCCGTAGGCAATAAGGATGTTTTGGATGTGTTTTGGATTACTATTACAAAGTATAACATAATAATGCATCTGAAGTGGAGCATTTCAAGAAATTTTTTTAAAAATATTCTTCATTAAAAGTTTAAAAAATCAAAATAAAAAACAAAAAATTCAAACCAACTGGGCAGCTGCAATCTAAGTACCCATATTTTGTTGATCTAAAATAATAGCTGAGACTAACATTTCATTCAATCATGTTGGGCACTGCGGGTTAAGTTTTTGATCCAAGAAGTTTTCCTCGGGCTCGAATTCTGATATGAGAAATATGAACCGGGCTCGAGCTTTCAAAAATGAGCATGAACTCAGGAGTAGGGGCAGACTGGGTCTCATAGGTGTGCGGAGGGCTTCAGAAATGGGGGTACCACTGTACCAAGAAGTTGAAACTGCATTTGGAAAGGCTCCCATACTTGTTTGCTTGAGGAAAAATTTAAAATATTTTGAGTAAAAAAGCATTTTTAAAGCATATGAGGTAAGAAATTAATGAACCTACAACTATAAAATTTTAGCCACTTTTGTATTAACTTTCATTTTTATGTGCTAATGTGGGTACCACGGTACCCCTGATGCCCCCCGTGACACGCATATGCTGGGTCTACCAAGAAGGCACGAAAGTTGACTACCAAAAAGGCGCCAAAAAATAAATAAATAAATAAAACAAAGGTGCACAGGTTTGAGGGCAGGGGAAAAAAAACGAAGGCACACTTAATTTTTGACATCTTGAATTCAAATAATGTTTTTCGCAATCACGAGTGTGTGTGTGTATAGACGCGTGTGTGTGTGTAGACATGTGTGAGTGTAGATGTGTGTGAGTGTAGACGTGTGAGGATAGACATGTGAGGATAGACGTGTGTGTGTAGACATGTGTGTGTGCAGACGTGTATGTGTGCAGACGTGTATGTGTGCAGACGTGTATGTGTGCAGACGTGTATGTGTACAGACGTGTATGTGTGCAAACGCGAATGTGTGCAAACGTGAATGTGTGCGTGTGTAGGGCATATAGAACTCACCACCCAGGTTTGTTCCCGCTTGAGTATGTAGAGGCTCAGGTCCAAAAATCTTAAGTTTAGCTTTGTATGAATGCAAACAATTTGTGATGACAAATTGTGGCGACAAAAATTTGTCTACCTATTAAAATATGAAACGAGCTAGACTTATTGTCGCTGTCATGATAATCTGAAAAATCAGTGGAACATCAACCTCAGTCAAGGGAGCTTAATAAGCAATTTGTAACTGTTCAAAAAAGAAGAACATCTATGATGGACAAAATGTAAGGTATTCACAGGGCCGACAAGAGGTCATCTCAACCCAGTCGGAAGCTAGTGACCCGGCTTAGAATCATGGTAGCGTGGTTAATTACAAGGAGTTGGGGATGGTCAAACTAGGATCCTGCCTTGGTTTTCCGTGATCCTGAGTATTTATAGGCAGATGAGAACAGTGGCACGAAGGGTAAACAATATCATATTTGTCAATGAAGCAATCACATGTAAGTTACATATACACAATACTAACAAGAAAGAAACATCCTTTAAATAATAGAGACGTACCGAGTAGCACTTTGGCCAAGTAGTCGAGTACCGAGTTCCAATTATGTTTCAAGAAATACCACCGACACACACGTAACAAATTATGAACTCATTGGAATAGTAGTATAGACCTCCATATCCAAATAATAGTTTTTAAAACAAAATTCCAGCTGAAATTTAACTATGCATTATTTAAAAGATTTTGTTTAAGTCAATAATTTTACAAATAAGTTATTTTTTAAAGTAAAAATAAACAAATACATAAAAGGATTAATCAAGTTGGAATTTAAAACAAATCATATCAATCTATGCTTCTAGTCCGGCAAACTTAAATAATTTTTAAAAGCAAATGAAACAACGTTAAAAGCACAAATGTGCAAGAGCACTGCAGACACGTGTTTCCGTATTACAAGGAACATCTTTTTCGGTGCATAAAATGTGAGCTAATGAATGTAAAAAAATCAGATATTTGTCAGATGTCTTTAAATCTGTAAGCTCATATTTTGTGCATTGAAAAAAGCATTCCTTGTAATGCCAAAACACGTGTCTGCAGTGTTCTGGCATATTTGTGCTTTTAACGTTGTTTTATTTTTTAAGAAAAGGTATTTTTATGCTTCTTATAAATAATTTTGAAAGTGGCAAAAATCCATTTAATATAATAAACATTTCATATTTTCTGTACTTACCTTTTTTGCCTCATTTTTAATAAATAAGTTTCATCAACTTTGGGACATTAAAATATAAGATTTACTCCATTGAAGCATAACAAACTTCATTATTCTCAAAATTTGAATTTTACTTGTAAATGAGTGCAGTATATTATATGCTTGCACTTTTTTATTAATTGTAAAATCTGCTTTGAACAATATTAAATTTTTTACAACTACTTGGTGTTGGCCGAGTACCTGATCAAAATTTGGCCGAGTACCGAGGACTCGCCAAATTGGCCGAGTACCGAGTAGTTACCGAGTGCTCGGTACATCTCTATTAAATAACCTCATTCAGGAATATGACAAATCCTGGGCACTGGTATCACCAGTGATTTTCCCATCAATTTTCCTGAGGGTATACTCTCAGTAATCCATTACGCACAATAAATGTACATGATCATATACATAATGAGTCATAATGTGAAAAATTTTGACATTTGAGGGTATACACTATTTTTGTAAAAAAATATTTGAGAGTATACGGCATATATAGAGTATACCCAATCAAGGGTGCCCATATGCAAAATTGCAAGGGGGGGGGGGCTCAGATATTTTCTCCATGGTTTAGCAGGATATTTTCCCCATAGAAACTGATTTTGGTGCAGGTTAGAGTTATTAAAATTTTACGTTTTTAATAACTTATTCATTAATGGCTGGAGAAGAAACGTTTCCACATTTTTGCAAAGAAAAAAGTACTAAAAGCAAGGAAGTTCTAATTTCAAAGGTTGGGGGGACTTGAGCTCCCCCGTAGCCCCCTATATGGGTGCCCTTGTACCCTATGGGAACACCACTGGGTATCACCCAGGATTTATCGCACAAGTGACTAAACAAACCTTGTCAAACTTCCTAAAAACAAAATCTATCAGAGTGCCACTGAACTTTACCATAAACTGAGAAATAGAGCGCCTAGTACGTACAATTTTTTTTCTAGATCTAAAAGTTTCACTTTTTGTGCATTTTTCAATAAGCAAATATTTAATGAAAACCTTATAACTACACACTTTCCAAGTTTTTACTACAAAATCATGCAAATTAGCAAATATGTTTTATCTGTCAAACTCTGTATACACAAATATACATATTGTAATGCAACACAATAATTAATGATTTCAGAGTGGTGAGAAAATTATACTCCTTCAGAAGAAAAAGTAAGGAAAAGTTTGTTATTCTCTGGCTTTATCAATATGTTAACAAAATACACCATAACAAAGTATGACCTACCTAACGCAACATTTAGAAGGTCAGCAATATTGTACTACATTACGGCAGGGCCGGACTGGGTGGTCGACAGGGCGCGGGAAAGCTGAGTTGAAGGGCGCCGACTGAGCCTCCATAATATCTAAGAAATTAAGATTTAGTGCGGACTTTTTAAAAGGATAAAAAATTATTGAGAAGCAAATGAAGCCCTTTTTTGTTGCAGAAAATGTCCGAACAAGAAGTCATACTTTTTGCAAGTTCAAAAATAGTAGGAGAGACCTCCCCCTCCCCCCAAAGAGTGTTGGCACATCTCCTTAAATATTAATGATTACCCCCTAGAAAGAGCCCCCCCCCCTAAAAAAGAGAGGAAAGACCACCAAAATACCCCCTGATAATTTGAATAATGTCGGGGGGCGGTTGGGGGGGGGGAATAATTTCTAGTTTCGAAGAATGAGAAGTTTTGCTAAATGTTTCTCAACAGATACTTCTTCCGAAAATTCATTGCTTGTTCGTCTTTCTTCTGAAATGCATCATGCATCATTCATTAGTTCAATAGCATTAAATAACAACATCTCTTGCAGTAATGCTTTTTTTTTTTTTGAGTGTTGTGTTGTCGATTGAATTTTTTTCACTGGTATCTGCTGTTGTTTTAAAACATGATGCTGTCATTTTGTTACATGAATTTGTCGATTCCTTAAGCTGAGAGGTTTGCTCCATGCGATCGATATTCATGGCCAGGGTTTTTTTTTTTTTTTTTTTTGTCCCTGCATATGCTAGTTTGTCATTTTCGACAAAATGCTTCTGCAATTTAAAATTAAAAAGAGATATACATAACGTTTCAAACTGTTGTCTGTTTTCAAAGGCTGTTTTAAAATATTTTTTTTCCACTTTATTTATTGTGCTAAAGTTCAAAACTCAAAAAGAATAAATTAAAAATATCATTTCATTTGTAAATTTTTTCCTTTGGATTGTTAAAAATCTTTGCATCTCTGCATGGTGCTCTTTTAAAGCATTTTAGTTATGCAATTATTTTGAGAGTAGGAGCGAGTGGTAATGAATATCAGGCCATTACTAGTTCTCTATAAATGTACTTAAAAAAAAGGTATGTTTTTGGATGAATAGCAATACAAAAAAGGCAACAGCAGTATTTGTGAAAAACAAAATTTTATGTGGAATAATATACAAAAAGGCAAATAAAAACTATGAATGCTTTTTATGTAACTTGCCCTAGACGCATATATGCGTCGAAAGATCAAAAAAGTAAGGGGGTCTGTGAAATTGTTGGCCCCATAATTACTTCAAACGTATGTCACACACAGGGAAAGATAATGGGTTTTCAATATTTTGTTATAAGAGGTCACTACTAGGTCTAAGTATTGACAATATGAACCTAATTCTGAGTATAGTAATATGTATAGTAGTAATCCGGGCGGTCCCACACCCTGTAAAATTTTGAAATTAAGTCTTCTGTCTTAAAAATGCATTTCAGCTTCATTTTTCTTCTCCAAAACTTGCAATTCCACTTTGGGTATCACCCCCCAGACAGTCAAACCCTAGGCGGACAGCCCCCCCCCCCCCCTTCGCGACGTCAAATAGTAATAGGCTTTGCGTTTTTCTTGTTAACAACATCGTTATACAATCCTTCTTCAAACTCAAACTTCGTTTCGCTTATAATTAATTGTATTGTTTCCTTGTTGCAAAGTTTATTAATAATAACCTTCACAAGTCAGCAGGATAGCGAGGGGGGGGGGGGGCGGAATCGAGCTTCATCTGAGGGAAAACACAGATCAAAAAACTTCCGAAAATGATATAAAGGCAGCATAAAATGTAATAATATATAATTATTTAATGCAGGAATTCAAATATTAATATTTTTAAGCTAGTATTGTAACTTTTTTAGATAAGGGCGACAAACCCCCACCGCCAGGACAATGACGAACCTCCTCCAAATGCTACACGCACCCCCTCCCGAGAACGTGCCCCCCAAAATGAGATTTAAAAAATATCTTAAGTTAACCCCTAACAATTTCAATGCCGAAGGCTATGCCATGACCCCTTTTCTTTGTGCACACCTCAGCACTCTCAGTTACAAGTGATACTTTTATTTTGGGAAGGGCGCCATGCGAAAATCTTAGTTCCAAAAAGGTTGCCTTGACTGAAAAATCTAGGAATCACCGTACAGTCCTGTCCTAATAGTTTTTGTTTTTTTGTGAAGCGACAAAAAAGGCGACATCTGTCATCGTGTTCATCCATCCACTAAAATATTGCTTTTATGTGGCTTATTTCGAAATTACACTATTTTTAATGCGCAGATTTCAAAAATTAACATTATTTGTCTTCTTACTTCCTTCTATTGCACTTATGATCGTTAGCGGAATAGAGAGTCATGCTATACGCTCTTTTACAGCAACTTAAGTACAGTCAATAAATCAAACCATTCTCGTATTCTTGACCATAGATATGTGCTGTCACTTTCTATCCCTTTTTTATTGGGGAAACATCATGGGTCCGCTTTTGTCCTCAGAACTGAAACTTGGAGCAAAAGATAAGCCACAAACGATGCCCTGGGAGCAGACCGTTTACGAAAGGAGAGGGGATTAATTGCCTTTATGAGGGTAATAAAAGGGAACTTTTATATAAATAAGAAGAACATTGCTTTTGCATGTGAAAATATTCTCATGCAAAATCACTTCTTGGTTCCACATATTTTATTCCCATTTTGCTAAAACATTGTTTTGGAAAATAAGAAAAGAACAGAAGGGCGCCTTTCGAGAGGGCGCACCGGGAAAAGTCCCGGTCAAGTCTATGGCCAGTCCGGGCCTGCATTACGGTGATCGGGTACAGAAGATTAACTTTTCAAAAAGGTAAAATATCAAAAGTATGGCGTCATTACATGATTTAAAACTCAAATAAACAAAAAGAATGATCAAATAAACGGCTATCAATACATGTATTAAGCAAAAAGGAGGGTAGGATTCTTCAAAATCCAAAATGAAAGAACTAACCTTGTAAGTTCGTGGAAGTATAAGTCCAGTCCAGTATTAAATTCATCATCCACCAATTCATATGATAAAGTTTCCATCTATTGTTTTTTTCTCTTCACCTCCTTTTTCTGTACTTCTGGAGCTGAGAAAAGTGAATATTTAATACAATTAAATGAAACTATGCACACATTCATTACATTACAAATTTATGATAAGTGTTCAACAAAAATTCCACTTACCGCAAATGCCACATTTTGTCCCAAGCATGGCGCATCTTATCGCTACTTTCTTCTCGTTGTTAATAACAGCAAAAATATTTCTTTAATTCTTCCATTAAAAAAAATTGATGATACAGCGATACAGCATACGTTCAACTTCGGTGGCCGCCATTGCTAATGTTTACAATCTGAAGTCGAGCTCCTATTGGCTGTTAGAATGCGGAATCCGCTGGCGGAAGCAGAAAAGTTGAAATTTTTCTACTCTCGATTCAGTCGCGTTTCCGTCGGGCAGAAACGGAAAAAAACCTGTTTTTCCGATTCCGCATTCGGTTTCAGTCGGTTTTCCGCGCATGTGGAGTCCAGGCCTAACTCTCCGAAAAACGCTCGGAAACCGAAAGCGGCAGAATAGATCTCGCCATAAGTTATATCGAGTAATAGGAAACACATCTGAAACCGGGAAACACGATTCTTAAGCTGAAACCAATGCAATAAACTGAAACACAAAGGGTTGAAGAAAATTAACGTTCTTCTTGTGTTGTATTGTCGCAATCCTTTTGATGAATACATTTGTATTATCCCAGCATTTTTAATCTACATGTATTGCCCTCCAGGTTCCTTCTTTGCCCACAACAACGACAACCAAACAGCTATTCGGCGACTTCTTGAGAGATTTCTGTTACTTTACGACGTCATTGGGGGTGCGTTCCTTCCTGATCGAACCTTCTATGCTGTTCTGCCTGATGAATCCCGTCGCTAAACTGCGCCTGCTCAAAGATGGTTTTGTACCATCTAGAACGCTGAGAAAGAGAAATGTGGTTACCTTCGGAGTCATGTCAGAAGATGCGATGACCCTTGATGAAGTAAAGTACAAAAACATGTTTTACTGCTATAGTAGAAGTTTATTAATGGAGGTTATTTGTGATTGAGAGCGATATGGATTAATTAAAATCCAAATTGATCGAAGCAAAAGTAAAATTCGATTTACTTGAAGAAATATAGTAAGATGATATAATAAACGAGGCTGCGGAGTCGAAAGAAAAATGTCCGACTCCGACTCCTGGATTTCGAAACCTCCGGCTTATTTATTTATTTATTTATTTTTTCCAATTTTCCCCCTCACGAGAAAGGGGGAAAAAACCCTAAACATAGATTGAAATATTAATTCATTTTCATGAAATTTTCGCGTTATATTTCATTGTAAATTTAAGATGCGTACAACGTTAGAAATTCAGTTTGAAAATCATATTTTCCAATAGTTGCGATTTTAAAATTGAAATTACTTAAACATTCCATTTTTAAAAACTTGAAAGTATTAATTTGTTCCCCTTAAATGTTTTTCAAATAGATGTTGATCAAATCGAGTACTTTCAATTTTTGAAAGCTGTAACTTGAGAGAACAAAAACTTTTTTTTTCAAAGTTAAAAAAAACTTTCTTGAGAGGAGGCGGTCCACCCCGAGGAACACCCATCTCGTGGGTGACGCCCCAAATTAATTTCAGAGTTTATAAAAAAATATAGGTACTTTAATTCCGAAAAGTTTCTCCAATAAATCTCAACTTATATCAATAAAGTTCCAACGAAAATAGGGCACTATATTGCGAAGAAAGGCCGGGTACGTGTACGCCTGGGCAAATTTTACCCAAATTGTGACGGTATATACTATTGTACGAATAGCTTTTAATATATCTATGTGTCTTCTTTGCTCATCTTTTCAATTTTAATTTTGTTAGCTGCTTTAGAATTAACCTTAATATGAAGAATTTAAGATAAACTGCAATTATTGAGTGTTGCAACCAAGAAATCATATTCTTATTTTATTTCATACTTTTTAGTGAGAACGAAGCTTGTAGCTATCGTCTTTAGATTTAAAAAACAGATATATTTTATCGGATCATTTTGGATTCACGCCAACACTCATTTGAATTTACCGAACACCCTCAGAAGTTTCCTCCCGAGCTACGGGTCCCGACTTTGCTCAAGGGATATATTCCTTTTACTATTTTATAACTGAGATCGAAGTTTTTTTTTAAAAAATGTTTTTTGAAAGTGATGACGAAGAAAATGTTAGGTAACAAAATTGTTTGTTTGCTGATAGTTGCTATTGGTTAAAAAATAAATTATTTTCCAATAAAAAAAAAGAACAGACTTCAAAAAAACAAAGAGGAACTAAAAAGTAAAAAATAATTGGTCAAACTTGCATACGATTTCCTACACAAACATATAAATCAAATTTATTTTTCCAATTCCAGTACAAAAATCAACTAAACACCCAATTATAAAATAAACACCAATTTTAATTACTGTACTATGAATTATTTTAATACCTAACTAATTATATACGATCTCTTAATTTTTAATAACCATTTGAAATCCCGGCCTCCTAACGTAACTGAGTAGGTTTAAATTTAAAGGCTAATTTCGCGTTTTGTTAAATTAGTGTTTAACTCGGAATTTGGTGGGTTGTCAGCTACGTTAGGTAGTGGTTTATAGCAGGCACCGACTTCAAGTGGTTCTTAAAAAATTAAGAGATCGTATATAATTAGGTATTAAAATATTTCATCCTGTAGTAATTAAAATCAGTGTTTATTTTATAATTGGGTGTTTAGTTTAATTGATTTTTGTACTGGAATTGTAAAATTAATTTGATTTATATGTTTGGGTAGGAAATCGTATGAAAGTATGACCAATTATTTTTAACTTTTTAGTTCTTCTTTGTTTTTTGAAGTCGTTTTTTTTTTTCGAAAATAATTTATTATTTTTCTTTTTAGTGGCGTAAATATAAAATAAGTACGTAGAGTAGAGTATATGGTACACTCCTTACGTACACCTCGAGGGAGAAAGCGTCGAGCAGAGGAGTTTGAAAACAGCTAAGATGAGCAAAATAGAGAAAGAAATAGAGCACAGCTTCTCGGAGACTTCGGAAGACTGAGAAAAAAGGCTTTTTTAAATGCGCAATTATTTACAAAGAAAATTGTCTTCATCATCAGTTTGACTTTATCAAAGTATGCTTTCCGAAAACAAAATTCACTAGTCACTAAAGAACAACAGAAATCGCTTTAACTTACCCATAGAATTTGAAGAGTTTTCTTGATTTTTCAAGGATCACTGACTTCAGGCACTGACCTGATGAGCATGGGCTCACCTAGGAAGTATACCTTCTTAAAAAATAGAAAAAAAAAAGTATTTTCCAAATTGGTCTATACGTGTGTGAGTTTACGGGGGCCGACATAAAAAAATTCCGATGATGCGCATAACCTTTTATACTATTGGCACTGAAAACAGATCTTTGTTCCTCTCCAGGATTTATTTGTGTGCTAATTTAATTAGAAACATTTAAATGTCAATGGTTTTCCTAATTATTTTATATTTCATAACAATACGTGTCACGTAACTCGTGATAAAAGTCACATTTCTCTTTCCTTGGCCCCGTTATAGATCCACACCACACTAGCAACAAAGTATCTACTGTGATACTGTATATATAAAGATTAAAATACTACTAGAGCAATGATGCTAAATGAATTTCCTGTTTGCTTCAGAGGAGTCTTTATTCAAAATTAGTGATATGTCTACTAATGATTAATACAGGGGAAATCTTTTGCGGGTACTCCCACAAAGCAAGACCCCCCCCCCTAAAAAGGAAAAATACCCATCAACCCCCCCCCAGCCCATAAGAGGGCACCCCTGATTAATATTAATGTTTTATGGTACTTAAACAGTGAGTAATGAAAATAGCTTTGTTTTTTCGGCACTTTCTTTAACAATGGATTTTATATTTATTTTTTTAATATTGAATAAAATGAAGTTTATTGTTTTTTGCCCATAACTTTTTTAAAGTACAAATATGGTGAGGCAAAGGTTTGGAATCTAAGTTAGAACACTCCTATAAATTAAAAAAAATTAAAAAAAAACCCATAAAAATAGTTTCACTTAGTGGGACGCTATGAATTTAGCATAGTATGTAAAAAAAATTACAACGGAGTCTGTTAATTAGTTTTGCCATAACTGTAAATTAAACTGACGGTGTCATGAAATATTGAATCCTGAATACTTGTCAAACTTCAGAAATCTTACACCAGTTACGATACGTTTATAAAGGAACATAAATTCAATCGTCGGAGTGGACGGGATGAGGAGGAGTATTGGCATATATATATATATATATATATATATATATATATATATATATATATATATATATATATATATATATATATATATATATATATATATATATTAGGGTGATCCTTATTTATATGGGATTTTTTTTTCGGAATTCAACAAGTGACGCCCCCTAGTTTTGTGACACTATAATAAAAAGTAATCGGTGCAAAATTTGAACTCGATCGGTCAATAATAACACGTGCCCCTAGGATGTTGAACTTGAACACTTTTCATAATTTTCCCACAAATCTTCGAATTTTTACTTCAGACCCCTTACATCGTTTCTCCTAGGTTTGCGAAATATTTTTACGAGGTAGCACTAAAATCAATCTTTTTAACTACAGTGAAACCTCCCTTAACGGACACTCCCGAATAACGGACACCTCTAATTAACGGACATTTTTGCAAGCCCCAGTCCCTCAATATAGGCCATTCCATGTAATTCACTCTGAATAACGGACACTCCGAACAACGGACAGTTATTTCACAAAAAAATTCCCTTGCGATCGTAGCACTTCCGGTTTTTTTTTTCTTTTCACAGAATATCTTAGTAACTGCTTGCCTTACAAAGCTTTTCATCCTCCACAACTGATATCCCCCCCCCCCGTCATTTCCTTATCACTGTTTCTTAGAATTAAAAGGGTGGTAATGGACAGAGGCAGCGATTGGGGCTTAAAAGTTGGGGGCAGAAAAAAAAGAACTAAAAGACATGGTACTTTTTACGGGCAGCAAAAAATGAAAAAGAAAAAAAAAAGTCATAATTTTGTTACGGCTAGTTTTGAGAGTATTGAAGCAGATAAGTGAAAACTGATGTCAGTCTAACAATTAACGTATGTTTTTCTTAAGATTTTAATGAATTTTGTACACAATAACTTTTCAAAAGTTAAGATAAAAAAGAGGAAACTGGGCGCTTTTTCTAACTGGGGCTCTCGGGAGATGCAATTGAGCAGACCGGCGCCAGTAGTAGTCGGCTTTATGGTGCCGTGGTTTTGTTGGGTTGTTTAATTTTTAGACATGAAAAAAATTTGCCCATATTCAAGGTCATATTGCCAACTGTCAATCATGCAACAGTGATACTCGAGATAAAATAAATAAATTAGTTATAAAAAGTGTGTGGGGGGAGGGGGGTTGCTCCGCCGAATCGCCGCCGTTGGTAATGCAAAAAAGAGATGTCAAGCTGTTTTAATTGATTACTTTAATTGATTAAATGCTTTTTAAGACAAGTGGGTGCTGTCAGTATACTTTTATTAAGAAAAAACAGATTAATGACGCTTGACGTAAAATGTAGTAAACCTTTCGCAATTGTTTCGATTGTGTTCTACAAAGGGAACAACAGCCCATTTTGAAAAAGGTAAATTAAGTAGTTCCTCCTAATAGCGGACATCTCCCAATAACGGACAAAACTTCTAGTCCCTTGACTGTCCGCTATTCGGAGGTTTCACTGTACTTCATATCATCTAAAGATTTTAAATTGAATAAGAATGAAATAGTGCTTTAGAAACTTTACCTTAATTGTACGCTTTTCTCAATGTATCTCAATCGTGTGCATTTTTTTCCCGATAGCCTTGGACTGTCTGTAAAATACTAAATTGCTTTTGTGACTCATATTTGGGTCATTCCATACAGATTCAACGGATGAGTGCGCTCGACCATTTTTAATTTTTTTGAAACTCATATCCCAAAAAGATGCATATGAATGATGTTTAAAACCACTTTTATTTTTTCTCTAACCTTAACCCTTGATTTCTTAGGGGTCAATCAAAGTGATTTTCGCAGTCAAAAATGGGCCTTTTAGACCTTTGCATTTTGGCCAAAATGTATTTGAATTGCATTTATGGCAGTTAATTTTACGCTTTGATGTTAAAGTGCATAAAATGATAGTCTCACATGCTGAGTTATGTGGCTGTAACTTAATAATTAAAATAATGGCAACAGGTTAAAGTTCAAGGTCAAATGTAAAATTTTTACTCATTTCAAAGGGTCATAACTCGCTTAGGGGACGAAAACACAAAATGAAATATGGCAAAAACTAATCACTGGAGTCACACTAATAAGAAAATATAGCTGTAATTGTGTGTTTGTTCACCCTTTACAAATTACAGCCCCTCAAAGATCAGAAAATTGAGATTTAAACCCCTGTAAACCAAAAGGGGATGGAATTAAAAATGAAATTTCTTGACCAATTGAATATTCCATTCAAGTACTATACATGTTATATATATTGTTTTGTGTATTTGGTTTGTAAAAAAGATATAGGTCTTTGAAATTGAGCAATTTTGCTAGTTAATTTACGCACTAAAACAGAAATAAAAAGTGTGAAAACTTCATTGCACTTTCTTAAATGGCCTATGTAATATATTATACTGAAAAAACATATTTTAAGTATTAAAAAAAACTATTTTAATTTGATAACTTAGAAATATTTGGACATGAATGAGTAGTTCATACTTGATTGACAGCTTAAGTAGTTAATTTATATACTATCTACACACACAAATTTTCAATACACACAATTATATGCTCTGTACATTAACATATCTAAATTGCCTTAAAAATATGCAAAAACATTATATATACAAAATTTAAATTTTAAAAAGTGCGTTTTTTATTTCTTGTTTGACTGTAGTTTTGAAAAAGTGAACTCACATAGTAGTCCTATAGTTGTAATGGTGACTCAAGTATATGGCGTTTTAAAATGCTTTACCAAGGCACATTCATAATTTGATTCTTCGAAGATGTACTAGGAGCAAGACAATGACAGGGGTTCTAAATTTAGTGATCAACACAAGCTATGTAATAACTTTTTTGACAATAATGGGCATTTTCCTTTAATAGTCTTTTTAGTAACACACTATTCTTCATACCTATTGCTAGGGGACAATAATTTTACAGTGATAATATTTAAATACGGTGGCATAAAGCAGTGATTAAATGTTGTAATGGGAATTTTATTTGCAGAGTCAAACCTTTCTTGCAGCATTTTTTCAGCTAGTTTAATATACTGAAGCTCACAAGGATACATGCAATGTTTAGTACCAAAAATGCAGAAGGTATACATTTCTGTTGGAATTAAGATGTGACTTCTAGTAGTTCTTTGCAAGCTATTCTTAGTAGTATCAATTCTTTTTACGGTTCTTCTGTCTGTTACAATTTCCATTACCGTGTGATATTGCATAGAAATGCCATTCAGCTCTAAAGTGGACATCCGTTTCGTGATTACATAAATTAAGAAAGTTATTTCTATTTTTGTTGTGTATTTGAGTCAAGTATTTCAGTACGCGATATGCTGTGTCACCACCAGAACTATAGTACTACTGTGTGAGCTCATTTTCTTAAAACGACACTGAAGCAAGAAATGAAAAACGCATTTTTTTTTTCCTTTCAACTATGTAGATAATGCTTTTGCACGTGTCTAAACAAGTTACATAAGTTAATGTACAAAGCGCATGTTTGTATGTATTGAAAATTTGTGTGTGAAGATAGTCTATAAATTAACTACTTAAGCTGTCAATCATGCATGGGCTACTTATTTATGTCCAAATATTTCTTAGTTATCAAATTAAAATAATTATTTTTATACTTACAATATGTTTTTTCAGTATAATATATTACATAGAGCACAACATACGTAATTTAAGAAGATGCCACGAAGTTTTCACACTTTTTATTTCTGTTTTAGTGCGTGAAAACTAGCAAAATTGCTCAATTTCAAAGACCTGTATCATTTTTACAAACCAAATACACGAAACAACAGGGGCGGCATTTCAGCATTTCATTTGGGGGGTCGAGTTTCTTAAATATGTATTACTACAGTGTGGTACAAAACACACATTATCTAACAGGGAGTGGTCATAAAATCGGTTTACTATGAATAAAAATTTGTGTTTGGAAACAATTAAAATTTTGATTCATTTTCTAATACGTTATCGCACAAAACATCTCGATACTAAAGTTTTTATACCTCTTGGAAAAGTTTTAATGCATGATTTTTGGAATTCGGAAGAGCAGGAAATCGTGTTACTAATTTGTCAGTGCCCAGTGTCGTGCTGTTTTACCAATACAACTAAATAGAAAATTTTTTTGCCCATTGTGTTTCGAAAATAATTCTCTAACCTCCTGAGACAAAGAAATCTTTTTCTACTAGCTGAGCTGATAGGAAAAGTTAAAAAAATAATTGAAGTAACAAAGTTATGTATGAAAACACTTTTTATATCTTGCTCTTCAAAATCACCCAGGCAACTTCAAAAATAGTGAAGGGCTTAATTTTACATCATTGAATAATCTAGTCTCATAGGCGCTCTCAGCTTCAATGAGATGTCCTCTGCATCCAGCTCTGTTATTCACTATTCCAGACTGATGAGTCCATAACAAGGACGAAACTGCAATCTCTGGATGTGATAACTGGTCTGTCGGTATATTGCTTGTAATTTTTCTTGCCTCGTGCTAAAAATTTTACTCAAAACTGAAACATTTTATTTTTTGTTTTCAACATCCAATCCAGATAATATAGAGCCAACCATACAGAAAAAAAATATCATCAAATCTTGTGTTAATTTCATTCGAAACTGAATTGATTACTTCATACAAAATATTAAGAAAACAATGTTTGACTTTACATCGTGTGTGTGGGGTTTTCGTCACTTTTTTTTCTTTTTTTTTCCGCACCTTTTTAAAATTGACTCGGAGGAAGAATTTTTTGAAAGGTTTCACGATTTATTGAAACATGCATCTATATGAAATCTAGTTTCAGTTTCAATTGTAGATTGAACTATGGTAGTATGCTGCACAGATCAATTGTAGATGGAACTGTGGTTTGAATAGTCTGAAAATTAAGGGTAGTGGATGGAAGATGATTTGATAGAGTAAAGCATTTTTCAAAAACTTTCCTCAATACAAACAAATTGAATAAAAATTCAAACTAAGTCATACATGGTAAAGGGCATGAGCTTTTTCACCATTGAAAGAATCGTTTTGCATTAAATCTTCCAATCGTCAAATCACTGCTTTGAAGTTATAGAGAAATAATTTTATGGTTTTAACTCGTGAAGACCATCTTCTGTCACTCCGAGATTGTATACTTATAGAGCGCCCTAAAAGATATTTGTTGATATGTTTTTTTTTTAATTCAATAATCATATGCATTTTTAAGAAGTTTCTATGAAAGCATATAATGCATTGAGCAGCTGAAACGTGTTTCTAGCAGAAGAAAAAGATAAACACTCATCAAATAAATATGCACTTAAAAAATGAGCGTAAAATTTATTGAATAATATCAAGGACTTTTCTTGTGAAAACCATGCAGCCACACCACTTTGCACGAGCCACTCATATTGAACATGCCATCGTTACAGTGGGCACACAAGTATGAAATATTTAGCCAAAATGAGGAAATGTCTTCTTTAGTTAAAATTAACCACGGTTCTCTATCACTTTTCTATGTTCTGAAAAGGCCGGAAAATACTTCATGAATTTAAGTCATCATCCAAATAACGAAAAACACTTTTTCTAGTCTGGGAATGCGTCGAGTTTCATCAAATATTTACTGAGAACCAGCGAGATTTTTTAAAATGAACATTGATTTCCGATTTACATAAATTGAATTCACCCATTTTCTATCATTCTGCTTAAAAAATTTGGGGGTGCGACCGCCCCCTCTTGACCCCCCTATTTGCCGCCCCTGCCGAAACAATATACATAACATGTATAGTACTTGAATGGAATATTCAATTGGCCAAGAAATTTAATTTTTAATTCCATCCCCTTTTGGTTTACAGGGGTCTAAAAATGTCATTTTTCTCAATTTTCTGATCTTTGAGGGGCTGTAATTTATAAAGGGTAAACAAACACACAATTACAGCTATATTTTCTCATTAGTGTGACTCCAATGATTAGTTTTTGCCATATTTCATTTTGTGTTTCCGTCCCCTAAGCGAGTTACGACCCTTTGAAATGAGTAAAAATTTTACATTTGACCTTGAACTTTAACCTGTTGCCATTATTTTAATTATTAAGTTACAGCCACGTAACTCAGCATGTGAGATTATCCTGTTATACACTTTAACATCAAAGCGTAAAATTAACTGCCATAAATGTAATTCAAATAGATTTTGCCAAAATGCAAAGTTCTAATAGTCCCTTTTTTGACTGCGAAAATCAATTTTGATGACTCCTAAAAAATCAAGGGTTAAAGTTAGAGAAAAAATAGAAGTGGTTTTAAGCATCATTCATATGCATCTTTTTGGGATATGAGTTTCAAAAAAATTAAAAATGGTCGAGCGTACTCATCCGTTGAATCTGTATGGAATGACCCATTTGATAAATTTATTGAGAAATTCTTCGATTAATTGTACTCCTCTTTCAGTTGTATCATTCACAACTTTCAGCATTTTAACGGTATCTCTTCCCTTTAAATAGCTTCCTTCATTTTTCCATGAATCAAGATCAAATAGGAAAACATCTTTTGGTGTTTGTAACTTATCAAACAGTTTTATTGACTTGCAATTGATTCCATAAAGAAGATCTTTACTAAGAAAATATTCCAAATCATCTACTGTTATCTGAAATTTTTTATACAGTCATCAGTCACGTCTTCCTTTCCAGCAAGCATTGTTTTGGAGTAGTCTTTTCCTATCTTCAAAGTAAATTCCTTCATCCAATACGGACAAAGCTGCTAGTTCATTCCTTAAATACCATAAGTGATTTATGAAGTTTCCAATCACTGCTTCTGCTGCATGTTTGTCATTTTGTACACAGCTAGTTTTTTAGACACATTAACTTAAAGGGCCTAGATTGGATTGCTGCGAAAAACCATATTTTCATACAACATTATATGTAAAGCAGCATTTACGGGCATTCTCTTCATGTAAGGTCAATTTAAATTGTTTCCTAAATATATAAATATTCAAACAATAAATTCCTTTTGCCATCCGTCTCAGGCATAAGCTCCAGGTTGCCGAAAACATATCCCTGTAAGAGGTACGACTTCACCAAGAAATACTATTACAAATACAAATACAAAAGTGACGACCAGCAACAGGCTCTGGGCCCAGCTAGACTGGTCCTAGTCAATTTACAATCCCCAGTGAAGATCAATGGCCCTCTTAAAACTGTCTACTTCCTTGCTCATTACCACCTCTTTCGGTAAACTGTTCCAAGGATCCACTACTCTGCTAAAATAATAATTTTTCCTAATATCCATGTTAGCCTGAGATTTAAATAGCTTAAAACAATGACCCCTTGTCCTGACAAGTTATGAGATTTCTCTGGAATCTGTCCCTATTCCGCTTTCTACGAACAATAATATGTTATCAATTCGTCTTTTAGAATTTAAGTGGTATGTGTACTTGATTGAAAAGTTATAAGTTCTGAATGATGGAGTTCTTTCCACGAAATTTGGAAGCGCTTAAATAATGGAATATCGAGTCTAGAACTAAGAAAGACAAGAACTGCTTTAAAGACACTCTTCAGTACGATTTCAAGTGCATGATGACGGCAATACAAATGAAATATATCACCGTTCAGCTTTTGCTCTAAAAAATTACATGCACAATTTATACGGCCGGTATTGTAAACCGTTGTATCAAACAATACAGCTTGAACAGTTAGCAATAAAGAGCAATCATCTAAGATATTATATACAACTGAAGAAATATCTCAGGAATTCTTAGTAGCTATTCAACATTGGACCTGAAGTTATCATGGTAAGCCCATCGGTGTTTTTTTTTCAGTTACATCTGGATGTAGCTTTGTATCCCAGGGAATAACTAAAAAATCTAAATTTAAGTTCATGTAATCTGATTTTACCTCTCGAAGATTTTCTCTTGCTCTCTTAAGGGATGTACAATTGATCATAAGGTCATTTGGATTTAAATTTACTGCATCTACATAGGCTGTTAATACTTTAACAGCATATTTGTCCCTAATACGGCATTTGTCTAACATTGAAGAAATTCAAGCAGATATCAATAGTTGTCAAGCTGTTTTGCGTTGTGGTAGACTAGATATAGAAAAAAGGTTCAACGGGTTAGGATAGATACCCATTTCGATTTCTAAATCTTGTGAATTGCAAGAAGAATTTGATAATAATAAAGGACTATGTACTAAAAAGGAGACAATTTAAAGTATAGATTTTTACATTATTCCGATCTGTAATTTTTTAAAATTTATATTTTAGATATGGAAAATAGAGTAAATTTTTATGGTAGAGTAATCGAGGATTTTTCAAAATCTATATTTTAAGAATGCATAAACATTTAAGTATATTTATAACTAAAGAACAGCATATTAAAATATAATAATTTATATTTATAGCATTCAAACCTAGCGACCCTATTTGCCACACCTATTAGAACACACCATACACAGGAAATTTTCTAAATCAACACCCTGAAAGCCTGGAGGAGGCAATTTATTGTTGTCAAAGATCATTCATTAATGGCCTAGACCATTCATTAATGGACTTTAGAATAGCTTGTGTCCATCTTGGTGGAAAGAAATGTTCCCCTGCCGCTTGGGTTGAAACGAGCGCGAATAGCGGTATGCCTGTCCCAAGGCCAATTGGTGTACATGTAACCATCTGTAATATGTAAAATTTAGCAGAATGAAAGTGAGAAAATGGTTGGTATGGAAGTAGCAACAGATATTGAGATTCAAAATTACTTTAAATATGAAACGTAAGAATATTTTACATGAGAATGAGAAAATCCGCAATTTTTTCTTCCAAACTCAAAAAAAGGAGGCCCTATGGGCACTGGTTAATATTCATGGATTGACTTAAAAGGATTTACTTAACATTTTGTATGGGATCATTTATTTGTATAATGGAGCAAATTGAAGGGGCGTAGCGTAAAATATCTACAACTTCAAAAATAAGGATCACAATAATATATAAAAAAATTAATTCAACTATTTTCACAGCAAAATACATTTCATTTACTGATTTGCTACATGAGTAATAAATACATTAGTAAGACTATAATTAAAATTAACTGGCGGCGGCGCCGTGAAAATCAAACATCGCGATGCGTGAGAATTAAATATTGTTCAAGACAAGATTCCTCCGTCTAAAAAAAAAAGCACCGTTCACGCCAAAACCATGTGACCTGTGACGTATAGCTTAGCTGACGAAAGTTGGTCTACGTAGCCACAACGTATGAAATTTAAATTTTCTTAGGTTTCTCCGGGACCCCTCATCAGATCCAGACAAAATTAAAATGGGACTATCTGGAAAGTATACCATATTAATTTCGTATTAATTTAACCATTAGTTAATTTTCGTATTAACCATATTTTCGTATCAATTCGTAATATTACGAATTAATTTATTTCGTAATTTTATTATGAGGTCGAGAGTTCAAATGTAATGAAAACATATTGATGGTGAATGTAACCCAACCTCCAATGTCAAGAATGGCAAGTTTACAGCTAATAGAATTAAAACTTTTAGATTTTCATAACTTATTATTAGTACCCTCATATCAAAACTCATTATCTAACGATTTTTAATTTGAAGAAAAGGAGATTGAAAAACTGGTGCAAATGCGCAATTACATCACGTTTACATTAAAACGTACGACGTACACAAAAATTGACTTTGGAATTTCATAATTCGGTCACGAACGGTTGCTTTTTGCTCCCAAAGTACTTGGCCTATGTTATGTGACTGATACAAAAGCCCAAGTGTTGAAAATTATTTGAAAGTTACAGGATATTTGTAAATCATTGAATTTTTCATGAAATCAAAATTCATAAACCTATTTTCCTAAGGATTCTGCTGTGGGAAAAGCTCTATCTGCTGGATTCGAAGTCTCCAGAAGCCGCCGATGGAAGGGCCCGTGGCTTCAGAAGAATTCTAAAAGTGCCCTGCATACCACCCATTACTTTTTCGTTCGCCGAAATTTCATGGTACATTTAGTCATTTTCTTCGAAAGTGGAAATTTCCTATGGCATTCGGAACTTACTGCTGAAGAGGGTAGAAACCTGCTTTTTAAAAAAGAATCCTTATACGAAAAGTAAGTTCTTTTATATAATTTTTTGCTTTCTTTACTATTCAATTCCAAACTCAATTATTTTAATGCATTTAATAAGAAATAATTGATAAAGAGGATTCTATTGATGATAGGTTTTGAAATTACGTATCAATTAGCATTTTAAAGTAAAATTGTTATGGGAAGTTTGTTGTACTCTCGGATGGTTGTACCTACGGACGTTGGTCAGGAAATTCCTGGTATTGTCGCGAAAAATCGGATGGGGGGTTCAACGTGTGTCTCAGCCCTCTACAGTATCTGAGGAGGTTTCAACGTCATCAAACGAACATGTAAAATTCTATCGCCATTCTTCGGTTTTAGTAGGATCTAAGTAAAAAAAAAAATTATAATTTCTTTTTTTTGTACGTCGTGGATTGTATTATTCATGTTTGTTGTAGGTATCATGTTTCCTATGTTTTGAAGATGTTGTTTCTGATGTTTAATGTCGTGAAACTGTGGTCTTGTCGATGTGACTGGCTTGCAAAATCCAAAATGGCGTGCCTTTGTACCCAAGGATATATAACCATGTGTACCCACGAACAGCAATTTTTAATGTCCTTGGGTCACACCTGAGTCTTCTTACAATGTGAAGTACCTCAAAATGGTGTCTTGTCATAAACGTCCGAATTTTACTTACAACAATGATGATGAACCTGAGGTAGGGCTTGAAGATATAGAGTTGAAGTAATCTCCACCTGTTGTAGGATCTACAGACCGTCAATCCAAGCTGTTTTCATTTGAAATCGATTTTTTTGGGATTTCGTTGCAGTAATCTAAACTCAGTGTTTTGTAATGGGTTAAATTTGTTACAGGTTTCAATTTCCATATAAATTGAAGTCATGATATAGGTACATAGAAAGCCATACTAGTCGTGTATCTAGTTAATTTTTTGTTTAAAAACATATGCTCTCTTAAGAATAACAATTTTTTTTTAAGACAGTTCACTGATGTTAAAAATTAAGGATAATTTTTTTTTTAAAAAAAAAGGAAAAACCTTAGGTATTCGATTATTTTTCAAAATTTGATTTCTGTTTGATTTTTTTGTTTAATGTTATTTTCAATGGATGTTTGAAGTATTGCAATATAAAATGGCGTTTGAATATGAATTGAGTATAATTTAGTTCTCCAGACCTATTTCTTTATTTTTTTACATGTTCAGGGGTACAAAAGCCCCTGTCCGTGGGGTGAACGGGGTGTTGTACTCACGGACAAAAAACAGTGATTTTAGAGTTTTTTTTTTTTTTCGCAGTTGAACGCTTTGAGATTTTCACCTGACAAAAATTGCCAAGTTATATGAAAAGTTGTAGATTCTGCCAAAAAATTTTACCGATCGATTGTTCATTGAGACCAGCAAAAATTCAAAAGTAAATTTTGTCCGTGGGTTCAGCAGCTTCCTCTACTCTCAATTTCTTGTTTCGCATCTAAAAGTAAAAAAAGGCTTCAAACAAAGAATTTTGTTTGTGTTGTGTCGAGTTGACATTTTAAACCCCAGGTACCTCCGTTACAGTCATACAGATAAAGGCGAAACACTTATTTTCATCAAAATACCATTTTTACTAGATTTGTGTTGTTACAGTTGACGCTGATTTTACGAACCTCCAATTTACGACCATTCACAATTTTACGAACTAGATTCACTAGTCGCAAAAAATCTTCCACTGAAATACTGAAACTTTCCTTGTTTTTTTACGAGCTGAGAACGGCAGAAATAGCTGCTTTGAGAACTCTACTTATTAGTGAAAGATCTTTCTTAGGAATTCCAGCAGCAGGTACTGGAAATCTCAGGTTGAAAATAAACCCCTTTACTTCTGCTTACATTTTCCACCATTGTTTCAATCCCTGCAAAGAAAATATTAGTTGTTTTAAAATTAGTCAGAGGACCCTCGGCTTTATAAACTGAACTTATGGATGTACGGGTTTAGACTTTTTTGTTTTTTTAATTGGAGCAACATATTAGTATGCATTAAATGGAAAATGGGAAAAATTCATTTTTCGAAATACCGTATCTAAGAAAACCAGAACTAAAGTCTACTTGTATGGGTGACAGGGGCATGCACGGGGGGGGGGGGAGAGAAGAAACATTTGTCGGCCCGGGCCTGAGCCTGAAGGGGACCTGATATTGCTGAAATATATGTAGATACGTAGAGGTAAACTAGATGGAGCGGGGTTCGTAAAAGTTATTTGTGATGGGCCCAAAATTTTTGTGCACGCTCCTATTGCATGTACTAATTTGGTGGTATTATATGTATTCAATTTATTTGACTCGAAATTTTAATTTTCAACATAGGAACCATGTAAATATGCATACCATATGCAATATCTCGGTTTCACTGCGTTCCGGTTTCGTTTTTACAAACTTTTTCAATGTTTCCAAAAGAGTTCATAAAGTCGAGCGTCAACTGCGTAATTCAGTTGAAGAGTCAAATCTTTCAAAAACAATGAAACGATTCTTCGTAGATTCGATCTTCTGCCGTTTGGTGATGAAATTTTGCCCGGTTTGAGAGTTCCGTCAGATTCTCAGTTCTTCTTGCTGCAAATCGAATCTTCTCGAGTTCTACAGCCTCCTCGCCTGATCTCGGGAGTACAACTACAGGAAGATGCCACATATTCGCATGATATGAACGACGAGCAGATGCGGGTTAGAGCTTTTGTGGCTATCGAGGATCTCAAGAACAGACTTCAACCGGAAGGAATATTTTTTTGGATGCGATCTCTAACTCTACTAGGTAAAGTCTAATTAGTGATTAGCATTTCACGTTTGCCCCCCAGTTAGTACGCTATACAGGGTGTTCCGTTTTAACCTGCAAGACCTTTAATTTCGCAACCGTTAGTCCTAGATGCATACTTCCATCTGCAAAAATATTCAACATCAGATGCAGAGTTAAGATATTGAAAGTTTGAATCAAAAATAAAAATGAGTCGAAAAATACAAAACATAACTTTTTATACGAGCCCTAGGTTCCCTTACTTATATTTAGGGAAATTTTCTCCATTGAAAAACCATTATTCGTACGACCGATATTCACCGAGTTATGAAACGCAGCGTTTTGTGACTTACACTACACCACTTTACACTCGCCATCAGTAGTACCTTTAGGGAGGAAATATAGCGGTTAACAAGGTTTTGAAATTATATATGTGCATATAGTGTGATTTTTCAAATTGTTTGAGGTTTTGTGGTATGTTTTTGCGTATCATGGGGTAGCATTTATTTTGGAATAGCAAGGAAAAATGTAAATACTTAGTTTTTTTTTCTTCAACACCCTGACATTCTTCTGAAAAGGCAATAGTTTTCTATCTCATTTTTTGTATGGTCCCTTAAAATTTTAAACTCGAATATCTTCCTGAATTTTGGTCGCACAAGTGTCAAGTTTTTTGTGCAAGTAATATTTTTCTATGGAGATTATTTCCCTAAATATAAGTTAAGGGACTTATAAAAAGTTAAATTTTGTATTTTTTGACTCGTTTTTATTTTTGCTTCAAACTTTCAATATCTTTCAAAATCAATGCATCTGATTTTGAACATTTTGGCAATTGGAAGTTTGCATCTAGGAGTAACGGTTGCGAAATTAGAGGTTTTTTTTGCAGGTTAAACTGGAACACCCTGTATAAAAAGTCAGCACCTTTTAAACAACAGTCAACTTGTCCAGCATGGTTACATACGAATTTGCAAAGAAACATAAAATTAACATGTTTCAGGATTACGAACATGGGTGTAGCCAGGGTTCACGTTGGAGGGGGCAAACAGGGGTTTCTTGGTGGGAGATCATGGAAGATCACTGTGATCTCCCAAAAGGTTTTTATCCGACATATTCACTACTATGGCCATTAAAATTGCTACACCAAGAAAGAGTTGTCGGAATGAAACAAAATTTTGCACACGTGATGACAACTTGAACACTAGAAAACGATTACAAAATGAAAGCAAAATGATCATTTATTACTGGAAAAATCCCACATGAATGGAGGTTTAAGTACCCCGTTGCGCCACCTCTCGCGTGGATGTAAGAGTCAATATAGTCGAGCATTGAGGCACTGCAGTTTCGTACGATGTCCTACGTCCTCTCGTACCACAGTTGCTGTAAACGCGCCACTAATTCGATCAAACTTACAGGATGTCCAATTTACCGTCTCAAGTGATCCCAGATATGCTCGATTTGTGACAAATCAGTGTATTGCGCAGACCAGATAAAGTGATAATTTGTAAGATAGTCAGGGTGCCATTTCGAAAAGCGTGTTCCGAGGTATGAATAAAATATTTTTACTGTTTTTGATAGCTTATGTTATGTACATTTCAGATCCGATTGATGCCACTTTGCCCGAGTTGAGCATTTTGAGCAATTTAAGATGGCATCCAAGATGGCGCCCAGAACATTGAAAATTTTGTTATGAAGCAACATTAACTTTTAATATATTATTATACGGTCAAACCCGCTATAGTAAGATGAACATTTAAATTCCTTCTTTTAAAACCCCGAAAATCGCATTAACAGGCTGTTTAGGACTTGTAATCGTGTGATAGAAAAGTACCGAACGTTATCATAACTTAATTTTTAAACATAGTTGAACAAGTAATCTTGAATGTATGTGTATCTTACGAAAGCAAATCTAATGTTTGAGCATTTTAAAATTATTTTGATTAAAAAAAAAATAATGATACTAATATTTTAGAAACTAAATAACAATGCATCAAAAATTTAGTTTACTGCCTCTTCTCATATTTTAGTGCCCGGGGGCATCGCCCCGCTCGCCCATCCCTTCCGACGCACATGAGTATTTGGCCACTAAAATCGGACAAAAACCAAAATCAAAAAGTTTGACGAAAATTGTTTTAAACCTACTTTACTTCAAGTCAGATAACTGTTCTATCCAAGGACAGCAGTAAAAATCTCAAATGTTGCATTTCCGTTGATATACGCTAGTCGGAACTTAGATATTGTTGTATCCTCTCGCTTTTGCTTTCGACGCTTTTCATGCTAAGTTTCCATTTTATTGTCACTGTATTTGAATGCGATGAAATTTAGTAAAACAAACTTTTGAATATGGAAAAGGGAGGTATGTAGCTCCATCTAAAATCCTGCTTCGTTGAATTATTTTTCCATTTGTCATATTTTTACTCTGTGGAATTAAGTCAAAATTGGGTGTTTAATTTCCAAAAATTTTAGTGAAAAATAAACTTTTTGTTTACTTTCCGGGCCGAGTCGGGCTCTACTTTTGTTATGGGCATAAAATATAGACTGTCTGCTATGATATTCTGTAAAAACATCTTCCGCCTATTTCCGCCATTTTGTTTTTAAGAGTTTAAAGTTAATGAGTAAAAATGGCTTAACTATTTCAAGTACAGAGATTTTTCTTATTTCTTTATAAATCCTTCTGAAACTGTCAAGTCTTTTACCAGAATATGATATATTATATCATGAAAGAATTCAAAGCCATGTTACTGGACAAAAAGTGTACATTGTCGGAAGGAAAACTTCGAGAATTAGGAAAATAGGCAGATCATATTGAGTCGCATTTTGAAGTATCTTTAAACAGAGTTCAATTGTAAAGAGGCATCTGAATGCTATATTGATGATCGTTTCTTGAAAAATAAAGAAAAATAGCTAAGATATTTCTTTACTGGTAGACAAAATCTGCGCAATTAGCAGAAACCATCAAAGTCCTTTCAAGAACTAAATTGTAAAACTAAAGAACTACAAAATCAGGTACCTGTTGAAGAGATAGATAGATGACAAGTGTAGTTGGTACAAGCCAGTGCACTATAAAAACAGTGATAAATTCAAAATCATAAAATAATTAAATTATTTACCAACTGGATCAACCAAACTTCGAAAAAAACTATTATTTCCTCTATAATATTCTAACTGTTGTTATGAAACATACAATTTAAGAGGCTCTCGCAATCTTTGCAGACAGAGACTTCCCTGGAAGGTAGTGGGAAGAAATTAAAATGATAACAAAAGAAATTACCCATAGATGGTCAATTGTAGCAAGTGTTTTCAAGGAATGTTGTACGGATGAGAACTCAGTACGAGTAACAAATACCGTCTCTAAAATTCAACTTCACGTACTGCTTGACCACGATGGGTTACGACTGTATAATTATAATAGTACAGGGGGAGAAACGTCTTCTGAGGGAAAAAAGCAAACTATGATACTGATATAAAAATAGGGTTATGATGGGTACCAGCAGACACAGTATAAACAATTATTTTTAAACATTACCGAAAACGAAGCAAATATTAAACACAGCTCATACTTCTAGTTGTAATTATTGATGGTGAGGGAAACAAAATTACAAAATATTATTCCTTCCTCTGTTAGATTTTGTCGATCTATACCAGTTAGGTTATCACCCTGTGACTAAAAGCAAGCATTAATTTTTGATGCCAGGTACTGCAGTTTACCTGTTTACCTCTCAAGCAATCCAACCAATTGCTCAGTTTTCAAAGAAGGCAACTGTAACCCGTAATAAGCCCGCGCAGCATCACCGAGTACATTTTTCACTGTGATTTTCATGAGTGGATTGTAGCAGATGCAGACTAAACAGACACTTAGGAAATCATAACCCCTACTAGTCGTTTCCATAGAAGGAGTAAATATGATGACCGCAAGACGCAGGCAAGCAGTAATAAATACTAGATGAGCAACCGTTTACAACCGTTAAGTGTATGGAAGAGAAAAAAAGATAATAAGTTTCTCAAAAATATCTTTTTTCCTTTAAATAAACACCTTATTTTGATCAAGTAGCAAGTTTCAATGCATTATATGACAAAAAATAGCATCAAATAATTTTGTCCGGTTTTTTGATACAAATACTCCTATGTGCGACGACCATGTGTGCACCCAGCAGTTAGTCCACTAAAACAGATGGTTCACTATAACCAAATCAGTATTTCCTTGTATAATTTCCGACTGACTGCAGCCATCTTCAATATATTTGATAATTCGAAACTTTTTCTCAACGGAAAATGTTTTGCTTTTTACAGAATTCAAAATTTATACATATATTGTCTGAAATCGATTCTAAGATAATGAAGAGAGTTACTGTAAAAACGGGGAAATTCATAGACTGTTCTACTTTCTGATTTTCAAGGGTTGAATTGAGGGAACAAAAGGGTTCTGACAAATGATAATGATCCAGCAGCTAGCATCTGAAACTAAAATGAAAGAAAATTAAACTGTTCATGTTAAATGTGACGACACTGATGTATTCGTGTTACTGTTATACTTCTACCATCGACTAGGTATGAAAAATGAAGTCTGTATTGTATCGTTAAAATCAGGAAGGGCATCAGTAGACATCAAAGAAACAGTTTCAAAATACAAGGATATAATTTTAAGTTTGCCGGCTGCTCATGCCTTGTCTGGCTGTGATTCTGTAGCTCCATTCTATGGGATAGGAAAGAAAATAATTCTAAAGTGTCTTCAGGCTGGTAAACAGTTACGAAAATTGGGCCATAAAGAGAGTTATATGACAGAGGTAATTAAAGAATGCACAGCATTTATTGCTTCTTGTTATGGTGTTGAAGGTGCTACTAATATGACACAAGTAAGAATTTCTCTTTGGGCAAAAAAAATTGGTCAAGCACAGCTACGAGCTACTTCATTTGCTTTATTACCACCCAATAGGGACTGCTTTGCCGAAAAAATGTAAAACGGGCTCACTTTCAAACTATTTTGTGGTTATCTGCAAACAGTCCATTATTTCTTCACCCAGATCCAACATCATTTGGTTGGCAAAAAGATGAATTCAACAAAGAGTTTTTTCCCCCATTACCATTCCATAAAATACTCCAATTACTCCAGACTACATTATAGCAATGATGAAGTGTTCATGCCGATCTGAACAATCCTGCATAACTATGAGATGTAGCTGTAGGGCAAATAATACTTCATGTAGTATAATGTGTCGATGCTTACATGAAGGGAAAAGGTGCTGAAATCCAAAAACCAATATAGCTCGCATTGTAAATGAAAGAGACTCTGAAGAAGAATTTTAGCTTGATTTGTACTTTACAACTATGTAACCTTGAGCTCAGGTAATGATATCATATATATCTGTTTTATATCAACTTCAGTACTATCTTTTAAACTGCAACTTTAGAAACAAATCCTTAATGTTAACATTTGAAACATAGTTTCTTGGTTTCTTATTCAAAGCATTACAATACATTTTTGTCAACTTGATTCAATAAAGCTTTAAGTCAACATGCTTGCATGCATTTTTCACCAAAAATGACGTTGTATTCTGATTCCTCGACCTAAAAAACATATAAAAAGAGATATCACATGATAAAATCGCTCCAAAACTAAATTTTCACCTTTTTGAGCGCCATCTTGGACGCCATCTTTAATTACTCAAATTTCTCAAATCTGGCAGAGTGGCATCAACCGGATATAAATTCTACACAACATAAGCATTCAAAAACAATGAAAAAATTTTATTCATACCTCAAAACAAGGTTACCCTATTTTTGAGCATTTGGCGCCCAGACTAAGAGGAAGACCCTTGCCACCCTTGCTGTGTGTGACTGCGCATTGTCAGGTTAAAAAATGGCTCCTGGGAGCCCAGTTGTGAGTGTGAACACATGCGTATGAGTTTGATCGAATGAGTGGCACATTTACAGCAACTGTGGTACCAGATGACGTAGGATATCGTAAGAGAATGCTATGCCTCAATGCTCGATTCTATCGCTTCGTACATCGTACATTCATGCCACAGGTGGCTTAACAGGGTACTTAAACCTCCATTCATTTGAGATTTTTCCAACAATAAATGATCAATTTGCTTTCGTTTTGTAATCACTTTCTAATGTCAATTTCGCTATCACGTGTGCAAAATCTAGCTTCGTTCTGGCAATTTCTTCTTGGTGTAACAATTTTAAAGGGCCAGTAGTGTATTTATTGACTGGTGATTCAAAATATTAGGAAACTGATAAAGTATTGCAATGCATCAGTCATTTCTTCAACATTTTTTTCATGATGCCTAATGTCTCCTTTCGTAGATGTAGGAAAGTATGAAAGCTTGTGTTTCATTTATTTATTTTTTACTGATTCAGTAAAATCCGGAGTTTCATTCAGTAATTTGAGAATTTTCCCCTCCCAGAAATTAGGTACGGGACACCCCAGGAGGCACGATTACTTCCGTCTTCTCAAAAGTAATTAATACTAGAAATAATAATGCAGTGTGTACAAGAAGCCCAAAAATAAGCGTCAAATTTTTCAACAAAAAAAAAAGTGCTTGAAGCTGGGTTTTCTTAAAAATGGAAAAACTAGTTCAAAAACTAGTGTAAGATAACGAATATTAAGCCTGTTCAGAGGGGGCCCAAACTTAAAATTGGATGGAAGGGGGGTGGGGGAGTTTAAATATTTTACCGAATAATAAAATACAAACTTGCTTACATGTACCAACATGTAACATGAGAAGCCATCAATTTTTTTTATTTAAAAAGGAAAAAAAAATCCAAAAGATTCTTTCTGAGATCACGGTCCCCTGGCATCGGGTGCCTCTGGCTCTGATCTAGGAAGGGACAGTTGTCCCCCCCCCCCCCCTCTCTCTCTTTGGTTACACCCATGATTAAAACGAAACCTTCTTTCAATGCAACGAAAGAAAGCCATGCCGGAAAAATTCTCGTTATTTAATCGCAAGCCATCTTTTGCACTGAATAGTGTAATGCTTATAATTTTGAGCATACATGCAATTTTTGTTGTACTTCGAGTTTAACACCATGGAAAGCAGTCACTGCAAAGGAATTCGTTTCCAATTCCAACTTAGGGGATGTGGGTCAGAGGTAGGCTGAAATGTTTGTGCAAAAAGATGAAATCACTTAAAATTACACTTCAAGTGCATCCAATGTACATTTAAAAGTTCTGGTTGATATAAGTTTTTTAAAAATACGAAAGAATTTCTTTTCCAATCGGAACTGAAGATGTGAATAATCCTCTCCGTACGGGATACTATCATGGAATGATTTAGACCAAAAGTATTGGGACACTTTCAAAAATTCACATTTTTACGGATTCCTCGAGAAATAAAAGACGAACTCTTCTGTAATTTTTTTTATATAAAAAGTATACTCTAGCTGTCGTTTTCCAATAACAATTAAGTCTGCTATTCATTTAGGGGACCCGCAACAAATTGAGGAAACAAAAAAGGTTTTTGATCATTTTTCATTGTGAATAGCTTTGAATAAGCTATAAAACACAGAAATAAGTTAAAACCCTATCTAGAATTTATTTTTATATTTTCGTGAAAGTATCTCTTATACCCACGGAGATATAAGCATTTCTTTCAAAAATACAAAAAAATTTTTGAAGGTTTTCTGCTCATATCACGCAGAGTTTTTCGTCAAACGTTACTAAACTTTCAGAATATTTGACAGCATATTACAGAAACATAATAAAATTTGATGTTAAAATATTGAAAATTTAGTGAAACATGAACGTTTAAAGCAATTAATTTTTCACTGCGCATGCGCGAAAGATAGCAATTTATAACGTTTATAATCCATAGCTCAGATATATCCTACATCTCATAAAAAAATTCCACCTTGATATCTTCAAAGTATAAAAAGTTATCAGCGATCTAATGAGCCACAATTTTAATAATTCTTGGCTAGACGACGAATAGTAAGGGGTCGCACGCAAACTGGCAACACTTTCTTGCTATCGTTGCAGAGTGATTCATGATAAGAACGGATTATTTGCGAACGATCCCTCACGATTCGTTGTCTAGCCAAGAATTATTACAATTCGGCTCATTAGATCGCTGATAACTTTTTAGATTTTAAAGATATCAAGGTGGAATTTTTTTTATGAGATGAAGGATATGCCTGGGCTTCCGATTATGAAGGTTATAAATTACTATCTTTCGCACATGCGCAATGAAAAATTAATTGCTTTAAACGTTCATATTTAATTAAATTTTCAGTATTTTAACTTCAAATTTTATTATGTTTCTGTAATATGCTGTCAAATATTCTGAAAGTTTAGTAACGTTTGACTGAAAACTCTGCGTGATATGAACCGAAAACCTTAAAAAAACATTTGTATTTTTGAAAGAAATGCTTATATCTCCCCGTGGGTATAAGAGATACTTTCACGAAAATATAAAAATAAATTCGATAGGTTTTTAACTTATTTCTGAAATTTATATCTTATTCCCAGCTATTTACAATGAAAAATGATCAAAACCTTTTCTTGTTTCCTCAATTTGTTGCTCGTCCTTTAAATGAGTAGTAGACTTAATTTTTAATGGAAAATGGCGGCTGGAGTATACCTTTTATGTGAAAAAAATTCCAGAAGAATTGGTCTTTTATTTCTCGAGAAATCCGTAAAAATATGAATTTTTGGAAATGTCCCAATACTTTTGGTCATATAGGGTAGTACAATGCTAATGCTTCCGTAATGGATTCTCCACACGGCCTGAGAGGAATAAAAGAAGCAGTGATGTTCCCATCATTTTTCTGAGAGTATACTCCCAGTAATCCATGATGCACAATATGTGTATGCGATCATATACAATATGTTCAGAAATTCTTCCGAGTTCTCCAGAGAGGAGAAAAAAACCCAGTAAAATTAAAAGTTTCGTATATTCCTTATATTTTGAAAATTAACTTTAATTAACTATCACTGTAACGATTAATAACTACTCTTTATGTGCAGCTATAAAAAGGGTCCATTGGTAAAAATTGTAACCAGTAGTTAAATTCTTCCATTGCTTTAGAAAATTTTTAAACTGCGATGATAAAACCTGAATTATGAATGAAAATTTTTGAAACTAGAGGATGTACGCTATATGTCTAAAATGAGAGTATACGGCGGATATGGAGGAGCACTGTGGGGACACCCTAAAAGAGTCCCTAGAAATGTATGATCGCACATGTTTGCAAAAACCAGATGAAAACTTTCACGGGGAAAAATTTGTGGGACAAAGTTTTTGAAGCAAAAAAGCTGTTAGGACATATGACATTACGAAAACATCTAACTCACGAGTATTACAAGAATGAAACTTCTGTATATTTTCAGTGCCAAGAAATGTTTATTGCTTAAGACCATTCCCTTGTTAAACGTTCATAAAACGCTATTCAAGGAAAATATAGACCGAAAGTAAACAAACAGATTGCTAGAATGTTTGCCACTTTTACGGATTTTCTCTGGAATAATAATAAAAAAAGTAAACCAATACAATTACTTTCGCCGCCTGTTTGGCACTAATGTATACAAGAACAATCCAAGCACGCGATTAACGTCGCCAAATGGCGCATTGCTTATTGTTTATATATAGTCCTTCTTTCCCGTGAACGTAGTATTAACAAAACTATATCTTGGCCATGGAGAGACGGCGGGTGACCTGGAAGCGGACAACTTCACTTTGTAATAAGTAAACGATTGTGCGTGCGAGCATGGAAATTTCTACTTCTCGCGCGATCTTACTGACCCTACCTGGAACAATGAAGTAGTCTGTTTCCGCTTCCAGTTCACCCGCTACCTCTCCGTGGTCAAGCTATAAACTGAGTCGGGAAAATATGTTATTTCCCTTCCTTTAATATAATTGAGTATAAATACTTGTAAAACATTTGTGTAAGCTTAATCGTGCTATTTAAGAACTACTTTTTTCAGTTTTTGCCTATTGTTCTTTCCTTTCTCCTTCTCCCATATTTGGCTTTTACTCGTTTCATGGGATGAACTTGCTTCCTTTTTAGGATGGTACCTGCACGGAGATATTTTCAAAGTTTCGAACCAGCTCCAAGTTGCAGCCTACTTTCGGACGCTTAACGATTCCGCCATCACAAGCTTGTTTTTCGACGATGACTATCTACAGATGAAGCTTCGTTTCGGCTCAGTAAGTGCTTAACCTATAAATTTTTTTTACAGCATCCCTCTTTAGCAGTGGCCTTTTGTAGATTGAGGTTCGCCTGTAGTGGGTATCACCCAGGTGGTCAGGTCACCACTTAACAAAGCATTCCCTGTTCAGTTCAAGCCACCCAGCGTGTATGCCCTTACCTGCACAGTGCGTAGTTGTGCACTTTTTGTTTTTTGCATGAACGAAATATATGAAGTATTGTAGTCACAGAAAAGATTTCATTCAAATTTTGGCCTCAATTTCCTTTTTTCTCCCCTTAATGAGTGTCATCCGTACGTGCATAAGTATATTTGAATGAATGGAAAGCTGTATGGCCCTTTGTATCCACCACTGATTGTAGGCTCTTTTTGGTAACATTAGGGAAAAGGATGGCATACAGAAATTTTTTCACGGTAAAGTTTTTGACATTAATGTCCAAAAACGCAATTTTAGGAAGTGAATTAACAGAAAGAGAGTGCAGGGCTTTACCCGTTTACCTCCAGAGTATTTCAGAATCGAAGTTTTTGAAACACAGTTGGATGCTATCTGTTTATTACGTTAAGGGCATAGTGTTTGGAACTTTCGACCAAAGTTTTTTCTTTTTAACTGAAGTTCCATGAAACGTAATTTCAGACTATTTTTGATGATCTTGGGGGAAGAGGGGGTTGGACGTTCTTCTCCCTCGGAAGTTTTTTAAAATTGAAGACCAAAAAAATGCATTTGGTAGTTATCTTTGACGGCGCTAGGAGGATGGATGGAGTTTCGAACTCCCTATCGGAAATTTTCGAAATTGAAGTTCCAAAAACGTAGTTTTTGATGATCTTTAGTAAAATGTAAGGGAGATTAAAGCTTAGTGATTAATGTTTCACTCAGGGTCCGATTAAAATATGTGGAGGTCCTAGCTCAAAAAAAGGGATTAAAAGTGGGGGCTCTCTCTCTTTAAAGGTGGGTTGGCCATTTTTTTCTTTACCTGGTGAGGAAATTCCCATCAGATGATTCCATGAGCTCGTTTAAAATGGAGTATGTGATAAAGGGCGCAGAGTTTTACTCTTAGCAGCCCAGATTTGACCCAGTTATTTGTAGCCCAGTTCTGACACTTCTTGCCATAGAACCCATACACTGATTTCAATTAGGAGTATATTTACATAGTTTCCATTTAAAATTCAATTTTAAATGTTTAATTATTCAAAAACATCTGAAATTTCGTTACAGGTGAGAAATGCATGTATGCATGCTGCTATGTCTTAGAGAACGGTCGGGAGTTAAGGGTTTGACTAGGTATAAAAGTTAAGGACTTTCGAATGAACTCATCATTTAGCCCTGTTTCATCTTTATATATATTTAAAAAAAAAAAAAAAACTTAAAGGGCACTTTACTTATGTGTTTTCCTTTATGGTTGTAGCCTGAACAAGATTTTGGTTACGAATTCGATTGCGACGGTCTCATAGTCAACTTTTTAATAGTAAGGGAAGATGAAAACGCCTTGTGGTCCGTCAGTACGGAAGCAGGGAAACACACGAACAGGTAAACCATTGTTATGCTATACCGACTGATTTTTTTTGTTTCATTTATTATTGTGCTATAATTTCAAACAGTGCATAGTTCACCTTTGTTTTGTAAATGGTAGAACAGCATAAACATGAAACTTTTAATTAGTCCTGCTTAACACTAATAAATAAATAAATTTTAAAAAAATGGGGGGAAAGTCTGAAATCAAAACAGTGTTTTAATTCTACTTACACCTATTATTTATTACAAATTCCCTTTGGAATTTTTCATATTTTTGAGTGTTGGTAATCTAGAATCTATCCAGAATCAGTCAACAAACTTTTTCGTCCCAGGTCGCGTAAAACAGATTAAACATTAGCAAGGTGGACCAATCACGATATCTTGCGCAATGGAACCGACGTAACTCCAAAAACGAAGTAGGAAAAAATAAAAACTCAGCTAAAATAGGGACCACATCACAGGCATATAAGATCTTAGTTTGCACAGCAACAGCAACATATGTTAGTCATAGACGACAATATGGAGTTCTAGGTCACTGAAAAAATACTGAATTTGGGGATGGCTTACTTTACTATTAATAGGATATAAGAAAAAAACGATAAATATGTAGCCGAAACTTTGGCAAGATCAGCCTTCCTTAATGGAAGACAGAAAACACTTATGCTCTGATCTCAGGAATAAACTGCATATTCCAACAAGACAAAGCAAGGTTACACTCAGAAGTAAGAAGCTACAGTTTGAAAGTTGGCACATCAAAGTTGTAAGAATTGTTAATATCAAGGTTTTTTTAGATTATTATTATTATCAATTCCTCATAAGAGCATTTTTGGGGAAAAACGACTACTTGGAGTTTCATACATAGAATTTTTATTTTTAACCATTATTTATTGCTTGTCACTAATTAAAAAAAATAAAGCAACTATTGATTACTATAGCAACATAAATTCCTGTTCTGGCTTTAAATGAACTTTTTTGAACGAAATTCCACACAAAATAAAGATTTTTTTTAAACCTTTGAGTTAATATGATAAAGTATTAAAGTAACATATTACATCTTGTTAACTTGGTGAGTTATGTCCGGATTAAAACAAAATAAAAAAAACTCTGAGTTTATAAATTTGTCCAGCAGTAAAAAGTATTATGATTTTCATTTAAGCAGCACTTAGAAAAATGTTAATCTCTCTTTTCCAGAACAGAGTATCCAAAAATTGATTTGTGCTCAACAGATGTCGTGGGGCAGAAAATACTCGTACCGTGTGAACCGGAAGAAATCTTTAAAGCAGAATTCGGAGACAGATGGCGGAAAATGTCCTCTTTTAACAACAACTTAAATTAAAGTGGCTGATAAATCCACAGTAGGTGGAATTCAGTGGCATACCATGGACTGAATATTTTTTTCAACGACCTATTTGTACCTTATTGTTGAAAAAATTAAATTCTGATACAATCCTTTTTATTCACAGGACTGTCTCTGAGCATGGAATATATTTCATTCAGCGATTTATTTTTTACAATTTTCAACCAGTGACCTTCCAACCAACGACACATCTCAAATCAGTGATGTTTTCTGAAAAATCTTTTCTATCGGCAAAATATTTTTGAGAGTTGGAAACTGAATATTGTTTAAAACCGTTCTATCAGTGATATTCTTGAAACACTGTTCTGACAATCTACCGTTCAAACGTATTTATAAAGACTATTTTAAAGCTAAGAAATACTAAGGGGTATAACCTACCCGATTTTTGCAGTGTATCATCTTTTCTAGTAGTGTTCACTCTAGAAAAAAAAGGGCAGGGTGCTGGCCTTTGAAAGGGGCACTTTTTAAAAAAAGGGCACGATTTCAACGTGGTGCCCCCCCCCCCCAAACCAATGATGCACCACTCAAAAAGTGCTGAGCGCCCCCTGCCCCAAAAAAGAATTAAGAGGAGAAATAACACTTAAAACACCTTGCAAAATTTCAAACAGTCTAGTCTGCACCATGACCTCCTCCCCCCCCTCGATCGCCGTCACCACTGACTTTAGTATTAAATATGATTTCATCCAGAAAACGCACTTGTCTTCTGAATAAGGTTAGCTCCCTCCCCCTCCCCCCCACACACAAATGCCAACTAAGCTAAGCATATTTTCCACACTCCATAGGAACATTTAGCTAATGCCATGTTTTTCAACACTTTTCAGGCCATAATTTTAACTAATACTCATTTTTAAAAGTAAAAATTAAGGACTTTTTATGGATTCTGAAAAAATTTTAAGGACTCGTTGGGGAAATGATTAGATAATTTTAGGTATACCATTTAAAAGTTTTCCAGAGGGGGGGAGGGGCAAAGTACATTATATATATTATATATACACATGCTCAAATGCATCATTGTTTCCAAAAAGCAGGGAGAGGCACAATTGACTGGGATGTCCCCTTATCAGTGAATAAAATTTTGATGATGAGTGTAAATTCTCCTTTTTTTAAATATATTACACTTCAAATAGAATAATTAACTTAAAATACTGTGTGCAGTGCTTCAAAAATTCAGTGGTAGCAAATTCAAAACTAAAAAGACTTTATTTGACCTCTATTTCCTAGTCTTGGAGGTGTTCAAATTCATAACGCAAATGTGTTGGCAGATGTATGCGCTCCTAAATGCAATGCATAAACAGCTTGAACTAAGCTAACTAGTAAGATTTTTATCTCAGACAATTTTTATAAGAAATTAATATATCAGCATTTTAATTTAGTGATTTTTTTTAAATATATTGTATAATATTTATAAAAGAAAAAGAAACAGTGCAAGATCATTTTAGTTAGAAAAAAGCACAAGTATGTCAAAAGTATGCTTTTTATTATGTCAGTAAGTGTTTTAAATAATCTGTTATATGAATCATATACAAAGATAATAAAAATACTTAGCAAAAAGGAAAGAATTGAATGAACGCCCTGTCAATGCAATATGTTTCCATTTCAAACGGGGGAGGGGAGGGGAATGGGGGTTAAAAATCCAAGATATTAAAAAAATACCTTTGCATTTTAGCCCAGTAAGCTTTGTTCCATGTTCTTCTTAGGAAACAATCAGAAAGTTAACTTTCTAGAAACAGATGTGAAAAGATTGCTATACAATCACTAGCACTTTGTGTCCGAAAAACGGACACAAAGGGCTGAAATGTTAGGAAAATGTCTTATTCCCTCTCTCATTGTTGATTCTCAGAAGGTCAAGAATGGGAAGGAATGAAACAAAGATCTTTCCCTTCCCAGAGGACCCTACTCCTTCCCACAACCTTTCAAAAACCCACCCTCAGTAGAAGGAAGAACATGCCTTTGTTTCCTACTGATAAGCCTGTTTGAATTCTGAGAATCTCATCCCCTCTTGGCCTAGGTATTTGCTTCTCCTTTTGTTTATGGGGCCGTTTTCCAGGTTGAAATTCTAGGAACAAGGATAAGACATGGGCGTTTTTGCAGACGATCGCTGGACAAATAAAATTTCCCTGATATCGTAGCAGGTCGAAACAATGATTGAGGCATCTTTTTAAAAACACAGGGTGCAATTTCTTATTTTTGAAAAGGGCGGGGTGCATTTCGCGATCTAAAAGAAGGGCAGGGCGCTGCGCCCTTCAAAAACGGCCTAGCGGGAACACTATTTTCTAGTATCTTTTGATATTGATTTTAAGTAGGAATTTTTTCTTCTAGGAGGTTGTTTCCTTTGCTACATCACTGCTAACCATAGTTTTTAAAAATTTTGTCTGATATAATTGTGACTGAAGTTGATTTTTTTTTCCAAACCTTAAAACCTATGGCAACTGTAAAAGCAGAAATATGTAGTGCAGGTGTGCAGACGTGTGTACGATATGAAAACCAAAATCAGGTCTTCAGTTTACCAATTTTAGTCCGAACCTTACCATTAGTGTTTGAATTGAACTTTGTAGGAAGGGGCTTTCAGGTTTTAAATAATTAAGTTTTTAATGGACATTTTTTGAATTTCTAAAAAATAACAGCAAAATCATACTTCACAGATTTTCCAAAATTAAAGAAGTTTTTGAAATATTTAAAGATTACCATCAATTAATTTAAATAAACTTTTCCATTCAATGGAATCAATCCTTATAATCCTAATTATAACACATAATTATCTTTATCTTCTGCATAATAAACTTTAAAAGATTTTATAAATAGATAAATATAAAAGTAAGCCATCTAATTTATACAAGATTTTAAACAATGTGGTGAATTGTAATCCTATTCTAATTGATGAATGAAGTTTCGGTTCTTAAATAAAATTGAGTTTTGATAATATTGTAATTAAAATTATGTTCATAAATGCCATTGAAAAAAAAAAAAAGAAAGTAAAATGAAAGTTGGAGCGATTACCACTTTGCTTCTCCTTCCTTACAGAATAATAACACCAGTTGCATAATGCATGTTCTACATTTGTCTGTTTAAGTTAACTAATAAAAATTGCTGAACTTGTATCTTAAAGATATCTAAACTAATGAACTCAGTTTAGAGAAATTAGACTTCTAATAAATAAAATATACATGCAGCTGGGGAGGGGAATTGCATCATAGCATAGCCGTGTTATAATCAACAGTCAATGTTAGAATTTAATTTCCTTTTCTGAAAAATTTGTTAACTCGATTCTTTTTTTTTAAAAAACGTTTTAAGGGGACAAACAGCAAAACCATTGCATGCAAATATTGTGAGCGCTACTTAGTACCATCCTTGAGAAACTTTCCTTTGAAGAAAAGCTTCTTTTCTTCAAAGTGAAACAATGTACATGCTATATTTTTGGGAAATATGTTCATTAATAACATTGATTTTTCTTACTAATTGTGTACGTCAGGAGTGCAAGTGAAATTGAGTAAAATGTTCAGAAGAAGGTGAAATTTTCGGACACTGGACAGCCTTTCCCCTTTCCCGGAAATACTCTTCAAAACTGCATACAAAATTCAAACTATTTCAATTTATTTTAAATATATATATATAATTTTTCAGTTTTAGAATGCTGCTCGACCAAAATTTTCGGAAGTGGCAACCCAAAATTTTCGGAATTGTCAGAAATTTTGGATCACAAACACCCCGGCTTACATACAAAAGTAAAAGTTTTTACTTCTTATTCTTCATTTATGATTCAATCAAATAATTTCTTCTCATTTTCAAAAATTAAAAATATTTATTTAACAAATGTAAATAATTCAGAGACTAAAATAATTATTAACAATTATAAGACCATATTTGTGACATTTCATAATTAAGTAGGATTACATTGCACTTGAAAAGGTTTAATCACCAAATTTTATGCCAATAAACAAATGTTCCATCAACTGTCATCTTCAGTACTCTGGACATGATAAACTTTGTTGTAGCAATCTTTTTTATATGATAAGACTGGTGATGCTTTAATGGCAGCCTTTAGGTTTCTACTCTCCAAAAATGAATTCATAATAAATTTATTAAACTCAGTCACTTGTGGATGATTCAGATAAGCACTAATCTGTAAAATATAATTCATAATAAAAATCTAAAATAAAATTGTACATATTCAACTACACAGGGTAAAAGTTGCAAGAGAAATGGTGTTTCAATTTGAAAAGAAAATATACTTTTTACTTTATTTATGCAAATGGTTCATTGTAACTTTCTCTATGGCCGCACTTGATTCACTGACGCTTATAGGCCGTGACAATCACTGAAATTCCTGGCAACAAAGATGGCGCTACAGGCAATCTCTGTCTTCCATTCTTACAATCAAAAATGTCTAATCAAAAATAAACAAACTTTGAAACGGAGCCATTGATTGGTGGATACACAAGATTGGGTTCAGCACCTCTTGGAGTCAAAATACCTAACATATTAAGTTTCGAATTTGATTACAGGATTGTGTCCAGCGCCTGTTGCAGTCAAAATGGCTGATATGAAGTTTTGAATTTTTCGAGAATTTCAGGAGCAAATCATCTTAGGTTACTAGTTGCATCGGTTTAACACAGAAAATTCATAAATTGTCTAAGCCCATAAAATGTAAGCAAATCAAGTGCAGCCATGCTTAATCTAATCTTAATTTATATCAGTTCTGTTGATATAAATTAACTTTGAAGACATTTTATTCATGTTTTGAAGTATATACTCATTTCTGTCAGAAATAGTGGACTTAGAAGCTGCTGTTCATGGACAGTCATCATCAGAACTTGTTGCTAGTGGGCATTACGGAAGTTACAATTTTTAGCTGTAATCATTACAACTTAATTTTTTAGTTAACAACATATTTCCTAAGAATATGAGCAACCTAATTGTGACCCAAAAAGATAAAAATTGCATGTTTTTGAGATGTTTGATAACAGTGTCATTTTCTATCATCTTTTTTGCATTAAAAAATATTTTTAATAATAATATCTCAGAGTTTGGTTCATATAGATTGTGTGAATATTATTTATTCAATTACAAATTTTCAGAAAGATTGGTCAATAACTTTTTGAACTAGAATACCCAGCAGTTGAAAAAAGTTTCAAGAAAAACAAGTTTGAAAAAAATAAATAATAATAGCGAAAACGAGGAATTTAAAGGAATAAGTACCTTTGAGTACCTCCTGTCTAAGGCCAATCAAGGGGGCCGTTTCTCAAAATTCTTTTGTCTCGAATTTTCTCTAGTACAGGGGTATTAAGCCAGGTAATTGAATAAGGGACTACCTGAATAGTCCATTGTGGGTTGGTTACAGTGGGGCTTGGGCTTTATTTGCATACAATGTTTTTTTCAATACATATCACATAATAAATTATCTATTTAAGTTTCAAAGAAATTCAACTTTTCAAAGTGCGTGTGCCCTGAATGCTGCAGGCGACAGAGTTTTGCAAAACATATAAGCATTATTGTTGAAATGCACCCCGGCCTGCTCAACTATAATGATGTAGTATCTGATGAGGGAGAACTGCTTGCAGTTGGTAGCACCTTCTATATTGTTATTAAATTCAAAGTGTTATTTGTTTTGTTTTCAGGTTTATTTGCTTGATTAATGATTTGAAAAATGTAAAATATATCTATAAAAAATAAAGGGCATACAAACATTTCACTAAAATAGCCAAGAAAAGCAAAAGAAAAAAAAAGTCAACTTTTGGCACCTGTTCTGGCATGTGTTGAGTACACACCATCTTATTCAGAGAAAACCATCCCAGAAAAGCATTCATAGTTCACTCAAAGATTTTTCCGAATACATATTTTTTTAAAGCGTTGTGTGAACCTAAAAATTTTCATAACATTGTATTGTAGTATAATTAATGCCAAAATCTTCAATCCAGGGCTATTCTACAAAGCAGAAAAGAAAACGAAGATCATACATAATAAAGATAGCAGTGCTTCAACCCTTAGAAAATTCAATGTTTGCTATGGGTGATGCAAATTATGCTCATCTTCAGATGTGCTACAATATCATTTGCAATTAAAAAGAAATTATTTTGTATTTCTCTTTATTTATTTACAATTAAAAAACGTTTCTTTAGTGATAAGAGGAGAAAATGCTTGGAAAAGTCTAGAAATAAAAATACTTACATCCATCCATTCACAAAGTGCAATTTCTTCACTACTTTTCTTAATCTCTGAGGTGAGGGGCTTTAAATGACACACTGCATAAATGTCACTGCAGTTAAAAAGGTGCTGGTGGTGGTGCCTAAAAGCAACTACTGAAATAAAATCTGTTTCAATACCAGTTTCTTCAAAGACTTCTCTTTTGGCAGTATCTGCCAAGTCTTCTCCTGCAAGAACAGTGTTTAATTTGAAAATCAGTCAAAATGCATTTGATTTTGAGAACATACATGAAAATGTAATGGTGTGCATATAAAAACTAGTACAGTGGTAGATCAAGGGCATATCCAGGAGGGCTATGTCAGGGCCGGCTCTAGTAGTTCTCCCGCCCTAGGCGATATTGACAAGTGCTGCACTCGCCTTGAGTAATAGTATAGAATAATGACATATTGATAAAATAAAAATAATTGTAAAGTGCTTAATGTGGAGTTGTTTCCTTCAGTAAAAAGTACTACTTTTAGTCATTGAATTTGATAGAATAAGTTAAAAAAAAAAAAAAACCCATGGAGCAAGAAATAATTTTCATTTTCCCAATGCTTAATTTTTTATTAATATTTTTAAAAGTCCGATTTTGATAAGGCGTGGTCTGTACGACGTCACACTAACTTCCTTTGTGATGTTAGATGATTTACTTTGGCGCATCTGTCCGTTCCTATGTTATGATAATCAAGAAGCGAATTAAATATTGTGCTCTACACTTGTGCTATCAACCATTTTGTGGCCAGTACTTGTGAGTAAAGAAGCAAATTAAATATTGTGTTCTGTAAATGGTATCAGGGAATGGCATTTCATCATTTGTGATGTCATTGGCAAAAGCGTAAACAATGAAAGCGCACCGATTAAAATTTAATTTTTAAAAAATAATAAACTGAGGATCTGAACATTTTTTAAATAATTTGACTTGTTTTTGTTTTTAAGCATTCTCTTTCAGAAAAAAATACTTTTAAAATTTCGTAAACGACCCCATTAAAGTGAGTTTCTAGTTAACTTCCAAACTGAGTTTTGCGTGTACAAGCACTGGTACACACTTTAAATTATCTTTTTTAACATACAAGTAGTGCAACTTATAACACTGAAAAAAAAAATTTCAAAAGACTTCTAAATTATGCAATTTGCCGCCTCTAAATTTAAATTAAATTTCTTGTTTAATTCCGATCTATGTATTGTCCAAGCGCTGTTATACACTCTAAATCATTAATTTTTTTAGAATTGAAGCAGTGAATTTTATGATGCCTAAACAGATATTCATACTTTTAAAAAAAGTTTCATTTTTGAAATTTTAGGGATGTATCCCTACTGAAGCATGGGGAATTTTCCTTCTTTGACCATAGAAAAGGATTAAACTGAAAATAACTATATCCCTATATGGACAGAATAGCTAACCTAGAAAACTTCCTAATAAAAAGATAATAAATAAGTACGCTGAGATTTTTTAACTTTTTCTACTTTTTTTTAAATTTGAAATTAAAAGGAAATGATGAAAATTTTATGTATGACAGTCGAAAGAATGATTACATTAATGCTTTTTCTACAAACAATGGCTTGATTAACGACACCTTTTTCAGCAAAAATCAGAAAAGATCTTTATCTGTTCTATAAAGTTAAGCTTTAATGGTAACGTGTGCCAAAAAGTAAAAAAAGTTACAAATTTCTTGAAAGCGAATGAATTTTATTGCCTATAAACTTCTAGAATTCCAAGAAGAAATTGAGAAAGGAAAAATATAAGAAATTTTTTTTTCAGTTTCATCGTTAAAAGTCTGTAAAAGTTAAATTTCGGGTCTTAGGTAGCGCTTGGAACTTCCACACCGCAGATAAGAGGGGGCACGTCAACTCAGCCCTTCATCTTTTCAGTGGGTTGAAATGTACCAAGAGTGTTTGGAAAATAAGTCCCAGGGTTCTGTGTTCAGTTGACCACCTAACCAGAACATCAGCCTTGCACCCCAAAGCCCCTTATCTTGTAAAGTGGGATGGGCACAGAAGGCCTTGCCCCGTGGGCTGTTTTGCCACTGAGTTTAGTTTAAAAGATAGATTTATCAATGGCAATATTCTTTCCTAAATATATGAATACAGTTCTAAGAGCCAATTAGGTATCATTAAGCAACAAAAAGTTACATCAAATTGATCCCTTAATATGCAGTTTTGTTTCAGAGACGGATGCCTTATTTATCAAATCACAATTCTAGTGAGCTCTGTTTGCTGCACAGTGATTTGAGGCATTGACTTCTTGATGAATTCACTTTTGAAGCAATTAACAGATATAGTGATGACTAACATCATTTTTTTTTTCATATTTTTCAAGTAATGAGCAATTGTTGTTAGAGAATAGTTATGTCAGGTGTCTACTTGCTTTCAAAGTAAACCAACGACTTTACGTTTTTATTTTTATGATAATAGAATATTGAAGTTGTCGGTTAGAAGTAATCTGTGAAGAGCAGTCTAAGACATCCATGCTGACTTCAGTTGACTTTAAATTACAGAAAATAGTGAGCAATTGACTTATAGTTGTAGCATGTTCACACCTGACTTGCCGTTAATATCACTCTGAATTTTGATCACCAAGTGTATCAAAATATATAGGATATACCTAGCTTAGGGCAAAGGCATTAAATGCCTGTTTTAAGCAAAAAACAACAAAAACCAAGCCTGCATGTAAATACATAATTTTCTCCAAACCATAGAGGGCGGCAATTGTTCCATCCCAGGCCTGTGGAGAGCCATGGTGGGCCCTTGTCAGTTTGATCACTGGGCCGCCTTCCACTGATAAAACTTATAAAATTACAACGATTCCAAACCGGGCTAGTTTCTGACTAGGATGACATAGCCTCTTGTCGACCCTGTTCCCTCCCAACTTTCCTAAATGATGAGCCTGTGAGGGATTTAAAGGATAGCTTCACATTGTAGAGTGTGCTACATTAACAATGTTTATTTCAATGCAGTAGTTAAATGAACAATAATAAAAGTAGAATTACCTGGATCTCCATACCCTCCTGGTAATTTCCAATGAGGTGTGGCATGATATTTTTCTTGGATCGTCAAAACTTGGTTTTGATCATTTATGACCATGCCCCCAACACCTATTTTACGTTGGGAAAATTAGGAAAGAAATATTAAGACCAGCACAAGGAAGTTATTGAGCAAAACAATATTTTTGTTTAAATTCTAACACATGAAAAGGTTAAAATAAAATCTTCAACAAATAAATAATAGTAATAAATTCAATTGAAACACAACAATGTTTTAGCATTTGATTCTCTTCTAATGCCAATAGAATGCTTGAGTTTATCAATACACCTATTTCAAACTAATCTAAGAGAGTTTTATATAGAAGCTTGGTTAAACCTAACTTGGAGTATGTTCTTCAGTTTTAGTCTCCTTATCTTACGAAAGATATTTCTTTCTTGGACAGGTTCAAAGATGGGCTACTAGACTAGTAACGGGCTTCCAGATTTAGCTTATGATACCAGACTTAAAAGACCTTATATATAGCCTGGAGCCAAGAAGAGTCAGAGGGAACATGATTCAGCTGTTTGAATTTGTCAGAATGAAAGATTTTAATGGGTTAAAATTTTGCACGGAAAGCAAGATGAGGTTTCATTGTTTTCATCTCTTTAAATCTCAGTCCAGCCTGAAAATTAGGAAAAAATACTACTTTAGTAGAGTTGTGTGCACTTGGAACAGGGAACAGCTTACCAGAAGAGGCTGTAAAGAGTAAGGGAGTAAATAGTTTGAAGAGCGCCATTGATCTTCATTGGAAACTCACACTGATTAGGACCAACCTAGCTGGCCACAGAACCTGTTGTTGGTCATCAAGAGTTGTACAGTAGATCCTCGTTTTATGAGGGGGTTACAATCCACGGAAATGCCACGTAAAATGAAACCACGTAAATTGAGACCTAATAATAGCGTTAACCTAGGGGTTAGGTTCCGTAGATGAAAAAAAAAATCCATTCTAGTGATAGATAAATATATATAATAAGTTTAATATGTACTTATTCCAATACATACGCACAAGTGCATAAAGGAAACATAAATTAACTTAGGGCTAATTAAAAAGAGCTATTTATGTTATTCTTTTGGCATACAATAAAAAAAATTCTCTGTAGTTTGATGTGGGGCATTAATGCACCCATGATCATTCGCTTAATCTCCATGATGCGATCTTCCTTCACTAATAAATCAGATCATTAGTCGTTGTCGAGGAATGGCCCAAAATTTTCAGTGAAAGCTTTTGGTTGTGTGTCATTGATGTTCTCATTGGTTTTGTTCTCCCTTTGTCACTTTTAAAAGTTCTTCCTGTGAATTCTAATTTGTGCGAGTTTAATAACTTTACTTCTGGAAAGTGCTCTGGAACCAATCACAAAAAATGTGCCCAATTGCCAAAGCTCGCTAGTTAGCACATCAAAATACAGTTTATTACGTGTCATCTACACTCTCAGGAGTTGGGATTTTGAAAGAGAGGGAAATTTTATCTGTTTGCAATGCCGCATCCGCGTAAAATCGAAACTCATCCACGCAAAATGAGGGTCTACTGTTTATTTGTATAAATAACACGCTTATATGAATGCCATGGGAGAAAAAATCTCACATCGTTGTGGAGCCAGTACAAAGCTCCACAGTGTCTCCCTCCTTAACAACTTGGGTTAATTGTTTCAAGGTTTGCACCTCTAAAGTCCTACCATCATCTCCTATCAACTAGAATTGTGACTCATCTGACCAAGAACACTTTCCCAGTTATCTAGGGTCAACTGATGGGTTCACAAGTCTACCTGAGGTGGTATAGATACTGATAAGATGCTAATAAAGGCATTGAATACACGTCTGTTACTATATCGAGGCATGATCTTGGTGGTTGATGAAAAGCAAAGCAGTCATAATTTCCAAATTAAAATAATATTTAAAATCCTAGCAATAGGGTGAAAACATAATGCAAAAATAAATACTTTATGTCTTGAACATAAACTTTGAAATAATATTAATGGTCACTAAACACTTAACTTCACCGTTTGGAGAAATAGTAATCCATTAAATCAAATAAAGTGGTCACACAATATATTGGCATGTAACATTCAAGACAGTGCTAAACACTACAATATGCATTTACATTTAAAAAAAAATTTCACAAGCATTAACTCTTATTGTTTACAGAAAGGATAATCGATTAAAATATCATTGGAGTTCATTCTGATTTGACATTTAACTGTTAAATTTGTTAGCTTGACTGTATTTAATGCTTATCTTTAAGCTGTGTTTAAAATGGAAAAATAATTTTAAACACAGCTTTTAACTTTTGGCTGTAAATTGAAACAGCCATAAAGCTCTTCTTTTAAATAAGCAATTTTAAAACTTTTAAGTTAATGTTCATGATGTGTACAGGAGTTTAAATTATGATAGAACGTTATGATTTCTAAAGAACATTTTTATTGGTAGTTAAAAAAAAGGTATGAAACTAATAAATAACGAGCTGATGTGTGCATCGCATGATTTCCTTTTACACCAATTTAATGTTATTTCTCCATTATTGGCAATTTTAATGTGATTCCATAGTTAACTCCTTAAATATCACCAACAATGGCCAAATTGATACCAGATTTTCAAAAAAAATTAATTTTTTTTTCAAAATCGCCAAATTTATCGCCAAGTTGGCGACAAAACTTGGGGACCAAAAGACTGGCAATATATTGCTGTGTCCGCCAAATTATAACACCATTTGAATTTGCATTGAAATTAAAAATGATTCCCCCCCCCCAAAAAAAAAGGTGCAAAAGACCCCTTTAGAAACACTCGAATACAACCAAAAGGGGAGGTGCACAACTACACCCCACTAGGAGTTTATGTACCAAATTTCAACTTTCTAGGACATACTGTTCTTGAGTTATGCGACATACATCCGCACATACAAACGTACGTCACGAGAAAACTCGTTGTAATCAACTTGCGGATTGTCAAAAGGAATATTTCGTGAGTCGATAAATTCTTAGGCACTTATCCACGTGTGGTTGGGTTGAAAAAAAACCTCAACATTCATTCAGAGGTGAGCAAAATGGAAATTAAGGCCGATTTTTGAGTGAAATTTTTTTCGCGAAAACAATACTTCCTTTGTTGTAAAAGGAAATAAAAAATTGATAATGGTCAAAAAGGATAATGATATGCTTCATGAAAATATTTATCAATACTTTGACTGCCTCGGCTTTCATATAGAATAGGCAGTGAGGTTTATGTTGGGACACAGATTATCACATATGACAGCCATGGCGTTTCAACCCTTTAGACCTTGGCTATCAAAAACAATATCAATTACATGAAAATCAAATTGGAATTTGATTGTTAGGCTGTCTGGGATGTGTTAGGTATAAGCGGCTGATGGAAATTCATACATGAGCCAATTCTAAGAGCTAAGATTTGTGGAAAATAATAGAAAACTTAACCTAACAAAAAAAAAAAAAAAAAAAAAAAAACCTAAACAAGGTAATAGAAAACATAATTATATAAATAAAATAAAATAATATAATAGAAAAACAAAATTTTGAAAAAATAATAGGAAAAAAAACTATAATCTCCCAAGTTCACCCTTTCATATATTGAAACAATTTTTTGATTTTATAGATAACACTGTGGGGACTCTAGGTCAGTGGGACTCCGGGACTCCACTTCAGCCTTTTACAACTCCAGATAATCATTGGTAATTGGCAGAGAACATGGGCACGCTACTCAAATCGGCTCAGTAGAAAAGCGAGCGGAGATAACACACGTGCGCCCAGTCGAAGGGGAGTTCTCTTGGAGCGTGTGCAGTGTGTGTTCGCTCGGCAGTGAACTTTGTTGCTGAGTCGAGTTGAGTAGCGCATGCGTGTTCCATGCCAATTACGGATGATTATCTGGAGTAGTAAAAGACTGAAGTGGAGTCTGGAGTCCCACTGACCTGGAGTCCCCACAATACTATAAAAATATTAATCAAAAAAAAAATAATAATTTTAGTGATAAATGACAAATTTAGCAGCCTAACAAAAAAGATAGCCATAGCCACTCACGGAAGGATTTACACTAACTTTTGTGGGATGCTTTGGCTATCATTTTTCGTAGATAGGATGAAAATCTCCCCATCTGTTCCAAAATGAGTCATATTGAAAAATATTGTTTATACAAGATGTTGCAAAACTAATGGTACATACCAAAAAGGATGATAGACCTTGCCAAAACAAACAACTTTCACGATGGAATGTGAAGTTGGAAAGCAAACGGCGGGCAAAGAGAGTATACTTGGGTTGGCAGAAATGGGGAATGCAATAAAGACCAAGAACAACAATATGAAGACAAAGAACCATTATTTTAGTTTTATAACTACGTTATTTAGATTGACACAAGTACTGTATCTTTCTCCAGCAGGTGTTGCCTGATTCATGAACATGTTCCAGCAAATGTTCTAGACATCATATCATTCCAACATGACGGAACACCAGCTGATTTTTCCAGGAATGTGCGAAAGTACCTGGATACTGCCTTTCCGAACGGATGATTGGCCGTGAAGGAAGAGTCTATTGGCCTCCCAGATCTTCTGATTTGTTCTACTTAGATTTTTTCTCTGGGGACAGCTAAAAAGTGTCATGTAGGAGACGACCATCCCATCGTGTAACCAGAAGAACTTTCCCGAAAAAGCGCCGCAGCTGCAGACCTTTATGATATGAAATGAATATTCAGTGCTGGATTTGGAAGTGTGGAGGCCCCGAGGCAACGAAGGAGTGGAGGCCCCTAATCAGGGTTCAAAAAGATCATCATATTTTCGGAAATATCCGATACTTTGATATAAATCCGAATATTTTGATATATATGATTATATCCGATATTTTCGACCCGTGAAAGTTAGGATATTTTGTAAAAATTTCATTGTGGGGGGCCCCTTTGTTGTGGAGTCCCTGGGGCAGTAGCCAAGCTTGCCCTCCCCTAAATCCGGCCCTGTGAATATTCTAAGTGCGAGTTATTCAATGCATTGCTGATGTGAAGTTTGTTTTGCAGCTGGCAGATGCGCATTTGAGCATTTGTAATAAACAAAGATTCTTTGTCTTCATAATGTTGTTCTTGGTCTTTATTGCATTCCTCATTTTTGCAAACCAAGAACCCTCTCCCGGCACGCTGTTTGCTTTACAACTCAACATTGTATTTTGAAAGTTGTTTGTTTTGGCAAGGTTTATCCCCCCTTTTAGTATGGACCATTAGTTTTGCAACACCCTGTACATATACTTTTATGTTGAAAAAAAAAATAAAAATTACACAAAGCAACTTTTTGGCCCTGTAGTAAACATTTGCAATTTTCCCTTGGCAGTCCAAGTGTCAAGTTAATTGAAAACAATTTTGTAGAAAATTTGAAGCTAATTAATCTTACCAATATGTGTATGAGGGTATTGTGGAAGTAGATTTGGCTCATCCTTGGGCAACCATCTGGTCAGCATAACATAGGAAGTTTTAGCATGATGAAACAAGAATTCATGCTAAAAGTATTACACAATATATGTATTTTTTAAGCATAACTACAGAAGTGTATGGATGTCTCCTTGTAATGCAATGCAAAATCAGGGAAAACTAATGCTTACCTTGACTAAAATAGGGATATAAGAAGAGTTTGAAATGTTGACTTTGAACCAAATTCCTCTGACTCCTTTTTCAATCCAATCAGATAATGATTCTACAAAAAGAAAAACCAGGCATTAAACAATTTATTTTTCTAGACTAGTATACATAATTTCCAATAAATCCATCAAAGATAATCTATTTCAGCAAAAAATCTCATTATATTTTGCTGTTTACTCTGTCTGAACTGTGTCTTACTACTGTAAACCTACATAAAAACACTTGGCCATCATTAAACATAGAGGAAAAAGATAGCTTTGGAACTTTAACTTTAGATTTGAAAGTTATTTCTTTAACCTTGATTCAGTGACATCATGGTTAATCATTTTCTTTTACAATGATTTTACTGTTTTATATTTAGAGGATTTTTTGGGCAAAAGAAAACAACGCAGAATAATTACATACTTTTCTACCCCAAACAAGATTAAAATACAAGGTACAAATGTTAAAAATCCACATACCCTACAAACTTAGTTTTGAATTCACACCGGTTGTATCCAGTGCTGTACAGTAAACTCCGGATTATCGGCGGTTGGATTATTTGCAAGTCTTTTCACTTTTTTTTAACAGTAATGACTTACAACTAACCGACTTTTTTGTAAAAATTTAAGATGTGAACTAATATTATAGTCATTTAAACTTTGCTGATGAAAGTCTGATTTAATTTTTCAAAAACTTCAAAAATTAGTTAGAATTATAGTGACATTAAAAAACATGAATAATAGAGCTTCATAAAAAATTAGAGAGTTTTAATACTTTCTCTGAGTCTGTGTTGCATATTCTAGGAGTGAAATAATTTATTTCGTTTCCAATTTTATTGATCTGTATAAATCTCCAGTTTGGCAAACCGGATTTTAACCAACTCCAACAGACAATAGTCTACATTAATTTATATTAGCAGGCTTATTACCCAAATTTCTCTAGTTAAAAAAAAAAAAAGAAATCTTCATAAAAGTTAAGAGACAGTACTTACTAGTCAACTTGCTTTCAAAGTCACTGTCAGATAGAGATAGATCTCTTGTATCAACTGTCATTCCATTGTAACTAAAATATAATCATATGCACTCTTTACAAAGAAAACATTAATCCAAATGCATGTTTAAACAAATTCAAGTGAAAAACAAATGTCCCACAAAAAAAGTACTCTCATAGCAGTTTATTATTTTTTAAAAAATTTTTGTAAAAATGTCATTTTGCTATGGGATAATTGAAAATATTTAACGTTAAAACTAAAAGGCAAGAAAGAATTTTAATCTCTTGAAAGGACACAGGACATTAACAGGCTCTTGAGCCAGTGGAAAAGTTCTGGAATAAAGGTTAGCTTACAGATGTGAATAGGGTAGTTCTCAAAAGGTAGGAACAAAAACGTTACTTTTGAGCCATTTTTAAAATTTTGGAATTTGAAATCAATTTTGCTTTTATTGCACAGCATGTACACCTAGAACATCATACACAAACATAAAAAGACAGCAGGTATTTATAAAAATTAATAAATAGCAAATTTAATTATCGGTCTGTAGGTAACAGATTTTGGACATACAGTTGTCCAGTAGGTAGCAGATTTTAGACATCATCATAATGAAAGTTTCAGTTTTTGAACTTTTCCAATGAAAATTTTATCTATTTTTAAACTCTTCAATGAAAAATAGAGGATTTATGAAGTAGATGAATGAATTTATATACTGGCCTTAAAATAATAAAATTTTGTTATGGTTTCGTAGAATCCGAAAAAAACCCCATCCATTTTGCCAGCACAGGTGATAAAGTCCTCAAAACCGACGCTGTTGGAGAAAACCTTAATTCCTCCTTTTAACCCTTTGCTTATCGTATGTTGTGAGTTGTCGCCAATCAGGGTTTGCTTGGCGTTTTTTTGTCGCCTTTGTTTACTATTTATTACAATCATAACTTGAGTTTCTACTGTTATTTATATAATGTTCAATGCATAACGTATTAATTGTGCAAAATACCAATGGATTAAAGAAATTAACATTATAATAGCCTTTTTTATTAAGGTTACAAGACAGAAGATCATATTATAATATTAAATAAATTGACAGAATTATCGGAGTCTAGATCGTAACGCAATTTGGACATCTCACATATATGTTTAAGAAAAATGATTTTGCTTCAAAGATACTGCCTAAAAACATATGAAAACACTTTAAAATGATTAACAATTGATTTTGAGGATCAAAAAATACCTTTAAAACATATAAATCATGTATTTAATACTTAAATAATAGCATTGCTAAGATCGTAACTTTTGGACATACATGAAAAACTTCCAACTTCCTTTTTTTCTAAAATTTTTTACACAATAAATAATCTGTCTTTAATTTTTTAATTTGTAGAAAATATTATCAAAAAATATTCAGTTTGAGATTTATACCCTTAATTTTTTTTTAAACGTTTGGAAATAATTTTTTTTTTTTTTTTGATGGTACATTTGCTCAGTTAACGCTTTGAAAGTCCAAAATTGTGCCTTTTAGCAAAGAAAATATTTTTTAAAGGGTATTTGAAAAGCATTTTTTCCATAATTTATGTCAATTCTTGTCTCTATACAGTATTATTATTTAACTCAAAAATTTTTGAGTCAATTAAAATGAAAGTTATTTGGTGTTGAAGCTTCAAAGTTGAGGTCTGTGTTTGCTCCCACCTTTTGAGAACTGCCCAATATACTTCATTTAAAATAAAACTCAGACAGATTAAACCAAATGATCTATACCTAGTATAAAACTGTTTTAGTTCAAAATAAACTTAACAAAATAAGACAGACACAAAAAAAAATGTTTTTAAATTTAATTGAAATTTTTTTTTCATTAAAAAAAATTATGAGTGTCATGCCACTTACAACTTTGTAGCACAACCTTGCACAACACAAAGTGCACCTGTTGAAAAATTGACACTGATTTTTACTAGAAAGGAACCTAAACATGATTTTGAAACAAATTATAAAATCTAATGAGTATTTAAAAACTTAAGAAGAAAACTCTCTTGTATTTTCACTTACTATGTTCTTTTTCTGCTTTTTTTACATAGTAATAGATCATTGAGTCAAATTTTTTCAACGGATTTTTTTCCAATCAAGTAATCTGTAAAACTAAAATTTATCCAAATCTGAAATATTCCAATTTGGATCTCTGGTTGATTTGATGCGAATGGTCAATACCTATAGCAGAAAAATTAGTATATCTCTGATTAAAATGTCATCTATAATCAAAATGGATAGGGGAGCAAGGCTTGTTATAGCTTAATTTGCTAGTCAGCTCATGGTAGCTCAGCTCCTTAATTTAATTATTTGTTTCTTCATTTTAGAGATGAAATGAAGCTTCGGCCCATTGCACAGAAGCTTCGGCCTGGCCGAATCATGTACTGTGATTTGGCAGCTTCAGCGTGAAACATATTATGTTGTGAATTCTCTTTTACAATTATTATTACAGAAGATATTTCCTTTCAAATTCAAAATTGTACCAAATGATAAATCATAACAGAAATGTTTATTTAATTTTAAAATTTGTTTGTATTGAGCCTTAGAACCAGGGTTCATTTAACAATTAATAAAATGTTTATTAAGAATATATTCCATTGAAAGTTACATTACATTATACAGTGAAACCTGTGTAAGTTGACCACCTGCGGTGCACTACTTAAGTGGTCAACTTAAATAGGTGGTTAACTTTACAGGTTTTATTGTATTTAGTTTATAATTTTATTGCAAACAAAGCAAAGCAAAGGTAAAATCTTAATTGATGATACACATTATTTAAAAAAGTGCAGTAAGCCAATAATGTTGAAAAAAAAAAGAGTAGTAAAGTGCATGCAAAAATTTAAGGGGCATATCACAAATAACTATTACAGGCTGCCCTCCCTATTGTTTACCTAACGTCCCAGACATTTACCCTGCATTTTAAAAATCTTGGATCCCCTTCAGGCTGGGCCCCAAGCCAATACAAGTGTCCTTTCTCCCCGTCCCCTCTCCTGTGCACTAGGGTGGTTCGAAAAATCGTTTTGTTTATTTCGGAATCACGTTACCTCTCAAAAGTTGCATTTTGGTATTCTCAATTGGGGAAAAATAATTTAAAAAATCAAATTTGGCATCTTCAGTTTGCGCATGAGGCTGAAAGTTCGAAAAATATGCTAAAAATTGAATTATTCAAAAAATAATAAAATTAGTTTCTTTTGTATTTTTTTATAATGCATCAGCCATAATTGTCAAGTATAGCGTAGTTTGAACCAAAAAAACATTTTATAACTTTTACGTAAGATTTTTAGTTTAAGCACAGGCCTTAGATTGGGCAGGAGATTTTAGCCCAATTGGAGGCCTATGTGCAAACGAAAGATCTTACGTAAAAGCTGTAAAATAATTTTCAGGTTCAAACTACACTATTTTCTGTTGCATTATAAAAATACTTAAAAAATGATTTTATTATTTCTTGAAAAATTCAATTTTTAGCATATTTTTTCAAACTTCCAGCCTCATGCACGAACTGAAGATGTCAACTTAAGAGTTTTTTTTATTATTTCCCCCCAATTGAGGATACCAAAGTACAACTTTTGAGATGTAATGTAATTCAGAAATAAAGAAATCGTCTTTTTCGAACCACCCTACTGTGCACGTCCCTGGTTATGCATTTGTTGTACATGCAATTCTAAAACTCAACATACAGAGCAGCCAAAGCTTTGGTATTCGGCGCTTCAGCCAAATTGCGCTTTGTGCTATCTCTAATTCTTTTCCAGCAATTTTTTACACTACACTTAACTCTTGCGATATAGATATGACCAAAAGCTCTGACGACTATAATTTGAAGAAAAAGTCAAAAGGTACATTCCAATTACAAATTAAGTACCCCTCCTCCCAGCCTCGCACAATTCATAAGCCCTAGGGTCGGATTTAGACTTAACGGGGCCCTAAGCTATTTCAGGTATGGAGCCCTTTTGTAGTTTGTACAACGTTTCTCTCGGTGCTGCAAGAGGCATTTTTTAATTTTTTTGCCTTTACTATTTTGTCTCTTTCCTCTGATACATTCAGCAATACCCTTACTTGGTTGCTTTCCCCGATGTCCTGTTTGGATTGAACTTAAGATGGGGAATGGTATCATGAGAGTGACCCAGGACTCCCCTTTAAGTGGAGTATAGAAAACTCCCAACTGTCAAGGGCTTCTCCCCTGGAGGAAATTTTGAAAAATAGTGTAAAATTCAAAGCCGTATTAAATGTTGTTGGAACTACAAATATATCAGGACAGAAATAGGCAAACAAAACTTTTTAAAGTTATATTCTCTTTTGAAAATTAAGATAACACATAGTAAAAATTGGTTTTGATTTGACAAACCAATGACAGTAGTTAACAGAGAGAAAGAGTGCGAGAAGAAAAAAGACAATTCATTGTTACTTGCTCACATTGGCTTCCGGTACAATTAGTTTTTAATCAGCCCTCCAACCCACCGACAAATACAACAATGAATTAAATATAAAATGATCAATAGTGAAAAAATGCTTTAAAATAAATGGTGTACAGTTTTAGAAAATATGTAATGAGAGAGTAATATACTGCCCATTTGAACGATTTCTAATGTATACACTTGATAAGAAAAAAATTGGAGCCAGTTTGCTTGGGACTTTCAAAGACTTACTAGCTAATTATTTTCAAGAACTCTAGAACAATTAAAATAATTGAAGGCACTTCACTTGTACATCCCAGTCTCTAATATTTTGGTACTTGATTGTAAATGCTTACAGTATTGTACTAACTTTGCTAGAAACAGCTATTTTAAGTTTAAAAGAAAAAAGAAACAATTAATTTCTCATGACAACAACTTTGCTTCAGTTGGAAGTGGGGCAAAAAACGAAAAGGAATAGAGGTTTGTATATTTTTTTTGCTGCTAAGCAGATTGACAATATGCAGATGAAGTAAGCAAAAAGCAAGCAATAAAAAAATAATTTCCAAAATACTGCTTTCGGAATTATATACATAGCAAGATATGAAACATGTGAGTCACAAAAATTTGTAATGTGTTTCAGAAACGTGAAAACCATGTTTTTTTCATTTTTAGTGCAGGATGTAGCAAGGAGCTGAAATTAATATATATTGGCATTTCTTCTCCCTACCCCCTTCCATTTGTGGTTTGTAACCACTTTTCCAAATTTTCAAGCACTACCAAATGAAATTTATTTTCTCAAGTACTTCTTTTTTTCTTTGGAACGAATCATGCTAATTTCTGGGAGTTGGGGGGCCCTAACAAAGCGGGGGCCCTAAGCTATAGCTTGCTTAGCTTGTACATAAATCCAGGCCTGATGAGCCCACTTCTTATTTTGATGTTGCTCGGCCACTACTTCAATTTTCTTTTTGATCCCATCAGACAGAGGTCAGGCAGATATACAATGTTAAATTATAGCAACTTACAGATCATGCTTAGCGAAAAACCCCTGAGCTGAATTTCGTGATTCTGCTGCCATGGAGCTGCGGTATCTGTTTCTTGAAATGTGACAGGAAATTCTCAAAATCTGAAAGAGTAAATGAGGAAGAAATGTCAGTAATAATGAAGAGAAATATCAATTAACGGAATAAAAAATCAATTACAATCATAAGAAACAGAATAGTCGAAGTTTAGCTCGAAATTGTTTGAAATAATCCAACAAATTCGAGCAAGATGCAGAAGAATTGCGAATCAGACTGACAGGCTGCCTGTGGAACCAGCTAAATCATGCAAAATTTTTAGCGTACGAAACATAAAACATTTTGGAAATATTGCATTAAAAGAAAGTCAAAATCTTTATTTACGTTTTTAGAAAATACAAAAAGAGCAGACATCACAGTAGAGGAGAGTTGCATGAAGACTACTTTGAAGTACTCGCTTTATAAAAGATATATTAAACAGAAATGTATGAGCTTGATTATCAAAATTAATTAAACAGGCCATTCTTTGTAGGTAAATATCTAAATATGTCAATAAACATGTTCTTTATATTAAGCTTACGTTCGACGAGCACGACCGGTAGCGACCGGTTAGTTGTCATTTGACAGCTAATGATCACGTGCTCCAATCAACCAATCAAATGGTAACCGATGTAACCGGTAACTTACCGGTAGACCGGTGAGGTGGTTAGCGAAAGGAAGTGGTTAAAATGCCTTCTCGCCAAGCACCGAATTTGAACTGAAGGTTGGTAATTTGGCGTGATTTCGGTCGAAGGTTCGAAATATTGTAGGTTTGCTGTATGAAACGAAGCACGTTGTTGCATTCTGGCATGTGTGCATAAAAATGTACATTTTGTAGTGGTAAATATTAGTGTTTTTATGTAATTAAATTGAATGCATGTGTCTATGTGCAAAGGGCAAAAGATTTATTCTTCTCTGAACTACCGGAGGAAGCATAAAATAATATTCTAAGAAGTTGGAAGTTTATTTGTATAGCAGTAAGTGGTTTTCTTATGCATTATTAAAAGTGTTATTCAGGGTTTACTTGCTTATGAATTATGAAAATACTGAATCAGTTCATGAAATTCTGTGTGTTTAATTTACATCTGTTTCTTTTTCTACTATTTTGCTAAATGTTCTTAGTAATAATGCTAAATGAACTCGAGAAACATGCAATCCTTACACGTTTATTGAATCCACATTGGGTCTAAAACTCATGCAGAATGTCAGAACCACACACTGAAACTAATCTGCGACGGACTCTCACGAATTTCATCAAATTGCATTCTGAATCGGTGAAAGATACCATTTGTACTGTGATATTAATGCCATTCTGCTTATTCAATTTAGAATATTTACTTTCGTTGTCACCAAAAAATGAAGAATTTGAGAAGGTTGAGAAAAAAAAACCCAACATGATATGTAAAATGTAAATATTCTATGAGTTGGAAGTTTAGGATTGCCCCACATTTTTTTTTTTTTTTTTTTTGTAGCATCTTTGATATTGTGGATTTGAGAAGCCAGAGTCATTTTCGTTGATTTCTGCTGGTTGAATCTGTGTGCATTCAAATGCTTGTGTGCTTAGCATTATTTGTAAAAAGTATTCTATATGAGTAAACAGTATGAAAAGAGAACTGCCACGAAATATTCACAGACTGCTAAATATGGATTGAGAGATGATTTGCATCTCATAACTTGATACGTAAAACTGACATTGATTAACCACAAAGAATGTATAAACATGCCTTTAGGAACACCCGATAGGACTAAAAAAAAAGAATTTTCACAACTTGACGCTGCACAAGTCGTATATTCAATAACTTAAACCTTACAAGTAACCGATAATGTCTCATGCGACAGATATACAAGCACATATAGATGTAATGACAAAACTTATAGAAATGGATTTGGTAATTGTCAAAATGCAGGCTTGTAACATACACATTTGCATACATAAATACATACACAGAATTTTCTTTTTTTTTTCGAAATTCGTTTAAAGGCAATTAAAAGAAATTTATTCTGAAATTTTAGTGATAATATTTTTTGTGAAGACAATGGTTCCTCTTTACATGAGGAAGTAAAAGTGCTCCTTACGACATCAAAAAGTCTGAAATTTTAATCTGGAAATATTTCTGGATAATCCAAGTTTTCAATAATCCGAGGTGGTGTTAGCCCCAATTACCTCAAATTTTCGAGATTCTACTATATTTATAGTTTTTTGGTATGATTATCTGTGTGCACGAATGTTTGCTTGCTTACTAGGATATGTATATAATTTTAATACAAATATGTATTTTATACTACTAATGACAACATTTTTTCTTTTCTTTATGTTTGTTTTAGGACCGTGCTTCGCAATCACTTGCTGTTGGTGCAATTTCTCAGAAGAAGGTTTGAAGAATTGCTGTTTCTTCTGCATGTGTTAATACCGAATGGTTTCATGACAGTGAGATTTGGTGTGTTGTATTTCATCAATTCTTCTGTTGTGGCTTTTCAGTGGACACATAGTAGTTGTGTAGAGCTGCTTCTTTTATTTGGTTTGATGTTATATTTTCACTTACCTCTGCATTAGATGACATTCCTTCTATATGCATTTCGTAAGTATATTAGGGTAGTATAGTTGACTCGATAACTTAAAGCTCAGGGACCTTGAACAAGAGTTTGATTTTTTTGTAGTTCTTCTAATTTACAACAGATGTATGTATTAAGCTGTCCATTGTTTCTTGCAAGAGAGTCTCTCTGTATGCAGGTATAATTGCTTACTTATAAAATGTATCTGAACATTATTTCGATACAAGTATGTATTTTAAACAAATAATGACTGCATTTTTTTCTTTTCTTGATGTTTGTTTTAGGACCGTGCTGTTGGTGCAATTTCTCAGAAGAAGACTTGAAGAATTGCTGTTTCTTCTGCATGTGTTAATACCAAATGGTTTCATGACAGTGAGATTTGGTGTGTTGTACTCCATCAATTCCTCTGTTGTGGCTTTTCAGTGGACACATATTAGTTGTTTAGAGCTGCTTCTTTTGTTTGGTTTGGTTTGCTTACCACTACATTAGATAAACTTGCTTTTGTATGCATATTCACAAGTGTATAAGATTACCACAGTCTACTCTTGATAATTCAAAACTAGGGAAATTGAAAGAAAGTTTGAACTATTTGGAGTTTGTTTTATTTGTAGCTCTTAATTCTAAGATATGTAAATATTATTAAGCTATTTATTATTTTTTGCAAGACAGCCTCTTTGTTTGCTTACTAATAAAATGTATTTTTGCATAATTTTGATAAAAATACATGTTTTATGTGCAACTAATTTCTATATTTTTTTCTTTTCCTGATGTCCATTTTAGGATTGATTAGCAATCAATTGCTGTTGGTGCGATTTTGCAGAAGAAACCTTGAAGAATTGCTGTTTTTTTTACATGTTTTAATACCGAATTGTTATATAATACAGAGATTTGTACTTGTGTGTGCTCCATCAATTCCTCTGTTGTAGCTTTTCAGTGGACATACTTATTACTTTGTTTAGTATTGCTTCTTTTGTTTGATTTGTTGTTTTATATTACCTTTTACTACTAATTAGATGAACTTCCTTTTTTATTTTTATGTACACATGTTGACTTTCAATATGTGAACTTCTGCCAATGGCAAGTAGGAGAAATTAGTCTTATAATTATCGTATGGTTTTCAATTTTTATTTAAAAGTTATCAACAATGAAAGAGTAAAAAAAAAAAGAATCAGTTAGTATAATACTTGTTTACAATTCGATAAAATGTATAACAATATTAATAACATCAAGAATTTTGAAGAAATGTTTATTTTTCTTTAAAAATGTTTAGCTTTGTGCAAACATTATTGTATTACTTGTGTTTTTATAGTACCTAATAGGGCCATAGTTTGTTAATAAACATATAGTATTTTAAATGAAATCTTTTTTGTTGTTTTTAATGGTAATTTTTGTGTGCTGGGACAGCAATTGCAAATAGGCAGATAAATAATGATAAACTAAAAATGTATTCACGCAATTTTACTTTCTTTCAAAGTATCATATTATTTTACATAATACATATTATTCCCTGAAATTTCAGAATATATTTTGCTTCTTTTATTAAATTGTCTATGACACGCAATTGGGAATAAATTGTCCTTGATGTGTGTGGTAATGCTGTCTGTTTTGTGCTTGTAGCCTCCTATATGCCTCTAAATTTTTTGCACTGGTAGAATTTTTATTCTTTACTTTCATTTTATCCCTTATGGGTCGTCTACAAATGATGTCATGCTTTGAGAGGAAAGAGGGGTTTTAATTCTGAATATTTGACAAGGCGAAAGGAGGGGGTAACATACAAGAAGAGTCATTGCATATCATGGTTTGAAATAAAGGTATTTTTGTTATGTAGTGTGACACTGGAGAGGGGATCAAATATTTATTTAAGAAAAATGACATCATTTATGGACAGCCTTTTGTATTTATGTAGCATATCTGGAGTCAAGAAATTGAATTAAGTAACTAAAACTGAAACTATAATCCTGCATCTAATAAATGCTTTGTTAGAGTTTATAACCTAGTTTTTACTTTTTCTAAGTTGCAATAAAAAAAAGTTTGCAAGTATACACTAAAAACTAATGCTCTTAAAAATAGAAACTAAATAAGAATTTGAAACAAAATTCAGATTTTAATGTATTGTGAAAGCATAACTTAGTTAAAACAATAAAGTTATAGCTTATTCAAAATTGAGGAAGAATGGCACTTCCATTTAAAAATTGCACAGAAAAAAAAAACTTGTTACTTCTGAAAAACATTGTTTAAACTATTCAGTTTCACTCTACATGTTCTCAACATTAAAACACTTTTTAGAAGACAAAATATTCTTAACTGCTTTAGCAATGTTAAGTAGAACATTTCAGCAAATATTAAATAGCAATGGTCTTGAAAGTATTAATTACAAATTCATTTGAATTAACATTTAACAAATTAGTATTCTTTAATAAAAATTCTTAGGGTTATTAAGGATTTAACCATGTTCTCATTGCCAAATAAACAACCCTTCTTATTTTGTTACCTATTGTTCAAAATTTGATAAAAAGAACTAAATAACATTACCTAATTCATCAAACAAACTGACAGTTTTATCAAATACTTAAAATAATTACTTTCTGGTGAAACTGCCCTTCGAAAAGGGATTGTAATTACAAAACAATAGTGTTGGCCCAACTGATGAAAAACTTTTTTTTAATTTAACTATTCATATTTCTTGAAGGAATGTCATTGCAATTTGTGCACATCATAACAATGTTACTATTTTTTGGAAGATAATTAAAGGGCTATTATTGCATTCAATAAAATCATGTTTACATTATATAAGATGAAAAAAAAAGGAGGAGGGCGGTGTTTCTCAAACCATAGAAGCCTTGAAACGTTAATTAAACGTTGTTATTTTTCAGAGAGGATTGATTTTTGTACCATGGACGTTATTTAGTTTTCAAGTAACCCCATTTATAATTTTTTTTTTGTTTACTCTTTTATACTTGGGTCAGCATTTACATTAAATTGAGCATTGGCAGAGCCGAAAGCCAGAACTCCAGAGGATTTTTAATTAACCAATAAAAGGGAAAACAAGAAGTTCCGTCTAGAACTAGACGAGCCTACTTTCCCGTATACCCATACTACTTTCTAGTACCTGATCAATATTCTCAAAAATAGCTAAAATCGCAAATTTTTTCAAACATATTTTTTTTAATATTTTAAGCTGATTTCTAGGAATAAAATATTCCTTACTTTTCTTCAAAAAAACGAACAAATAAAATAGCAGCACCTTTTAAACAAAGCAGCTAATACACTTCTTTCCATTAAAATTTTTTTTAACAGCTTTCAAAACGAAAAAATAATAATAAGTTCATTAAAATAAATACATCATATAAAAAAAAATCGTTTCTTTTTCCCCTGTTGCCAAAAATAATTTTTTAAACGAATTTACCAAAATAAAAAAAAACAATAAAATGTCAACTTAAAGAAATAATTTTCATTGTCAAAAAAAAAAAAAATCGTCTGCGCATATTTTTCTAGTTTATTCACCGAAAACTAAATACCTAAATTAAAACTTTAGCGTGAAAATAAAAACAAATCATATCAACAATAATTATTTCACAGTTAAAACCACAGCAGCGGAGTGGGAGTCGGAGTCAATCTCATTTTGGGATAAAAGAGTCGGAGTCGAATATCCAAGAATCGGAGTCAGTCATTTGTCCTCCGTGTATAAATGTTTGCCAAAGCTACGAAGTCAGAGTCGAAGTCGGGGAGTCGGAGTCCGATTAATTGTCGGGAACAGGAGTCAGAGTCGGTGTCAGGTCCCCCTAAATTCTCGGAGTCGGGAGTAGGTCGTCAAGAGCTATTTCCAACAAAGTTTGTTTGAAGTAAATCCGCCTTCAAGTACGGAATCTACATTGACTTTCAGTTTCCCCGTAGGCGCTAATGTTAAGGGATTTGAACTGTTCAAAATTGAACGGAAAATTGTTCAAATCAAAAAGATATCTTATATAAAAGTTTTTTATCAAAAGCTTTTTCCTACAAAGTTTGTTTGAAGCAAATTCGCCTCAACGTTCGGAATTGCTTTGAATTTCCCCGTAGGCGCTAATGTTAAGTTTTTTTGAACTGTTCAAAATTGAACAAAAAATACTTCAAATCAAAAAGTCAAACATGGGAATGAGGGGTCCTCGCCGAGATCTTTCGAACAAAAAAAAGTTTGTTCGAATCGGACTATTCATTCAAAAGTTATTAGGGGGGGACAGACAGACAGACCGACAGACATTTTTCCCCATCTCAATACCCTACTTTCCAATTTTTAATTTCTCAATATTTATTTAATTATTTTATTTATTTTTGACTTTTTTTTGTTTTTCACGATATTTTTAAGATGCATTAAGCCTTCTTTCATGCTTTTTTCTTCTTTTTCTGACTTTTACTGGGAAAGTAGGCTAAAAACTGTTTAAATTTTTTCAAATGAGATAGATTTTAACAAAATAGTTGATTGCTTACTGGGAAGCAATCGCAAGTTTCCAATTCTGAAACGGAAAAGTTATGTTTCTTGATGGGAACCCCTACTGATGGTGTAAGAGGGCTAAAATGGGCTTAATAAAAAGTCAAAGAGGATCATGGTCACTCAGCACTTTAAGTGCTTCACTATTTTTTTTTTGTTTTTTTTTTGGAAACCAGGTTATGTTTGTGTTTTCTGAGTCTGAATTGCATCTTGGCTGGTTTTAAATGGTTATTTAAATAAAATAAAAGTTTCTTCTCTCTAAGGTTTATTTCTTTTCTTGAATTCAGAATATCCATATAGTGATTTTTAAAGAATGATTAAATGACTTCTTATGAATAGTCATAATAGACCAGGAGTGAGTGCCCACCTAGTCTGTCATTGCGCAGAATGCGCCATTTAAATGGGGGGAGGAGCTGTTTTGAGGGGTATTTTTCTCATTTGGGAAGGGGGGCGATCTTTGTGATAATTTAGGGGATGGGAACCACTGTAAAGACATTGACACAGTGATGGCGCGCATCGGCTCAGGTGCGCACCCTCCTTCTACAAGATTTATAAGTGTGCCTTATCTCAGATTTACCACAATTTTTTTAAAAATTATAATGTAAAAAAACCTTCGTGAAGGAAGACATAATTGGGCATTTATAATCAGTTTTATTTTAATTTTAGATAATTACAATCACAATTGTGGTAAAAATTCGGGATTTAGAAAAGCAAACGAAATTCTTCCGCCGATCCACGATTTTTTTTTTGTCATTTTTCACTTTCCCTCGATTTTTTTCATCTTTTTTTGAGAACGTTGATAAATTTGCAAATCCTGCCCTACAAATAGGCTGATGTTGGAAGAGGGTTTTAATAAATGGGAGACAGAAATTGTGTAAAACTCAGAAATGGACTTCAAATTGCCAAAATTTTAGAGCAGAGCGCATTACGCTCGTCTAAAAATACCTGGGGGGAATCGGTAAATGCAGGCACATATGAGAGAGGGGGGGGGGGCTTCGCTGCTTCTGCTGCTCTCCTCTCTCCACTGCAACACGACTGGATTTGGGAAAATATTTAGCGAAAAATTATACATATATTTATACATTTTCATTGCAACTACAAAACCCCTCCCGCCTTGGAAACTTTCCAAAATTGGAAATTTTAAAACTAAATTTTAGGTTGTCTTTGGTCATAACCGAGGAGGGGATGTGACATGTTTAAAATGCTATACACAGACCCGTCATTTAGGTGACTGGAGGGCATGGGTGCCCAAATGCAAAATTGTAAGGGGGCTCAGATATTTTAACCATGTTTTAGCAGGATATTTTCCCCATAGAAGCGGATTTCAGGACAGATTAGAGTCATTAAAATTTGACATTTTTAATTACTTATTCATTAATGGCTGGAGAAGAAATGTTTTTACATTTTTGCAAAGAAAAAGTATTAAAAACAAGGAAGTTCTAATTTCTAAGGGGAGGGGGGCTCAAGCTCCCTATATGGGCGCCCTTGTTCGAGACGTGTCTAGATTTTAGAAACATCATAAAATTAGGCATTTTTATAAGTATTTTGTTTTTCCCCTATGAAACGTATTGAACACAAACCCTTTGCCCCCCCCCCCCTCCCATGAAGACTTCGAAATGACGAGCTTGATCATACACAAATTTGAATTAAAAATTATCTATTTCTCAAGGGGGGGGGGGGGGAATAGATATTAGATCACACATTTTGAACTAAAATTTTCGGAAGCCGGAACATTCTCATTATGCTGAATGAAGTTTCAGTTTTATCGAATGATAAAATACGAATATGAGAATCGTCATAAAATAATTCCGAAAATGATTGCTGGGTCTCCGTTAAAACTTATAAAATTTACATTGCTTTGATTCTCAGACGGGCCCCCTCAATGGACGGAACCCTAGTTTCTGGGGCTTCTAGCTGACGTGGCCTTGACTGATGGGAATCTAATCCACGTCCTCCTGCCCCACACACAGGAAAGCACGATCACTTGGCTTTTGGCCCTGATTAAAACTTAGCAAGTACATTTTAAGGAAGAAATAACGTTGGTACATGTATTAATTTCCATTTGCACACGCATATAAACGAAATGAGAGTTTGTATTTGTAAATCTAGCTTTGCCTTTACAGTTCATAAGAATTTACCTTATTTGAAAATATTTTGGCAACGGCAGTTCAGAAGAAAATTTTTCATTTTTCAGAGAAACAATTTAGTTGCCAAGTGCGCGATAAACCACGCCAAATAGAGACCTGGCGAGATATCTTTCTATTGTTCGTGAAGGCAGTTTAACAACGTCCTTAGCCAAAACAGCGAGCAGGGCAAAAAATAATCACTAACTACAACCGTTGAAGTTGTTTACTCGTTTCATGCTGTTGGGTCATGTTTTGCGTTTAGCGATTTAAAACCAAATAGTAAACGTGAACACTGGTTGTGAATAACAGTATGATAAATCATTCATAGAAATAAGTAATTCAGTTATGACAACAAACTAGAAATCACATGTTTCAATGAAAGCTTCCATTGAAAAAAAAAGATAAAATCTTATTGGTTTGTCATTCTTAAAAACACTTCGTTTCTAGAATGGATATGGAAAACACTATTATGGAAGTTACTGTTTTAGCTGCAGAAGTTGCGATATTTTCATTCTTTTATAGATTATATAAAAGTAAATCCGAGTGCTTACAATCGTTGACAGTAAGTATTTCCACTTCGTTTTAAAATATCAATGGTCAGAAAGAGGGAAATATTTATGGCAATGTGAAGAACGAATTTGATGTTGTTTACATAATATTTAAGTTTTCTTTTTGCACGATTTTATTTTTAATTTAAGGCCTGAACAGTTAAAAATATAAATGTATGCGGTACAGATGTGATATACCCCCCCCCCCCCCATTTGGCGACATTCGATTTTTTTGCACAAAATTAAAATATTTTTCTCGCCAATGAGGCGATAATTTTTTATGCATGGCATCCCTGGCCAAACTAACCTGTGTTTAGCAACCCGAAGGCAATCTTACAGATCTGTTCAAACTTGTTTACTTGGGTTGTTTGGGTTTCACGCAGGAGAGATACGTGGTGTTGTTTCGTGCAATATACCTTACAGGAATGCTTATTTTGTGTTAGTTTAAAATCAGTAGTTGTGTTTTGAAGTAAAAACATTAGAAAATGCCAGTTTCTTCAAACTTGAAGGTTAATTAAAAGTTAACTCCAACATGGTGTGTATCTGTAACGTGCCATTGTCATATGATGTATTGTTTTAGACTGAGTGTGAATATTTTATACCATATAAAAAGGTAAGTTCTTTATTTTAGAATTCAAAAAAAACCTCTCACTTCCAAAATTCTTTGTTTTTACAAATCCTTGAGGGGTTCTTGTAGTTTTTAACTTTATTTTTACTGTATGTAAATTAATTTTACAGAAATAGTACGGTTATTTTGTTCTAAAAGTTAATTCTTATCGATGCCACGAATTATTTAGACATACTATTAACGTGCCTCCTTTAGGTACTGAATTTTATGTTAACAATTGAAAGTTCTTTCGGTTGTACTCTTAAATATGCTGAATTTTATTAATAAATCTGCACAATAATGGTGCATATTTCACACTTAAAACTGTGTCATTATTGTACACTGAACGGAAGGAGCCACCCTTGGGTGTCTCCATGAAAATATACATAACTGTGACCATACTCCGACTGTAATGTATATTAACAGTCGGAGAAATAACGGACCGAGCGGAGCGAGGTCCTGGCGAGCCGAGGTCTCATTACGAAAGTACTATGAGACCGAGGGCTCGTATCCAGGAGAAATGATGAAAAAAAAATTAATGCATTAATTTCGGCTTGTAATTAATACAATAATTTATTTCATTGTATTTTAATATGTTTACAAAAAACCCCGGCCCTGTACATTTTTGAAGCATATATTCGTGATGTTTTTTGTTGTGCTTTTATGTTGTTTTTATATATATTGTGTTCTGAAGTGCTTTGATCATGTTTTTTTATCTGATTTTTTCCTGTTGGCGCTAAAAAAGCATCGCTAAGAATGATGTATGACATATGTCGTCATACATCATTTTCTTGGCGACGCTTTCTTGGCGCCAACAGGAAAAAGTCGCCAAGGGTGGGGTATATCACATCAGTTCCAATGTATGCTTCAAATCATTTGGAGCAAGGGCCACACTATGATTTTTGAAGGCACTTTACACGAAACTGTTATGGTGCCCCCCTCTAATTTTTCTATATAATGAAGAAATTTGATACTGGCGTTAACACAACTACATGCTAAATTTGGTAGTGCTTCAGATTACAATATACAATAATAATGCATTATAAATTCCAGAATTTTTTTAAAAACACTAAGCACTTTTCGTAATGGCACTCAAAAGGACAAAATCACTTTTCTGGGCCAGAAAGGACAATTTAAGTATTCCTGCAGTTTTCAATTATTCCGGGAAAATGACCACAAACCAAAAAGAGTGCCACAAATAACAAAATTATGGCTGAAAGCTAGATAATGCTAATAAGAAATTCGCTACATGACTTCTGCCATACTTTTTTTCAGGCGGCACATACTGAATGTTAAGCAGTAATACACTAAATTTATATATAATTTGTTATTACTTGAGCTTTGGAATTTTTTTCTGCGTATTTAAATGAATCTGTAATATTCAAATGAGTTTGTTTTGTAGTACACAGTAAAACTAATGTGATTTGTCATAAGATTTAAGAAAAATTGAGAAACAACAAAATTTAAATTTAACATCAATGTGTTTTCTCTGACATTAATATCACTTCAAATGGGAAAAATAATTAAGTAACAGTTTCAGCGAGTAATTTTCATTACATATTCTGCCTTAATACATTGATTTCTTCAGTTACTATTAGAACCATCCTAGTTTTGGCATATAACACATTGATGTTTGGTTAATCGATATTGATATGTTTTTTTCATCTGTTCGCAACTGCAATTAACTATAGGGTGTGCTGCAGCCACTGTCTAATGGCGGATGAAAAAGGTAAAACAAACAAATGCTGTAACTTATAATTTGGTGACTGACATTCATTTTTTATTCTGTTCATAGGAAGCTTTCTTGTCTATTCGTTTGAAATTCTATTGCACCACAAACTGTCAGAAGTCTGTAATTTACCACAAAGAAAACACATGGAATGGATTGTTTTACCTTTTTTTGGTAGTATTGTTAATTACCGCAAGGTAGAGTGTTCGAGCTCGGGAGTTGCGAATTGGTAAATATTCACATACAAATAACACAAATGTGACCGCCAGCAGTAGGTTGTGGGCACAGCTAGGGTGGTCCTAATATGTTTTTGAGTCTGCAATGAAGATCAATGGCCCTCTTAGAGCTATCTACCCCCTTACTTATTACAGCCGCTTCCAGTAAACTGTTCCATGTTCCCACAACCCTTAAAGGAATAATTTTTCCTAATTTCCAGATTAGCCTGTGATTTGAATAGCTCAAAACAATGACCCCTCGTCCTGCTTTCCATGCAAAAATTTAAGCCATTAACATCTTTCATTGTTAAAATTTAAACAACTGAATCATGTCTCCCCTGACTCTCCTTCGCTCCAGACTATACATATTAAGACTGAGCCATCATAATTTAAACCTGAAAGTCACTTTGCTGGCCTGGTAGCCCTTCTTTGAACCCTTTTCAAAAAGAAACTTGAGATAAGAAGACCAAAACTGAACAGCATACTTCAAATGAGGTCTTACCAGACTTCTGTATAAAGGCAGAAGAGCCTCATTAGATTTTTTTGAAATAGATCAATTGATAAACCCAAGCATTCATGTTGTAAATTTGGAATTCTATTGTTTGGATTTTAAGTTTAAATATGTTTTAATGTAAAATGAGTTCAATGTCATGATGAGAAAACATCTGCTATTATTATTATTGTTATTAGTATTATAATTAATTTTTATAAACTTTTTATAATTAGGAGGCTCAATGTTTTGAACTCAGTCCCAATTTGAAGGAGAATGTGCAAAATAAAGGAGGAGTTATTCCATATGCTGTAATTACTGGTAACATCAAAGCACTTGCCACACCTTTGAAAAGTCAACACTTCTCCCACATTCGTGGTGTCATACGAGAGAATATCATACAAGAAAATAAAGTCAGATGGATCCCTTTTCTAAGAGTATGGTATGTTTCAAATCATTGTGCATTAAGGCTTCATCATTTTCCCAATTTATAAGCAATTGTTCGCCAAATTACTTGTTTGGGTGAGGTGCAAATTTTTTGGGACAGGACAGTTGGACCTGCATTATTTGATTTCTTAACATCACTTATAACATGTCATTGGACTTTATCGTTACTGTAAACTGATGATTATCCTCGGAATAGGGTGGCACGATAATCGCAGATAAGCGAAAACTGCGAATAACCCAAATAATAGGTAAAAATGATACTATTGTATACAATGGCAAAAAAATATGAATAAACTCACACATACATTTTAATCATAGCCAAAACGATAACATTGAATGTAAAAAATATATGTAAAAACCTAAAAATGAGCAATGCACAAACATATGTTTAAAAAACATTTAATGAATATAATATTACTACATATCCTAATTTTTTACAAAAAAACTTGGTAAGTAGTAGTCGGTTACTATTAACCGGGTTACAAAAACTCGGTTAGTAGTTAGCTCGGTTTTTTCAATTTGAAAGTCTTCTTAATTTTTAATTGAAATTTTTTCAACAGCATCTTGTCAAAGAGTGTTGTATCAGCATGCTCCTCTAAATATTTAATAATAAGTCCATCAACGTAGATTTTTATTGAACTATTAATCAATTCCGCTTAAGGACTGCAGTTGTACAAATTAGGTTGCAACTAGTCTGGTTTCGGTGATTTTGTAATTTTGATACTGTGGAAAGGAAAAAGAAGAAAGAAATAAAAAGTCTTACCTATGACAATTTTCTTGAACTTAGGTTTCTGTAGGTGTCAACAAAAGCACAAAATTGGCCATTAGTTGGTTGAAAATTTAATTAATTTTAATCATTATAAATTAAATACTTAAATTATTATTAATTAAACTTAATTAATAATAATTCGATACATTAAAATGACCTAGTTAAGTTGTATTATAACCTGTTGAGACCAGTATTCACACCAGCCAACACAATACAATAAATAAATATTACTAAAATCTAATAAACAATAAATATTTTATGAACATGATACATATAGATATTGATTAAACATTAGCGTAATACTTGACACAGGACACACATCCATCTTATGTGCAGAAAAATACAATAAACTTTACTAAATAATCGTAAAAAAAATGCGGCTAAAATCTTCTTTAAAATTAAATATTTTATGAATATAATTAGGACATTGATGAATATTCACCGATTCTTTTCAATTGTCAAAAAATGAAGGTGAATGAATATGTTGGAGTCTCAGAGTCTGATACAAGAACTCCGGATATGTTTCCATTGGTTTTGGGTTCATCAGTTTTTTCAACTTTTCAAAAAAGACAACAATGTTTTGTCACCCAAATGTTTCATTATTTTGGTTATGGGTAGTCCTTTTTCTAACAAAGGCAGCTTTTTTCAGCACTGTTTCCATCTAATACGATGGGCTAATTACGGAAACCCTCGTGTAACGAGGTATTCGGGCAAACACGATACTAAAATTTTACATTTCCAGCCCGACAGTAAGTCCTAAACACTGATTTAAACTAACTATTTACAGCTCATTTAAAAATAAACTCTGCACAAACAAAAACAAAACTATGTAAAAATCACAACAGAAAGGAATAATCTACAGAGACTTTACATAAAAATATTGACACATTATAATAGCTATCGGCGATTAAATTTGTTCTATAAAAAGCGATCGAATGGCAGACACTTCTTTTCGTTATATTGGCGCTTGAAGACAGCTGCCGCAAAGAAGAGATTGTCTCAAGCAGAGCTAATTTACCTCCTACATAAAAAAAAGTGACATGTAATGCCCCCCCCCCCCCAAAAAAAAAGAATAAAAAAATTATTTACTCTCTCTTGTGGTTTCGGTCAGGTTTTCTTTTCTTTCTTTTTCAAGGAGTCATTTTCACTACTGAAATGCAATCAACTTTATAACAGATTAAAAAGTGTTGTCACAGAGTGGAGGGGGGGGGGGATTAATGACTCAAATGACCCCGCTTCCCCTCCTTTTTTTGTATCCACCACTTCATGTAATGCCCAAAAACATTGAATTCAAAAATATATATACTTTTTCTCATGGCTTCGACATTTTAAAATATTTTTTCAAATAAACATTCAAAATTTCCCCCGCAGTTAAAGGGGTTGGCATGACCCCCCCCCCTGTATCCGCTACTGGCACTAGCAAAGCTTAAATGGGTGTATTTTTCTACATTCAGTAAATGATCACAGTTTAAAAAAAATTAAATTAAATTAAAATGAAAATTGAAAAGACTGGATAATCCAACCTGCATCAATGTTTCTGAACTTCCTAAGTTTTATAAATGTGCAGATTATTCATTGGTTATTATTATTTTGATTGTATTGTAAACAGATATAAGCGTTGGAAGAGATATATTCTTAATCATTAATTAATTCATAGAATTCTGTTGCAGGAGCTCAACCAATAATACTATCCAACAATCAATGACAAGTGTTCCTTTTGCTTTAAGTGGAAGAAGCGGATTATTTAGGAAGCAAGTGTGTGTTGAAGTGATAGATCCGCTTGTAGCTGAAGAACTAGATATCCCAGTCATTTACAATGAATTCACTTCTCACCAGGAAACTTTTGGTGAAGCACTCGTCGACTTCTTTCGCGGAGAAAGAACGGTGGGGATTCAGAATATCGAACGTGTCCTCATTGAGGACACCAATTTGACAGCTGTCGGTCAACTGGTGATCGAGGACGATGCACTGAAAATAAAACCTCCAGATGTTGGTACATATTTTCTAACGCCCTCCACTTTTGAATCTTTGATCGCAAAAGTAAATGGCACTACAAAAGCGTTGAAGGTTTTTACCTATTTTCTTGGAATCATTAGTTTTTTTTCTTTCATTTATGTGGCCAAGAAGGCGGGCTCAGAGTTCAAGCGTAGGCGAGATGCTGCAGCGTATCGAAAAATGTTGGAAGAAGCGAAGAAAAAGAGACGAGAAGAAATGTCTGAAGATTTAGCGACTTCAGAGCACATGCCGAAATGTGTGATATGTTTGTCAAAGCCTGTAGAAGTAGTTATACTTACGTGTGGGCATGCATGCTTATGTATTGATTGCTCAGAACGTATGACTGAATTTTCAAGCAATTTATGCCCCATATGCAGAGAAGTAATTGATCACCTTGCTCCTGTTTATTTACCGTAAATGGCCATGCCAGTGGAAAAGATTTTTAAAAATTTAATTCTTAGCATTTGATGCTTCAAAAATGTCCGTAACACAGGGTTATAGTGCCTAGAAAGAGTAGTGTGCCGATCGGCGGGGAAAAAGTGAGGTCAGATCTGAGGAAAATCCAGGTGGCGCTGCACTCGAGTAGTACGTTATGCTCCTCAATCAGACTCGTTTTAAATCAGCGATTGCATGCTGATTTCGCAGTTTAAAAACCCCGTTTTTCGGATTAAACTTATTTCTGCGCAAAAGACAAATTCTGTAATAAGTGCTAATTGTTACATGGGTGTTCGTTTATTTTTTGAAGCATATAAAATTACCTTATTACCTTATTATAAAACTACCTTACTTCAATGAAAATAGTAGACTATAAGGGCCCATTCATTAAATACGTAAGGGTCTCAAGGGGGAGGGGGGTTGGAAAAGCCTCTACGTACCCTTACTTGGGGGGAGGGTCAAACTCATTCTTACATAATATTTTCCAAGTCGATATATTTCACATTAGACATTGCGCGGTCAAGTGATTTGGCAGAGATTATGTTCCATGGAAGGTCGTCTGGAAGGTAAGAAACGTGTTAGGATAAGATGTTTTTTTATTTGTTTTACAAAGAATTTGTAGTGTAAAATATAATAAAGGAATCGCATTGCGTACGGCATGTTTTATTTGTAATTAATATTACATCAAAAAAAAAAAAAAGTCGAAAAAACATTCAGTTTAGATTCTTTTCAGTAACTATTTCTTTACGCAAAAGGTTTAATTTAATAATGTGAATTTAATAACAATTCCAGTGATGTAACGATTCAAGATTTGTTATTTTATCATTTTGAAAAACGAAATGGAATCTTACATAAGAATGGGGGGGGGGGGGGGGGTGAAAATTCTTACGTACCCTTACATGGGGGAGGGAGGGTCAAAAATTGCCAAAATCATCCTTACGTAATTAATGAATGGCCCCTAAGTATTCAATAACAGCGCGTCTCTTATTTCTCTACTAATAATAAAGCCGAATCTCTCTGTCTGGATTTCTGTCCGGAATTCTGTCTGGATCCCTGTGACGCGCACAGCGCCTATACCGTTCGGCCGATTTTCATGAAATTTAGTACAAAGTTAGTTTGTAGCATAGGGGTGTGCACCTCGAAGCGAATTTTCGAAAATTCGATTTTGTTCTTTTTTCATTTTTAAATTTTAAAAACAGTTTCTGAAGCAGAATTATCATAAGATGGACGAGTAAATTACGAAATTATCCTGACGTGGAATCGTAACATGGGAAGAGCGAATGAACATAGCCAATTGGCGAGAAATTCATCATCCATTATTGTAAATATACAGGCTAATCAAATGACCTTTTAATTTTCTCCTTCGGACAAAGTCATGCGGGTACCGCTAGTTACAAAATAAAACTGCTTCTAAATTCTTGAAGCTAATTAAAATTATCAGGGCTTCTCAGTCTGAGTCGAAGAATAGGATAATCTACTTTTACACCTTTGACCACAATAGTAGCATTGATTTGTAAATTTTCTTCTACTTCAATAATGATCTTTTTATCGTCAATATTATTTTCCACATAATTTTCATTATATACAAAAACTACAATATTTGGAGATTTTTTAAATTTCATACAAACCCAACATTCGTTAGGAAAATTAGTATGAACAATTTCATCTATAATAGATTTATATGTGGTTATTTCAGTTTCATCCGCGGAAAGATCAAGTTTTATTTTTTTCAAACAGGGAGCATTTTTCTTAACTGCATAATTCCTGATGGACCTTTGCTTTGGCATTTTTTTAGTAAAGTATGTTGGCAGATTTGGGAAAATTGTCGTAATTGCCTCGTCTTTTAAAAAAAGTTTTCCCCGGGGAATCAAAACTTCCTCACCATTTATAATATGCTCATTATACGTTTCAATAAAATGTTTTTCGAAATGCAGAGCACAAAATGAGCAATATTTATCAAAAACTTTATCTAACCTGGGAATTAACGAGTTCCACTTCTTTAGTTTTTCTTCATCTGCTGGAGCTTTAAAAAGCGAAACTTTTTCTTTGCATGTTTTGTATCCACTTTTGCACCCTGGTACGAAACAAGATGAAGCTTTACTTCTTCTAATATTAAACTTTGATGCCTCCATTAAAAGCCTTAAACGCTGTTTCATGAAATATTCAAGAAATAAAGGTAAAAAAGAGAAACGCGGAACTAAATTGTAACAAAATCCCGCGTCTACTAATGTAAACACCGCAAAATTGAACGTACACCTCGACCGCACTGCCCTCTAGCGGTTTTCATACATTTTGTCTTCAAGAATCGAAGGGGAAAAAGCGCCAATCGGCACACTATTCTTTCTAGGCACTATAACAGGGTGTATTAAAAAAACTGATTTTTAACGGTGATAAATTTTAATGGAAACGTACAAAAGCAGTTTAACTCCTTTAAAAAAAACTCAACAAGTATTTAAGTCTGACCGCAAAAAGTTGACCCTTGGCTCCACCTTGTTTCAGAACTATTCATTTTCGTGCAGGAGCGATACGGAGGGGAAAGTTGTAACAGAATTTGCAAGTGCATCATTGGTTCTAGAGCTTGAATACGTCACCTTGGAATTTAAGAAATTAACTAAAGAGGCTAAACACTTAAATTTTGTGCGATCATGGGAGATGTCTCATTGGACAAGTTACATCCTATGTAAGTGGGTGGTAACCTTGTTGTTACTTTTCTTTCAGCAGCCATTGGTCAGAGATAACAATGCCACCTATAATAATTTCCATTGAAATATATTGAGAGTAGGGTTACGATAAAAGAATATAAAGCTTGTCAGTTTTAATTTTTCGCCTACTCAATGCAGCTATTGCTGCAACTTAACCTTTCAGGTCGAAATAATCACACAATGAAAATATACTAGGAGTACGTTTTTTTTTAATCCCCCCCCCCATTGCCAAAATTTCTATAAACACTCCCAAATATCCTTTCTTTCATCTCTCCTATTTTAAGGAATGGGCTTGTTTTCTCAAATGATTGACAAGTGTGTCATTTGTTTCCGGTCGAACTTTTTTTTTATATAAAAATTCATTAGTGGCATTGTAAATGCTTTGTGTAATGTCCACCTGCAGTTGCATGTATGACATCAAAACAATATCGTCGACGTTTTTTTGCAAGCTGCTGGCAGTGATGAATTACACTGCTTTTAATATCCTGTATTATAGGTCATAAATATAAGGGTTGCCCAAATGAAAAGTGATAAGTTGAATAAAAATAATACTTTTAATGTAAATCAAAAGAAATCGTCATGGGCGTTGAGGCACAGGTCCCAGCGTTGCAGCAGCAGGTCGATGCCTTCGCTTTAGAAAGATCAGGGCTGATTCCTCAGGAAGTCCAGCACGGCTTCCTTCACTTCATCGTCCGAATGTAAACGTTTCCCCTCTAATGCTCACTTAAGTGGCCCGAAGATATGGAAGTCACAGGTTGACAAGTTCAGACTAGACGGGGGTGCTGTAAAGCTTCCCAACGGAAAATTTATTTAGGGTCTTCTGGGTTTCCTAGGATGATCTTTGTGGGTGATAGTGTGAACTCCTTTACTGAGGTTGAGTTCGTCACTGATTTCATGAGTCTCTTAATCTTTCGATTAGCTCGGATCATTTCATGGGGATATTTCGCATGGGGGGTATTTTTCTTTGCAAATCTAAACAAAGAGGCCGAAAACATCCATTAACATAGGGTTACTATAAATCTGCAGAGTTACCAAAACAAAATTATTTACTCCGAAAACGAGACGACCGCGCTAGATTCCCAATTATCAAAATATCCCCAAAATATTCATAAGCAATAAAGGCAACTTCCTTCAAAATGTTTAAAAAGAAAGTATTGAAAAATTGTCTGGAAAATGGACCTAGTGTTTTAGTTGAAAATTGTCTGGAAAGTGGACGTAGTGTTATAGTTTTTTTCTCGAAAGAGAAGCTTTGAAAATTGGCTTAATTAAAATTGCTTATATCTCCGGTTCTAATTAAGTGAGAGAAATGGAACAATCACTCTCTTGTTCAGAAAAAAAAAACCCTTTCCAACGATTTATAATGTTAGGGGATGGGGGGATTTTTTTCAACTACCAATTTGGCGAAACATGTAAATTTTTAGCTAAATTAATTTAGAAAAAAGCTAATTTGAAATTTAGAATTCGGGCTTCGAGGTGCAGACCCCCGGGGTACGTTTGAATTTTGTGCCAAGTTTCGGGGCTGTAGGTGCTATGGGGGCTTCTGGCCATCGGGTACAAGCAAAGAAACACCGTCACCTTTATATATATAGATAAATATTTTTTTACAAGTGCGATATTAAAGTATGCTGGAAATTAGATAGATAATTTAAACAATAAATTCATTTCAACTCAGGTTAAACTAGCAAATGTGCTATTCATGCAGTGAACTGGATGTTATATGAATGCATAACCATCTGATAAGTCAGATAAAAATCATGAAATATTTCTGGTAATGCAAGAGAATGACCATATACGATATGCAATCAGAGGGTAATTAATACATCAAGATATTTATACCAGAGCAAATTCTGAACATGACGAGTGGTAAGGAATCCGACCAGTTACTAGTACGAGCTCTTTAGCTGACGATGAAAGTTATCAATGAACCCATTGGCATGAGGTTCACAACTAGTGATGCAAATCTCATGAATGTCTAGAAATTTGCTGAGAGTATCACAAAGCTGATTTAGTAGATTTGTACCACGATGTGGAAACCCTGACCGAGGGGAATGTTTTAACTACAGTAGTCCGGTTTTCCACAAGAAACACATATGGCCACTAACTGAACTTTGGAGTAATGTTCAGTACACATCAGCATACAGTAATTACTGAAGGGAATCTAAGAGGGCCGACAATGTCCAAGTGCACGTGGCAGGATGTTGATAAAGATAAAGAAAAATGCCTGAAGCAGTTCGCTTGCTCTTGTCACGACTTGTTTTCTAATTAAGAACAGGATTTCAGAAATTTATTCAAGTGTTGCTATATAGACACGGAGGTACATGAACATATTACTTCACGTAGCCTCCCCCCCCCCCAAAAAAAAAAATCATTTGGGTAATTAATCGTTGTTGCAGTGGACATCCATCAAAGCTTTGTACTTGTAGAATGTGTCAGGCGAATTCAGCAATCGTCTTTTGATCTTTTAGGTGCTGCCGATGGTGGATACGTAGAACATTTACTTGACAAAACGTCAGTGTTTTGTGAGCATTTTTTTCTCATTACTTTGTATGTTCGTATTAAAAAATTGTACGATTCAAAATAAAATCGAATCATTCTTTTTGAAATACCCTGTACAAATATTGCAATTAAGGTATGGTTATTGTATGGTTTTTGGTTTCTTTATCTTTGATTTATTGTATTATTTTCAAATAAGGTTTGTAAATAAACTACTTTTAAGCAATGTAGTAAAAGTAATTTATTTTTATTGATTTCTGACGGGGTTGACATCAATACGTAACATTTTATCCTATAATTTCGCTGGAGCTCCCCCCACCTCCTCCGGCCCCTATTAATTCGTAATAGTAATTATAAAACATGTTTTTATAGGCCTTCCGTTCGAAAGCACAATAACACCTCCCAGTGTGATGGTGGTCTTACATATCCCCCCCCCCCAAAACATTGAATTTTTGATGCATTGTTATTAAGTAAAAGGACGCCCATGTAAGGAGGGGGCTCGAGCTCCCTCCCCCCCCCCTTGAAATTAAAACTTCCTTGCTTTTAGTACTTTTTTCTTTGCAAAAATGTAAAAACATTTCTTCTCCAGCCTATAATGAATAAGTTATTAAAAATGTCAAATTTTAATGACTCTAATCTGTCCTAAAATCAGTTTCCACGGGGAAAATATCCAGCTAAACCACGGGGAAATATTTGAGCCCCTCCCCTTGCAACTTTGCATGTGGGCGCCCATGCTTAAGTATAGTATGTCATTACCGTTGCCTTTGCTGTGTAGTAATGATAAAACCTAAGTTGTGAAAAAAACTCAAAATTTTGTTCCAAAATCTGGGTAGTAAACAAGATGAAATAAATAAAAGTTCAAATGAAAGTGATTACACAATAAATTATTAAATTCTACCACTGACAATGAAACCTGAACTCCGGAAATTACTCGTAACAATGTTGCCTTACCTCCCCCCCCCTAAAATACGTCATCAGTGCGCAAAACACTTAAGAATGCTCAATTTTTAACCGATTTTAAAAAGGAGGTGATTATCAGTGCATACCGTTTGTGTTTTTCTTCTTTTTACGTTAATTTTTTCCCTACAATAAACTGCAGTTTTCGCACATAATTCCCGTTTCTGTAGTACCCCATTCCAAGGCATGACGGATGGGATATTTACAGTACTTCTTTTCAATACGGGTTAACGTATATTGGACAAACTAGACATGTACTTGGTTCTGTTTAATAGAGCATGAAAACTGTCAAAACTAATGGAATTTCATGGATCATTCTTCAAAAAATTTAACTTTTCTGTCACACACCTTTTACAGTATAAACTTTAAGGAACATTTCATTTAACAATGCTTTTTAATTCATAAAAAATATATCTATTTAAACCTGCCAAAAGGTTTTTAATAATAATTTTTATGTTAATATAGTCTTGGTTCACAGCATGTGAATTCTCACCTCCCTTAATAACTTGTTTAATTAAAAGTATATTATTTATTTATCATTTCTCTCATTAGTGTCTCAAATGCTAATTATGTATTATTAATTTTTAATATTGTGCTTTTGTTCGTTTGAGGGGGATAAGAATTTACGTCACACGATAAATTCTCACCTCCGTTACCCACACAAAATGCCATTTCTCATTAACAGATGGCAGTAATGGTATCAAATTTTGTTTCCCATTATACAAGGGATCCCCCTTCTTGATTTTCAGCCATAAAGAAGTTGTAAGATTTTTGTTGAAAAACAAGAAGATAGATTTTGTTTTAAAAACCCAGGTGTGGTTATTATTCTTATTGTGAATTCTCACCTGCGTGAACTTGAATTTCAGAGATGTAAATTAATGTAAAAAAAAGAAGAAAACAAATATTTCTCCGAAAAATGTGTCCATTAGGCCTATATTAATTGAAAATTCCTCACCTCTGTGACAGACCTTATCAATGTCATTATTTTTGCGGTGAAAATAAATGATGGAGGGGAAGTACATCAATTTTAAGCAGTCTACCGAAATTATAAATTGCTAGTATACTCTCAAACTTACTAATTTGAAAATATATTAATATTATACATTTTTAAACATACATTTGAACTAAAAGAATAACTAAAAATTCAGCCGTACTTTAATTAAAAGAGCTTAATATTAGATTCACACTAATCATTAAAATAGCTCATTGTTTGCTCCAGTTAACAAACTTACTACTTTGATATTAAATTGGCCTTGATTTTCAAACATTAAAAATTTCTTTTCCCTTTTCTTTTTATTTCCGTGAACAAGGCATTTTTTAATTTTTTTTTCTTTTAATGTATGAGTAAAATAATTAAAATTTAGCTGGGCCATTGATTATAGTTACTTCTAGTAGGTTACACTTTCACGTAGGAATGAAAAGAAAAGGAAACAAAATGTTTCGAAATGAAAAAATATTTTCGTTCAAAAGTTATGCTTTCTGGAGTTATGCTTTCGTTCAAAAGTTATGACCCTTATACGCTTTACCATCGCTCAATGTCTACCAATCGTTGCTAGCTTTGAACCTCCTTTACTTCGGATATTTTTTAATAGTCCTTCTATAATAATGTCCTTCTATATTCTTTTAAAATCTTCGAGAACGTAGACAGTAAATAGTTCTTTTAATCCAAGATTATTTTTTTTCCCAACTTTAAACAATGATATAATAAGTAACTTCCTTGTTTCCGATTTTATCACGTTGACGACCCATTTTTAGCAAAAGAATAACGTAAAATTGTTAGGTTGCCACGCTTTTATACTTATCGCAACCTACGCAGTTAACAGGCATGCAAATATTTTCGTTACTTTTCAAACTCACATTAAATGAATTAATTATTCTAATTTTTTTGACCCATATAAAAAATCAACATAATTTTGAAATGTGTTAACGTCCCTTATATTCTTAAAATAATACCTTTAAGGTTGTTGAAGTTGTTTTAACCATTCATTAATAACATGTTTTACTTTGTTTAATTAGCATGCATTCATTTTACCCGACTCATTAACAAGTTTTGTTTAAACAGTTCTGATATTCTATTATATTTTTGAATTTCAGTTGTATACTTATTTTATTTCATACTTTTTATTCGAACCAAGCTTTCAGAAATAGTCCTTAGAGTTAAAACACATTTTTTACATTTTAATTTAATTTGCTTTAATTAATTTATTTATTTAATTTATTCATTTATTTTATTTTATTTATTTGTTTTATTTTATTTAATTAATTTATTTAATTTGTGTTATTTACAAATCGATACTAGTTCTTTTAAAGCTCAATGATGCAGGTTGCGTATTGTTTCGCCGTTTCCAGATATCTCTTTTGAGGAGACTATGCTGGAGGAATAAAAACATACTTGGAAAACACAAAATCATTTCCAATTGACCATACACTCTCGTACTAACAACGGAATACCGAATGTGACTCAGCCCCTTCTAATCGCTATTTCCTACCATTAAGAGAATTCTGTAAAACTTGTTTCATTGCTAGCGCAGTGCTAATGCAGGGTAAACAACTAGACTTCTGTTTTTGTCGTACAGAGTCCATAAATCCTAGACGCAGGAAGCCGCTGCGTAAAATTATTGACGAAGAAAATTTCACACGATATATAGCAGGTATATGAGACATTCAAACAAGAAGTTCCGTCCAAAACTAAACGAGCCTACTTTCCCGTATACCAAACGACTTTCTAGCATCTGATCAAAATTCTCAAAATTAGCTTTTTTTGAACTGCTCAAAGTTGAGCAAAAAATCGTTGAAATCAAAAAGTGAACTATGGAAATGAGGTGTCTTCGCGGAGATCTTTCGAACTAAGAAAAGTTTGTTCCAATCGGACTATTCATTTGAAAGTTATTGGGGGGGGGGGGGGACAGACCGACAGACATTTTCCCCCATCTCAATACTCTACTTTCCTATTTTTAATTTTTCGATATTTATTTAATTATTGTATTTATTTTTGACTTTTTTTTGTTTTTCGCGATATTTATAAGTTGCATTAAGTCTTCTTTCATGCTTTTTTCCTTCTTGTTCTGATTTTTACAAGGAACGTAGGATAAAAAGGAAGAAAGAAAAAAAAAATGCAGTGTCGTGCTGGATTTTGTCGTTTGAATCAGAGGTTCCTAAACTTTTTTTTCCCTTTGGAACACCTGCGTAGTTTTTCAGGTTTCACGCAGAGACCTTGCTAAGGATCGTTTTGAAAAATGTTAGGTTTATGGTAATGTGTTCATATTTCATTACTAAAACTAAAATGCAGGGTAAAATTATAGCCCAGTGGTTGGGGAGTTGAATACGGAAGTAATTGGTGGAAAGCTGGAAATTGCTTTAATCTATGCCATATGGGTCTGGAATGACCATACTAAGTTTTCCCCCTTCTACTAAATGAGCTTTAGCCGTGACGTCCAAATTTGTGGCAAAAAACACCTGTTTTTTCATTAATATAAACATTTCTCAAAAATAACGTTTCCAATGGCCATACATATGCACAGAAAACTTGTAGAGATTAAAATTCTGAACAAAATGAGAATCAACAACATATATCTTTTTCAAATACCAAGCGCACAACTTAATTTCAAAGTTTGGCTAAAATCACTAATCAACGCTTCAAGCCAAAACATACCTTTCCCACTCCCACTGACCCTCCCGGAGATCCCCTGGAACAGAACGCCGTAACACTAAAACGCATGGCGGTGCTTTCTTAACCTACGGAAGCAGCTACACAGGTACGTATTCATCAAGTTGACATACTAGATGTTGCTGAAAACAATTTATTTTATTACAATGTAACAAAGAAATGAAAAAGGATCCTATCTTCATACAGAACTCATTTTAGTTCTAAAAAAGGAAACGCAAAAATACTGATAGGTTAATTTTAAGTAGAACTATCCAAAGAAAATAACTGATTTTGAGTGACAGAATTTGAAATAGAAAATCACTATTATGTTCGAGGTAAAAAGTTTTCCAGTTCACTTTTCTTGAAGTAAAACTGTTTTTCAATTTACACAATTTAAATATTTCTTCTATAATAATAAATGTTTTGCTGTGAGACATGGTGTATTTGAGATGAGGTTTAGGAAATCAACATAAAATATTAAATTCAAAGTTTTAACGAAATGCGCATTAAAAACAATAGATTAGTATTTGAAAGAAAAATGTATTATTACAACAAACGCAGCAACTTTAAGTAGTTTTCGAAACATAGCTGAAAAGCTTTAAAAATTCAGACATAAATCATAAACTAAAGAATTTGCAAAAATTACTATAAAAGGTTCAAAAATGCAAAACTCGTTTCTAAGGGTATGTAGTATTGTGAAAATACATTGGATTCTTATTTAAGATACTTTTTGCTAGATCAGCAGCAATTTATTAAAAGATATTCATCTTTTTAACAAACGATAGACGATGAATAAAAAATCACACCTATTTCCATGAATGCTCAACTTTTGCATTTTATCAGTGCGTAATTTCTTTTGTGCACCTCAAAGCGATTTTTCGAAAATTCAATGTCGTTCTTTTTCTATTCCAATTTTAAGAGCAAAATTATCATAAGATGGACGAGTAAATTACGAAATTATCATAACGTGGAACCGTAACATGGGCACAAGCCAATTGGCGAGATACGAAATTATCATAACGTGGAACCGTAACATGAGTGCAAGCCAACTGGCGAGAAAATTCACCATACATTATTTGTAAATATACAGACGAACCAAAAGACCTTTTGATTTTTCTATTACGGGCAAAGCCGTGCGGGCACCACTAGTAATAATAATAAAGCTGAAAGTCTGGGTGTCTGTGACGCGCATAGCGCCTAGACCGTTCGGCCGATTTTCATGAAATTTGGCACACAATTAGTTTATAGCATGGGGGTGTGCATCTAGCATCTCGTAGCGATTTTTCGAAAATTAGGTTTTGTTCTTTTTCTATTCGAATTTAAAGAAAATTTTACCAAGCAAATTATCATAACGTGGACGAGCACAAATCAGCATAATGTGGTGGACGAGTAAATTATCATGTGGAACATGGTCGTGAAAATGAACATAGCAAATTGGCGAGAAATTCATCATCCATTATTTGTAAACTAGAAAGTTGCCCGTTAAGGTACGACAGATGAAAATTGCTTCTACATTTGAACGAAACTATTGCCTGTTTGGTGATATTTTGATAGTTGAAATTGTAACCATCTCCAGTGGATTAACCCTAAACTCCAGTAGTTAGCTTTCATTGTTGACCTTTTTTTTATTCTTCCCCTGAAATGGGTCTTACCAGTAAAACAGTTAAGTTACCGGATCGAGTTCAGCCTTGTCACGATAAAGCCTTTTCCTGCATGTTAAACATTACCAAAACATATTATCAAATTATCATGCCGCAACGCGTGTTTCTTTGTTGAAGCACGCGGGTTACTCGATCATCGGCTATCATTTATATGAGGATATACAAACTAACCAGATGACCTCTTAATTTTCTACTTCGGGCAAAGAGTGAGGATACCACTAGTTTGCTTTAAAATACTTGCCGCTGTTTACAAGTATGCTCTTCTATATGATTAATTTACTCATGTAGGCTCAGGGCAACACCACACTAGAGACTCTAGTGTAGTGTTGCTCAGAGCTTATATACATTGCACTAGCAATGACAAACTTTCTATAGAAAACCTGTAATGGGAACACTAATTGCACGTGTACTTTATTGTAAATTACACGACATCGAACAAATCCATGTTATTTCAGAAACAATTCTGTAGTAAATTATGAAACTTTGCCAAACATGGCGCGTGATATGGGTGTAAAACATTTCAAAGTGAGTGGAAGCAGTTACTGAGTCAAACTTTGAAACTTGTTTGTTTGCCAATTTGATTCAATGGTTTATCATTTAAATTTGACGATCTCGACTTTCTAGCCGAAAGTTTTCAAATACATTGATTGAAACTCATGTGGAACAAGGACATTTAGTCTGACTTCACATCAGCGGGGAAAAAATGGAAGTAGTGGTAGGTAACTTTTAACTGAAATGTAAACAGCGGAAGTATTAGCTAATAATTTAAAAGGGACAGAAAATTCAATAGACAGAAAATTTGCTCTAATTTTGGAGGGAATAATTTTAATTTGGTATCTCAGAATGTTGAAAATAAATAAATGAATAAATAAAAATGTATTAACTTTATATTTTTATGATAATTTTTTTAAAAGTAATTATTTATATTAAATAAATCTGAATTAAATCTGTATACATAAATGGCTACTTCTGTTATGTACGGGGTAAGCTTTAAAACTGCTGGACCAATTTTAACCATTTTTTCACCATAGATAGCTACATTATCAGGAAGAAACATAGGTCAGAATTCATTTCTAAAAAACTTAAGTTAAAAAAGTTATTAAGGAAAACAATATATTTCATGTAATTTTCCCATTAAATGATGAAAAATAAAACCCATTGTTACAAAAATTTGTTACTTTACAACAGCAATATTAATAGTAATCATAATGAAAATTTTGAATCAAGGCTTCTCTGGAGCAAGCATGAAATTTATTTACTAACATTGCTTTCTTAGGATTTTTAGCCTCATCTATGCCAGAGGTTCCCAACCGGTGGTTCGCGAACCCCCAGGGGTTCGCGAGGTGCAGGAAGGGGGTTCGCGAAAATTTCGGTGCAATGGCGGATTTTTCCTAGTTTGGTAAAAAATTATAAAATATTCAATTTGCACACATAGTTACTAATTTTTTTTTTTATTTTAAAACGCGCCAGACTCTTGTATTAAGCTCAAAAAAAAAAAAAAAAAAAAAAAAAAAAAAAAAAAAAAAAAAAAAAACACTTTCAGCGGTTTTATAATCTATGGTTAAAAAGAAATTTTCTCATTTTTTTTTCGATAGACAACAAAAAGAGATATCCTTCCTTCTTTATTGCGAGGCGCCATGCAGAAACGTTGTATTAAGCTGTGGCGGGGATCACGATGACCTTAAAAAGGCGCCATCGCGTGGAGTCAATCAAACAATATACATAATATACATATGTCGAAAAAAATAAAGAATTCTCAAACAATGTATCATAGGGGTATTATTTCTAATCTGGTTGAAATATAACTCGGGAATTTCCGTCGAATTCAGTCATCGAATAGCAGACATGACAGCAAAAGGCTCCAAACTTAAAATTTATTACTGGATTTTACCCATCTGTTCGTTTTCAAAAATATATAACATCAGCATGCTCATAGTTCTGGGGAAATAGTTGTTAACAGACGTATTTAGAGATACTTTAGAGATGCTTGAAAACAAGTGATTTTGTTTGCAATTGGTTTTGCTACGTGAACTTGCTACTCTGCTTGTGAAGTTATAATCGTGTTGGTAATTTTTATGATTTAATAACTTTCTGCTGTTATGGATCGATGGTTGAAAACTGGTTGAGCGACAAATGGACAAGCAGCCAATCGATCAACACTCAACATCAGCAGTAACTTTCGAATTAACACAGGATATTGAAATAGATAGCTGTAATGAACTGCCGCCTCCCCCGACTAAACAGAAAAGTGAACTAGGGGAGAAAAAAGGAAAAAAGCGAAAATATGACAGTGACTAATTACAAATGGGCTTTTATTTTACTGGAGAAGAGTCTGAACCTAGACCGCTTTGTCTTCTCTGCAACGAAGTTCTAGCGAACAGCAGTTTGAAACCGTCACTTCTGAGAAGACACCTCGAAACAAAGCATCCGACACACAAGGACAAACCTATCGAATATTTTAAAAGAAAATTGGAATATAATAAAAAGTGTAGCGTCTCTACGTTCCTGTTAGAATCCAACGAAGATAGTAAAATGGCCCTTGAAGCTTCATATCGAGTCAGTTATAGAATTGCAAGATCTGGACAGCCACATACAATTGCAGAAAATTTAATTGGACCGTGTGCTAAAGATATTGCTAAGTGTATGCTGGGAGAAAAGTCAGCAAAAAAAATTGACCTGGTTCCGCTATCAAACAACACAGTATCACGCAGAATTACTGATTTGGCAAGTAATGTGGAGAAAGAACTTGTAAATAGAATAAGAGAATAATTTTGCGATCCAGCTTGATGAGTCGACTGATGTAGCAAACACTGCAATATTACTTGTCTATGTTAGGTATATTTTTAACGATACAATTAAAGAAGATGTACTATTTGCAAAACCTTTGAAAACCAACACAATTGGAGAAGCAATTTTCGAACTGGTCAACAGTTACTTTGAAGAAAATGGAATAGATTGGTCTTTGTGTGTGGGTGTGTGCACGGATGGTGCAAAATCAATGACAGGAAAATTTGTTGGCTTTGTGGTGCGAGTAAAAAAGATCAACGGGAAAATTGAATGGACTCATTGCTGCATTCATAGACAAGCATTAGCATGTAAGCGTATTCCCGCAGAATTATCCGCTACTTTGAATGATGCGGTAAAAATTGTAAATTTCATAAAATCACGTGCCACAAACTGCCGTCTATTTCACGCGCTTTGTGAGGAATCGGGAAGCCTTCATGTTACTTTACTTCTTCACACAGAAGTTAGATGGCTTTCCCGTGGCAAAATTTTGACACGCTTATTTGAATTGAAGTCAGAAGTCCAAGCATTTTTTGTTGATCATCCATTTCACTTGTCCACTTGCATATTCGATCCTCTTTGGATGCAAAGACTTGCATATTTAGCTGACATCTTTTCAAAATTAAATGAATTAAATCTATCCTTGCAAGGTGCAGTTGTTAATATTTTCGTTGTATATGATAAAATTGAAGCTATGGTAAAAAAATTGAATTTCTGGATCCAATGCCTGGAAATGGGTGAGTTTTCTTGTTTCACTTCTCTTAGTAGTTTTTTATCAGAAAACTCAATGAAACTTGATGAAAGCGTTAAAAGAAATGTATGTGAACATCTGCAACATCTTGAACTAACTTTTGACGAGTGTTTTTCTAATAGGCGTAACGTCCCTCTCTCAAACAACTGGATACGCAATCCTTTTGAAGGAAATCCATGCTTAGAGAACACCCTGACATTACCTGAAAAGGAAATGCTCATCGAGTTATCCTGTGATAATTCATTGAAAACTACCTTTAAAGAGCTCTCGTTAATTGACTTCTGGCTCAGTGTAAGAAATGACTATACCGTTTTGTCCAAAAAAGCAATTCGAATTTTATTACCATTTTGTACAACATATCTGTGCGAGAAAGGATTTTCCTCCTATACTTATCTCAAAGATAAATACCGAAGCAGATTGAATGCAGAGCCTGATTTAAGACTCAAACTGTTAGACATTGAACCAAACTTTCAGTTTCTTTGTTCCTTCAAACAGCCACAAATATCGCATTAAGGATTTTTTCCCCAATTTACAAGTATGCTTAAAAAAATAGTTGGTTTATAAAACTTCTTGTTTATAATTTTTCTTGTAGATGTAGTTTTAACTTTTTATTAATGTTTGCACTTAATGATATTTTACAATTATATTTTTGTTTATTGCAATCAAATGCTGCAAAAAATGGAAAGCAAACATGTTGTTTTTTTATTGTTTCTTACATGTTACTAATTTCAACATCAGGGGGTTCGCGAACTTTTTTGCCTGTTCCAAGGGGTTCGCAAAGAGAAAAAGGTTGGGAACCGCTGATCTATGCCAATAATCGATTTTTTTTAATGGAATAGAATATTTTGAGACAGATGATCGTTTGAGTAGATAAAAAGCGCCGCAGGAGGCCTTCTTGGGGCAAAAAGGTGAGTGGTACAAAACAGAACTGGAGATAGATATAGAAAATATTATATTCATATTGATAAAGATAGATATAGATTGATTAGTACCGAAGGTGGCAATCTTGTCGTAAAAAGGTGAATGACAAGTAAGCCAAACAGCCGCCGTATGCGGCTGCTTGCATGGAAAGGGTAATGGCATGAAAAGGCAAACCAGCTGATCGCCGAAGGCGGCTAGTGTTAAATAAATGGCAACCTACAAAATACTCGAAACTACAAAGTAATAGCGAAAAATATTAATATCATGTTAATGTCGATGAGCCGGTAGAGGAGTACACTTTCACTCCCTGGCTTTTAAAAATAAAATGTAATTAATTTAAAGGGGAATAAGCTACAAAGTAGTTTAAAAATTGCAATATACTCCACGAAAATGATTAATCGGAACTACTTGAAAGTGATCCTCGTAGGTTCCTCACTGGCTTGTACTCGTCATGGACCTTTAGAATGCGCCCCGCATTGCAAGTGGCACTGGCGCACAGGATATTTCGGGGAGGGGGGGGGGGCAAGGTTCGAAAGCTCATTGTCACTCTTGTACCAGTACCATACCCCATTATACCGCCAATCATATTCTACTGATTTTATCGATCGTCGGGAACAAAAAACCGTTAAAAATAAATTATTGAATAAATAACTGGCATTATATATAAAATAAATTATTAATCAACTAATGCTTGATAGGATGTGATAATGTGTTGAATTGGAATGCTACGAAGATGCCAAATCTTAACATTCATAAAAGAGCTATAGAAATAAGCTTGATAGTAACAACATACTAATTTGTCTGTGTAAATCCGAAACACATTTCTGCAGTTCTAAAAGCTATGTGCATACTTATAATTTAAGGGGTTTTTTATGCTTTCTTACGCAACCTAGCAATATTTTGCTTTTGTTTTTTTTTCACTTAGCTAAGCTGTTTCATCTGATCTAGAAACACGCCTGAATACCAAGAAATAGTTCTGATAGTCCAAAAGGAAAGAAGTAACGTTCCGTTCATCACATCAATACCACTTACTCCCAGTATGTTCGAACACGAAGGAGCCGGCGATACACATGCACTATCCGAATCAATCTACAGCAAACCATGGTCAAAACTCGAACGTAGAATTAAGGATGAAAATGAAGATTGGAACATCAAATCTGAGGATGGCTTGCCTCAAGCCGAGAGGACCGATTCCAGTGTAGCTCTGAAGCAGCTGGGTGAGCTGATGACCGAAAATTGGTTTTCGAAAGGAGAAATGAATAAGTTCTTCGAAAATACACAGATTGCGGGACCACTGAAAGCAGAAGGCACAGGTTCATGCAGCGATGGCGAAATGACCAAGGATGGTGCACGTGAGGCTCCAGAAAACTGGCAAGCCCGAAAAGTAACAGATTCTGTCTTGAAAATGATGGATGAGACCAGAGACACGTCCCGAAAACTGGTAGAAGAGTCGGATACAGATTCCAGCACAGAAGAAAATTTGGATATCCTGCCACTTGAAGAATACACCGATGAATTTCGGGTGGCGCTGAAACGTGCTGAGGAAAATAATCCGTTCAGAAAGAAAGTGTTGCCGATTGAAAGCACAGCCCCGGATGTCGACAGCATTATTCCAGGAAGCCCACACGACAGTATGAAACTCGGCAAAAATAAATATTCTAAACTGGAAAGAAAGGAAGGAGAGAAGTGCAAAATAAAGAAGTGTTTGTTGATGTGATTTTACATCCTTGGGCTTCCGTTATTTGATAGATTATAGTTGAAATGTTATTTAAATTATTTATTAAACCAGCACTCAAGACATTCTTATTGAAAAAGGTAAGATGACAAAATTTGGAAGCAACTTCACGAGCTAAATGGCGAATTCAAAAAAGTTTCCTTTTAAACATTTTAATTAGACCAGAGATGTTATTAATTCTACGACGCACTGGCTAATGAGAGATGTACAAAATTGTTTATTCTTGTGAAAAATGTATCAAAACATCGTGTGTTATTTCATGTTAAGTAAAAATTCATTAGTGTTCCACTAAGGTATCAAATTATTTGTTTAATTAAGCTGATATATACAAAGAATAAAGTTAAGATGAATGAATGGGTTCGTAGCGCAGGTATTCGGGTAACAAAATTGATGGAGAATCACCATATTAAGTAACGAAGTCCTGTAAATTAACCTATTTTTCACACAAGAGCACAACATTGGAAAAATTGGTTAGAATCATCCTTTTGCTTCTACCCTTAAACATGGGAATGCGACAACCGACAACAACATGTGATATTCTACTTCACATACACTTATTTCATTTTTTTTTAAAAATTAAAACATAAGAAAATAAATGAGATGATTTTATAAAAAATATTTAAAAAAAATTAAGAGCATATTTTATACAAATGTTTACCAGCAATTATTGAACTCAAATGCCTCAAAATATTTTCTTAAAATTAATCGGTAAGTTCAATGTAAAATTTTAGAAGTGCTCCGGGTTTTATAAGGGAAATACCTAAGACGTCATTACTAAAAATTTAAGTTGGAGTTACGTGGAAGCTTCCTGGAAATAGATTTTAAAGAAGCTTTGAAAGAGTTTTCTGCGATCAATTGTGCTTTATCTCTACGTTGTTTGTTGTTACCTGTTGCTTGGTTCTGCCCCAAAAGGTGTTTTCATAATTTATGTAACTAAGAATGTAAAAAAAATGATGTCACATGTATTAGTTTCAATAGTTATTCAGGACTCACATTCAAACATAGCAAGGTTTCGTGATAAATAACAAGAAGTTGCATCTATAACTAAACGAGCCTACTTTTCCTTATACAATATCCACTTTCGTATCTGGTTAATATTCTCAAAATTAGCTAAAATCGCAAATTATTTCAAACGTAATTTTTTAACATTTTAATTTAAGCTGATTTCTAGAAATAGAAGTAACCCTCGCTCATCTGAAGAAATATATGCGTAAAAAAATAAATAAACGAACAAATAAAGTAATAACACTAATAAACAAAGCAATTTACGTATTTCAAAAAAAAAAAAAAAAATCTTTGATCGCTTTTAAAAAGAAGAAAAAAGAAAAAGATAAAAAATAAGCTTATAAAGTGAATGCATTATGCTAAAAGTAAAAAATCATTTTATTTTCCCCTGTTGTCAAAAAACAATGTAATTTTAAAATAAATAAAAAATATCAAGTTAAAAAAATAGTTTTCACTATTAAAAAAAAATAATAAAATCGTCTGCGCATACCTTTGTGAAGAAACATAAAGGACTCTGAATTTCTCCGCCAGAAACTAAATACATAAATTAACTTTAGAGGGAAGTTAAAAACAAATCATATCAACAATAATTATTTCACAGTGAAAACCATGACTGCGGAGTCAATCTCATTTTGAGGTATAAGAGCGAAGGTTTTTACCTTAAAGACTTGGAGTCGGAACCGGTGATTTTCCCTTATAGTCTGCAACTCTGCTAATGTTTGCGGAGTCGGAGTCGGAATTATTTTGAGATAAAGGAGTCGGAGTCAAAGACTTTAAAAATCCAAGAGTCGGAGTCAGTCATTTTCCCTCCGTGACTCAATTTTTGCCAAAGCTACGAAGTCAGGGAGTCATTGTATGGCTAATTGTTGTGTACAGGAGTCGGAGTCGACTGCCTTAAAATTCTAGGAGTCGGAGTTGGTCATCAAGTGCTATTTCCAACAAAATTTGTTTAAAGTAGATCCGCCTTTTTCTTTTTATTATTAACACGCTTAAATTAGCTTCACCTGTATGTATGTATGTATGTATGTATGTATCTTGTAACGGAATCTTGCAGCTCAAATTTCGCCCACTTCCTGCGATCGGATTCTTTTGAAATTTGGCACGCGACCTCGGACCCGATGACAATGCAATATTCTATAATCAAATTAATTAATTAACTCTTTTAATTGTTAGTTTCCTCCAATTTTAATCAATATTTTGGCATAAATCCAACAATGTGAAAAAGGAAAAATTAAAAAAAATACAAAATGCTCGCAAAAATTATTTAAAAATATCTACAAAAACCTTTAATTTTTCTGCATCAGACAAAATTTGTTCCAATGTTCCAAGGTAATTAAAACATGAAATATAATTGTTTTTAACTAATTTCATGCCAAAATTTAGGTGAGCCTTCAATTGGAAATTCATTGCTGATCAAACCATTGTTGAACAAAACTTTTTCGGGACCTATATTGATTTTTAATCTCCCTGGAGCCATAGGCGCTAATGCTAAGGGATTTGAATAGTTCAGAATTGAACGGAAAATTGTTTAATCAAATAGATATCTTAATATATAATAATCTTCTGTGCGAACGTTTGTCCCCATAAGGCTTTTAAACGGCTGGACCGATTTTGCACAAATGTTTTGTGTGCAATTAGGTAGTGGCGAGCATGGTTTCGAAGAGCGATGGATCGAATCGGAAACGTTTTTGTTAATTAATTAATTAAAACATTGGATAATTATATCTCCCAAATGATTAATATTTATTTTAACCTATTGTTGAGCGAGAACTAAAATAAATATTTAACCCGTTGCCAAAGGACAATAAGAAAGCCAGCTCTGCTTTTTGTAACGAAACTCTCTCTCTCTCTTATATCATCCCTTTTTACCAGCGAATGATAAAACATTTCTATATTATCATTGAGAAATTAAGTTCAGTGTGCCCCGTTGATCTAGAAATTACTTAAGTGTGCCGCACAGTAAAAAAGATTGAGAAGCACTGCCGTACGCTACACAGCTACTTCCTATTCAAATTCGCTACCAGAAAAAATAATTCTGTAAAACTGGTTTCATTGCCATCGCAGTGTTAATGCAGAGTAAACAACTAGACTCATGTCTCTACTGCACTACAGTCGACTGGCGATAACTCGAAGATTCGAAGCTTTCATTGCCGTCACAAACTCTTGAGAAGACTGTGAGAACTTTCTATAACTCGAACTACCAACAATTAGAAAGTTTTAGCCAGTCTCTTGGGACTTCGAGGCATCGAGAGTTGACTGTAGTTGGAGTATATAATTCCGACGAGACGCAGGAAGCAGCTGGAATAATTTTCTCTTTAAATTTTGGCATAGGAATTTTTTGCTAAAGATTTTATTGTTCTGTTTTATTCTATATTAAAAAAAAAAAAAAGATGAAAGAAAAGACTAATGCCGTGCTAGGTTAATCATATAAATCCAAGGCTTCTCAATATTTTCGTCCCGTTGGCCATCTGCCTAGTTTTTCAGATTTTTGCGGTTCCCTTGCTAATGGGGTGCTTTAAAAGAAGTTAGGTACGGTAATGTATTTATATTTGAAAGCTAAAACAGTAAAATGAAAGGTAAAATTTCATTCAGGCCGTGCAGTCAGGTGAAAGCAAAATGTATTTGTACAGGAATTTAACTTCAAATGTTTAAATTTGAAGTTAAATTCCACATACGGCAGCCGCAGAATTTAACTTCAAACCAAAATTTTTAGAATTTTTTTTTTATAAATTCCTTTTGCCGTCACGTAAAACTTTTTCTTCTCCAACGTTTTGTGTTGAAGAATGGGCCTTGCTTCTGGCGTGTTCTGGCACTAAATGCCCCCCCCCCCTTCTGTTTATTCGACACGAAATTTCCTTCTCCCTGTTTTTCAGTTTTAATCATACCTTTCGATACATTGAAGGAGGGGATGAGGGGATTTTAAATGTTGGCGGATGCTGGGGGTAAACCATTAAATGTGCATGTTTTTACAAGTTGCAAGAGGAATCAATTACGTAAATACTTGCAAATTTATGAAGTTAGATTTAACACAGAAAATTGTTCATATATTTTGTAATATGTGCAAGCGTTGAATTTGCAATTGTATCTTCTCTAGGAGCTCTCGATTTTTAATAACAGAAATTTTACCAGTGGCAGGTAGGGTATATAGTGTTAAGCCAGTTTTTTTTAGCCTACTTTCCCAGTAAAAGTCAGAGAGAGAAGAAAAAAGCATGAAAGAAGGCTTAATGCATCTTGAAAATATTACAAAAAACAAAAAAAAAAAAAAAAAAAGTCAAAAAAAAAAAAAATAAATAAATAAATAAATAAATATCGAAAAATAAAAAATTGGAAAGTAGGGTAATGAGATGGGGGAAAATGTCTGTCGGTCTGTCTGTTTGTCCCCCCCCCCCCCCCCCAATAACTTTTGAGTGAATAGTCCGATTCGAACAAAATTTTTTTTTGTTCGAAAGATCTCGGCGAGGACACCTCATTCCTATATTTCACTTTTTGATTTGAACTATTTTTTGTTCAATTTTGAACAGTTCAAAAAAACTTAACATTAGCGCCTAAGGGGGAATTCAAGGCAATTACGAACTTAGAGGCGGATTTGCTTCAAACAAACTTTGTAGGAAAAAGCTTTTGATGAAAAACTTGTATATAAATTACCTTTTTGATTTGAACAATATTCCGTTCAATTTTGAACAGTTCAAATCCCTTAACATTAGCGCCTATTAGGAAACTGAAAGTCAAGGTAGATTCCGTACTTGAAGGCGGATTTACTTGAAACACATTTTGTTGGAAATAGCTCTTGATAACCAACTCTCGACTCCTGTGCCCGACAATTAGTCGGACTCCGACTCCCCTACTTCGACTCTGACTTCGTAGCTTTGGCAAAAATTTATACACGGAGGAAAAATGACTGACTCCGATTCTTGAATATTCGACTCCTTTATCTCAAAATGGCGATTGACTCCTACTCCGCAGCCATGGTTTTAACTGTGAAATAATTATTATTCATATGCCTTGTTTTTATTTTCACTCTAAATTTAGGCACTCAGTTTTCGGCGGATAAATTTGAAGTCATTTATGTTTCTACATAAAGATATGCGCAGACGATTTTTTTTAAAATAAAAATTATTTCTTTAAGTTGAAATTTTACTGTTTTTATTTATTTGGTAAGTGCATTAATTCATTAAAAATATTTTTGGCAACAGGGGGGAAAAGAAACAATTTTTTTATATGATGCATTTATTTTAATGAGCTCATTAATTTTAATTATTATTTTTTCGTTTTGAAAGCGGTTAAATGTTTTTTTTTTTTAAATGGAAAAAAGTGCATTAGCTGTTTCGTTTAAAAGGTGCTGATATTTTATTTGTTCGTTTATTTATTTATTTTTTTACGCATCTAATTTTTTAGATGAGTGAGTCACATTTAATGCCTAGAAATCAAAAATTTATGTTTGAAACAATTTGCAATTTTAGCTATGTTTGAGAATATTTATCAGGTACTAGAAAGTAGGTATGGGTATACGGGAAAGTAGGCTCGTTTTAGTTCTAGATGGAACTTCTTGTTATTATTATTACAAATCGACTAGGACATTGGACAGGGAGTCAGCACTAGTTCATTTCTTTAATAGCTCAGTGATTCTTGTTTCGCCGTTATAGGATATATCTTTCGAGGAGAATATGTTAGAGGGATGAAAGAATATCTTAAAAATAGAAAACCATTTGCAAAGGACGAATATTCGTGCAAAGGCAACATGCAGTTTGTGTACTAACAACAGTATACCGAACCTTACACAACACAGCTCCTTCCTATTCAAATTCGCTACCAGAAAAAGAATTCTGTAAAACTAGTTTCGTTGCCAGCGCAGTGTTAATGCAGGGTAAACAACTAGACTCCTGTCTCTACTGCACTATAGTCGACTGGCGATAACTCGAAGATTCGACGTTTTCATTGCCATCACAAACTTTTGAGAAGACTGTGAGAACTTTCTATAACTCGACCTACCAACAATTAGAAAGTTTTAGCCAGTCCCTTGGGACTTCGAGAGTTGACTGTAGTTGGAGTATATAATTCCGGCGAGACGCAGGAAGCAGCTGGAATAATTTTCTCTTTAAATTTTGGCATAGGGATTTTCTGCTAAAGATTTTATTGTTCTGTAGCATTCTATAATATTTAAAAAAAAAAAAAAAAAAAATGAAAGAAAAGACCAATGCCGTGCCGGATTAATCAAATAAATCCAATGCTTCCCAACATTTTCGTCTCGTTGGCCATCTGCCTATAGGTTTTTCAGATTTTTGTGGTTCTATTGCAAAGGGGTTGCTTTAAAAGAAGTAAGGTACGGTAATGTATTTATATTTGAATGCTAAACAAGTAAAATGAAAGGTAAAGTTTCACTCAGGCCGTGCAGTCAGGTGAAAGCAAAGTGTATTTGTACAGAAATTTAACTTCAAATGTTTTAATTTGAAGTTAAATTCCACATACGACAACCGCAGAATTTAACTTCAAAATAAAATTTTTAGAATTTTTTTTCCTATCAATTCCTTTTGCTATCATGCAAAACTTTTCCTTCTCCAACGTTTTCTGTTGAAGAATGGTTCTTTTTTCTGGCATGTTCTGGCACTAAATGGATGCCCCCACCTTCAGTTTTTCCAACACGAAATTTCCTTCTCCGTTTTTCAGTTTTAATCATACCTTTTGATACATTGAAGGAGAGGGTGGGGGGATTTTAAATGTTGGCGATGCTGGGGGTAAACCATTAAATGTGCATGTTTTTACAAGTTGCAAGCGGAATCAATTACGTAAATACTTGCAAATTTATGAAGTTTGATTTAACACAGAAAATTTGATCATATAATTTGTAATATGTGCAAGTGTAGAATTGGCAATTGTGTCTTCTCTAGGAGCTCTCGATTTTTAATATCAGAAATTATACCAGTGGCAGGTAGGGTATATAGTGTTAAGTCAGTTTGTGTGAGAAGGGTGGTGGGGGTTTCAAGAAATCGCTAATAACTATGTCGCTGGTTTCTAAATTCTGAACTTAAAAGGAAAGGGGAGGAGGAGAGTTAAAAATTTCACTGGTCCAGTTTGCAAAGTTTCAACTTCGGCATCAATGGTAGCAATAACACTACTCCCGACTTTTAGACCAGGAACTCTTACTTTTATGCTGTCTAAAAACGATAACAGGTCTGTATAGAGTGTTATTTTCAGTATCTAACAGTTTTGATAAGTTTTCCTAGCGTTTTGATTCAGTAAAAAGCCAAGTTTCTTGATCTTGTTATGCAATCAATTTATTCTTCGGCTATTAAAGCTGCTGTTGCTGGTAGCCGTCTTTTATTTCTTAGTTTATTCCTTTTAGTGTTTTAGTCGAAATGGAGAAAAGTCTCGGGGTGGGTCGATTTTTAATATCTATTTTGGTAGCGGAAAGGCGGTTAGCACCCTGAAAAACTTATGTGGTAAAATTCATAACATGATTAACTTTGACAGTTCTTTGGCTTCAATTTTTGTTATGAATTTCAAGTTTTCTACAGGAATGAAAAACATTAGTCTTAATGCAGCAAGATAGGATTATGATCCGTGGAAGCTTATCAAGAGAGTCTGTATAATTGAAGGCCACAAATTACTAATAAAACTTACTAATAAAAGTGGTTAAGCAATGCTTAGAAAAAATAATTTTTTTTTTCTTCTTCTTCTTTTAATGTTTTATTTTGCATGTTATTGCAAAGCAAATGGATTCAATAACCATTTCCTTTAAGTCTGAAGGTATTCAAAAATACTTGTTAAAAATTAGCAAGTTGGTGGAAAAACTCAATTGCAAACTGCTGTCTGCACTGAAATAATAAAGTGCTTATTACCACATTTCTCATTAATTGAAACCATAATGAAATATATTTTTTAGACTACTGGGAGAATTTGCCAGTTTAACACACACATGCAACCTCAAAGGTTTATATATAAGTTCATGCATAAAACTCAATTGACTTTGCATTTATGATAGATATTGGTAAAGTAAAAAAAAAAAAAAATCCTTGTAACCATTATTGGCTTTTCAAAGAATTGTGCAGTGTTTTAAACTTAAGATAATGGGTTATTCTCACAGAAATGGTCATTTTCAAGTCCCTGCAATCATTTACGGATGTTTTACGACTCATACTTTACTGAGACTTTAATGTAGTCTAAAGTACCCAAACGTCATTTCCTCACTTGTCCCCACTGTTAATAAAAAATAAATGTAAAAAAAAAAATTCAAAGCAGACAAATAATACGATCATATTTTTGTGGTTTTTATTTCAAAATGTTAAGCATTTTGTAAAGTAAAGCAAAAAATTCAAAATTAAATTTTCATTAAAAAAATGTTCACGTAATTATTTAAATTTGTTCCCCGCAGTTGGTGTCTTTCCCCGACAACAGGCAATTTCCTTCTCAGAATCGTGACAAAATAAAAAATTTTCAGCAAAAAGTGTAGTAATTTAGGGCTGGAAACCCAGAAAAATATTGCAACATATTTGTGTCTTTAATTTTTCGGAAAATATTACTTGGAATCTATATGAAAGCATAATATTAGAGAAGGGCTTTTGCATCCCTCATTCTCTTACATCTGTTTTAACTGAAAAATAAAATGAAATAATGCATGAAAATTGCATGATCATAAGTTACTTCCTGGTTTGCGGATATTTGTCGAAGAATAAACCGAAACATTGGTAAGTCATAACTACTAGAATCCAATTTTAATGAATTCGTCATTCTCTCACTAGTGAGGAAATGACGCTTAAGTGAGTTTATAATGCTGAGGGTATAATACTATTCAAAAAATATTTTTGTTTTAACAGGACCAATGTTTTTTTCATAAAGTCTTCACGTATATCTATCTCAATAAAAGGTTTCAACTGATTCACTCCATTAAAATTTTTCTGCACTTAATAAGCTCAAAATGACTGTTTTTATGAGAATGACCTTAATACAACAACCTTCATATACAAACAAAAATAAATAAAAAAAATTGCAACATGAATATTTTTGAAATTTTGTTTAATCAATATTTACATATGAAAATAGTTGATTTTTCAGCAATTAACACATATACGTTCAATATTATTTGATAATAGAATTTCAATAAAATTATTTAAACAATAAATATACGACAACATTTAAACAGGACTGTTTGCTTAAGAAGTATTTTTCAGGCTAGAAAGATTGCTAACCATAAAAAGAATATCAACAAGTTAAACTTCTACCAGCCACACAACAAGTCATATATTAAACAATATTTGATATTTTAACAGACATAACATTTTAACAGTGGATTTAATACATGAAATTTTGTACATGGCCTGTTATGTAAATATATATTTCAAATATATCATTTATTATAAAACAAGCTATCTTTCTGCAGATTTTAAAATTTTCCATTTTCATGAAAAATTAGTCAATTAATAACATTAAAAAAAAAAAAAAACATTAAAATTTTTTTGCATAGAAGTAGAATTCATTTTCAGCAGATATTCAATTAATAACATTACATAAAAAATTGCACTGTCATTTGACATCATTGTACAACAATTTATATAAGTTGTCTCATGTGATAAGCACAGTATTTCTATAAATAAAAGCAAGAAATGCATGTTATAAAATGAAAAAAAAAAAAAAAAAAATCCATTTTACTTTCATCTCTACTACTTCTATTTACTGTTTGAAAACTACTTTACAAATCACACACAAAAAAAAACAAAAAAAAAACCTGAATCTATTTATTTTATGTACTGCAAGCATGATATTTTTCTATAGGAAATAGATAATACTTAAAAACAAATATGAATTTAGTCTAATATCATTATTCTTCAATACGTCAGTATGTATGCCATTTCTCTACCTTTAAAAAAAAAAAAAAAACTTCATACTTTTTTGGGTAAGAAGGCAGTAATTTGATGTGTGAAAATCTTGTCTGAAGTTCTGAAATATTAATGGTGGCGGATAATGGTATAATCCTTCCAATGTTTGACTATAAAAAGGGAAAATTACAAGATTATATTAAAAAAAAAATTACCAACAAAAATATATATATTTCATGTGCACAAGACTGATAAATTATCTAAGGTCAAATTTTTGATCACAGGAGGAGCATATTGATGGAGGATGTTGTGGGGGCAAAAAACCAGGTTAACCATGATAGTCTTCATGTAACTTGTGGTTCAGTCACTGCTTATAATGACACAGGGAAAAATTCAAGCTACTATGGTAAAACTGCTTATAATATTTCACTTACTCTACTTTTATGTCACTTTTTAAAAAGTAATAAAACTTTTTATTAAAAACCACAAGTTTGAATTTATTTATTTTATAAATATTATGCTGAAAATACTGGAATTTTGAATTACTAGATTGGTAGACCCTTTGTTATAGTTTATACTAGAATATAAAAGCTGATTAAAATATCCTGATAGTGCAATATCGCAATAATGGTTTAGTGTGTAGAAAGAGGAGGAAAGTGAAGGACCACACGAACTCTAAGCCCACACTTGATCAGGTTCTTGTCTATCTCTTTAAAACACCTTGATGTCAAAGTCTTTTCGCACATAAGTTCATCTCTTTTGCACTAAAAAAGGGGTTTCTTTAAACCCTGAAACAGCTAAGCAGTGCTGGATCTATGATTTATCCAAGTCGGGGCAAAAAACTTGAAACTACCGCCTTGAACCAACTTTCTTCATACTTTTATATTGAGTTTCAGCGAAAAGACTACAGAAATAGGGTGTATTTGCCATCAGAGGCAAGTGCCCTGGATTGCTTTGCAAATTTGTATAATTTACTGTTATATTTTACTTTTCTTTCACCTCAATGTTTGTTTGTTTTAGAAGACTTTAATCTTTGATTGATTGCTTGCTAGTTTTCCTACAGTGCATATTGGATGAGAAATTAGGAGTCAGGAGTCAATTCAGATTTTTATTTTTAGGTCCACATTTTATGAAGGAAAAAAAATAAATAAGAATTGTAAACTTTCTTTTTGTGAGAAAAAAAATAAATTTTTTAATATATTTTTTGTGAAAAAATCCTGTCATACCATAAAGAGCATGTCTAGCTATCATAAATCTATCGTAAAATCTCAAAAGTAATTCTCTCCCTCAATTTTCAAAATCAAACTGATCAATTTCAGCGTCGAGATTGTTTCGAAAAATTAGCCTCAGCCACCAAAATAAGAAAAGTTTATAGTAATAATTTAAGAGTACAGAAAATAAGTAATAAATGAGCAATAGTGAATATTAATATCAAACAAGAATCGTAAATGAATCAATAAAAACCTGTTATAACTTTCTAGTAGTAATTAATTTGAGAAGAATTAAAGTAGAATTTTGGGAAGGGACTGTGAACTTTCCAATTTGCATCTGAATCAACCCCTGTAAATTTTGTTTTCTTTACAGGACTTCCCCGAAAAGTAGGTTTGAAGTCTGGGAAAACCTTCCCCCTCTCTCTACGGTACAAATAGACAACACAGAAAGAAAGGTGTTCTACATTTTAAACAACATCTTATTGACAGACAAATAATTTCAAAAATTGTATGTGTTTAGCAGGAGGTAAAAATTAATTAGACTTACATTTGATAATAAATGCAATTTTCTTTATATTTGGAAATAAGAAAAGAAAAATTAACAAAATTTAAAAATAAATTAAGCTCATGTATACAACATCAAATTAATGCATTAATTATGTTACCAAATGATTCAACACAAAAAGATGATGATGGATTCATGTATAACATGCAGAAATTATTTGCCTAATAAATAGACAAACACAAAATGAAAATACTTCACACTCATTAAAATATACATTTAGAATGAACTATGACAATGACAAAATGAAAAAAAAAACTACAATGACAACGACATGAAAGAGTGCTAATGAAAATATACAGGGAATAAAATCAATCAACTATAGTCATTCAGACATATTTGAGTGCAGAATTATATGATATACATGTTTTACATAATTACCATCTTTAGTATATTTACAATAGCTACATGAATAATACTGAAGATTCGACTTTGAGAAAACAGGCAGGTTGATCCTTAAAATTTATGTGCAACTACATATTGAACTAAGAATGTTACAGTCATTGGTGGGAGGTGTAGACTAGCATTCACTTTTCAAAATATCAAACTTTGGAACTAGTGTCAAGTTAAATGCCTTTGGAATGCAGGCGACTTTCTTTTTTTATAAAAGAACATCGTCTCTTTTTCTTTCACTTTTGTACACATATTCTTAAGCAATGTTAAAAGAAGGAACAAAAGTTTGAAATTACAAGCATACTGTACATATATATATCATATATACACATCCATTCATGCTAACCATCATATGAACATACATACATACACACTTAGATGCATAGTTAAAAATACAAACATTTACACATTTAGTAGACATTTCTGTCAATGCAATAACAAAATGCAAATGGTTTTTTAATGGGATGATGAGGAATGTAAAGATATTTCTTACTTACTACAAAAATAATAGAATCCTTAGCAAAAGCATGATCTGCAATTTGAAAAATAGTAGTTTTTGAGTTCCTTTATCAGAAATTGATTTCTAAAAAGAAAATTGAAAATTACGCCAAAAACTTAGGAGATGTTAACTACTAAAGAGTAATAAGGTGGAGAATCAAAACCTTAGAGCTGGAATTAGTAAATGGAGGGAGCATTGGCTAAGCAAAAGCTTGGACAAAGAGTTCAAGTCACAGGACTCAACGACAAATGCTGCCTGTTTAGTCTAGTGGTCAGAGAAGTCTGACTGTGACAGGAAGGTCCGGGTTCGAATCCCGGCTCCAGCATGGACGTACTTTCTCTCTCATGTCCTTGTACTCTCTTTGTGTGAATCTGTTGTTATGCTGTGAATGGTTGCCTACCCTTTGAACAGGTCCTTATGGCATGTGTGTGCCAACTTCAGACCAAATTACGGTACAGTTGAAAAAGTGAAGAATGACATGACACCCTGAAGTTCCCCACACCTACCATATTTCTGGTTTATCTGTTTTAGATGTAGGAAAAGTGAAGCTGCGCACCCCAAATTGCAAGCCTAGCTAGCACACGACAACAACAATGACGAATGGTTGACGCATTTTGTGTGAAACTGTGAAGGAAACCTGATTTCCTCTAATGCTTTTCTTTAAAATCTATCACCTGATTTGGGGTCTTTCCTTTGTGAATGAAAGTATTCACTCCCTCCATTTTATCTCCTCTCAATGATCAAAACACTAACATTACAACCAGAAATTAAATGTGAATAATATGGTCAACTTCTTTGTGTTAAACAAAACACATTTATTGCACTCGGGTGCAATAAAGTTTGCAATTGGTCCCGAATGAATTTTTCATCTACTAATGCATGTCTCTACATATATACATATCAAGTACTTGCTATATGACTTTAAAAAAAATCTTTTTAGCGAAACAAGTAAGAAAATCTGATTGAACATCCTTTTTTTGGAAAAAATAACTTATTTTAGTGTTTTCAAATATTTGGCCCAGACCCTTTTATTTTTGTTTCATTAATTTTAATTTTAAATGTTTGTCAGCAGGTATAATTTTTTCAGCTGTTAACTAATCTCCATCAGAGCTGCATCAATTGTCTACTTAAAATGTAAATGAGTGTAAATAGGCAAGTTTCAAAACTCATGCTCAGCACAACATACCTATAGACTCTTTACAAATCTCATGCTAAATCATTTTGTTCCACATAAAAAAATAATAATAAATAAATCTTAGGTCAAAATTTCAATGAGAATTCTTTCCATTCTTGGCATTTTTGCATTTTAGACTTCGCTGGCGAGTCAGCTGATTGGTGGAGCCATGTCTCATTCTTGCAGACCCTTCATTGACTAGAGAACTGTATTCTGTCACTGGTTCTTTGTCGGTCGGTGAGCCGAGGGTTAGACTGGACATGGAAGAGGATAAGTTCATAGTGGAGGAAACACTCAATGTGCTGGGATACTGAGACAAATCATGAAGTTCACCATCTTCAATGGGCAGACAGGTCTCTACCATGGCTTCAAGGCAGTTCACAAACAGCTCTGCATTGTCTAAATTGGTTTGAGACTAGAAAGTAAAATAAAAATAATAAAAATTTTTGTTAAGAAACTGCTATATGGACAACTTACAGACATCTAGAAGCTGTATTTTTCTTTTTTTTTGTTAGAAGCTTATCTTCTCAAATGATACTAAAAAGTTACATATTTCAGTTCTTGCAATAACGATTAAGGGTCATTCTTCAAAAAGTGTAACTTTTCTTTCACACAGCTTTTACAGTAAAAACTTCAAGGAACAATTTATAAAACAATGATTTTTAATTTCCTTAATAATATATCTATTTAAACCTGCCAACAATTTTTTAATAATAATTCTTATTTTAGTAAATTTTTGACTCACAACATGTGAATTTTCACCTCTGTGGCATGTCATACACATTGTGTGACTGTTTATAATGCTTAATAACTTGTTTAATTAAAAGTGTACACTTATTTATTATTCCTTTCACAAGTGTCTCAAATACTAATTTTTTAAGTATATTTAATTTGTTAATATTGTGTTTTAGTTCGTTTTAGTAGGACAAAGAGTCATGTCACACAATAAATTCCCATCTCCATTACTTAAACACAAAATGACATTAACACGAGGCAGTAATGACATTAAATTTTATTTTCCATGAATGGCTAAAAATAAACAAGGGAGCCCCCTTGTTTATTTTTAGCCATAGTTGAAGTTGTGAGATTTTTGTTGAAAAACAAGAAGATAGATTTTGCTTTAAAAACTTAGTGTGGTTATTCTGACTTCTCACCTCTGTGCACTTGAATTTCAGGGATGCAAATTAATGTAAAAAAAAGAAGTGAACATGTTTTCATGTGCTTAACATGTGCAGATTGTAGCAACGAAGAAAAACATTTTTTCCCCTCAAAAATGTATCTATTAGGCCTATATTAATGGAAAATTCCTCACCTCTGTGACCAACCTTAACAATATGATTATTTCTGAGGTGAAAATAAATGATGGGAGGGGAAATACATCAATAATATGCATTCTACCAAAATTATACATTGCCAGTATATTCTCAAATTTACTAAATACTATTTTTTAACATATATTTGAAACTACTAATTAAGAAGTACTTTAATTAAGAGAGCATAATATTATATTCTCGCACTTTCATGTAAGAATGAAAAAAACAAAAAGGTTTTGAAATTGAAAAATATTTGCGTTCAAAAGTTAAGTTTTCTAGAGAATGACAATTAAATGACCCCCTTCATGTGGAACAGTTATCATTTGGAACAGCAGTTACTGTTCATGAGGTTGATCACTTTAATTGTCAAAAAAAAAAAAAGAAGAAAAAGTCAGAAGCCTCTTAGCATCAATTAGAACACACACACATATAAACGTTCAATAATTTTTAATAATATATAATATTATAAATTAAAAAACATATTATATATTTAAATTCTTTAAAATGTAATATTAAATATTACATAAAAAAATTGAAACACAATCAAGTTTGAGCTGACAATATTTAGTTCAAATTAAGTTACAAAGTACACAATGCAGTGTACAGTTTTTACTGGCACAGCTACATGGAAATATTGAAAAATAAAAGAAAATAGAACAATTTAATTTACTAATGTTTTTGTACAGATAAAAAATATCTAGAAAACAGGAGGGCATAGGCAAAATGAGGATACATTTGTAACTTTTTAGAAATTTCATTGTATGTATTATTAGTATAATAAAGATATAGGAAAAACAACTTCAAATATTTTGTCTTGTAAACAAACATTATTTGCAATGTGTCATACTATTTCAACAGTATTATGAATTGTAAACTATATCTAGAGTCAAATCTCAATAACTGGAAGTCTTAAGTTATGATTTCCATGCTGTAGGTAGATCGAGTAATGAGAAGTTCTCAAAGCCTTGTGCTTTATGGGCCTAGACAATTTATGACTTTTCTGTGTTAAACCGATGCAACTAGTAGCCTAAGATGATCTGCTCTTAAAACTTTATATGTTACCCATTTTGACCGAAAGTGGCGCTGAACCCAATCCTGTGTATCTAACAATCAATGGCAATGTTTCAAAGTTTGTTTATTTTTGATTGGACAGGGATTGGACATTTTGATTATAAGAATGGAAAACAGGGATTGCCTGTAGTCCCCTCTTTGTTGTTATGAATTTCAGTGATTGTCACGGCCCATAAGAGTAAGTGAAACAAGTGCGGCTATGATTGGAGTTACGAGCATCAAATATCACAAGTTGACCATATCTTGCTACTTCAGTTATATCATTATTAACTGCCGTTCATTATGAAAAATTGAGCAAAAATCTAAAGTAAATCACCTACATTTTGCTGATTATACTTCACTTAATTAAGACAATTAAATGATAAAATTTTGTTGATGACCAACATTTTTGAAGGTTCATATTTGGCGAATAAAATGCAAAATACAAAGGTGAAAACTACAGAAAGTTACATTAGTAAACAAACAGGACTTGAGCTCTTTATTAAAATACTTACACAATATGTGGAAGTTGTACATGCTGATGTCTGGAAAGAAAAAAATATTTGATTAACTAATTTGATAAAAAACATATTTAGAAGTTTTAAGATAAATACATAAAACATTTATGCCTCAACTTAAACACATATAATGAACACTTAAGCTATTGAAAGTAGGCTGCATATAACTATGCTAAAGGTGTGACTGTAGATAATACTTTTACATACATACACTATACTCATTTCATGAAATTCTAAAAAACAAATATTCTCCAAGAGTTAAACATAACTGATAGAAAATTTAACGCCCATCCTTACAGAAAACAAAAACTCTTTTGAAATTCAACATGGAGGTGGCGCCAAAGGAAAGATAGAACATTGAAATGGGGAGAATAATTTTTCCATCTCACATAATCTTTAATTAAACGAGAAGTCCAAAAGACTAAAATAGAACTACTTTTGCATAAGCAGGGGTTGTGAAGAATCTTCTTTATAAAAATTGATATAGAACTAATTGGGATAAACATTCAAAGAAGTTGTCAATTAGGAGGTCAAAAATAGTTTTTTTTAAATCTTTTTTTTTTTTTTAATTTGGTATTTCATTCATGCCTAAAAACATAAGTCAAAACCAAAAAACTAAGCTTTTGCACAGTTTGTTTCATACAAAGCTGTAAATCATATTATCGCGCAGGAATTAATTCTGAGCCTCTGAGAGCATTATAAGCAAAAATTTACTATATCCTAAATATGTTACAGCTAGTGTTGATTGAAGTCATTATTACATTCACTCACACACACACAAATATAAAAAGTAAATAAATAAACAATAAAAAAAAACTTACTTTCGAAAATGGTCCAGCAAATCTCCAAAGGCCACCAAAGCCAAATGCTGAAGAAGTAAAAAATTAACGAATAAATATTTCATCATAAGATACAGATTTGAAAAAAAAAAAAAGGATTACTCTTTTTTTGGAAAAGTTTAAAACAGATGAAGAATTAAATAATGCTTAGTTTTCATACAGTTAAATAAAGATATTCTTTAATAATAAAATCAAATACTACCAACTTCTACATTAATATTTACATTAAACATTTGTCCAACTCCAATATTTATAATGTATTAGCTATAAATTCATAAAACAACTAACCAGTTATTACTTTTCATATTTTGTTCTTTGAATTGTTGGATGAAGATATAGCATTTATGAATTAAAAGAATTAATTCCATGGAAGAACCTCGCAATAAGTTTCTTAAATCTAGCACACAAAATCTATTGTAACAACTCTTTGGATGATTATTTAACTTACTTATCTTTTTCAAACATTGATTGAATTTCAAGTTTTAGGGTTCTAAAATGCTATAATCATCATTAATAAATTTTAAGTTACTAGGGGCTCTGCCCCCCGCTCGCTGACGCTCACCAACCCCCGAAGATTGCTTCACAACCTTATTTGATTTGCAAACATTTAAATCATCAATTAGAAAGAAACAGATTAAAAAACGCATTATGAGCTAGCTCCCTTTGGATCAAAAAACACTCCTTCCCCGAGTTTCAAAATAACTTGTACTAACTTGCAGAGCCGTAAGGGCTAAGGGGCTCCTGAGCATTGCCTAACTGTAGTTTTGCACGTTTGAAAAGTTGCTTTCATATTCCTGGTCTCAAGTAATATATTTTGCTCTTTAGCTCAATGCTTGAATTGAGTTGAGCCTAAGATTTTCCGTTAAAGTCGAAACCCTTAAAGTTTGAATAAGCAAGAAGAAACATGCGAATCGAAAAGACGTAAATAAAACACGGCATTAAATAAAACACAGAATAATCAAACTTCATATTTTTAACGGCTTGTAACTTTTTTCCCTTTGGAGATAGAAGCTGTTTTTCGACCATTGGTCGAGTTAGATCTGAAGTAAAAAAAGTCGCTATTTCTAGTGGTGTCAAAAAGAAAACTGTGGGACGATTCCTTCGCTTTTTACTGATAGATTTAATGAAGAAAGTAGTGCCTAAATTTTAGCTAAGTCTAAAAAAGTTTTAGCTAAAAATGAAAATAACTCCCGCTATATTTAAGTTAGAGCATTGAAAAAAATTGTGCAGAATGCGGAAAATTCTGCCCTGTCCAACGATATATAATATTAATATGTGCAAGTAATGTTTCACCCTTTTAATAGGCAATAATAGGCAATTTATGCGAAATCTGAGCTTAAAAAACTAATAAAAAAAACTAATTTGAATTTTAAAAAATAAAATCCCAGGTGCACACCCCCGGGGCTCGAAGTAATTTTGTACAAAATTTCAAGGCTGTAGGTGCTATAGGGCGTTCTGGATGCACGTCCACCACAGATTTCCCTCCAGAATTTCTTTGAAATTTTACTTTTATTTACTCTATAAAGATATTATTATTATTATTTTAATTCAAAGAAGATAATAATATTTTAACAATATATTTTATGAATTTGAATAAAAATTTGAATATTATCTTTATTCTTCTTTTATTCGATTAAAAAATTTAATGCTAAATGCCTTTATCTATGCCTCCTTATGCAATTATTTAAATAATATATTCAAATATTCAGTTTAAAGGCCTCTGAATAAAATTAAATACAGTGAACTCCTGATTGTTCGTCGAATAGAGTGGCACGGTAACAGCGGAACATCAGCAAATTTAGTGAAAATGATGCTTGCATGTGCCTTGAAAGATCAAAAACTCTTGCAAACATTTAAACTAGCAAAAACAGTAACAGTGTATGTAAAAGCTAAATAAGGATCGTCTATTAATGCAAACAGATTATACAACAAATATACACAAGCAAATCACGCAGGCAGATTAACTGTGATAGATCAAGCTAGAGTGGGAGAAAAGAAAACACATAGGGGAATTTTTCGAAGACTGGTCTGGCCAATCATTTACGCACATATGTAATTTAGATCTTTATATCAGTAAGTAGGGTAGATCTAAAGCTGTATGTAATGTAGATTTAAAGCAGTAAGTAGTGTAGTTTTAAAAATAAAATTTCAACTAGTCAGGTTTCAGTAATCTTGAAAGGTTTGATGTTGTTGGGAGGAGTGGAAGAAAGAAATAAATATGAATATATAAACATAGCTTTTGTACTTATTAAGTTAAAATGTGTGCATTCATCTACATGCAGTTAATCATTGCCAAACAATTTTTCTTTTTGAAAGTGAAAGGCTGCGGATAATAGTGAGTTTAATGCACATTTTGATTACCAAAAATATGCAGGATATCTGCTACTCTTAGTTTTCAAATTAGTGACTTACATGGTATCAAGCCAGTCATTTAGGGGGAAATAAATTAATATTCAATTAGGGGGAATAATCAATAAATAAATAAATTAATTAATACATAAGGAAAAATAAATGAGTGAATTATTAAATGAAGGAATGCAAATAAATTAGTTAGTAAATGAATACGTAAGTGATTTCGTAAATGATTGAGTAGGAGAAACGAAATGAACTATTTCATTTGTCCCATCCACTTTACCCTGCATGCAGTTGACTAATTGTGAAAAATATTAAAAATAAGCAAAATATTAACTAAATAAATTCTGCACCGAATATTAGAAGCTCCCAATTAATATTCACCTACTATTCATTCGAAAATTTCTATATTAAATGAGTGGTCAAATCAGTGTATTTTGAAAAAACAGAATTGTGTTTGTCTGCGCTGTCCTTATCACATTTATTTCTAAATAGTTCGAACTGTATCAAATAATAAAAAGTATACTGTTTAATTTTAGCAATTAATGACTTTGAAAAACCATAAGGAAGAAAAAAATAAATCTTCTTTGAAAAATATATGAGATTATGAATAGGATTTTGAATACATGGGTTAAATTGGACAGCCTTTACTATATATTTTCATTAAATTTACTTGTGTGCTGGTTAGAAAATACAAAATGAAAACATTGACATAAAAAAGCTCATATAATGCAGTCAGACCTTGATATAACGTCACCCCACATATAAGAACACTTTCCTTAAGTCTTGTCCCATTGAACTGGAATTCTATTTTATGGATAATTGGATATATGGTGACATCTTAAATTGCATAATTGCTTATAAGGTCACTTTTGACGGATTTTCTTTGGGTAATGTCAGTACCACACAGGTTTTACTCTAACATTTTTCCGTGATACACGATCTTATATTGTTGAAGTTATTTCCTCTACTAACATACTATTAAGTGCACAGAATATAGAATAGCGGCAGCACTGCTAAAAAGTGAAGTGGCAACACGAGCAGAAACGTTCAGAGCATAAATATCATAAAACATCTTTTTACGAGTCACGAAAAATAACTGAAGAAAAATTTTCACAAAATATAAAACTTCAAAAACATTTTAAAATTAAAGAAAAATCACAACAGTTTTATATTACATTTATTAGTTGTTCTAATTTAAAATAGAGGAAAAAGAAGGCCTTATATCGAGGTCCAGCAATATTTACTTAATACTTACTTTGGAGATAATGCAGTTGTTGCTGGCTGCTATCTTCACATGAAATCATGTTTTGGATAATACTTTGTACAGCGGACAAAATTACTTGATCATGACATAAAGATAGCACACTGGTAATTTTGGAATCAAGAAGACTATGTCTGAAAATTGAAAAGGTGCAGTGATATTATATGATTTTAAACATATTTATGCATAGAAAAGAAGGAAGAGTAAGGCAAATTTATCTGAATTATTTGAAAATACAGTTAATGAAAGTATTATTGTTTCAAATAATTGCTAAAAGTTTTTAACTTACATCACAGGAAAAACACGAGCAAATACAACTGAAGCTTCAGCAAGGTATTCATACAAAATCTGCATTTCGTTTTCATCAGTAGTATTTCGAACTAATGTTGCCTGTAATAAATTAGCAAGCTTTAACATTTTTTTTTTCAACAAAAATAATAAGAAGATACTAGTGCTACTACTATCCTGTAAAAGTCAAAATCTAAAAAAAGAAAAAGCACCTACTTCCAATTTCAAGGATAATTTAAAACAGTAAAAAACCAAAAATTACCTTTTAAAAAAAACAAATTAAATTAACAAGAAAACTATTTGATTTGATTTGATTAATAACTTACTTGTCTATTTTAAAATAAAACTAGATAGTCAACTAGATAATCAACTATTTTGAATAAGAGGGAGAGCGAAATTACTCATGAGGAAAAGGTAAAAACAACATAAAAGAAATTGCCAAGAAAATGCTACAAATGTATTTCAAAGCTGCAAATGGAGCCCTTTAAAAGAGCCAAAGTTATTCAACATAAAAGAAGAAACTTGAGTCTAGATATAGGTATTCGCAGCATTTTCCAAAAAATTCATACTTGATTCAAATTGCTTATCCAATTCACTGAGATTTTGGTAAAAAGCCTTCCTGATAACTTTTCATTTTAAAATAATTACTTATCGGAAAATTAATGAGATCATTCTATTTTTAAAAGAGAAATATTTTGGAGGACTTAGGCAAAAGTCAAAAAAATCAGACGCTTAAACTATTTATCAGAATCTAGGCCGAAGATCTTAAGTTTATAGCAAGGATTTAAAGTTGTATAATCATAAGTCATATAAGGAAAAGAGATGAAAATTGTTTATGCGTTCAACTTGCATGACATTGAAATGACCCCCTGACCAGGACCGTAGCTCTGATTTTAAAAACGTAATGTTCTGTTTGAGGGGAGGAAGTATGCAAATAAATTAATTGGTAGGCCGGTTTCAGGTGTTTGTTCCTATTTAGCAAAACTGTGTTTATGAGTATTCAAGATTAGCTTAAAAAAGGACTTTTTTAATGAGTGGCATAGAAAACTAACGACTCTTATCAAAAAAAAAAAAAAAAAAGAGAGAGAGAGAGAGAGAAAAGAACAATGAGTTTTTAAGGAGTTGAATTCCAAAATCAAGTATTTTAAGTGCTCTTCACAACAAAAATTAAAATTAAGGAAATTTTTAAGTAATGTACATAATTTGTTCTGTACTTCAAGAAAGTGAAAACATAATACAAACTGCTATAGTAGTATAAGGATCTACAGAGCTATTCCCTTTAAAGAGGAAAAAAAATCATTAATGCAAGAAAATCATGGGAAATTAAACTTTTATATTTATTTACTACTTTCATGTTTTACATATGTAGAGATATTTTGAAGCACACTACAGGTATATTTCTCTCATTGGAAATTCAAAATACAATTCAAAAACTTAGTTAGGAGTATTTTCTTGCTTTGTATTTTTTTAAATGAAACTTTAGCATTGTGAAGGAAGAAGATAAATAAAATAAAAAGACAATTGGAATTTTTAAATTTTTCAATTGAATGGTTTTTTAGGAATATAATGTCGAACATTCTTAATGTCAAAAATCGAAATAGTACATATGTGTTCTTTTCCCATTATCTTCCATTTCCTTAGAATTTTAGTTTTGCAATAGAAATGATCACTATTACAGTATTTACTGTTTTTGCACATTTTACTCTCCCAAAACAAATTTTCTTTGCCTGAAGATATCCAGAATTATTTACAATCCTTGAAAAAAGCCATAGAAATATTTCTGCCCAAGTGTAAATTTTTATAAATAAAATTCCGCTCTTCACAACACAAGGAAAAACAAAATATTGGATACAGATGGGCCCAAAGAAAAGAAAAACAGAAGGACACAAAGAGCTAAATCTCTTACCAATACAGTGAGAACTAGGGACTGGGTAGGGAAGTCAACCAAGACTTCAGGGTCTAAGAGCACATTATCTTCATTGGAAACTCGAGTTCCATCTTTGTGAGCCAGTGAATCTTCATCTTGGTCTTCTAGCCCAGGTGACATTCTTCCTCCATCTTCGCTCTTTTGGGCCTTAGGTGTCGGCATGGAACTGCTACGTTGTGTTTTGAACCGTGGACGTATATTCTGGGCATCTATGTCTAAACTACGCCAAAATTTGTTCTCTTTGGGTTGAGGCTGACATGAAAAAATAAAAATACTTAAAAAAGGACAAGATTTTATTTCAGTAAATAAGACTTTCATAAATTAATGTATTTTGTGGTAAAAACAAAAAGTACAATGACATGGTATGTTTTAATGACTTCTTGGGTACCATATTACATACGTAAAAACACCCTACATATGGATCAAGATTCTTTTAAGCTAGTATAATAATTGAGTCACCAGATGGCGACTAAATTGCTAACAGTGCTTCCGTAATACAAAAAAAAAAAAAAAAAAAAAAAAAACCCTGCAGCTCTGCTTATAATGTGAGTGTGAGACATGTCCACTGATCCCAAAGGTATAGCAGGGTTCAAGTATTTATATGTAATTTATATGTGAGTATGTGTGCATAAAAAGTTTAAAAAAAAATAACATACAAATACTCTGTACAAATAAAGATGAGATACCTTTGGGATTGTTAACAAAGTGTCGTCATTGCCATAGCCGGAATAGTTTTAAAAAATTAAACATTAGTTTACAATAAAATTAAATTTAATGAAGAAATTAATGTTTTTCACTAGATTTCAGTAATGTAAATTTGAATTATTTGTGGGTATAACAAAAATTATTTTAAAAAAGTACTTTACTTATTATTAGTATTATTATTTTTTTTCAATTCTAAAATGCTTTCCAATAAGTGTTTGCAAACTTTCGAATAACATTTTTAACACTCCTCCTTTCCACAAAATTATCAGCTAGAAAGGAACCATCCACTTTAGACTTGTGTCTCCCTTTTCAATCTAATGAAGACCTTTAATCTCTTTTTTCTCTCATGGGAGAAGCTTGTGGTGACCAATTACAGCTTAAGGTAGCTATGGTCTTTCTCTTCTCCTGCTGTTTCCCTCGTTCAGTATTACAATCCCAGGACAATCTACCTGCTTTGAATTCCTGTCTATTGTCCCTCTTGTCAAAGTATGAAACTGTACCTTTCAGAACTTATCTACTCGTCCCCCTCCATTTTTAAGTCGAAAGTTCCGACAACAAACATTTCTAGATGTTTTCATTATTTTACTGAAAATTTTTCGATTGCAAAGAAATATTTGATCCAGTCTGCGCAGCTCGAAGTGTCCTCATAACCGGAGTTGCACCAAAAAAGCTGTCGTAAAATCCGGAACAACTTAACATTAAAATTATATGCCTTAAGTTTGGGACCTTGAAAAAGTAACGTGACATTCGGAATGTCGTGAAATCTGGGTGTTGCTATAACAAGGTTTGATTGTAAAATCTTTATTGGTTGCATTTCTAGTCAAGCAATGAAGAAGGGAGTAAATTCTTGTAGGTTCAAGGAAGTTAAAAAAAAAAGAAAAGAAATATATGCACATTATTTATCCATGAGCAATTCATCCTTAACCCCTTAAACAGAAAGATTTTTTTTTCATATTAATTTGAAATAAGAGAGGGGGAGAAAAAGAGAAAACCCTAGGTTGTAAGATTACCTGTTGCACTGGAGATTGTTTGTTCTGTTTAGCTTGCAGTAAGGCATTTTGATCTAAAGTATCCCATGACTTGTGCCTCCTATTGACTGGAGTGACTGGCAGGGTCTGTTGCATGTTGCTGGGTGGGGGTCCATGGGGGGAGGTCTGTGCAGAGTTGGAGGAAGGGGAGGGGGTGGGCGGACTGGGGTTGCCGGGAGACGTCGACACTTGAGGAGAAACAGCGGGATGGAGCTCCGTGACGAAAGCCTCCGCGCTCGGAGACTCCGAAACAACTCGGGTGATCCTGTGCTTGAGGTGGCATCTGCTGCGGACTTCTTCGGAGACGGAAACCAGGGCTGCGTTTGGGAAGACATTCATTAATGCATTAAACTGCCACATTTCTAAAAACCCAGAATAATTGAGGCAGTGAGAAGCAAAGGGATGTAAGTGGCAAAATTGAAAACTTCGAGAACCTGTGCAAATGGGACAAGGTATAGTATTAGTAGCCCTGGTAGGTGCTGCTCTACAGCATGTTTTAGAAAAACATTTCAATGAAAGCTACCTAGGACTGAAACTTTAAACGGATTTTACACAAAACTAGAAAATGTCCATTACATCCCTTTTTCTTTTCACTGCCTCAATTGAGAATCTGTTTCAAGTAAGGATGTACCAATGAGCGAATTGTCTGATTGACAATCAATCAGCAAAAAATGATCTGATGATTAATTATAATGATAATGGTTTTAAATTCAAATTCGGCATCAACTTTTTTTAAAGCACAATTTCGACATTTCAAAATGTGTAAAAAATTTATTTCTGTGAGTAATGATTAATTTTTCTCCATTTTTGTTTTGTTTTTTTTCCTTAAAAGTATTTTGATATTACATTCAACCTTTGAGAAAAAAAAAAATGTGATTATTGTTGATGAAATTCTATTTTGTTGTAAACTAGACTTGAAAATTCAAATATTTACTTAGTAGATCATTCTCTACAGACACTTTTAGGTTAGCATCAACTGTTCTACTATTAATAGCTGTTTAATGTAGGCCTTTTACATTTACAAGAATTATAAGGCAATCTCAAAGCTTGATGCTAAAGGTAGGGAGTGGAGAAAATTATTTACACACGAGATGGGTTCAATATTGTATAAACATAACAAATGTGCAGATCAATATAAAATAGAAAAAAGTAATTTCATAATTAACATTGCTTCATAATAATAAAATATTCAGAAATCAAAACATAATAAGATTGAAAAATTTACTGAATGAACAAGGGACTGATTTTAAAAGAAAGTTATAAAATGTATGCTGTAGTTGCACACATAAACAGAGAATACAGTAACTGAACAACAAATGAGAAAAACAGTTTGAATGAGAGTATTTCCTCAAATGTTTGGAGAAGAGGGGAAACTGAAAAACACATATAAATAACATTGTCATAAAAGATTATGCATAATTCAATAAACATTTTTTAAAATGAATAATTTAACCATTTTTAATTCAATATTACGTTGATTAAATGGTGCATCCTAAGTTTCAAGCAAAGTCATAATCAAAAAATAAAAAGTTTAGTCCAGAACAAATATGAATTTTTATTTTTACTTACCAGCTAAATAAGCAACACTTTCTGGGGTAACTTCAAATTTATCTCTGGAATATACAGGCAATATATTATCACTAAAATGCTTCATTAAAATTCAAAATACAACTACATTAGAATTGCAAGTGCTACCAATAATAAATAAGATGATACACTAACACACAGGTCAATAACTTAATTCTATATAAATTTTAAACCATTAGTTATTAATGCACTGAGCTTTCCAAATTACTTGAAAATACAGTAGAACCCTGTTATAATGTGGGGATGAGAGAACACATTTTGCACCCACATTATAAGATAACTATGGAAAATTTAAACATGTTTTTATTTTTAAAACTAAATGTAATGATAGAATTACAATGAAGTAGTCAGTGCCAGATCTAGAGGGGAGATTGCCCTCCTAACTCCAAGGAGAGTTCTCTCAAATATTTTTCAAACTACAGCCCTGCTTATATTGAGATACTTACTTTTGCTTTTAAGCGATCTTAATAGACTTTGAATTTGTCTGAATGGATAAAAGGGACCTAAATTCTAAAAGAGTGACATTTCATTTATGGAGTAAGTGTTACCCACTACTAGGTACCCTGCTGAAAAGATGAAAGAAAATAAATGGTGTAAGAGTTTTTTAAATTTTGTTTGTCATAGAGTAAGGTAAGGTACAGTAAACGCTGTACTAGGAAATTAAAGCCAAAAGTTGCACTGATGTATCAAAAGACCCTTAGTTTCTTGCTAAAGATCTTGGGATGCATTTTGATTCAAAACATTACATTATTGAATCCTAATCGGCAGTTAATTTAAACTTAAATACTGTTGCAAGTTTATGAAGCACGTTTTGAAATTGCATTAAAATATGAATTAAAATGTAAACCAATTAGTTCGCCAGCTACTTTATTCTGTCCCTTAGCAAGATTGGCGATAAGTATTCTTGTGAAGCGACCATGTTATCATAACTCTGTTCATCTTTGCACCAATGTATCTCATAACTCCGCCTTTCAATTCACCTCATAAAACTAATGTTTTAATCTTGAGTAATCTTGATTATCATCATTTTTGTCTTTTAGATTTTTCTAACATTTTATTCTATGAATTATTTACATTACAAATATTATTAATTTTTTTTCTTTTTTTTTTTTTTTTTTTTTTGTTAATGCTCAGTGTCGCAGCTAAAGGGGAGGTTTTTGAGGCAAAACATCCCCCCAAACCATTGATTTTAATACATATTGCCAATCTTAACATGGTAGATCATACACATATTAAGGGGGTTATAGTTAAAAACCCCTTCCAGAAAGTAATTTCTGGCTGCGCTATTGTTGCTAATTCACCACACTTATATCATCTTGTAATTATGTTAGCCATTAACAAAAATTTTACTTCAACTTGGGTTCATTTAATGTAGCACAAAAGAAAATTTTTCTTCAAAAATAGCAAATGTCTTGTTCAGAATTGTTAGATTTAAACACTATAACTTACTTGGCTATAGTATAAACCACCAATAGAGAGCTCACAGACTGATAATAAAAATAGCATTTATTTGACACAAAGTGTTTTACCTTTTGTGTGGTTTTGCAACAATGCCTAGTAGAGTATTTAAAACTCTAGTAGTTCTGGATACTGTTGTGGGAGTTGGATGACGGAAACCTAAAATGAATTCAGGTCAATAAAACTAAATTTTTTGTAAGAGCTTATACACTACACACATTGGGTATCTAATTCCAAATACCTTTGATAAGATGACCAACCAAGGCAAAGTGAAAATTTGATTTGAAGCTTAACCCCACAGAATGATCAAGTTGCTTAAAGTGCCATTCTAGAGGTTCTCTACTTGACATCATTATATATTCTAAAGTCTGCAAGAAAAGAGTGTATTTCATAGCAAAAATTCTTGCAATACAAAAGAAACATAAAGGATTCATGATATGCAATTCCTACAAGGTTTAATCACAGTACCGAATAAACTTGAAAAAAATTACCAAAAGAAAAACCTTATTCACATTTCAAAAAATACTGCATAATCAATGTGATTTGCAGTGGAATGATTTTGAACGAAAAGTAATGACTTTTAGAACAAAATTTAAATACATATTCATCTAACATATCTAAGAGAAATATTGCTGTTAGGTTCTCTGAGGGGAAAAAGCAAATGCAAGGGATATAAAGAATAATAAGGTGATTTGAAATAGAAAACTCAAAATGCAAGAATTAGATGTAATGGTATTATCAGCAACTATAAAGACTAAGAGGTTTACTTTCAGTAAAACACATTTGAGACCCACTACACTGGACTTTCTTAATAGACCTGCGTGTAGACAAACTAAGGAGCATTGCATTGCTGCTGAAAGTGTGAGTCTACTGAAGGTATTTTATGTATGCAAGTATGGCTAAATGAGTAATGCATCTATGTCAGGGTTTCCGCTACGGTCGCATTTTTCGCATAATGCGAAAACACTATCTGAATTGCAAAAATAAAGCAATGCATTTTCGCTTTTTTGCTCAAATAAAAAATAAATTAGTTTTTTTAAATAAAGAAGAAATGTATGATCCTAGAGAGGAAGCGTGCATGGCGATAATCAACTTAATCTTTTTTAAATCTTAGCTAAGATGTTTAAACTACAATTAAGTTCAATAACTATTAGTCTTATCCAGCATTATGTCCCCTCAAAAACTGCTTTATTAGGAGGAGGTAACTGCAACGTTCTAAACACCAATCATGTTTTCTTTTTTTATTTTATGTTTTAAAAGAACTGCTGTTGTACAAGGATGTCACAAATGAAATATGAATTTTATTTTCAACTGGAGATGAAACACACTGAGGCATATATAAATATATGAGAATGTGTAACATTTTAGCATTTTGCTAACATTTTTCCATCAATTTTAGCTTTTATGCTAAAGAACTTTTGAACCCAGCTTAATGGCTGGCTTAAAAGGCTTAAATGGCTTAAAAAACCAAGATGAAACATTATTATTAAAAAATAATTTTACATCCCGTAAAAAAAAATTATACTGAAGCAAATAGATTTCATGCTCTCACAAACAAAATAACTAAGAAGCAGAAAATGATAAAATGGAGCCCCGTTCATAATTTTTTTTTCAACACATGTACGAACCCAGCATGTTTTTTTTTCCTTTTGTTTACTTACTTAACTGATATGACAATGCAATGATAAAACAGTCAAAAATTACCTATAAAATAGTTTTTACATAAAATATAATATTTGCATGCATCAAGATAATATGGTGTGATATCAAGGATGGATAGCTACAAGGGAGGGGCGATTGCTCCTCCTTTGAGGGACCCTGGAGAGGCAATTTTTCCAAATTGAAGTCCTAAAATGCAATTGTATGCCCTTTTTTTTATGGTGTTAAGAAAAGGAATTAGGTACAAATCTTTCATCCGGAAATTTTTCGGAACTGAAGTTTCAAAATGACGATCTTTGGTGGTGTTTGGAAGCCTTCCTCTGAGCGTTTTACAAAATTGAAGTCATAAAGACATTATTGTAGACAGCTTGTGTAGCGTTATGAAAATAATTAACTCTGTGGCTGTCCTCAGGAAATTTTTCGAAACTGAAGCTTCAAAAAGCGCCATGTTAGACAATCTTTGATGATGTTAAGGGGAGAGGGTTTCTGTTGGGACTCGCGTACTACCGTGGATGAAATACCCGAAGTTCGAGGAACTAAAACGGGTTGTTGCAAGCCCAACAGAAATTGTGGTGTGATCTGCTCGGGGGAAAAATGGAATTGAAAAACACATTTAACAGTCAAAAACAATTTTATTCAATAACGATAAATATATATCTTAAAATTTGTAATATCAACAAGGGTAAATAAACTACTTTTAAAACCCAAACATTTTGACTGAAAATAAAAACCCCCCCACAAGAACATTTATAGGAACACATTTCATAATACAGTACCGTTGAATTTCAAAACTTAACGGACTAGTCAACGATAGCCCACCTTGAGTCCATTGCCTAAAAATAGAGTAGTCCTGATAATATTCAAGATGGAAGTTCATACCATTCAGGATATTCACTCTTTAATACTTGGCATATCAAAACGTGAAGGCCTGAGCCTTCCATAGGATCCTACGTGAAAATTGATTGCAGCTCGTACCACACATGGCCAGCCGCCATGCTGGACCTTCCATAGACTTGACCTCTCAGACACCAAGAACCGCCACATCCGGTGAAGAACCCTTACACGCGGACATCCAGTCCAGCCAGACTCCAGGACATCTTTTAATCCAATCCAGCGTGAACCTTCGACGGTCTCGTGAAGCCTACGTCCAACAACATCAACTTCCGTGAAAGAAACTCCACAATATTTTACCTTTTCATCCTTCACCACCAAAATGCCTCAAGGTGACCAATGGAACCAGCCCGCTCTTTTAGCCGGGCACAACGAACTTATTTCCTACATTTTTCTAAAAATGAAGTCCACTCAACAACGTGGAACTGATGAGAAACTGGAGCACACCGCTCCCAGTAAAAACCGAACTGCAGTTACGGCGACATGTATCAAAACTGATAAGATAAGAATAACAAGAAGATTGATTGATTGGATGCACTCTCTTAAATACATTTCCCAATTCCACCACGTGATGATGTGACGTTTATTGAATCACATGCATAAATTATCGCTGTGAAACAACACAACACCTTTTATTTTCTAACTGTGAAACTTTTAAAATAGTTGTTCACCTGCACTCAGCAAAACGTTACTCAACTCGGTAATTATGACGTCACATCATCGCGTTGTGTAAACAAACGCATGATTCTGTTGGAGTTTCTACTTTGGGGAACAATTCGTCCGCCGGTTAGGTAGTGGGATAATTTTCAATGTTTGTAATACAATGAATTAAGTTACTAGTACTTTCTTAAACCTTTGGGAATTGTCTTCAAGAACTAAAATTTCATATTTTTGCTAACAGTTTCGAAACATTCTCCTGGAGTTATTACAAAACTGAAGTTTCAAAACATAATTTTAGAATACTTCTTTCAACAGAAAAGGAATAATCTTGGGGACCTGCTTGGTTAAATCTCTATGTTTTAGTTGCTTTATATAAAATGCTGTGGCAGACCCCCTTCTCCCCAAAATGTATAAATCAAATATTTAGTAAGAGGTCAGTTAAACAATTAGCTGCCCCCTCCTTGAAAACTTTCTAGATCCACCCTTGTGCGATAACATTTAAGCATCATTCCTAGGGTGCAAATGTGTAGTTTGTTTACTTTCAGACAGTGTTAGATATATACTAGTGTTTGACCATGGTAAGATTTGATAAAACCATGGTAGGTTCAAGCAGCCTCCAGCTCATCTGTTAAATTCAGTACGTACAAGTAAATTAAGTTAGCTTACAATTTAGTTTATAGGAAATTTACAATAATGTAAACTATGAAAAGCTTTGTATGACTATTTATGTATTAAGGTTTCATTTTCATAACCGCATATAATTTTTCCACAAAATTTGATCTTTTTATTTTGTATCTTTGCTCTCAAGAACAAAGGTTAACATATCAACATATTTAATTGAAAAACTTTCACAACAGGAAAAGTATCAGAGCATTTCAGTTTTTGTTTCAAAACAGAGAAAAAAATGAAACTAATTGTTAGTACACATGTTAGGACTGTTATGTCCTTCCTCACAGGTAAATTTTGGCTGTACTTGTGAATAGAAATAACAATAATAAAATAAATTGCATAACTTGTTCGCATTCTATTTATTTTGCGACAAATAATGTCATGATGCATCACGTTCAATTTTGAAGAATTATTCAGAAACACAAAAAGATAACAATTTTGGCCGTGAAAGTGGAAACATAGCAGCCGCACATAACCTCAGATCAACGACTGCCTTGAATGCCCATAGAACAAAAATTTAAAAGACTTACCCCATGTTGAATGTATGTGGACGATAGGAATGAAACATATCAATTACTGTACATTCTTTATTTCATGCTAAATTTCGAAGCAGATCAGATGACAGGACTTTAGTATGGTGATCACCAGGAAAAAAACTTCAAACACTTAATAATCCGGGGGCGACATACTTAAAAGTTCAAAAAGAAGAAAAAAAAAATGTGGAGCTGAAGCATTGCAAAGTTCGTTAAAAATCGGAAAACGGGGAGTTCATTCGCATGGATTATAAAACATTCAAATTAAAATGGACGCAGGACGGGCAGTTCACTTTGAAGATGGTGGGGTGTATTCAGGGATGAAGCAGGTATCAACAATATCAGTTGCAGGCCAAGCCACGCCAAAAAAATGACGCATCAGTTGGAAATCTCCATGGTGGCGGTGTTGAAATCATCATACAATTAAAATTTGATTGGGGTAAATGCACTCCGCATCACTGCTCACAGCTATGTTGAGCATCAAAAAATGATCGTTAATGAAGGGCTCGATTCCTGCACATTCTGCGTACCTCCATCCGAAGTCATCATACACAGGTGATACACTTCCTATGCTATCATCATCAGTTGCTACGAAGTTTAACGTTCTTGATTAAATGATTTTGTTATAAAAATAAAAAGGTTTCACCTCATTTTGAGGTCTTAAACATATGGCGGAGAGCCACGGCCGTCCAAGGACGCCGCGCACTAATGCTTCAGCATCGCCATTGTTGGAGAAAAACGAGAGCCGCAAAAAGCACGACCGAGCAGACTGGGAGCTGCGAGGAGAGTGAAGTGGAGTGGAAAAAATGAATCGGCGAATGAGCGATCAGATCCGGGTACGCGGCGATGCGCGGGAACCAATGAGTGCGTTTGGCGCCCAAACAACGAAGGGAAAGAACGCTACCACCATTTTAATTCCGGACAAAAAAATGAAAAAAATCGGATCAACGACTGAAAAATTGACAAAAAGCTAGACGATTGGAAAAATGAATAAATCGCATAGTTGATATCATAAAGTGCGCAAAATTTAAAGGGGAACGCAGGGAAAACGTGGAATGCACAAGAAAATAAAAAAAAAACAACGAAATGGGGGAAAAACGATTAAAATGACAGAAAAATGGGAAAAAAATTAATGGGTAAAAAATGTGATATGCATTAACACAAATAAAATCTCACTACTTACATTATTTTCAAAAATTCCCTGGGAATCCAGTGTATGTAAATTTTGTTCCAAGAGAGCTAAACCAGCAGCATATAATGCCATGTCATCTAACTGTAAAACAGATATGGAAACCCAAAAGAGTGCTCGATGTATAGGTGATTCCTGAAATGAGAAAAAATTCTTTGTGACTGCATGCTATTAAATGTAAATGTCAACAAAATTAAAATATAAGCTATCTTTAAGTGGAATTGGCTTTTACAATGAAAATCATTCGAAGTGCTCAAGCCTGTAGTGAATGTATAATTATATATACACTGGAATTTAAAATTTGGTTCGACATAACATGCAAAATCAGATAACTTGGGCACACTTTCGCCGGCAATGGCATAATACATATTTTTTGAATACCGTATATACTTGTGGATTAGTCGAGAAATTTAGTACAAAGAATGAGGCTAAATGTTAGCGGGTCAACTTATACGTGGGCAGAATTTCTGAAAAATTTACCCAAACAATTCTTGGGGGAAAAAAACACTTGAAAATGTGTACATTTTTCCCGACTTAAGTCCAGCCCCTTAAAGTAGATGCTAAATAAGTAAATACTTACACATTCAGCCATAATTTTACATGGTCTGACGGAAATAAAAACCGAATAATTACAAAATGGCCGACTACGCGAAAAGTGTGGGAATGGCTGTATTCACAAATTTTTCCTATAGTCGCAAATTAATGCCTATTTTATTATTTTTTAAAAAAATTGTGTTATATGGCTACAGCGCAAAATTTTATCGATACCAATCCAAAATACATAATTTTTTTGGACATAAAAATGTTCATTACATTTCATTTTCCTCTTTTTTTATAAAGTTTATATTCAAAATTAGTGGTAAAGTGTTCTTAATTTTTTCAGAAAGTAGGGGCTTGACTTTTATGCAGGTTTTAAATTTTTCCTGACTTTCCTCCTAAAAGTAGAGGTGTCGACTTATACATCAGTAAATACGGTATAAAAAAACTTTCGTTGAGTATTTTAAGAAGCAACAAAAAAGGAAAAAAAAAATTAAGCTGTGCATTACACAGATTGTTCAAGACAATATTTTGAAAGGTTTAAGAACAAAGGAAGATTTTTATTTAAAGAAAACTATTAAACAACTTCAGGTAAAAAGCAACTTACAGGCCTAAGCAGAGGATGAAGTCTGGTCAAGCACATGATGATAGCTTCTATAAGTTGTAGATCTTGAAATGATTCCAAAGCACGAACAAGTATTCGCAGTAACTGTTTCACATCAAGGTCACGAACTTGTTTACTAATGCAGCCAAATACTATGAGAGCACGGGGTTGCAGAGCAGGATTGTATCGAAATGCAAAACTGCAAATTCAGTATAATGTCTTAAAATTTTTTTGGTTGATTAAAATAAATCAAATAAATAAATAAAAACTCAAATTAATTCTGTTCTCCTTCTCAAAAGCAAATGCTTACGATAATATAAAAAACATAATAAATACAGGGTCGTTGAGGAAAATGGGACAAAAGTATTAAAACTCTTATAACGCAAACAAAAAGGATTTATTTTGTACACAACTTTGCAATATTATAGAAAATATGTTATAAAAAGAAATTATTCTATATAGCCGCCGTTAGCTGCCACCACTCGCTCAAGACGTGACCGGAACCAACCACATGCATGTTTCACCTCCTTCCTGTCCACGTTGGGCACCACCTCAGTAATGGTGGCTGTCAGCGCGTCCTTGGTATTATGAAATTTTGCGTTAACCTTTTCCTCAACTACGCCCCAAAAGTAGTAATCGGGAGGATTGCAGTCCGGGCTGGAGGGTGGCCACAAGTCGGGTGTCCAGATGTAGGGCACATTACTGTGAAGCCACGCTTGGGTTTTTCTCGACTTGTGGGCTGGCGCTGAGTCCTGCTGGAAGACATAATCTCTTCCGGCAGCCACCATGTCCATCCAGGGCTTGACTACCGTTTCCAATATGTGAATGTATCCATCGGCATTGATTCTGAGACCTTCTTCAAACAAAGAGGTGGCATAACATCCCCTTCGCTGCTGATAACCCCAAGGACTATGACCGCTGCTGGATATTTGGTGTGCATGACGGTGGGCACTTCTGAAGCATCCACTCAACTGACCTGAAGATAACCACTCAATAATCTCCTTTGGTGATTTACCGGCACGAAGGGACTCAAGGATCGCTGCTCTTCTGTCTTGTTCCCGGCTCATGTTGTTGCTTGTTGTAACGTGTCTATATGCGCGTGCCTCGCGACGATATGAACTACACATTAGATAACCTATTCGCAAATATGCACTCAACAACCGCTAGAGGGCAGTTTATAAACAAATTCCGGATTTACCTCAACGACCCTGTACATACAAATTGCTTTTGATTAAATCTGATTATCTAATCAAAATAAGACACAATTTGACTTTAAACAAAAAAAAGCCTATTATTATTTAAAAATTTTTTATTGCTAAGATGCAGCATTTTCAAACATAAAAAACATTTAATCAAAATGCATCACTTGTAATACACCAGATAGCTCGGTTGTCACACCCCGAGACTGCATTTTTGTTTTTATTAGAACTCCTCAGTCAGGAATAGTGAATAACCGAGCTGGAGGCAGATGTCATCTCACTGAAACTGAGAGTGCCAACAAACTTGCAGATAAATCGAATTTATCCCACCAGCAAGTGTCCGCAGCATGGTGCGGTTCGACTTGTGAACGACTAGTCGTTTCGCACGTATTCACAAGTAACCGTATTCTTAAATCCAACCGCATCATGCAGCAGAACTACCAAATATATTAACAGTATCAAACCAAACAATATTGATAATAAACCAAACAATATTGATAATGCACAAATTAGAAACTGATTGCAGACACTCGTTTTGCGGTTTCAAGGAAACCCTTTTTCAATACAGAAAAGGGAGCTTTGGGATGTGAAGTCAGCTTCACTTGAATGCATGGCAGTTGCTCTTCGCGTTGAAAAAGGAGTTAATTTAAACTCAAAAACTTGCTAATTGTGCTCTATCTCAACACTGTTTACAACTGTTACTTTATTGCACAAAGGTATTTATTCATTTTGTTCTGAAATATAGTTTTAACATCAGTTTTTTATTGAATGAATGAAATTATATTGGACTTAATAATTCATATGTTACAAACATAAATAAAATTAAAAATTTGAAACAGTATTCTGAACACTGCATCTTTTGTACTCAATGCTCTGCGAGAGTGATGGCAGTTTCAACAAAATATAAAGTTGTAATTAAATTTCAGTTTCTCAGATTGAAAACAATCTCTCTAACACACTAGACATGACAATACATAAAAACACAATATAAATGAATAATATAAAAAAAAGTTATCGAGAATTTTTATTTGTTTTTTAAATTGATATATAGGATCAGATATTGTTAAAGATTAAATTATCTTCTACCACTTATGAGAAACACTGCATGCTATTACTGCTTTAGTATTTTGAATGATTCATGACAGTTTTTTAACTTCTAGAAAACATCCTAATCAAAATCTGAAGGAAGAATTTTTGATGAATGATTATATTTTCTAACGGCACAAATAAAGAAGTAGTGATATAAGAATAAAAACATTAGAATAGAATGCTTTATAATCGACAGAAATGGAAAAAAAAAAGTTACTGATGATAGATAAAATTAAAAACTCCTCTCCACATATGTATTTTTACATAAATATTCAATACCACATAACAAATTTAACTATTCTTACCTCTTTGCCAAAGAAGTCCACTGTTGTAACCAATCACAATTATTAATATTCTTCATACATGCCTAAAGCAAGTAAAAAGATTCCATGAAACTTCTAACAAAGTTGATAATAGTTTTTGATACATGTAGAAAAATTATGGTTTAGTAAATGAAATTACATTGTTCAAAATTTATGTTTCAAAAATCGGGTGTCAGGGTGCACAACACAAGCGAACAATAATTGTAGATTAAATTTCATGCTTCTAAGTCAATTGTTTTCTCAGAACGAGAAGGATAAACATAATTTTTTTTACATTTATAGATTTAGCAAACTAAAACAAGAAAAAGTTAAAATTTTTCAAGTTCTATTTGCAATGCCACAAATTGCAGCTCCTACACAAAGCATTTTCACTGAGAAATAATGTATTTTTCTCTGAAAAACTTCAATTTTTTGAGCCAAATGATACCAAGTACAATAGAATCAACACACTGAATGAACGCTATAGTTGGGGCAAACCAAACCAGGGAGCGTTATAATGCTGTGATCAGGATTTGCGTAGCCTTTGTAATGTGGCCACATTAAGGTTGCTCCAACTGTAGGCATCTTAACCCTCTGACAGTCCTGGGTCGTGAGTAAGATGAATGAAATTCTTCCAGATGAAAATGTTTTTTTGAGTAACTTGCCATGTAAATCAAGAGCCCTACCTTCTATCAATGCCTAGCTATCACCCTGCACCATGGACCCTTTGACAACGAACATTTAGCATCAGAAAAATAAGTGTAAAAAGCTTTTGAAACGTGATCAGTAGGGTACAATAAGACCTTCAAAACCATCAGAGAGTTAAAATACCTTAAAATCCAATAATAATCTTTTCTTAAAAAGCAAGAACCACTTATTAAAATTTTAAACTAAAACCTCTTGGATACTATCTGAAACATTTAGATTATCAAAATTCTTCTTTATAGTAAATCAAAAACTATTTGTATAGCAGTCACATAATTGTCAGAACTTTCGCAAAAGCTACTAAGAGGATCGATTAAAATCAATTTCAAATCAAATGAAAAACCCAATTAATGTTTCATTACCATTGGTTCAAAAGTTATAACAGCTTCTTTATGAAACAAGGGAAATCAGCAAGCTAGATGAAATGATGAAAATAACAATAGCAACAATGTAATTACCTCCATTATTTCAAGAATAGCATCTGTAATAATTTCCAACGATGCCAGAGGCATTGGTTCATTATCAGCCGTGGAACATCCAAAAGAACGATCAACATGACGGCAATTAGATCGAAAAGCAGTTACAGCAGCAGACTTTACTTTGCTGATGCCAAAGAGCAGGTAAAATTTTGGAAGAGAAAATTCATCCAAACTTAACCTCAGTACTCTTTGTGTTTCTGTAGAAAAGAAAGGTAAACATTTCAATGAAAGGTTCAAGGCAATATACAACAAAATTAGCTCAACAAATTAGGGTTTTGTGCTTGAAAATTAAATGAATGAATTACCAACATTTTAATGCACAAAAATTGCAAAGTACTGTAGACACGTGTTTTGGAGATACAAAGAACCCCTTTTCAATGCAAAGAAGTGTGAGCCTGTGGATGATAAGTCATCCAAGGAAAAGAAGACAATATAATGCTGCATGGGAATATTCAACAAAACTTGATTGCAAAACATAGGGATCAAATTCGACAACTAAAGATTTTTAAGTAATTGAAATTTAGATGTTTACCTCCAAATGATGGCTTGGTACAAGTACAAAGAGAATGAATAACATTGATAACTAATCCATGAATAGATGCTCTCAGTGATACAGGCCCAGTGTGAACAAGAAGAGTGACAATGTGAAACAGATATGGCAAGTGACTTGCAACTGAAAGCAGAAACAGTATCAATAAATTAGCTCAAAACATATACGCACCAAAATTTAATATAACAAAGATATTGCTATGCAAGTGAGAAACATTTCTTTTTCTCGATCTGCTTTGAAATAATAACTTAAAATTATGTATATTATAAAAATGTACATATGCATATGTGTGTGTGTGAGTGCATTAATCCTCCTTGTGATCATATAATTGCACACAACACACATTATTAATCTCAAAAATCAAACTTTTCTGGAATTAACAAAGAGAGGCAAAAAACGTGGTTTTACTTTTAATAAATTTCCTTTAAAAGACATTAGCATGCCATTAACGATTTAGATTACTTTGTCTATTTTTTTGTAAAGAACAACATACAGTACAACCTTGAAAATCTGGATGTCTGAAACCTGGAAATCTCTAAAAACTGGACAGGTTTTAAAAGTTTCTTTTTAAATGGAAAGCAGGAAATTGTAAAAAAACATTTTGAAAAGCATGAAAATAAAATGTGAAAAGGTCGGAAATGTATAATTTTTGTAATTGTATGTGAGAATGATTTGTTTTTGTGATAACAATTACTAGAGGGATAAAATCGTGACTGATTTCTTTTCATTGTGAGCTTCACATACTCAATAATCTGGAAAATTTGGGTGGTTGTAGCACTTTTTGGGTAGTCGGGCTTTTATCCTAGTACTCTAACTATCTTTGATGTTTAAAAATTCCCTTTACAACTAGTTCGAATGATGTAGTTCATAATTACTTGCTATTTTTGAAGCAGTTTTATTAAACATCTTAATTATTATTTTTAACTTAATTTTCCAGTTGTATTGTGAATCTGCTTCATTAATCAATAGAAGCAACAAAAATTAAATCCTGCATTTAAGACCGTTCCACAGGGATCTCAAGCTTTCTTCTGAGAACTTTTTCCTTCAATGGAGCAAGTAAAAAGAGCATTTACACTCTTGAGAATAGTTTTAAGCACATGGGTTATTCCATGCGAAATGAGCAAATCAGCTGTGGCTGACATGTCACAGATTTCAATGAAAATTTTTATTTAGGTAAACCATACATATCTATAAGGGAATGCAAAGTATGGAAATTTAAAAACTGTTTGTTGCTTTGTTATTGAAATTAGAAGTTTATGCTTACGCTAAGCCTAAATTTTCAGAGTCCATCACTACCAAACGTACACTTAAAAAGTAAATATTTCCGCATTCTATAAACAATTTTCTATTGAGAAAAGGCAAAGTAAAATTTATTCGGATCTTTTTTTTGAATCTGAGATATTAACCAAGATTGAAATTTTGCCAATTTACTTCAGATTTTAAATCACTCTTCCAGCTCTTTTAATGAAAAAATAACAGTAAAAATAATTCAGATTGAAAAACTATCTATAACTAACTATCTGCTCTAATTTAGTAACAGTTTATTAATTTCTTGATGACGAAATTGTACTTTAAAAAATCGAAAATTTCCAAAAATTTCGTTTTTTTCCTCTGTTTCAGATGTTTTTTTGAAGATGAGGGAATGCTCTAAATTTACTCAATTTTTTTTACGGAATGTATTGAAGTGTCTTTTAGATGCTACTAAATTTTAATCATTGGTATCAGCGTATTTTTGTTACTAGAGTAACTTGAACTAAGCTAAAATTTCATTAGTTACTTCTTTTTATTTTGTAAGTTTGGCAAAACTAACCATTTCTTTCGTGTTTCATTTTCTCAAAAGCATGTTTATGAAGTACAGTCTGAAATGTACATTTTTTTAAATTGAAATAAATGTTAGTTTTACTTGCTTTCGCATCATTCAGTCGTTTATCTAATTCTTTGAATTCTCGTAATTTCACATAAGGGTCAATCCATACAGGTTCCATACAGTACAAACTACTCATTCATGTTTAAATATTTCTAAGTTATCAAATTAAAATAATTATTTTGAAAATTACAGTATGTTTTTTCAGTATAATGTATTACATAGGGCACAATATACGTAATTTAAGAAGGTGCCATGACGTTTTCACGCTTTTTATTTCTGTTTTAGTGTGTGAATTGACTAGCAAAATTGCTTAATTTCAAAGACCTGTATCTTTTTTACAAACCAAATACAAAAAACAATATGTATAACATGTATAATACTTGAACGGAATATTCAATTGGCCAGGAAATTTATTTTTAATTCTATTCCCTTTTGGTTTATAGGGGTCTAAAAATGTCATTTTCGTCATTTTTCTGATTTTTGAGGGGCTATAATCTATAAAGGGTGCACAAACACACAACAACAGTTACATATTCTTTTTAGCATGGTTCTAGTGATTAGTTTCTGTTGTATTTCATTTTGTGTTTCCGACCCCTACGTGAGTTATCCCCCTTTGAAATGAGTAAAATTTTTACATTTGGTCTTGAACTTTAACCTGTTGCCATTATTTTAATTATTAACTTACAGCTACGTAACTCAGCATATAAGACTATCAACTTATGCACTTTAACATCAAAGTGTTAAATTAACTGTCATAAATGTAATTCAAATAGATTTCGGCCAAAATGCAAAGGTCCCATTTTTGACTACGAAAATCACTTTTGATGACCTCTAAAAAATCAAAGGTCCAGTTGAGAGAAAAAATAAAAGTGGTTTTAAACATGTTTCATATGCAGCTTTTAGGAATATGAATTTCAAAAAAAAAAAATAATTAAAAATGGTAGAGCGCACCTATCATTCGAAACTGTATGGATTGACCGATAAAACAAAAAAAAAAAGCTATTTTTCTGAATTTTATTTTACGTTTGGAAATCAAAAACCAATTTTGAGTTTCTTCAAGCAAATAGTAGAAACACAGCTCTATATTCTTGTAAAATTTTAAAGTTGTCTGAATTTTCCCTCATTTGAATTTTTGTGTGTACGTGAAGGGGAAAATCATCATTTTACAAAATGTCACCAAGTTTAAAACTGATTATGAAGACAAATACAACTTCAAAAGTAAAGTATTTCTTTTATGATACTTAGCACATTATTGGGTATTAATTTCATCAAAGTTAATGCATTCCTTAAAGACTTTTTAATTCCTTTAAAGCTAATGCTTAATTATGAGAAAATTGAAATATTTTTAGTTTTTGAAACTCGGTTAAAAGTTAACGATAATAACTTTGAAAATTTTACTGATATCAGATTAATTACCCTACTCCATAGATTGCAAAAACATGTAACTTTTATGTTTTTATTAAATAGTTAATAAGATACAAGCCTTCAAAAATGCAACATTTAGCATTTTTGAGAATGCTGTTCAATTTGACCAATTTTCAATCGCATGTAACTATTAAAATAAAAAATTTTAAGCAAAAATATTTTAGATATTTTTATATAGGTATGAAAGGAACCTGTATACCAAATTTCATAAAAATCTGTTACCATGCGGCCACCACTTTTTTGCGAATTTTGCTCATTTGGTATGGAATGACCCACATATGAACTACTAATTCTACATATAAAACTAAAATTCATTTTTATCAAAACTAATAGCACTATAGAACTTCTAGATATCATAATCAAAGTACCTTCATTTATATTTTTGATAAATTTTTTAAATCCCAAAGTTACACACTACCACTTTTTGCAGTTTTTATCAAAATCATAACAAAACCAGAATTATTGAATGCATCTTTAACCATACATAATACAAACCATCAAGAGAATTGTTGAACGATAACATCAGTAAGTAACGTGCAAGAATAGCGATGTCATCCCACATTAGATGTTGTTCTAAAGTAGCAGTTGGTGAGGCACATGTCTTTTCTATGACCTGTAAGTAATGAAGCAAGAAAATATATCAAAGCAAAAGGGCTGAAGAGATAAATTTTAAAATATTTACAAAGCAGACTCATTCAATTAATAAAGAAACTGATATACACAGTCCAATCACATTAATGTGATCACCACGTACTTTCCACCTCAGAGTTAAATAACCAATCACAGAAGGCAGGAGGCAGCACAGTGCAGTTGAGCATATATAAAGAGTGTGTGAGGGTTTCAGAAAACATTTCAATCATTGGCGTAATGCAGAAACGAAGCGATTTATCCGACGTCCAAAAGGGCATGATCATTGGCTTTCGGGCCAAGGGTGGAAGCATTTCCGAAACGGCCGAGTTTGTGAACTGTTCGCGTGCCGCCATGGTAAAAGTGTACCGTGCATGGCAAAATGGGACTGTTCAAAATAAGCGATGTGGCAAATGTGGTGCACCAAGGGTTATAGATGACAGAGGCGAACCACGGTTGCGGAGATGCGTTCGGGCAGATAGACGGGCTACGGTTGAGCAACTGACCACCAAAATGAACCAAGGGACTACCAAAAGTGTCTCCAAAACTACTATTCAGCGAACATTGCTGCGTCTGGGCCTCCGAAGCAGACGCCTGGTTCGTGCACCTATGCTGACTGCTGTTCATCGACGACGAAGCCTAGAATTTGCACGCCAGTACAGCAGCTGGACGTCCACTGAGTGGCGACAGGTAGCGTTTTCAGATGAATCGCGTTTTATGCTCCATCCGACAGATGGACGTTGGCGTATAAAGCGTGAAATCTGAAAGGAACCACCCTGCACCCATTGCCGGAAGGGTCCAAGCTGGAGGTGGGAGCATTATGATCAGGGGAATGTTTTCCTGGCATTCTCTGGGTTCACTGATCATTGTAGAAGGCACGATGGATCAATACAAGTACGCATCTGTCCTTGCGGACCATGTCCACCCCTACATGCGCATTGTTTTTCCTCAGGATGATGGCATCTTCCAGCAGGACAATGCGAGGTGCCATACAGCTGCCGGTGTACGTGCGTGGTTCGAAGAGCACCAGGATGAGTTTACAGTCCTCCCCTGGCCAGCAAACTCACCTGACTTAAACCCAATCGAGCATCTGTGGGACCATCTCGATCGAGTTGTTCGCGCCATGGATCCTCAACCGCGTAATCTAGCGCAGCTGGCCTTGGCATTAGAGTCGGCATGGCTCAACATCCCAGAGAACACCTTCAGGGACCTAAGTGATTCTCTTCCTGCACGTCTCGCAGCAGTCCACTCAGCGAAAGGTGGTTATTCTGGCTTTTGACAGATGGTCACATTAATGTGACTGGACTGTGTATTACTTTGATAGAATAACCAGAAGCATTTTATATATTTATTTATTTTCTGTGATACAAATTTTGGGCTTTAATTGATCAATGAAGAAAGTGAACCTCGTTTTTTGAAACCAATGAAAAACTATTGTTGGCAAGACCGTGTTAAATTTGTCACTGACAATAGAATGTTTGAGATATGCTGGACAGATAAATTGCTCAGAGTTTATTATCCCCACTTAGTTACACAGAAAGTGTTCTAAGATTTCTGTCTAATATTTAAAAAAACAGTCGGAAACTTTCTACAACTAAATGAGTAAAATTGTGACAACATGTATACTATGACAAATAAAAAGTTAAAAAAACTCTGCAAACAGCTGTTTCGAGGTTATAAAAGCAAATTCCTTCATCAGTGCAAAAAGAAATTAATCAAAGTCTGACAACAAGCAAGTGAATAAACTGTTTTTATTTGCACTAGTATACACATTGTTGGAATTTTACTCATTCCTGTCAAATGATTAAACTATATCTAACCACTAGTTTTTTTGTTATGCTTCAAAAAAGTTTATGGAAATGCCCCCCCCCCCCCCCACCATCCACATATGATTTCACATATTAAAGGATAACGCAATAACTACCAGAACTCTTAAATTTATTTTCAAATACTTACTTCATACTCCCCCTCCCCTTTGAGTAGTGTTTTTTATGAACTATATACATATTAATGGCTAATATTTATAGTTGATATACATATTTTTGTCATATGTCTCAATAAAAACTGGCACTTTTCTTGATATCAACTTACTATGAAGGATGAAGTTAGAAAGTCTTCTTTGGATCTGCTATACAAATTATGTGTATCATAATTTAGGTAATGTATGTATTATATTTGTCCAATGTAGTTAAGACCACGAAAACAGCCAAATAAAGAATTTTCTCACTATAATAAGTGCATGAGTATAGTGAGGAAAATGTTGAACCAAGATCATAAGACACTATACGTTCATTCTCATAAAAAATCAATTTTATCCACATGCACTTAATTTAGTCTTTTAAATGCTTATTATATGAGACTCAGTAATACATAGAACTCAGCTTACCCTACACAATCTACTAATAACTTTCAAAGCAACCAGTTGTACATTTGATGATGCCAGAGCAACAGCAGTATCAGCCATGATTTCTGATTGTGCTGAACCTAAGCCACCAGTTACACTTCTCTAAAATAAATTAAAAATATATATATATATATATTATTGATTATTTCATAATTGTATACTCATTTAATCATATCTATGGTCACAATTTCAGATTATTTATATCGATTTTTAACTTATATCACACACATTGAAAAATATTGCTTTTGGAAATTAATTTATTGTAGGATGAAAAAACAAAAATTCATTAAGTAGGTTGAATTGCATTTTGGAGCAGTTTCGAATAACATTTTAAAGGTTAATAAACATTGATAGATGTTATTTACCTTTAAATGGAATAAATTAGCTATACAAATATATATATATATATATATATGCACACACACTTATAATCAATTCAAAAACTTAATTTAAGATACTGGTAGAAACACTTATTGATGCTTGCACAACAATGCTCAAATTTCTGGTCGTTTTGCTCCATAAATCTTTAAATGGTGCCTTTCAAAATTCAGTGCAAAATTCGTTATTTCAAAATATTTTTAATGGCTCCCCCCCATGCTCTATTATAATATTTTTGTCTCAGAGCAACAGTAGGATAGTGTTATTCCTGGGATTAGATGTGTGTTGCTCTGAGGCGACAATATGTTATAAATACTAGTTTTAGTAACGAAAGATACCACAAATAATTTTAAACGATACATTTGAATGTGACAAATTTGCTTCCTACATGGAAGAGATAATTATCACAAACATTATCCTTAGTTAAAACCGACTTATTTTTCCAATTAAACATTACTAAAACAATTTAGAGCTAAATGTACAAAAGCAAGAAGCAACAGAAAAAACTGAAATGACAAATGAAATAAAGTTTACTTTAATAAAACTGTCCAGAACTGTGTCCAGCAGATCAGAAACTTGTCCTATATTGCCCCAGATTTTAGCTTGTATTGAGGGATACATCTAAAATTTAAAAAAGAGTTTTATCAAGCATTCAATGCTAGGAAACTAGATGAATGTTTTTACTCTTTATAGCTTTTTGAAAGAAATTTCCACTGACCTCGACTTCTTCTATGGTAAGAGTAATTAACTTGTCTAGTATTGTAGCCACTCTCTGGCGTTTGCTATCATCATTATGTTTGCAAAACCTACAAAGTATTGATTTAAAATGGGTCATGTTTAGGGCAGTCATGAAGCATTTTCATCAATATTGCAGAGCATCCAAAATTAAATCCAACATACAACCAAATGTAAGAAAAACTTCAAAATGAATAACTTATTAAATTCAGAATTATTTATCTCAGATTTGTTCATTCAACTTTGAGGGTAAAAATGAGAATTACAAGGTAACCAAATGCATGGCAGTTAATGTGATGCAAAAATTTGTGTAAATGAGATATATTTACTAAATTTGTGGCAAGACTAGAATAAAATTTAAACAAACAAAAAAGGGGGGGGGGGAGGAGTTCGAAATTTTGAGAAAATGCGAGGATTATCAAATATATTAACCTAGAAACACAAATATAGGTTCTGAACATAACTCAACTTGTGCATGAGACAGAATTATAATCATAGCTTAGATTCTTCATTATTAATAATAATCATACTAATGTATACTTGTAAGGGTAATGCTAACAATCTTTTGATTCTTTAACATGTTTTTCTTAATTTAATCATCGACTGTATTCTCAAGTATCTTACTTATCCTAACGATTTAAAGGACATAGTTATATTTACTGAAAAATAATACTTCAAAAGCATATTTGAAATAAAAAGACTCGTAAGCTGCTTGAAATTTTAACACTTAAATTATCACGACAATGCTAGAAATTATAACACTTAAACAAACCAGTACAACATAACAAATAACTTAAAATATAAAATAAGGCATTTAAAACTGTTTCTCAAAGGAGATTTGTAAATCCAATCCTAACAAAGATTATAAATAATCATAACCACATATATAAATACTTTAGATTTCTATCTTTGAAATCATCATGACAATGAAATACAGACCTTGTTAAATTTGGCAACCAAGGTGTCATGTACTCTAGGCATAAGTGTTTAAGTTCTATAGTTGATGATCTAAATCCTTGTATGCATTCTTCTAAAAACTCCAGAGTTAGATGGGAAGCATTTTGTGCCAATTTCTCACTAATTTGCTTGATAAAAATAGTATTGTTTGATGGAATACACAAACCTAGAATAAAATAATTGAATTATTTCTTCTTTCAAAAATAAAATTATGCATGATCTTATTAATTGCTAATGCATGTACATCAATTCAAATACTTCAGATTCAAGTTTTTTCTCTTCATACAGCTTTAAAAAATATATCAAGACTGATGTTATGACTTAAAGGGTGGCAAAATATGTAAAATCATGTTCCAAAATACACTTCACTGCACTATATACTGCGAAACCAATTGCCCAATTCTACTCACAGAAAATGAACACTTTTAAAAATTGAATCATCATCACTCTTCTTGCTAGCTACAATAGTTTATTTTTTAGAAAAAGTGATAGTTTGAAAATAAAACCATTAATGTTCATACCATTTATACATGATGAAATTCATTGAGCTTAAACGATTCATGAAAATTCTGGCGTCTCTTGCCGCTATGCAATAGTAGAATTAGCATTTATGACTTGTAATACATTCCTGCAAGAATGCTGATCATCACAAAGTGAACAATTGCTTTTCAAGCGGGCAACTAAAGTAAAATGTATGGAAAATAGACATAAAATTTTTTCGTTTACCAGAGGTTTCCAAAAGTTGTCCTTCAATCTTTAGATCAAAAGTTCCAGTTAATGCACAGAGTAGATTATAAGCAGTGGTTCTCAAGTTTGGATCTGAGCTTCCAAGATTCAACAGAGCCATGTTGAGAAGAGTGCCGGGAACATCTTTTGGTCTGATTTTTGTGTGAACAGTTACAGAGTCCTTAATGAAATAAAAAAGATTGATACAAACATACATTATTTCCTGAATCTGCTTGGATTATTCTGAACTTTATATCAATCTTTTCACAAAGTGCACAGAAACAATTTACACAATAGCAGATAGGGCTGAAAATTTAAACTATAAAAAGCATCTTTTATATTTTTTTACAAAATTATAAACAGTTCATAGGTAACAAATGACAACAAAATATTGAATTTATAAAAATTTGTCTGTATAATAACATTCTACATCATTTGGGAATGCCATAATATGCTTTGCGCTTTTGAGAATCCAAATAAGGTCACTCCCTATAGGACACTCAGGTATCTGATATACTGAAATAGCTAAATATCCTGTTTGGAAGATTTGGATACTACTTTTGTTGCCCTGAACCAACAACTAGAAATTCAAAGAATCCTATTATAACTATAGTTTTGTTTTCTTAATAAATATTTCTAAAGGAAAAACTATCAGGTAAATGAAGTAATCTGGATGGACACCTTGCTATAATGGGTGCCAGTGATGACCTAAGATGTAAGGGTTACCTTTACTACGAGGAAGCTGCTACCAGCATTTTGTGTAGTCGCAAAGAGTTTGTCAACAGGTTCAAACTTTGGTTGTTATTTAATTGAACTTGGAGAGATTCAAAACACTCTTATTAGGCATCTGCTGAATTTAGATTCAGCTGCTGATCTTTTTTAGACATCAGGTTGGGGATTAGTAAAATAGACCTCTGGTCACAGTGCATGGTTCGGTTGAGTCCCTTTTTCTCTGTCATCTTATTACATATCCCACAACAATTATCATATTTTTTTAGAAACAAACATCAATAATTCAATCAAAAATTATAGGATAAATTAAAACTCTGTCATGCAAAACAAAGCCACTTGAGACAGGATAGAAGCAAAATATGTAAATGAAGGATTTTGAATGATGGTGTGTATAGAGTTCTAGAAATACGCTATCTTTATTGCATCACACTTACACTGTTATGTATTTCGAAGACAACCACAACAGCATAGCACTGATGGGTTTTGAATGAATTGAAAACACAATAAAGTTAAGTTAAAGATAAGTTATGAGGGTTATTTAGATAAGCACACCTTTATTTTTTTTGCTGAAATATTTATTGATAATGCATCAGTACAAGCCTTCATTAAAGTCCCAATTTTCATTACAATAAATTTACAACAGCTTGGAAGCTTCTCCATCCCGCCTAATATGGCATTTGTTCAGCTGTCAAATGGTTTGGGTACCAATGACAGAAAGGTTGGCCAGAGATAAGATGCAAATTTGATTTTGGAGTTCTAGCTTTATTTTTGCATAACAGTCACTACTGACGAAGAATGGGTTTAAGCGCCTTCCACTCAAATGACTTACTCCCAAAAAGGAAAGAACTTATGCGAGGTCATAGTTTCTCCTGCTGACCTTTCTGATGCCAGTACCTGGGCTACCATGTGGTTAGGGCAGTTATTTTTCACCAAGATGATCCAAAATATATCCCAAGTATAGGTTAAGAGAAGATTCCACCACTTTTTCTGTGCTACATGACAATCCTAAGGCCTCACTCTAAAAGGTAGGAAGTACCCGAGAAATTCAATAGAATGGAAAACCTTACAATTTGTTGCGACTCCAACATTGGGAAGAAAAAGCTAGTAAAGACATGTAGCCAACCAAATTAAACATGTCAATAGCAGAAATAAAAAAAAAAAAATGTGTGTATTACACTTTTGAAATGACTATCAAATTGCTTTGAAAAAGTTCAACCAACAACTTTGTATACCTTAGAACCAGAAGAATGTAAGTCACGTAATTGTGATTTTATAGGAGAGAAGAAAAACAGTTGTCAGAAGCATGCAAAAGAAGGGACGTGCACTCTTTTACCACTGATAAAAGAATTTAAAAGAATTACTTTCACATGGCTCGATGTGGAATAGGTTTCTACGCACAATGCACTCATAAACAAAAAAGTGCAATTTTTTGACTTACTTCAGTCTGGCTCTGAGGTACAGAACTGATCTCTACATTTCCTGACATTGTATATTAAAGAAACTCATTAACAAGGTAGAAGGAAAGCTAAGCAATAAGTACTGCATATTCAGAAAAAAATTAAACACATACTGGTTGGGAGAGCTCCCATCTTGTTCTGATGTGAATTATAGCTTGAACTATACTATCACAGTCATTGTGAATGAAAGACAATGGGCCACTTTCATTAGCGATAGTTAATGTGAACTGATTGTCATCTACCAGGCACACCTAGAAATGAAATTTTCTTTAATTATTTTCAGTGTTACAGAATGCAAACATAACTTATTCAATGTTTTCATAATATTTTCAAAATGCTTACCAATTTGGTCTTACCAGGGGCGCCAACTTGCAAAAATTATTGAGGGGGCTGGACATCTCCAGGGGTTTAGGGTGTTATGTAATCCCTCAGAGGTCCCCCACCCCAAATAAAGGTCAGATTTTTGAACCTTGTTAATGCCATATTTTCTGGTGTGTATAATTTTAACAAACAGTATATGACACGGCGTTTTTGAAGTAAAAGAATCTAAAAATTGGTTTACAAATTTTCTGGTTCAACTTTTAAATCATATCACTTGTCTTAGTAAGAGATTTTTTTGTTCTATTTTATGGGGAGCCGTGCAGTTCCGTAGCTAAGCATTGATATTATAAGGTAGGAAGGACACTTGACTTGAATGGAAAGACACTCCCAGAGACGGCGACTTTTTTAAAAAAGGGGGGGGGGGGGGCGGGGGAAATTTTCTAAATTTGAGATGAAAAAAAGTGAGTTTTAAAGTTTTTTTTAAGCATTGTAAAGTCATATAATCAACATTAGAACCCCAAAAACTCGACAAGCCTGACACATATCTTTTGGCTTCGAAAAAAGGAAAAAATAAATACAAACACACACAGTATTTTCGTAAAAAGGTAATTTAATTTACTCATGTTTTTTTTAAGACCAGTTGTTTTTTCATTAGTTATACCGGTTAACATATTCAAGTGTAAACGCAGTCTCTCAATGTCTAGGTTGTTTTTGAAAACTCTATTTTTCAAAATTTGTTTCACCTCTGTTAAATAAAAGCAAAGCACTTTAGTTCAACTGCAATGATCTGTGTGAGTCCAGTTGATGTAAAGAGCCCAATAATGCAAGATTGCACCATTTCACAAACCTCAATATAAATTGCCTTTGGGATTTTGAAAGCGTGCGGTGAGCAGGCTTCGTTGTTTTCATACTTTGGTATACGTCGACTCCGAGGAAGCGAAGGATCATCATTTCGTGAAGATTTTTCTTTTAAACACAATTCCCAAAAGTATTCAAAACTATCACGCCTCCCATTTAATATACAAATCAAACAGATCATCAACACTTAGATGAGCTCGCCGCAGCGCTGCCCACCGGCAACAGATTTGACCCGTATGTTCGCACACTGGGACAAATTCTAAGTGTGCTTGCAGCACTATAACACAATCATTATTCACACTACTCGTTTTCAGTTAACCTGCTTACTACCGTAATAATTATTTGTTTTAACTCATTACTGAATGTATTTTACAAGGTAAACTATCTTCAAACAAGGAAAATAAAAGATAAATTTATGAGTTTAGAAAACATAATATAACTAATACTTTTCTTGATTTATTCAGGGGGCTCTGCCCCCTCAAAAATATTTTTGAGGGGGCTCGGGCCCCCTCAGGCCCCATGGAGTCGGCGCCACTGGGTCTTACTAATATTGAAAGTAGTCATAAAGAATACTTGACTGTTTCAAAACTTTACTAGGCATTTAGAAAACGTTTAATGCAATAATGAAAACATGTAGCAAGCATATTCTACTTACACACACAAATCTAGAGGCAGTCATGAGCAAAGCTAGTTGACTGCTGCCTTTTGGAGGACTTTATTTTCAAGAAACGAGTCATAGACCCCCTATTTATGCTCAAAATAATACTTATAAAAACCCCTTCCAGAAAAAACTGCCTCCAAACCAGAAGCTGGATCCTCCTTTGACACAACAATTTCCTACATACAACTGAATATTCCATGAGCAATGAGCATTTACATCCCTCTCAAGGTAACCTCTGCAGTCTATAATGTTAGTGTTTAAAAGAATATCATACAAAATTTAGAACACATATCTTTAATGTAGGGGGGATACAGAGGGAGAGTCAAGGGGGTCATGACCCCCCCCCCCCTAAATTGTCACCATTAGTTCTTAAAAAAGGACATGAAAATATGTTTATTTTGGGTGAAAAACACATTATCCCAAGACTTAAGATCACCTAAAATTTTTTGAGTATTTCTCATTTTCCCTCTGGAGTAAAACTCCTGCAAAAATAAACATACAAATAAATACATACTTCTTCTATTTCAGATGCATAATAGACATCATTTAACAAAACTGAATGCCCAATGACTTTGGTTTTTTCAGCTGATGTAACTTGAATTGCAGTAGGGCCCACCTGAAATGATTGTCAGATAAAAATAGACATTTCTAGATTGCAATTTTTTACAAAATTATATAGAAAAATAACTTACAAATGCAATAATTTTAAAACAAAGTTATATATATATTGTTATTTTTGAACAGAAAGGCTTTGGATGTAGTATAGTTGCACAATATTTCTCCATTTTCAATTTAAAAAAAAAAAAAGAAGAGAATATTTTTTCAGAACAACAGCCCTTCCAGAGCAACTTTGTTTTAAATGCATCAACACAGCAGTGTTTTTTGGCAAGTACAGTCATTATTAATTTATCTTCCAAATGATGCTCTGAGTTCCACATAAAAATTAATATACAAGTGAACATTTTGGAATTTTTATTCATTTATTTTTTTAATCTGAGCTTATTCCTACTTAAGAAACATTTGGCATGATTTATTAGGCTGTTTAATAAAGTTTTTCAATGGATTACATTTAACAATTTCATGCTTATGTAAAAATACTGAATATACTTGTACATATATGTTGCATATTTGTGAAGTTTGCACATTAAACGTTTAAGAATAATAAAAGCAGAAGAAAAATTATGAAATCTAGTACATATTCGTTCAAATTTTAAAGGAAACAATTTAAGACAATAAGAAACTGCATAATTTATAACAATGAAATAAAAATGTGTATAAAAAATATTGTACACAATCATAGATTTTAATCTAATAAAGAAGATAGAAAATGTTTTAAATTTTTAACGATAATTTTAATGTCCATCTAAATGACCATGATAAAAAGTAACACATTCATGCAACTGTTTCTGAGTTAAAATTAATTTTTATTCTTCGTTTGTGTTTTTGCAAGATACACAGCCTTCTTTTTGTGATGACTGAAGCAGACCAAAGTACAGTCGGAAATTTATGGGCACAAGGTTCTGGAATAGAATGAATTTTAGGCTTAATTTAAAGAGAACAAAAGTCCCTTTTCTCAAAAAATTCAATCCTGATAGTTACAATAGTTTGGTACATAAAACATCACAGCAATTTCATTTACGATCATATTTTCTTCGTCTATCTTTGCCCCACATCTAATTTGGATATAACCGGAAAAAATACTCTAAACAGAATCAGCTAAAAATTAAATGAGTAATGTTTTAAAATAGTTAAGAGCTTTCTGCACTGTAAAAAACTTTCTTAAGCAGCCATAGCTATTGAAAAACTATTTGTTTTGCAGCTTCAACTACAAGTAAATCACACTGTACAAAAACTCTCCGGGGGGGGGGGGGGGGGGGGAGGATAAGGGGCAGCAGGCTAAGGTAAATTATGTGATCGTTTTGAAAATACCCAATTTGGGGTGAATAGTAAGTGTCTTGAATTCTTTAAATAAAATTTTTGTTTAGATAACTATTTCAAAATTAGAGATAAGTAAAAAGAAGAAGTTAGAAAAAAAAAGCTAGAATATGACACCAAGAAGCCAAAAGCCTGTTACAGAATAGAGCAACAAAGGTTTATTTACATTTCTCAGATTTTCATAACCAGTTCCAAAAATAGCAATGTTCCAAAATAGGGACAACAAAGTTGTTGTTGTGTATGGTTAAGTGCATGGTGAAGGAAAAAAAGCAATAAAGAGAAAGATTAAATGTTGGCGAAGGCGTGAATCACAATCACAGCTTTGGCACTGCCAAAGGTTCTATCTGAGTACAAAGTGTCCATGTTGTAGTTACTGTCTATTTTGAAAAGGAAACAAGCAGTGAAAGGGCAGCTAAAAAGATGTTTGGGGTCCAGTTGCATGCCTGGGCAGTGCTTGCAATCCTCATAAGTCCTGGAACCATCCGGCAGGATCTTCATGCCCTTAAATGCTTTGTCGTCAGTCTTGCTATTGTTGTAATTTCTCTACTGTAATTCAATTCAGGCAGCCAAAAAATTTTTCTTTGGGTTCGGGCAGAACTTTTGTTTTGTGACTACGCTTGCATCAAAAACTAATAGATGAAGTTGCAGGCTTATGTGTTCTGGTTTCATCAGCAAGGAAATCGGTCACCTCATTCCCTTCGATGTCAACATGGGCTGGGATTCACTGAAGGGGGCATGATTTGCCATTTGCACCAATGAAGAACAGAAGAGAACTGATTTCTTGAGTGAGCCTAAATTTGCCTTCTTTGATGGCTTCGAGAGCAGATCTACAATCTGAGAACAACAATGCTGTCGGAGTTAGCTCCATTTAAGGTAGATATCCAAGCATCTACAGCTGGATGCGATTCACCATCCTTGTGCTTTGAAGTTGTATTATCTGGGTGCTTAGAAAAGACACTCGATTCACCCATATTGCATTTTGGTCTGTAGAAGACAACAAAATTACCTCATTTAAAAAACAGTTTTGTTAAAAACTATTATTTAATTTATTTCTTCATTAGCTTAAACCATCTGTAAACTATTTTTATGAAATTTTATAGGTGTTGAGTTCAAAAAAAAAGCATATATACTTGCAAAATTGACCCTCCTCCCCCCCCCCCAAATAGCAGAAATAATTTAATACCTTATACATAATTTTTTAAAAAAAAGTTTTTTTAATACGTTTAACCTTTTTATTCTCTTTGTAATAGCGGCTTAGACACTGGAAAAAGATGGCTGTGCATAGGATCAAGGGGAGGGGGACTTTTAAAAAGGTAAACATAACTCTTATTAGAATTGAAAATGTGAGAAACTTAGTTTTCGAACAAAAAAAAAAAGGGGGGGAGGGGGATGGAAGGCTGCTATTTCTTGGCAGCACCTTTTGAATTAACAACTGCTTTGTAAAATTGCTAAAGCATGTACATTAAACATAAACACACATTTTTTTTCTCTTTTATTTTACTCAATACAAACCTTTATAGCAACTTTAGTATCTTTATGAGATAATTTTAACGCATTATTAAAAACTTTCAAATCCTCATCCAGAGATAATGTAGCACCAGGTAGTCGTTGATAATCTATTTCAATATAATCATTCAATCTTTGAGGTGTGTCCAAGAAAATAAGTTTTCTACATCCCTGAAAAGAAAAAGAACTCATCACAAATAGAACCAGGTCAGAGAGATGAAAGAAAAAAAAATGCTCGACTTTGTGAAGATCACACTGCATTTGGTCAAAAAACTAAGTATTTGGCCTAAGTATAAAAATGATCATTATTTCGCAAAATTTACTGAAATTTTTACTAAACCGATACTAAAATTTAAGGAAACAGATTGACATCTAAAGTAATCGATAGGATAAAAAGCATAATCTACTCAAATGTCATTTTGAACAGACAAAGAGACATTAATGCACAATATAAATACAAAGAACATAAATTTGAAGTCCTGAAACTATCGAGAAATTCTGCATTTCAAGAGGAAAATTTCAAAGGCATAACAATACATAACATTCATGAAAATCAATAGAAATGTAATGGGTTTCATTTAAAAATCTGCTATGACGAGAAGATGAATGATTAAAATTTTAAACTGAATAATACATAATTTTTACACAGTACTATGACAGGGGTACACTAGAGTGCGAGATTGTATGATTCCCGCAGTATTTCCCAACATCCCAAAGAAAAAAATCCATATGCATGCTGTTCCTGTAAATATCCCCATTTAACATTTAAAGGTCAAGGTAAAAAATCTCACTTTGAAATTTTCCCAAATGTGAACCCCTGCATGATTTCTCTTATCATTTTATATTTATATTCAATAGATAATATAATTTTACACTTACTTTCAATGGCGCTAAAATACGATCATGATACTTGGTATATTCTCGAACCCAGGAATTACAATTATAAATATATGCTGCTTGAATTTTTTCATATGCTACTTCAGGAAGGACAACAAACCACTTCTGCAAGAATTCTGCCTAAAAATTAAATACCGTTAGAATATTTTTTTTCTTACACATGTGACCAAAAAACAAAAACCCTAAGCAGACTAACTACATGAAAAATAGCAATTCATTATTTTCGAGACATTGCAATTTATTATTTAAATTTTAGAAAAGCTATGAAAATTCAAAATTTGTCACTAAGCTTAGGCCAGGGATTTCCAAAGTGGGTGCCTCTAAGTTCCCACAGTGTCGACATGTGTAAAATACAGATAGACTAGGATGCTGCCAGAAAATTCTAGTTCTACGAAGGGTGTCGCAAGTCAGAAAAGTTGGAGAACCCCTGTCTTAGGCAATAAGATTTCAGCTATGTATAACTAGACAGTTAAAAAAATGCACACAATGCCAAAAAGATAACATAAAACTTAATTTGAAATGAAATACATATGATTCAACTAAGTGCTGCTCTTCTGTAGCTAAATTATCACAACAACAATTTTTCTAAAATCAATCAATATTGAAATATGAAGCCTTTCCTTTAAGTATTACATGCAACTAATGCATACATAATACATTGAAAATAAGTTTACTAAAAATGTTTAATTAAACTTACTCTGAAACGGTTTTCTGTGCTTGTATGGGTAAAATCTACAACCAGTTCAAATGGCTTATGGCAAAAAGGTTTTAAAGTAAGGATGACATGATAAATTAGCAGGTCACCATTTGTCTCTCCAATTCTAAAAGTGAAATAAAAAAAAAGCATTGACAAAAAAAAAAGTTTATATTTTTTATTTTCATCAATTGAAAGAGTCCCAGAGACTTGGTTTTAGATATCTTACTTGTATCGCCTAGCTATGAAATAAAACACAGGATTTCCACTTTTAGATGTTCCAGCTTGATAAAATATGTTTAGAGACTTAAGAGATTTAAATTCATCTCTTTCATGCATGTTGTGTTTTGACATAATTTCTTCAAACTTAGTACTTGACATTTCCATGCTGTTCCATCTGAAATAAATCAAATATTTATTGTATCTATTACTGACCTACCATAAAATGCTGCTGTGAATATAATATAGTATTAAGCAAAATATAGAAAATGATATGCGTAACACATATTACATATAAAAGAAAATTCTTTTTCTCCAAAAAGAAATTCTAGACAAAAGTCATTTCCATGCATAAGATAAGAATACATTTGAAGGATTTTATTCTTTAAATTGACACCAGTAAAATAAAATAAGGACTATATATTTTCATGAACATTATAATTTAATGATTTTAGTCAATAATTTTTAAAATAAAACATTGCTCTAATTTTTCTGATTATAAAAGTGCAGGGAGTTGCATTCAGCAAATTTGGTCTGGTGAAAACGGGTTTTCAAGTACATTTGAAATATTTTTTCTATTTTGTGATTTTATAGGAGCTACATAATAAAAAGATACTTTTCTAACTATGATTCAGCAAGGAAAAATATCAATGCTGAACTTCAGAATGATCTAAATGACATTAAAAATAAAACTGCATAAATTACAAATTACTTCTGTTTTAGTTCCAATTTCTTGAAAAAAATTCAATGAAAAAGAACAAATGATGGCTTATAAGGGAGCATAGGGGAAGCAATTGTGATTGGATTATCAGCCAGAATTTAAGTTATAAACTTGTTAAATTCTTTCTTTTATTGCAATATTATGTCATTTAACATTGAATATAAGTATACGTCAGTAATGTATAAAGTGTTTTAGATTATATATGAACCATTTGACAGGAAAATAGATTGTGTCATAATAATAATAACCATAGGCACAAAAATACTTTTAAAATTTTGAAATTTCTTCAAATTTCAGGACCATTGATTAACAGAAAAATATGGAGAGATTGAAAAAAAAATGTTTTAAAATTTCAAAAACTGTCATAAAGATTCAAATTACATGAATCTTCATTCTATATTTCAGACTATTTCACCGAAAACATTAAGACTTAATTTGTTTTACTCGAAAACTGATAAAGAAATTTACATCACATTTAAATTGCAATAAAAAAATCCTCATTCATATGTTTTAATATTGATTATAAATTGTCCTCTAGGGTTAAGGAAATAAATTAGGAGAATATGTGAATATATTTAAATAAAAAATGAAATAATTATTTAAATCATGTCCCGGTATTTTTTGGCAGTTTTTGCAAACACTTAAAAAAATGGTAGATACAATTTTCAGGTATCAAAATAATCACACAACATTTAACAAATAAATATGCATTCTTAAGGTTCTTACTTAATTATAACAGAACTTTTAGCCCAGAGTCCTACTAGCTCAGGCATGCCACTAGATTCAAGGAGAAAAAAAGCATTCAATATGTGAATCAGAAAACATGTGTATGTACAAATCTCTATACAAAAGATAAGAAAAAACAATAGCTAAGAAGTCAAGAAAGTTAAAAGTTGCAGAAATCTTCCACATGTTAACATATTGTATGAATAATTCAAGGGACACAGATATTAAAACACGAAATGTTGACGAGCAGATAAAAACATAAGAAAAAAAAAAATGAATCTTTACAATAAAAAAAGTTTCAAATAATTAACAAAACAGAGTTCAAATTGCTTTTCAGCACATCAAACATTTTTCTCTTATTGATTTAATACTTGAAATTGTGCTGACTAAGTTATTAATCATATGAAAATGCTTAAGTATTTTCTTTTTAGATTTCAAAGAACAATTTCTTTCCTAAATGTTAAGACATTATTTAACAAAGCCAAAATTTTTCTGCAACTTAAATTTGTAGGAAAACTTAAGTAATAAAGCATTTAAAAGAAACAATAAACATGGGTAGAAAGTGAATCGAAAAGGATAAAGAAGTTTTAAAGAGGTACATTTATTCTTACAAATTGGAAATAAATTTCTAAAAATAATAAGAGGAAGAAAAAGAATGAAAAATGTGTGCAAGGGAAAAGCAAAAGGGATTTAAAGATAAGATAAAATTAATACAAATTAAAATAAAATAAAAATCAATTGGAATGATTAAGCAAATCAAGGTTAAAAATCTGTATTAGTTTTGAGAAACAATAAATATTTAGTATTTATATTTTATAGATAATTTAAACTTTGTATAATAAATGATACTAATTTTAGAAAAAATTTCAAATAAATAACCTAATTGCAAAATCCTTAAAAAAACATGAACTAAGAAATAAAGCACGTTAGTAGAGTTAATTTTGAGTAATTGAAATATACTAGAGAAGTCGAAAATTATAATAACACAAATAAAATTTAAAAAATATGTAAAAGGATTATAAATATCATAGTGAATAATTTCACGCATACTGTGAATCTACTGGTTTATGCTCAGGTGGACCAAGGTAAGCGAGCAAGGTAGCCATTTTGTCAAAAGGGCGACGTCCAACAGCTTTGTGATCTCTGGAGCTTGAAAGATAATCTCCAATTTTCTCTTGGTGATTCCACAAAAGTCTGTGCAGTGCATGAACATTGGCATCACTGATGAAAGACATACTATGACTAGTTTGGTCCAATGACTCTAAATCTGAAGTTATCTGTACAACCCATCTAAAAATAGTAATAAAACACTCGTCAAAATCAAAAAACTATGACAAAATATAATACACAATTTTTCCAGAAGCTAATTTTGTTAAATTTTAATACTTTAAAAAAATATTCTGTCTTTTTTTAAAGAGGGGTGGCGGGGGGGGGGGGCTGACCTAGCTTATTATAAAACAAAATGCAGTCAAAAATTGGCTAGAGCAAAATACATTTTGTCTCCTTGAATTTGTGACCCAACTTCTTTCCACATAGCATTGAAGACTAAAACAACCCACGATCAGAGACAAGATTCATCATTTTAAGCTTTTAAATTGAACACAAAGGGTACTGATTTTGGTTATCATCTTATTAAGATAATAAATTAAGCAAGCAAAAAGCTGAATGATTATCAGAATTCAAAACTGGTTGTCAGAGATTACACATAACAGCGCTATGATTATTTTTCAAAGCATCAAAACAAAAGGATTGGACATAATTTATCATGCCAACTATACTTACAGGACTAGCATGTACTTAGAACCCAAAATCCACAGCAAATAGTTTTGAACATTTTTTTCCGCAATTCATGACGTTCCATGTTTTGGATCATGGTCAAAGTCCATGATTCCCCTCGACTTTCCAGGTGAGCGGATACTCTAATTGTACTAATCTTTTTTCTTCTCTCTAATGGAATTTTTCCTGAAGTCAGTCGCAAGAACCTTCACATTCCACCTTGTGTAGAATGTGAAGGGTACAGAAGTATGTTCTTGGAATTAGATCAAAAAGGAAAAAAGGGAGAAAACGTGCTCAAAGAAGCAGAAAATAAAGAGGGTAAAATTCTTGCAATAAGCAACACCTTATTGTAGAGCAGGGCTGTCCAACTGGCGGCCCCCCAGCACATATAGTGCGGCCCGCCAACTTCTTATTCAGCATATGGGTCATTCCATGTCAAGTGATCCAAAGTTTTTTCCCTCACCTTTTTGTATTTCTTTGAAATTTATCTCATCAATCAACCCTTTGAGGTAATCAAAAGTCCAAATTTTTAGATTTTTATCTCTATTATTTTTTTATTTATGACACTTTGATTTTTCGAAAAACCCTCTTTTTTTCATGGATGTTTGAACATGAAATGGACGATAACTCAGCACCAAATATAGATAGAAAGATTTGGTAAAAAGCATTTTAAAGTACATTAGTTGCTGTTTAATTGGATATGCAACATGACTAATTTCAGAAAATTTTTAATTTAAAAAAAATTAAATTAAAATTTTTCAGGAAAGGTATAATGAATTTTTTTAAAAAAATTCTCAAAAATTTGTATGTATTTTATCTTTATTTGTGCAAAGTTTCAAGTTGGGATCTCAATGGGATCATATTTTTATGAATTTTTAAATAAAATTTGACTTATGAAATAATGACATTTTTCAGATTCTAACTAGTTAAATATAGGGTTCTCTTACTAAGGATGGTCTAGTAAGTAGTAATTGATCACGAGTATGCTTGAAATGAGCTGACATGAATTTGTAGATTGGTACCCCCCCCCCCCCCCCCCCCGTCACACAACCACTTTTTATCTTTTTAAACTGTATTTAAAAAAAAAAAAAAAGCTGGCACGTAAGAGTTATAATCATAATAAACTGGGATGCACACTGCTAAACATCAGCAGTGACTAAGGCTTATAAATGGGGGCGGGGGTCATAAAAACTAAAAGTCAGAAAAACTTTAACAGACAAATAGAACCACTCATTTGCAGCTTTTTTTTTTCATTCGAAAAGTGGGACGATAGGGGGAGGGGGAAAGGGAGGAGGAAGAGCAATCGGGAATGAAGCTTAACAACATGGAAGGTTATGCTCAAACTAGCAAAATTTGTTTGATCTATAACTGCTTTTAATATATGCATAAATAGATCTCGCTGCATTGCTCTCCTTTACAACTGAAACTAAAAAGAAAACCAGCATTAAAGAAAAGAAGACCGCCGCACTCCAAATGTTGTAGAAAGACAGTTTTATGCGGAGATACATATGATCTGATTCTTAGATTGATTTTTAGTTTAGTGTGAAAAGAATGAAACAAAATGGGAGGAAACACTTCTATTTTGCTATGATCTTGAGGAAAACTATTTCTTTCCTCCTTCCAAAATTGAAAGTTGGCGCAGGGGTAGGGGATGAAATGAATCATAACTTTCCTTATCAGATAGTGAATTAATCAAGTAAATTTTGTGAAGTTCGGATTGAAAAAGAAACACTTAGTCCGAAAAAAAAAGCGTCAGGTGAGGCGTGATACTATTATAGTGTTAATCGTATGTGTGGGTGGGGGGGGGGGATGTACTTCGTCTTGCTTTAAAGAAGAACATTTACCAGCTTTTTATATGCTTTCTATTCATTTTGTTTTATTTTATTAATTTATTTATTTTTTGCATTTTGAAAAAAAAAAGTGGTGGTGCTGGGGAGGGGGGGGGGGCTTTTTCTTGCTTTAAAGAAGATTATTTACCAACTTTTAATAAGTTTACTATTTATTTTGTTTTATTTATTTAATTTTAATTTTTGAAATGTTTTGAAAAAAAAATTAAAAGTGATGGTGGTGTGGGGGGGGGGGGCTTACCAATCTACAAATTCATGTCAGCTCATTTCAAGCATAATCATGATCAATTACTATTTACTAGACCATCCCCAGTAAGAAAACCCCATATTTAACTAGTTAGAATCTGAAAAATGTCATTATTTCATAAGTCAAATTTTATTTAAAAAATCATAAAAATATGATCCCATTGAGATCCCAACTTGAAACTTTGCACAAATAAAGATAAAATACACACAAATTTTTGAGAATTTAAAAAAAAATCATTATACCTTTTCTGAGAAATTTAAATTTAAAATTTAAATTTCATTTTTTAAAAATTAAAATTTTTTTGAAATTAGTCATGTTGCATATCCAATTAAACAGCAACTAATGTACTTTAAAATGCTTTTTACCAAATCTTTCTATCTATATTTGGTGCTGAGTTATCGTCCATTTTATGTTCAAACATCCATGAAAAAAAGAGGGTTTTTCGAAAAATCAAAGTGTCATAAATAAAAAAATAATAGAGATAAAAATCTAAAAATTTGGACTTTTGATTACCTTGAAGGGTACAATCGATGAGCCAAATTTCAAAGAAATACAAAAGGGTGAGGGAAAAAATTTCCCAAATTTTGGATCACTTGACATGGAATGACCCATATTTCTTTTTTCGACATCTTATGGTATCAAGAAGCATCCGAGACTACCATTCTTGGTCAAGCCGGGGTCCCTGAAATTTCCTCTTGATTGCTCTTTTACTCCTTTCATTGTATTGGGAGAAAAAGGTACAGGACATCTACAGGTCAAGGTCAAGCAGTCCTTCCCACCTGCACGCTGGTGTCCAAATGAATTCGTAGAAATAGTATTGCCTCACGTTGGCGGGGAGAGACAGGTAGGGAAGAGAGAAACATTTCAGATAAGCAAAATCTGCTTGCAATTGGTTAAAAATAAAGACCCCCCTCATCGACTCGACGGTTTTTGTTGATTTCGAAAAAGAAATTGAGAACATGCTCTTGTCAATTCTCCGCTCTTTTCTGATGATGATATTGATCTGACTGGTTTCGAGGAATGTTAGGTTCTCGGATAAGCTTGCAGCTGTTGGATATGAAGTAAACCTCTCTTCTATAGTAAAGAAGGCGGATCGGCCTCAGTTTTCCCATTAAAATGTAAGAAAATTGTTTTATAATCCTTCTGTTTCATTGTTTTATAATTAATAATTCAACTATTAATTGTTATTTTATAAGAGGTAAGTGGTTATTGTTCAACTTTTTCAAACTGTGACCCGCCAGGTGATCAATGACTGGAATTCTGGACCGTGGGCTCTTTGCAGTTGGACAGCCCTGTTGTAGAGTAATTATTTAAGTTATTTTAAAGTATAAATTAGATAGTTTAGGGAAGGGAGATAAAATATTTCAACAACATTTAAAAAGAAACAACACTTACCGTCTTCCATGCTCAAAATTAGCTCTTAAAAAGTCATTGAATGGAAGCATATGCTGCTCTTTACTGAACTCTATGTGGTTAGCAATGTTCTGAAGTATTTTTGACATCAACATTAAACCTCTCTTAGTACGGGAAGACGGTTGCTTGTCTACAATTCCCATTTCAAATGGAGAGACTAAATAGAATTCAAAAAAGTAATACAATTCAATTCTGAAGAAAATCCTACATAGATTAATAATATAATTGTAACATACAACAAAAATTTATCAAACTAGCCAGGAACACTGGTTGATTTACATAAATTAAACAAGATTAATGGGAGAAAAAGAACAATGTAAAAACCTGACAAAAACCAGTTCACAGCATTGGAGGGGGGGGGGGGGCATAAACAGGAGAGAAAAAAAAACACATACAATTTTTAAATACCAAAAAAAAAAAAAAAAAAAAAACCACCCACACAAGATTTGTTTCAGTCAATTAAAAATAATAATAATAATAACCAGGGGAAAAAATCTTATAATGATTTAAAACTTTTTTATTATCTATTAAAAATTTTATAATGATCTTTTTTTTCTCATAATGACATAAAGTGATTTATCACATTACTGAATCTAATAAAAAAGGTCAAATTATTACTCTTGTCAAATCTGATACTAATTATACTACATGGTTTTGTTCTATTCTGTGTTTTGAAGTGAGTCTGTTTAAGGCATTTATCTGCTTATGATGGTTTTTTGCTCAGAGTCAAGTGAGATACATGATAAAGATTTCCATTTTCATTTAAGTGTCCAATAAACTCATCCCATTCATCAGTAAAATTTATTTGATAAAAGAAATTTATACAAAGACTTTTACCTATTGCTGGGTTAATGAATCTTAAGAATATGACTGTTCCTACAGCACTAATATTATGAGGGAAATTCGGAAACCTCTTATTTAAAACTTGATAAAGACAATGACACATGCTTCTAAGTTGCAATGGAAACCTATAAAAAAGAATAAAAGTGAAAACACTTCACACTAAGCAAATAACAATTACACAAAATTAAAACTTCTATAGATTTATTTATGTACTGTTGCCATACAACCAGACTTATAACCCTTCGGCATCTAAGGCTTTTCTGCTAAATTTTCCATCTCTAAACATAAGCTATGGAATACATCAATTCCCTCTTAGGGTACACTAATGAGCTTTAGTATTCTCTCAGAGGAAACATCCAAGTATTAAGCTATAACTACATTATGAGGGGCTTGTTGTCGGACACGAGGGAGTTCAGTAAGTTACCGCCCTATAGCCAGGGTTAAGGCAGAAATACATGTTGACTGAGCTAGCAGTGTATTTCATGTATAACTACATAGTCACTTCAGAGGAGACAAAGGAGGGCAAAAATTTATAAACCTAAAAATTATATGACATTCAGTTCAGACTATATATTTATTTTGTTGAACTGTACAATAGTTCTTGAGCTGTTGTAAGCTGATACATTACTTTATTGTTGGTTATATAACTGCAAGATTATAATTTATAATTAATTTCTTCTTTTCTCCTAAAACAGGAAAATAGTCGAGCAGCCATGAGTCGAGTTTAATTGTTGCATTAGGCTTTTTATAGTGTTAAAAATGTTTGTTCTATGCATATGGAGTTACAAAACGCTAAGTACTCAAATGGAGCAGTTGTGTCATTTTTTTAAAATTCCAGTTGGGTACATCCACTATATTGGACTTATTAGCTTTTTAATATTCTAATATTTAATCACTAAAATAAAAAATTATTTCACATGTTTCAAATACAGTTTTGTAATATAAGATGCAGTCACGCCTAAGAATTAGAAATGATGCAAATCCAGTATTTTAATTTTCAATAGAAGCATTATTACAAAGAAAAAATTGAAAAAGGTTTTGAAAAAAGGAAACAGAGAATGGGCAAGCTGTAGTTATGTAGCAATGAAATTAATAAAAAATACAAAAAGGTAAATAAAAAAGTACACTTAAAAAAAATAATAAAAATAGAAAAAAAAAAAAAAAAAAACTAGATTCCAACTATTAGACTCAACACAATACACACAACACATATACACATAAAAAACATAAAAATTTGAAAACCTTACCATGGAAACATTTAACTTCTTACAAAATAAACATTATACATCTTATTGCCTACTTAAAGCTTTAAAATGCCCACTTAATGCCTTAAAAACTAATCACATTAATTGCCTTTTTTAAACAAGTAGAGTTTTTAATCTTGCAAAAATAATTAAAACTATTAAAAATGCACACATTGTAAATAATCAACCAAGTACAATATACCTATGCAAAAATACTGGTTAACATTTCCATGCAATGATGTTTTAATTAAATTTTATAGCAATGGAAATGAAAATGAAGTTTATTTTAAGATTTAAAAAAAAAATTTAAATGATGTTTAGATAATGAATTAATATTACCTATCTGCAGATGAAATAATTGCATTAAAAACTTTCTGAGTAATTGAGAGTAGATTTCTTCTGTTTTCTTCAATATCTTCCCCTTCCTCAAGCCTAAAATAAAATCTAGTATCAAATACTCAAGAAATAAAACACTATTCTCACAAAACTTTGAAAATAAAAAAAAGATTTTTGTTTTCAATTTGAGGCTTTGAAGAATGTGAAACATAAGAGAAAAAAAGCTTATAAAGGACTGATCAAAATTAGCTACAGAAAACATAAACCAATGCAACTTTTTATATCTTCTGACAATTTCAATTTCAAAAAAGAAAATACTATGTTTGATTACAATCTCAATCAAAGCAGTTGATATGTTATGAATATCAGTCTACCATTTACATAATCCAGCCATCCTACTATTTGTAAAAAGTGGTTTTGAAAAAATCACAGCTAAATTAATATTTACCCCTAGTTTACAGTGTTAAAATAAATTTTTGTAATATTTTTAGTGGTTTGCTTGCATAAGCATAAAGAAAAAAAATTCACAGTTAAATGGAAAAAAATATAAAAGATTATCCTGGGAAGGGTGCAACAAGATTTTACAAAAAATTAATTTTGTGTAAATCATTCAGATTTTTAAAATACACACAATCGATCGACATCAAAAAAATATTCATCTTAAAACTTGAAAATTTCACTGCATTTTGGGAATAATATATGCAATATTAAGCGCATAATTATAAGAAATGCAACTTTGCCTTTTCCTAGACATCTTTTAAGTCCAAATAAACTTCTGAGGTGTTTGTGGCTTTAAGTTTAATCAAGGCCATCAAAAATAAATGGCTCATGAAGGAGAAGAATGATTGAAAGGAAAAATAAATAAATAATAGTGGAGCAAAGGGGGGGAAGGGGAGAAAAACTGGAGATTCCAGAAAATTTGCTTTTTTTTTTTGTCCAGGAAGATAAAAGATTAGTGAAAAAAGTGGAAGACTTAAAAAAAAGGGGGGGAGGGGGCAAGAGTTGGCTGGAAATCTACATCCAGTAGTGTAACTATGGGGTCTAGCGCCCATGGCAAACTAAAGAAATTGCGCCCCCCGCCCCCCATAGGTTCGCTCTCATGGGAAGTCACCGAAGGTCATTGAGACCTCCAGAAAAAATTTTTTTTGGAACATTTTGATTAGTTGATTCAGCAAATAGGAGGCAGCATTAATTTTTTTTCTTATTTTCTTTTTTAGAATTGTTTTCAATGATGCCCAATGTTCCTTCTCAGTAGATGTTATGTGTGTGTCTCTAGTTCTTATTCTTGAGAGTTTTTTTTTTTTTTCCATTTTTCAAAGCATTTTTCAAATTTTATAATAATTACAAAAAAAAAATGAAAAACAAAAAAAAATCTTAAAATTATTTTTTTAAATGAGTTGAAATGCCACCCCCTGGCTGCTGCGCCCCAAGTGAGAGTCATTCCTGCCAACCCCTAGTTATGCTACTGTGTACATCACAGACAATATACCAGCCTTAGATATAAAAAGAACTGAGTCTGAATACAGCACAAGTCATGATAAAAATTAAAAGTCTATAATGGCATAAGAGTTTTCATAAATTAAGAAAAGGAACAAGTAAGAGAAAAATCTTGTAGTGGAATTCAAACTCTTTTTTCAGTGAAAATTATTATATAGATTTATGTAGTAAATATTTCCTGTGAATGAATCTACTTTGAAGTTCATAACAAATAAAAGTTATCATTTAATGCGAGATATTGCATAGTCTTTGGAAAACAATTCATGTTAATATGGTACTTTGAGCATAAAAATGAATGAATGTATACAGTGTTGAAATCTCTCCTTTCATTTTTTCTTATGCTAGCCGTCATTCCCTATATAAGTGCAGTTATCCTTGTGTCATTCTTACTATTTTTGCAGTGGTGTTCCCATAGGGTTATACTCCATACAACTGTTTACAAAAAATAAAGTTCATTACATTTAACATTATGAAAATATATATCTTGGTCAACTATGCATGGCTAAGTAATAAATTTACTTTCTTTAATTAAAAAAAATCATGTAGAATGTAAATTGTAGTATAAAAAATTTTGTAGCATACAATATACTTCGAGCGTAGCTTTGCAAGGTAAATAGGTATTGATAATTTATATTGTGAAAAGCTCTAAGAATGCCCTAGCAACTTGCTAGTAAACTTGATTAAGATTATTGACTTGCTAGTACCAAGTGCTTAAAACATGTCCATTTCTCCAATGTTATGAACTGATTACTTACCGAGCAAGATCAACTTCATAACTGACATTTGGCAAATCCAAAAGTGGGGTAATCAATGGATCCAACAAACTCAACAAATAGCTGGCACCATAAATCTTGAAGCAAAAAGCCATGATTTTACTTCCAAGACTATTACCTCGAAATAAAGTTTGCATACAGTCTGTTACTTCAACCTAAAATAAGCAAATTTCGAAAATTAGATAACTAGTCATAGCTGCCACATTAAAAACCAAGTTCTCAATTGAAAATAACTCAACTAGAAAACTGTCTCAACTGAAAACTTCCTCAACTGAAGCTTACTGTAAAGCACTTTAGTGCTTCACAACAGTCGGATTCTTATTGTTTGCGCACCAATTTAGCTCACACACAGTTAATTATCTATTAAAAGTGTTGTGCGAAAAAAAATGTCACTTACAGGGTGGCGACAGAAGCTGTAAAAAAAAGTTCCCTGACTTTTCCCTGATTAAGTTCCCCAAACTTCCCTGATTTACGTTATCCACGATAATGGTTTCCTTCATGGTTTTTAGGGTGAAAGTAATTTTTAATGACTGAAAATGAAGTGCAAAACAGTAAACGGTTTCCAACACGAGGGCTTGGTAAGTTAAATTATGCAAAACTAATATTGCGCTTGAAAGTCTACAAGTAACTTTTTGTTACAGCCACTATGTGTATGTAACCAATGTTATTATTTTGAAAAATAAGACAATTTAAAATAAAAGAATACCTCTTTATAAAACATATTCCAAAGTAAAGGAGCAAGTAAGTGTTTTGCATCGAAGAGAGTAACAAACACACGAGCAAGTTCATCCTGAAAAAAAAGAAAAGACTCAAAAACTACAATTTTGTTTCTATCTAGATATGAATCGACAATAAGTTAAATTCATACCATCTGTGGGCTCATCACAACACTAGCCAATGCCATAGCAATAGGCAGTTCCCCTTTATCCCCTATCATAGTCACCAGCTGGACGAGTTGCTCATATCGATCTGCCAACACAGTTTCTGCGAGCATGTCAAATTCAGTTCCTTGCTGTAAGATTTTAGTCAAAACTTCCATAAAAGCTGCTCTAGTTTGAAGATCCTTATGGTATCCTAGACCTTGATAATAATAGATTTAAAAAAAAACTTAAACTAAGGAGGTAAATGTATTCTGCTTGAAAAAAGTACAATCACAATTAAACATTACATTCAAAACCTTTATGAAAGCTTGGGTGAGAAAAATGTTTTAATAACAAGTGAAAAGACAGGATAAAATTGGAAGAATTTTTTCACTTTCTAACACAATTTTATTTCAAAACATTTTTTCCCCCTTCTTACTTTTAGCCATTAAAAAAAACTTCCTAAGAACTTTTGAAACTTTACTTAAGAAAAAAAATTAAAATTGTATGATCATCTACTTAATTTTACTAATGAGAAGGTTGCTTCTACTTTCTTTTGCAGAACCCAGTTTTAAACTTTAAAAAGATTTTTTCTTTTAGTTCACTTTTGATTCACACACAAAGTTTTCACCGGAAGAACTACAGAAATACTTACTTATAGAATGCATGAGGCCACTATCAACATTAGCACTCAAAAGATTTGACATAGCCTGAATAGTGCATGTGCGAAGTTCGCTCAAGCGAGTGACATGAACTCGATGGTGGCGAGTAGCGTCTTTGTCTTCAGAAGAATCACCACATTCATTGAGCAAGTTCATAAACAAAGAAAAGTACCTAAGTGTCAAAACAGGTCATTACTTAAAAGTAAATGGTTAATATCGACAGGAAATTATTAGTTTGTCATTACATACCCTCTTGCCCCTGAAAGTACTCAAACATATTAATAAAATTTACTAACATGGTGTTTATATATATATTAGTGTGATTTTTTAACTTTATTTTCAATATAAATAAAAGAGACACGTGGCAAAAGTTTTTTAAAAATAGTTATATTTTTGGCGCAGCATATTCTTGCACTATTTTTTTTTTTTTTGCGACTCTAAAATATGTATGAGATTTGCGACTGCATACAAATAGTTAGCTTACCCAAACTAGCTTCAGCAGATAATAAACACATTAATAATTGATTTTACATAATTAATCTATTACTGCCATTATTATTTTAATCAACAGAAACTTTATAGTAATTCAATTTTTCTTTCTTTTTCTTCTGAAAATTTAGTTAAGTTGCATCTAAATAGTGGCAAATTTTTTTTAAATCAGAACGTTAAAAATAAAATGCACATCATCATGAAATCTAATAACTGAACTGATTTTCAGGATAAAAAAACTTGCAAGTGTCAACTGGGCACTATCTACTAACTAAAGATTTAAATTCACTTTTTTAGTCTACTGTTTACTATTTCATAGACTTAGATCATTGTGACAAACCCACCGATGTGGCTTCATTCCACACGCCTATCTTGAAAAACAAGTGAATTTTGCTACACAAAAAGCTTTAATTGGGATTGTGAGGTGTAAACAATAAGTGAACAAGACTTAATAGAAAAAGTTCAAATCGATTCAAGAACTTTCACTTTTTCTCCTGAATTGTGGAGAAAATGAATGAACTTTTTAGGACATTTAGAACAAAGCTCATAATTTCAGGACAGTTTAGAAAAAAGTAAAAATTTTAGAAAAACTAAAACAAATTTGAAGCCTATATGTCCCAATCAACTAATGTGCATTAAATCTAATTTTTTTTTTTTCAATGCAAGGTGATCTATAGCATTTGCGCCGTTAAGAAATACCTTGACCAAGATTTTTCTGAAAAAATTTAAGCACAACATTTCGAAAAATATGCAACTCACTTCAAAAACAATTGAGATTTCGCCTCCATCAGATCTCCTCTATCACTTTCCTCAGGTTGTAAGGGGAGACCTCTCAACAGAGCAGCAACAGCTTGCATGCAAGCCTGGTCGAGGTCTCTCGTCAGGGTGGTGACATCTCCCGAATTCGGGGGAGCCAGCTGGTGACTATTACCCATCACCCAATCTGTGAGGTACTCTACTAATTTATTGCGAAACTTCATTTCTTGGCGGAATGCAAGATCATCTCTCCGTACCATCATGGCTTCTACCAACTGGCAGAGTTTAGTTTTGATCTGAATGGCATGAACTGTTGTATCTAAGTGCCTCACATACCTGAAAGTTCAAAGAAAAACTTCACTTTAAATAAACGAAGACAATTCATGCTTCTTCCTCAGTGATCAAATTCAAATTATTCATAGATATAAAAATTCAGATGGGAAGGATATGTAAATATTGAATATATGAAATATTTTGAACCATAATAGCAACTGAAAAGTTACTTACTTTAAGGAAAAAAAACTTCCAAGATCTTAATTTTTTAAACAAAAAATAAGTAAATAAAATAAAATAAATAAAAAAATAAATGAATAATAAAAAAATAAATAAATAATAAAAAATAAATAAATAATAAAAAACTAAATAAATGAATTTAAAAGAAAATAAATAAACCAAATTAGTGTGCACTTATATAATTTCTTTTCAGTATTTTTCACTTAGAGACACACAGCATAATTTCTGGTCACAATCCCTTTATGGTTTAAGAACACTTCACCAAAAGGGCGAAAAATTATAGATATACTCTGAACTATCCCCATTGAAATTTGTTACTTAATTATGAGTTGATTATTTACTTTGAAAAGAAACATTTTTGAAATAGATATGATGAATTTCATTAACATAACATTGCCCCGAGTTATGATACATTTTTACAAAGGTCTTGGTCACAACTAAAGTTTTAACATTTTTTTTTCTCTTTTGGAGAAATGCGAATTACTTCAGTTACTGAGAAATAGTTTTGGATTTACAATTAATGCGTTAAATATTTTACAGAAGTGCACTAAATACTTCCTCATGTTCTTGGGTTAATGTTTGGTCACTGGGGTTAAATAAAAGAAAAAAAAACAAAGAAAGCGAAGAAAGTATGAATGAATGAATAAGAATGTTAGACTATATCTGAAAAAAATTTTCATTTTATTGCTATGCAATGATTATGATAACAGTTGGATTACAATCAAGAACTTAAAATGAAAAATATAACTAAGACTCTTTGAATCATTCGAAAGTATTAGGAGTATAAGAAATTTCCACAATTTCTTTGACCTCAAGTATTATTTTTTTATTCCCACTAGTAACAGCAACAAAAGAAACTGTGTAAGAATCAGTTAAAATCTTTTTTCTACCTTTTTCCATTTTCTACTACCCCTCTCCCCACCTAAGTTATACAATTATTATTGTGTGTGGGGTGAGGGGGGGGGGGGGGGGTTGAAAATCAATTCCAAAATTTTACCTCACAATTGCTAGCATCATTCCTTCAATGCTACTGACACCAAGGTGTTCAGCAGTATGGTCAACTTTATTTTCTAATACACTTTTGAGTATGAAAATGATGTGTTCAATGAATTGTGTATTTGGCTCTGTGACAACAACCTATAAAGAACAAATAAAAAGAAACCATTTTAGTGATAATTAAAGAATTGTATGTAGAATTGTATCACACAAAATCATAGATTTCACATTTTTTTTTTTTTCTGTAAATGACTAGGTTAAAAATCATTTCAGGTAAAAAATATCACTTTTGTACATAAATGAATTGCTTTTTATTAAAATCAAAAAGTAAGTAAACTTGCAGCAGAGATAGAGTAAGAGTGAAATAGAAAGGCCAAACATTGCTTTTATTACTGCAGTTTCTTTTCTTGAAACAACGCAAAAGTAAAAGAATACTTCTATTACCAGCATTTTTTTTTTTTGGCAGATTGAAATCTTTTCCCACTATTGCAATTGTTTCACTAGTTTTTCCAACCATTATATTCCTATTATATTTTTCTGTTTTAAATTTGTTGCCACACCCGTTTTCATATTTGCAGTTTCGTATGGTAATTTTTGCATTAACTTTATCAATTACAAAGCTTAACAGTTTTTGAATTGGTTTTTAAATAAATTCTTCCCATCATTTAAATAAGATTAATTACTTTTCCAACTAAGTAAGATGTGTAAGAATTCTACTTCATTTGTCCCCCCCCCCCCTCCTCCAGACATTAAGAATTACCCTTGCAATAAAACAGGACAGATCTGTCGCTGTATGACAAGGTATAGGTTCAGAGTTGGTGATAAATGTGATGGAAGAAGCATGGCTTTAAGATAGCAATGATAATGAATTTATAAAGATAAGTACAAAAATGACTAAAAGAATGACTTATTTTCACAATTAATGGTTTAAAAAAAATAGTATTGCAATGCAACAAATCAGAGTGAAGGCAAGATATCAAAAATTTAAAAATGTATATCAAAAACAAAAAAAAAAAAATATTTTGTACCGTCAAATTATCATATGAATACAGTATTTCAGAACAACCATAAAACCAGAGATATATTTTAAAAAGTGAGCCACTTTACTCATTAAAAGAAAAAGATAAACCACAAATGATGATATAATGAAAAGCTCGCTATTGATTAATTTTAATATGCATAGGATATCAATCAATAAATGTAAAGCTACCTGTCCTTGCGAATCGAAGAACTTTTCTACAATCGCTTTTATCTGATCAAATAGTATTGGATATAAAGTTGGGCTCATCTCATGGGCAACTAGTTCTTTGACATGCTTTTGAATTTGTGTTCCAAACTTTTCATTGTGGCATACAAGCAAACGTAGCAGCTGACCAACAAATCTAAAAATTACAAAATTATACAGAACAATTTAGTTATTGCCATATTAAATAAAATATTTTATTAACATAAAAATAAGTTAAATATTCAGAAATATCATTACAATATGAATATTTTAGAGCATCAGGAGGGGAAAAAAAACATATATACAAATATGAGTACATTTAAAGAAATAAATTTCTAATTTGTCTTTAAGGTACATGAATTATCATATCTAGCAGCAAATATTGGGAGGAAGAATAAAATTGAATCTGTAACAACATTTCCAGAATCACATTGGTTTTTAGTTATCATATTAATTAATGACACCTGTGGAGATGATGAAAGTAGTTTCACCAAACCCATTTGTTGATTAAATGTGCAATGTGATCATGTTCTTTCTATTGAAGAAGTTCATGACAGGCCCTGTATGGCCAATATTTCTTCCACTTTGCCATCGTTTGACAACTATTTTTTAAAGGCTACTTTGTATTGGACTGCAAGAATTGAAGAGATCTATCTGACCTATTCACTAATGTAACTAAAAAAAAAAGACAGGAATTATAAGAACATTTAGCTGCAGATTGGCTCTTAGATCAATAAGTGTTATCTGGGCTTGACTTTGCAGAGGATAATCTAGTGACAAAATTATTTTTAAATCTATTAATAAGAATAATTTGCTTCAGTAAACCGTGATAAAAATTATTCCAAATCATGAGGAAAAACCATATTTAGCCATAAAAACGCTTGTTTCAGATAGGTCTTCATAAAATTTTCCCATAAAACAAATCACTCTTACTCAAGCATGAATCTGGAAGAAAATCTTTCAACTTACTGAGTAACAGGGCAATACTGCAAATCTTGTCCCGGTGTAAGCATACTTCCTTTACGAGCATCCATCGGCAAAGAAGATGAGCAACCTGGCATATTTGAGAGACTACTAAAGTAAAGAAAAATTGAAATAAATACCTGCAACTTTTAGAAAGCATCTTTAAATTATTTGTGACTATATATTTTCTAAAGAAATTGAACTTTGTTACTTTGCTCTAACTTTTTTTTTTAGAGAAAAACATTTCTCGTATCCAAGGTTTGATTTTAACTTAAAGGGGTCCTAAGCTGTTTCAGGTATTATGGGGGCACTTTCATAGTTTCGGAGAAATTTATGCCAGTAGCAAAACAGGTACTTTTCTTTGCACTAAGGGTTGTTTTCCGCTGATAGTCGGTTTTTAATGTGTGGGTGATTTTTTTCAAGCTAAATGTATAGGATTTTTCTGTAGCTCTTTAATTTCATTACCGTTAGCGTTTGTGACTAAAATCAAGTATTATCTTGTCGCATTTACTTCATTGATTTGTTTTAGGAGTTAAATTTCCTTAATGTTTGAATTTAAGAGTCAAAGTTTAGTGCAACATTTATTAATGAAAATTTAACATTAAGTTTAGGAGCTTTTCATAAAAATATTTTTAGAGAATCTAGTTATTTCTGTTAAAGAAACAAACTTGACTGATTAACTAAACTTAATCATACATTTTCATGGATGAATCTCTCGAACCTTTTCAATTTGGTAAAATCCTTTCAGTTATTTAACGTACTGATTGAATTGTTAACTTACCTAGCTCGAGAGGGTGATTTTCGCAACAAGCACACACCACCCATAGCACAGCAGAAACCAGTCATGTTTGCCCATTCATTCAGCTGATCCTGAAGTTTTAAGATAAAAATGTATCATTATGAAGAAAATTACACCAACATATTCCGTTAATTTTACTTTAAATGTAATTTAAAAAACAGAAATGTCTTTATATTATGATATTATGGATAGTGAAGATTTAATATGAAATGAAACAGTACAGAAAAATGAAATACTGATGCAAGAGAGTTGCATCAAAAACAAAAAGAAAAGAATCTTTTTCTTTTATAAGATAAAAAATTTTAAGCATGAAAAATTTGCTTTAAGAATTTAACAACAAAGTAACACTAAATTAAAGGTTGAACTTACAAAATAAGATTAATTTAACAGGTAATATCATTATTTCATTGAATTTGAGACATAGCTCAATATCTTTTTATTAAAGTCTCAGCATGTTTCTAAGTATTTCCACAGTAATATCTATATTTGCAAACAAATTAATGATGCAGGAAATGTGTCTAAGTTTCAAAAGAGTTAAATAGAAATTTAAAAACTTTCCACAAAAGTTAGAAAATTAAAATGATATTTTTTACATATTTGGAAAAACTTCAAGAATCTGGCAGAAGGTCTAAATGTATTTTGACTTCAACATTTTTTCAAAAAAACATTTGATACCAATACAAAACTTTAACCATCACAGATATTTTTGATTTTCAAAAAAGTTAAAACAGACCCACCCTACTGTTTAGTGATATCCTAATTGCTATCTTATCAGTAAGTGGCTAAGTGTGCATGTTTATCTAATTTTTAAGTATTATAGAGATACATTACTTTCCTTTAACAAGAAGATCCTTAAAATGCTTTTAACATAATTAAAATATTTCATACAGAAGTTATTTCTAAACATTGTGAGGTCACATTTAAATTGCATTTCACAAACAGAAAGCGTGAAAGATAATATTTAGTCAAGGACATAGCAAAAGAAAAGTACCTCCAGTTCATGCTCTGTACTCTGATGAGATGCTCTCCGCTTCCCAATGGTTCTATGAAAGCCTTCACAAATTTGTGCCTCTTCTAACTTTGTCTTCGGGTAGCTCACAAGAAGTTTTGTAGCTGCTTCCCAATTCATGAAAGTATCTTCCCAAGCCTTAAATAAATGGAAACTTATCTCATAAAAGGTTAAAAAAAATTCTCATTCAAAAATAATTACATGACAAACATTAATTTTACTATGAGGCATGAAAATATTCCCTTCTGCAACTGCATAATCAGTAGAGTCAATTCAAAAATAAATAAATAAATAAAATGAATTAAAAAAAATGAATTAAAAAAAAATAAAGTAGTATGCTTTTTTTTTTTTTTTTTTGTATTCAAGAAAATAAACAAACTACAGAAATACTAAAATTAAACTATTAAAAATACTTCCTTCACTTTAAGAAAAATGAAAATATTTCAGGAGAAAAAAAACCTTGACCCCACATGAGATTAACACTTAGTAAAAAAATTCCGTTTATGGTCTACGAAACAAGAAATATTTAGCTTTATAAGAATAAAAAATTACATAACTTTGTGCTTCTTTTAGAAAAAAAAAAACAATACCTACATTAGAAAGAGAAAGCCTTCAGACACACTATATAAAGATGCAAAAATGTAATTGAGCACTGAAACAGTATTTAAACGTAAATAATTTATACCTTATACAAATAAAAGAAATGATAAGTTAAAAATTAATGCAGTTAAATTTTATACAGTCCAGAAAAAATCATTTATTTAATTTGTAAGGAAATGAGCTTATGGATGAAAAGACTTAACTTTCAGACTTTGTCAGCATTGCTCAATTTTGCAAGATTTAACTCATCCTATAAGTCTTTAGTAAGAAAAGTGAGAAAATTACCTGAGAACAGCCTTGTGTGCAATGCTCAATCTTTCGCAACAGTGCCATAATTCTTTTTTGAAGCGCAGCTCGACCTAAAATAAAGAGCAAATGAATATGTACTTACATACTGTATTACAATGGTTGCATCAATTTACCCTGTTATTTAAATTTTTACAGCAGTTAATTGCATGGAAAGTTATGATAACAACCTTGGCTAATTGTTGCTTCATTTTGAATCAATAGCGTTAAAACTTTGCTTCCTAATTCTTCATAGCCTTATAATAGCCACTTCTTTAACTAAGCCTGAATTTTCCCATGATGAACTACATGAAAAATTCCAACTACAAATTCCTACAATTTTCTAAGCGTTTACAGCAAATCAATTATTTCAATTAATGATCAGATGGTCAAAATTATAACAGAACAAATGAAGAAGGTATAATCTTTTTGTTGCAAAGGAAAACAGTTGAATTAAATTTGGGAAAACTTCCAAATTCCTGAGTGTTAGAAATTTTTTTGATACTTTGTCTTGCCTATAAGCCCCAACTCTGTACCTTTCCTTGGTAGAAAAAAATTTCCCTTTATGAAAGCATAAATAATAATTTTTATTGCCCCCTCCCCTAATGTTTAGTTTAAATAGAATTGCAACTTTTAATAGAATATCCAGAATGGCAAAATATTCAAAATGTCGGTCATTGTATGGTATGGTATGAAAACTCAATGAGTTATTTGTCATTTTACTACAAGGGGTAATATAAAAAATTAAATTTGTCATGATTTGCAAAATTTTGTAAACAAATTTAGTTCTAAATTGAATTGCTTCATCTTGCATAAAACTTTCAGTCATGTTACTAGCTAAGGGCCCAACTAAGAAATACGAATTTCTCCTAATATAAATAAATGTAGTTAAGGAATGGTGATAATGAAATTGATTTAGTAGATAAAATATCAATACAAATACAATTTTTATTAAAAACATACTAGTTTAGTCAAAGAATGCATTTTCACAAATGTGTATTTTGCTTAATTGAAACATGTTTGAGACATACCAGTAGTTAATATTGTACTCGCAGCAGATAATTCTTGATAAACATGGTAGTTCGGCAGCATGTATGTAACTACCAAATCATCTTGTCCGCATCTTATGTCTGCTTCTTCACACAATTGGGTGAAACAGGACATGGATACCAAAACAGCATCAATATCAACACTCCACAGATACATAAAGAACACAACCTAAAATATTTTATTTAAAAGTGTTATTTAAATCTTCAATATTATTTACTTGCAAAAAAAAAAAAAAAAAAATCTTAAGAGTTAAATAAAATGAAAAAAATTATGAGCACACATCTTACCTCCAATTTAATATGTGCTTGTTTACAAATTGCAATATGGCTTCCAAGATTGGCATATTCCTTATGCTTTTGCAGAAAAGCATTACGACATTTTAGAATTTCCCGAACCCACTTTAGAATTTCAGTATAATTCATAATTTGATGTTGAATGAGCTTTTGAGATATTGAAAACAGCACCTGGGAGCTAAACCAAAATAAAACACAAAATTTGTTTTAATAAAAATAACAAAAATATTCAGAAAATCTGCACTTCAAATGCAAAATATTAAACTCAATACATCATTTAATGGTTCTACCTTATTCTTTCCATGAACTGTATGCATGACTTCAGTTTATCCTTTCAAAATGATATATGTTTACTGGGCAAATAAAGTTTAACAAAATATTGATTTAATATATATATATATATATATATATATATATATATATATATATATATATATATATATATATATATAACATATTAAATAGGAAAAAAATAGAGTACCATAAACCAGAAGCCCAAAGATGTCCAAAGCAGTCAATAAACATCAATAGAACAATAAACAGACAAGGTTACAACGCAGATAAATGACAGAGATGAAGCCAGTACTCTTCAGCAGTGGAAGTTCTTAGTTCAAAAAATCTGCATTCATTTTTCACATGTGGTGCTTTTGCCCAATATAATCCTGAATGTTGACTTTTTACGAATTGGACATCCTATTCTTAGTTGTAGTATTAAAATTTTTGGTCTTTCGACCATAGGATGAAGTTTCCACTGCTGAAGAGTACTGGCTTCATCTCTGCCATTTATCTGTATTGTAACCTTGTCTGTTTATTGTTCTATTGATGTTTATATATATATATATATATATATATATATATATATATATATATATATATATATATATATATATATATATATATATATATATATATATATATAATGAATGCTGTAAAAATTAAGAGATTTAAACCAAGAAAACATTTTGCAGTTCAGTTAAAATTACAATTATGAGCAGTGGTTGGAAGTAGCAATGCTACTGTAGTAGCTACATTTTTTAGTAGTTTGTAGTGTAGCACACTACTTTTTTACTACTTTACATTACTTTTTAAAAAAAGTATCATAGTGAGTAGTTCAATACAAAAAATAGTAGTTTGTAGCGATTTCTGAAAACTACTTTTAAATAAACTTAAGACAAAAATTAAGGTTAAAACGAATTTGACTGGTGCAAATTCTATACAAGTACATCAGCCGATACAATAAGAAATAAGGCTCATAAAAATACGAGCTGACCTCAGGCATATCATTTTGACACCATACGTTCTGTTTGCTGCCATTAGTTTGTTTGGCATCGTCATTTTCATACTTCGCCAATATTTGCACTGACTAGAGCTTGACTTAAAAAGAAAAATATATGAATTAGCGATAACCGGAACTGCCAATTTAGTAATTTTTTGTTTTTTCTGGATGTTGAGAATGTCTCATGGACGAATGTTTTATATGTATTTTAAAGAGATTATTGTTCCAATACTGTAAAAGCACTTATTTTCGCGAAAATGAAGATACCGGTGATTTCGCGAGTTGAAAATTTCGTGAATTTTGTATGAACTGACCGAAAGTTGAAAAACAGAAATATTTTGTGAGGCTTAAATTTTTGTGATTACGACGGGCATGTGAAAATTAAAGTCCCACGAAAATAAGTCTTCTTCTTTTCCAGTAATTCTTTTACAGTATTCACCAAATACAGAAGCTACTGTAAATGTTATAGAATAGGATGATATTGAAGTGCCCTGGCCGGCTTACAATAAATACGAGCATTACAGTGTTATATAAGAGTATGATAACGGACATTTGTGGAAAAAAAAAGGAAAAAATAGATAATTCTTAATATTTCTTGTTCAGATGAGCAAATTTATCAATCTAAACCTTTATCGTTCAATCCTTTTACGGTGTGTGTATGTTAGGGTTGCCCAAAAAAATTGTAAGTTGACTTTTCAAGTCGTACACCTTCTTATATTTTTCTCTTTACATCAAAACAATAGTAAAAAAAGTTTCATGTAATTTGAACAACGGCAACCAGTGCCGACTTCCATCTGAAGGTGAGAACCAGCACTTGTAATGCTAGGCTTAATAAAAAAAGAAAATAAGAACTCTAAATTTCTGTTGATAAAATGTTGCCCCTATACCCCACATGCACCACAAAAACATTTATTCAATTAGAAAACATTTAGGTATCCCACACTTTCGGCTGAACCCCACATGTTGATCTGAAAATGTGTTCGCTTTTCGTTTTTGAACTTTATTTAAATTTATACATATTTTTTTAAAGATAAATAGAAAAAAATCAAGTTTTTGAAGAAAATTATAAATGTTGGACCAAATGTGGGCTATCTAAATGTTTTTTTCAATTTGAATAAATGTTTTTGTGGTACGTGTGGAGTGTGGGGCATAGGGGGGAGCAACGATTTATCAACAAAAATTTCAAGTTTTCAAAAATAGTCAAACCTCCCAATAGCCGACACTGTCAGGTAACAAGTTTTTGTCCGTTAACGGGGAGTGTCCTATATTTGGGGAGTCTGAATTTACAATGGCATTTCAATTTTGTATTTTAAACCGACACATACAGTGCATAGTTCGAAATTAAATTAATGAATATTGCTTTTATAAGGGAACTTTACTAATAAGTAAATAATTTGCTGAATCTTTTGGGAAAATAAAATAATGAGGCATTTGTAAATTGTTTCCTCTAGCTGAACAAAACTAGTCAAGCACAATGGAATCAATGTCGCTGATTTTCACCACCTTTTTTGTTTTAAGTCATAGCAAAATATATCGCAATCGGCTACTTTTCACTTAATCTGGCAATACTGTGCTGATTCCTCATCAGCGCCTGGAGGGAAAGGATGAAATGAAAACAAAACTTTCATAAGCTTTGACTAAAAAATCCCGACTTGAATGACTCCCGTTTTTGGAGAAAAGGGGTGTCAACCCTCTTATTGGTACTGGTTAGCCCCAGAACATGGTAAAGGAGTAGAAAAAATGTTTGCCACAAAAGCAGTGCTGAGTAAAAGCTTACCACACACAGAAAAATAAAACGAAACTCAGCTGATTTACTATCCGCTAACGAGGAATGAAATACATTATACGCCCATCTCGAGGGTCTGGGGATTCAGAAACTGTCCGCTAATGGGGAGTGTCCATTAAGGGAGGTTTGACTGTATATATTTTTTTAATTTGTCCCAGCATACAACTGCTGGTTCACACTTTCAGACGCACGTCGACACTGGTTGCAATTGTTCAAATTATATGAAACGTTTTTTCACAATTGTTTTGACCTAAGAGGAAAGATATAAGAGGGTATGCGACTTAAAAAATCGACTTTAATTTTTTGGGAAACACCACAGTTAAGTGTGTATGCTTTTTATTTACTTATTTTTTGAAAAGTAGCGAAGTGGCAACTACATTTCAAAAGTAGTTTGTAGTTGTTACATTTAAAAAAAAGTAGTCGTAGTTAACTACATTTGTAACAAAATAGTTGTAGTTCACTACAAAAAAAAAATGTAGTTTTTCCAACCACTGATTATGAGCTTTAGTAAACATTCTAAACAATGACGAAGCTGAAGTCTATATGTATAAACTTTATAACCCAAGTTAGTTGGATTAGGTTTGCTGTCTTGGTGACGGTGCACAGTTATCAAAACAGGATATGACACTCATGCAATACATGTAAACTTGCTGAGTTCCAACTTTAAACTTTGAATTTAACTATAAAAGGGTAAATTTAAGTTGATATCATTTTGTTAATTAATAAGGCTCTCATCATTCAGTGTGTATCATTTTTCCTTTGCACGCTCTTCGTCAACATTATTGTTCTTTCGACACTTGGTTTCAGTCGATTGATTTTTATTTGCATCACGTACACCAACATATAACAGCCAAAGGGTTTCATACGTACCTGACATCCCAAAAAGTGTTGATGGGTGACTCAGGATTCCACATTTCAATGTTAGCAGGATCATGCAGGACAAGCAAGGCTTCCATAGCTTCCTGGGCCACATCTGGCATGGAAGGTTGGTGAATCAAAGACACAAGACCATTTATCAACTCTAAAGTGCTGCTCTGAATTTCATGCCCAGCTTTACCTTGATTCTAAGCAAATAAGCAAGGAAAAAGAAGGAATTAGTAAGTTCAGCCACAGACAATTGACAAACAACATTGCATTTCAATGAGCCTTTTGAAATCATCAACATTGGCACAACCTTCCTTTGTGGGTCCTGGCTTTTCTCAGAATCAATCCTCATTCCGCTCTCCTGTCAGAGAATGCTTGGGCCATTTTCAGTATTTGGAGAGCTTTTAGTATCTCAGATATTATTATTGAACTTCAGAGTATTTAACATTAACTACAGATATATTTGGATAGTGATACTAATGTCAAAACATAATATAATTAAACATAAAATTAACAAGATATAGTGAAGTAAATGCAAAGAAAAAACTTACATTTAACATAAGGACAGGATCAGCATGTATTAATCTAACCATCCACAGCAGTAGTTTGTAACTCAAAGTTTCTTCTGATTTCTCTTTCAGTTTCAGGTTGCTTACTTTTTCTTTTAACGTGAGGCTCTGTAAGCAAATACATAATTGTACCGAGTTTTTGCACCACATAATTTTGATGATGTGAACTGAATTGTTAATTATGAATTGAAGAAAGTTACAACTTATTTCATGATAGAACTAATCAGAAATACTTGTTTACTTTGAAAATCTTTTTTACTACAGTAAAAAAAAAACAGCATATAAGGAATTGCATTTATTATTTCTCAAAGTTTTTTTTTTTTTTTTTTTTTTTTTTTTTTAACACCATAACTCACTCAATAGGTCATAAAACTTAATGAGTTATGTATAATTTAAAAGTTTTTTCCCCTCCTCTTGCGGAAATTAAACACAGTTCACATTTTGCTTTGATATGAAATATTTCAGCCTATAGAAGTTGGATGGATGTTTTGGTCAAATTACAAATTTTTGCTTGGATTGTCAAAAAGGAGAGCCAGGTAACTCTGGCGACAGAGCATGCAGCTTTCAACCGAATGGTACTGGGGTCCAGTCTCCGTTCGAGTGGTCTGCCTTTATAGCATTTTTAAAGTAAGCATTTTGCCTACAAAATCTTTGGCATTAAAATTAATGCAGCAAGAATGCTCTTTGCTTTTTTGACAACTTGATGCAACCTCCAGTTATCATATAGCTAAATTCATTACTGAACTACGACAGATTATGCATTTTTAAATCATTATCTCAATTTAGTTATTGAGTTATTGAGTCAGGAAATTTTCTAACTGGCAAACGTGAGTTTTTACATGGCATTTTTATGGCAGGGCAACGGATTTCAAGCTCGAAGTGATTTGCAGGGGTCAAGCTAGTAATAGATAAAAAATTTTATAAAAGTGCTAAAATTTTAATTTTCAACCCATATTGTTTCTTGATAAACGAATTTTGAAAATTTTATTTATATTAGCTATGAATACTTATTATTGAAAATATAAGCACACATTTTAATTTTATCACAAACTAATGCTCAGGACATGAAAGGAAATAAAAGTGCACATTCTGCTTGAAATAATCATACCAACCTGACAGAGCTGTAATAAGAATGGAAAGCATGAAATAAAGAGTAAAGAAAGTATAAGAATTAAACAAAAGCAGTACAAATTTGTACCAGTTAATTACAAACAATTATTTGAAAATATTTAAATACATTTCTTTATCAAATAAAAAATGGAAAGAAATACATCTTTAAAACTGTCTTTTTAAAGGAAATGCACTTTTCTGAAAGTGCACAGAGCAAACAAAATTTCATGATTTATTTAAAATAACTGCATGGTACACCTAAAAAAAACCCTGTAATTACTTTAAAAAACAAGCAATTTTGGGAAAGAAGAGGAATTAATTTTGTAAAAGGTATATGTCATAAAGTAGTTATTTTCATATACCATAAAAGTGAATAAAGTAGTGGGGAAACACACAAACAAAATGACATCACATATCAGATGGCATGCAGCATTTCCTTTGAATATGAAAAATGATTGGAAGAATCAAATTTTTTGCACAAGGAAAGATAAAAACAAGAAAATTTGACCAATTTTTATAACATTTAGTATAATATTATAACTAGTTAAAAGTAAGTTTTTTAAAGAATGAATTTTCACTACTAGCTGAAGGGTAGAAAAGTAAAAGAAAGATAGAAGGGGAAAATATTAAGTCTTAAAAACTAACAGAAAAATAGTTAAGCAGGAAAAAACATACTTGAATCATTCTTAATGGTGCATGACTAATGCAACCCTGAGTAACTTTCGTCAAAGTATCTGTGAACATGTTTCTTAGCTGATGCGCTTTGCTGTACAAAAGATCAATTTGAGGCCACCAAGGTAATCTTGGCTGGGTGATAATTCGATATAAAGAGCACACTAGCACAAAATGGTAGGTATTGGGTGAATTAAGATTAAGGCAAACTTTCAAAGCTTCGTTATTGTGAGGATTGATGCGAAAACATGAAACAAAGCAATCAATCATCAGATCCACATCTTGACCAATTGTGGCTTGGCTACGTGAGAATGGTTTAGCTGGATTGAAAAGCAAAACCTGTAAGAAAACAGCAAAGGACAGATTAGTTTATTCAGGGAATATACATAAAAATGCAGGCCAATTGCTTTTTGAAAATGTTAAATGAACTTTACAAATTTGTAGTTTGACTGGTGTAAGTTTTTGTTCTAACACAAAAACATTTCTAATAATTAACATTAGGAGGCAAAATTTTCTCAATGGTGAAGCAATGGCTGAATCAAATTAAACAAAATTTATAATGAGTTTAATGCTGATATTGATTACAAATATGAGATTGAAAAAAAGAAAGTTATTTGAAATTTTAAAGTTAAAGCTCATTTTAAGATGAAGATGTCCCTAACAAAATTTTAAGAATGTTACTCTATGAAGTATACAATTTCTGAAAATTCACAGCTCATATGTCTCTAAAAACACAAAAGTGAAAATCCCGGGAGGAGGGGGGGGGGGAATGAACAGTTAGAATATCTTGCTTTACATGTAAATTATTTATGCTGTCGAATCAAAGACACACCAACATCTACCTTTTTTTTCAGTTCTTGAATATTGGAAATCCAATATTTGATGCAAAGAATTCAATTATGTAGCCTTCCTGAAAACAGTTAACTTTCTTAACCACAATGTGCACAATACAAATCTTACATGCACGAGTTGTAATGACTTTCCAGCTATCACTTCCCCCTTTTTTATTAAGTAATTATATCTTAGAAGCAAGGGTGACAAATACTACTCAGATATTTACACCAAATTGGACCTTCTGTACAACAATTGGAAAGATGCATGAGTAACTACAGCTATGGAGAAAAAAAATTATTAAGAAAAGAAAAAAACTTGAAAACATATTTTTAAACATTCCATTTTTACCTTTAAATCATTAATGACAGTTTGCACTAGAGAAAACACAACGTTGTTGCTGTCTAAGATGTTAATGTAAGTGGATGTCTTACAGAGGCGCACACAAGTCACAGCTGCTGCTTCACACAATTGTTTGCTGACGGCATGAGGAATGAGAGCTTTCTTAACACTATCAACAAATTGGCGCTAGAAAGAAAAAGCCCAGAAATATAATTAACATGCTTTAAACATGGAATAACAGATTTATTCAAAAACATTATTGAAACTTCCCTTATGCCTACAAATGTTTTCACAATTAAAATATTACAAGTATACGAATCTGTCTGCCAATTTGAAAGCTTGCTGTGATACTAATAGTATGAAAGTGAACTTAAATAAATCGTACTGCCTGACTTTTTCACTTATGCACCAATCTTTGGATCTTCAGCTGACATATTAAGGTACTCAAATGGCCCAGAGCAATAAATTAACATATCTTAGTGTGATGTTTGACTGCAAACTGTCATGGGAGCCACATGTAGAGGATATGTTAAACCATGCTACGAAGAGACTCAAATGTCCTTGAACGCCCTGTTGGGACAAGGTGGGGTTCCACTGGACAACATTACTCCAAACGTATCTAACGTTCAATCTCCCCCTTCTGACTTACTGTTGTGAGCCACTTGTTGTGGCCGGGGAAAATGACTGGTTATAAGCCCTTAAGATCCAAATTTAACAGAAGGCCTTAATTCTTTGGGAAAAGATCATCAGAGTACTTGGATGTCTTTCACTCAGGAATGAAGTCAATCAAGACCTGACTAAAAATCTAATGACCCAGATGGGCTAATGATATGGGCAAATAAATAGGGATAGATATGTTAGATTAGTAGACTCTGTTTACACTTAAAAAAAAACATTCTTTGTTCTTTATACTTGTTTTTTGCTTCCAACTGTTCATAATCTGTCCTTTATATACAAAAAAAATAATAATAATAATAATAAAATAAATAAATAAATAAAATAAATAAAATATTAGCATTTATTTCTACCAATATTTGCTATTGCATCCGATAGTGATTCAAATATGAAAACTGCTTGTATCATTGTCACTTAAAAGTAGAGATAATGACAGTTTACTGATGAGATGATGACACTGTTGTTTTAGTTTTGGTCAGGTGCTGTATAACCACAAGTTACAACAATATGCAAATTTAATAACTTATGAAGTTCTCTAATAGGCAGGTTAAAAATTGCGGCTTTTTTGTTCTTACAATTTACAAAAATATTAACTTATAATATTACAAATAACATACAGTAATCCTACATCAAAAGCTAAGACTATACAGTAAAAAGTGGGGGGGGGGGGGGGTGAGGGCGTAGAAGATGTTTTTCATACAATAAAACCCTTGAATAACATACAGCCACTCAGGAAAAAAAATAACAAGAGAAGTGCATAACCTCTTAACCAAAACTTAGTTTACTCGGTATGTCTTGGCATAAACAAAAAAAACAAAAAAAAATAGAAAAAATGATCAACGGGTATTCTTTTACCCTGTTGATCATTAAAAAAAAAATTTTGACACATTTTAAAGACAAATTATTTTTCTTACTTTTCGATAATGCTTCGGGGAAAATGGAGCTCCGGCATCTGCATTCACAATTTCTTCTAAAATTTTCTATAAGGAAAAAATATATATGTTTAGAAGACTGAGTACATGAGATTATTCTCCAAGAAAATGCACAAAAAAAAAAACTATACTTACAGCACACAGCACTAAGAGCATCATCTGTAGAGGCCACGTTGCTAATCTTTTTTTGTTATTATTTTCGGCAAAGTTGTCTAACAAATCAAACAGTCGATCACAGCAATCTACAACAATGATAATATTCATTTAACAATCTAGAATTTTTTTTAACTGAAGAACAAAATTAAAAATATAACAAAGTAGTTTTCTAATAAAGTAAGCAACCAGTTTGTTTGCATTTCTACATATAATAACTTGCGGTGCCAATGGCATGATGGTGTTGTCAGAGACATGAGGAAACCCAAATAGAAAAATTTATAATTAAGGCAATGAATAAAGCAAGACAGCTGTTAAACATACCCAGAAGTGGAGAAATAAATGTAAGAACTAAGAAAAAATAAATAAAACAGATAGTTACAAAATGTTAGTCATAAAAAGAGAGGGAGAATAATAAAAGAAAAGTAAAATGAAAAAGTAAAACCATTTGACATGCCTAGTAGAAAACTAGAGAAAGATGCTATTATTTATTTATTTTTTTTTTCAAAGGCTGGATCTTGGTAGAAAAAGGGACCCTCCTTCTGGCAAACTTTCTGACTATTTCATCCAAAAAGGGGGGGGGGGAGGGTCTCTAATTTTAAATGTAACAATATGTGAAAGCTTTATCTACAATAACTTTTAATTTAAATTGCCAATTTGTTTCACTAAGAGTATGTTTTAAAAGAAATTTATTGTATCAAATGAAAAAAATAACAAGCAGTTCTCAAACAATTCAAAAGTTCTCAAACAATACTACTTTAATAAAATTGGTTGGTTCTATTAGTTTTAGTGGCACAGGAGTCTTTATAGACTATCCAGCTCTAACTTTAATACCATGGAAACTAATACCAAGGACATGAAAATAAAAGTTGTTGGCTGAAACTGACAATTTTATTATTGGTTAAACAACATAAATATGATCTAAAGTATTTCTACTCTCCTCTTCCAATGAAATTTGAGGCATTTTTACTAGATATAAAAAGATCATTTTTCGGGATTTAGGGATCAGGGATATAAAAATGGAAAACCAAAAAAAAAACTTTGCAAAATGATGCCAAAATTGTATTTTAATTAATCTATGCTGATAATACTAATGATTAACATGATGAACACTAGAGCTGAGTTTAGCTAAAAATGCAATTAAAAACAGATTTCATGCAAATTTTTGCACACCTCTCAGATTTTTCCAGAATGTTAAAATTTAATGATTTGATTCATTCTTGACAAATTCATACCATGAAATAATCATAGACTTTGTTTTACAATCTCTGGAGCAAAAAAAAAAAAAAAAATAATGAAGAATTTAAAAAATAAACTCATAAATGAACAAGTGGCAAGACAAAAAAAAAAAAAAAAAAAAAAAAAAAAAGTCTTAAGAGAATTTATATAGGAAACAGGAAATTCCTTGGCTTTACATTAGTTTAAAAAAACCAAGATCTTTTCAGGGCCTTTCCACAGCTATAGGAATCTCAAAATAAGTTAATTAAAGCATGTAGAAATACAGTTACATCTTTAAAAAGTAATTCAACATGAAAAGAAAGGAAAGCTAAAGTATTGGATAAGAACATTCTAGAAAATTATGTTTATAGGAATTTTTAATCATTACAAATGCAACATTACCAGCTAATTCCTCATTGGTTTTCCTTTGTAATTCCATAAACTCTTGTGGGTATGTATCCATCCAATTCCAAATAGCCTTTCATCAAAAAAAAAAAAAAAAAAAAACAAAACAAGATTATTAGCCTAGTGACAAAAAGTATTTCATCAGAAATTTTAAAAAATAAAAGGAAATACCTTTTCTAAACTGTTCATCAGAACTATATAAACATTTTTCTTTAAACTTTTAAACTTTTGATTAATCTCTAAAGAAATAAAAAATGATTATAACTTAATGTGGTGAATAAAGCACAAATCGCTAAAGTTGCATGTATGAAATAGAAAGAAAAAAAATACCATTTAACAATTTTATTAATCTTGTAACATCTAAATTTATATGTTGAATAAGCTCAATGTCAATTAGGTCAGGATTTTCTTCATTGCTGTTAGACAGTTCCTGCATTCTGAAAAGGGAAACTTCATTAATGATACAATATGGAGCACAAAGATCATAAATATTAATAGGTACTTTCCAGACAAAATATTTCTTTACTTTCTTGTTCTTATGATTTGAAAAAAAAAAAAAAAAAGATCAAATGTTATCCTAAATAAACTGTTTACAATGATCTCAACCAATGATATCTTTCGATTTCTTACAGCTAAGCTCTCTGCATCCATTTTGGCAAAAAATGCAGCAGTAGAAAAGGAAAGAAGCAAAACAAATCTGAGATCTAAAGTAAGAAATAACGATATCAAAAATCACAAATTGCAGATTACTGAAGACACGTGTTTCGGCGTTACAAGAAACACCTTTTTCAATGCAAAAGAAATGAGCTTATGGATGAAAAGACATTTTCATCGATAAGCTCTTTTTTTTTTGCATTGAAAAAGGCATTTCTTGTAACGCCAAAACGTGCGTCTGCAGTAATCTGCAATTGTGCTTTTTGATAGTTATTTCTTACTTTACCTTTCAGCACAAAGGTATTTATCTCAAATCTGCAATCATTTAGAAGTTATGAACTTTTTAGCAACATGCTTAACAGCATGCTAAACTAAATTTCTCTCAATAATTAAAGGCATGTTTGGGAAGCTGAAGTATAGTATGCATTAAAAATTTTATATTTCGTACAAAAGAAAAAAAAAATTATTCTCAGTACATAATTAATAAATTGCATATTTACAATCTTGCAAAAGTGTTTAAAAATCATGTGCTGATATTGCAACAAGAATTAAAAATAATGTTTAAAGAAACTTTATAAGTTTTCAGGACATCCTAATTCATGAAACGAAACTTATATGGTAAAAGTTTCCTTTGCAATAACTAAAACAAATTAAAATGTAAACAGTCTAGGATTTTTTTCATTGTTGTAAGCACAAGTAATGGACTTGATAATTTAATCAATATATATATATTTAAAAATGTCAAATACTCTGCCAAGAGTCCAATGCTCAATAGCAAATGAATTCTCTTCACATCTATGGATACAATATTTATAATTCAACATTAAATTCAGGCAAGTAATTAAATGTCCTTATAATTTTAACTCAAAGAAAACAAAAAAACTTCTTACCGAGCAGATATTCTGCTAAATACAGCATTGAAATTGTTTAAACTCAACGAAAATAAAACTTTTGAGGCTAAATTTTTAAGCTGCACAACCATATGGTTTTCACTAGGAACATCAATAAACTGAAAAATAGAAATTTACTGAATCAGACAAGAAGAAAATTAAAATCTAAACAAAAGTAAATGGTATAAAATATCATACTAAATGATTTGCCAAAAAATGTTTAAGTTTTGATAAACAAAATAATAGACAGATCAACACTTATATAACAAAATATTAAATTTAAACTACATTTAATTTACAATAATTTACGATTTTAATTTACAATTAATACGGACTACAAACTTTAAAATGCCTTTTTTTTTTCTTTTTGATAAAAAATCTATCATAAAAACAAAGTTTTGAATATAAGACAAGCCACATGGTGAATACAAAAATTACTCTTTAACTTGGAGAGGTTGCATTACTTTTTATGTTTCAAATAATCAAAGTTTAAAAAAATTCCACATAAAAAAAAATAATAAGTAAAACTTAAACATCAATCAAAACCTTGATAGTCAAATCTTTCACATCGTAAGATTTCATGTAAAATTAATTATTTGTTATAAAAAAAAAAAATTTTTAAATTTAAAAAAAAACCACACACACACAGTTTGCTTAAACGTCTGAACTAAATTACTTTTTTTGATACTTTAAACACAAGAAATAGAAATCTAAGTTATGAAATCTCTAAAACTTGTAGTGTAAACGATGTTGTTGAAATGATGTTATTTATTACATTCAAACATGTATGAGGAGATAATACTTGACAAAATATACGTATAAACAATACAAAAATATATATATATGGAGTTAGCTATACAAGGAAAATAATTCCCTGTTCCCTATTTAACTATTGATGTGTAACTCATTGATTAGCGTTTTGATTTGTTATTTGAAAAATGATTCTCAATTGAAGCTAATTTACATGAAAATACCAAGACTGTTTTAACCACTGCTAGAAACTCTTTAAAATACATATGAGGCAGTGAGAAGCAAAGGGATGTAAGTGGCAAAATTAAAAATTTGGAGGTAACCAGTACAAACGGTAGGTGAACCATTTGTACTGTCTTGGGGCAAGATATAGTACTAGTACCCCTGGTAGATGCTGTTATAAAGCAGGATTTAGGGAAACTTTTCAATGAAAGTCGATCAATGGTTTTACTTTTAAACATGTTTTACTCAAAACTTGGAAAATGTCCACTTGCATCCCTTTGCTTCTCACTGCCTCATATGTTTTTTATCTTTAAAATTTGAGCTCTATTTTAAACTTTCCTTTATAATAATACCAGGAAGGAGCCAGAAACTTTTGTACAGGGGCAGGTAATCTTCAGTCCCTTTCCCCTCCATATGCTACTGAGCACCCTGTCCTCCCCCCAACTGCAATTAAAACCCTCTCAAATTACCCCCACTCCCCTAAATTTTTTAATGGTTCAACCTGTGCCATGGATCATGTTCCCCAACTTTTTATCAAACGTCATATTTCTTTAGGCAGATAGGCTGATCATGTTACCGTAAGCTTTGAATATATTATTACAGCTATGAAATAGTTGGATACATTTACATACACATGTTATAGCACACAACTAGTGGTTAGAAGTGAAAGAGTGTTTTGAAAAAAACGTTAAGCTCATCAGAGATGATTGTTCTTTTGAAAATGAAGAAAAAAACTCAAACAGCAATAGCCCAGTAAACAAACCCAGTCAATTCTTTGAATTATAACACACTGAGAAGAAATACCTGACAGAACGAAACAGAAAAGGATAACATTACTTCCATATACTATTTTTTGGGATCTAAAAATTTGAAGTTTGGTAGTAATCATAAACAAATTCCTGTCACAGGGGGTCAGCTGACCTTTTGACTGTCCCCTGAATCCACCCTTGAATAATATCTTTTCCTTGGCACAACAATTTAAAAGAAAATGTCGCCTATACTTTTTCTGAGCATTTTACAATCATTTATGAAAGTATTGCCTTTTATTTTCCAAATGCTTGATAGACAATTTGTAGCAAGGCACATGTACTTTACAATCTTTATTCAGATTCATTGCATTATACACTGCAGCAACATAAATAACTGCAATAGTTTAATAAATAAAGTAAAAAGTAATTTACATACCTGACATAGCTCTCTTAACAAGGATTTAACATTCATAGCTTCATCATATCTTGAAGTTTCCTTAGGTTGCTACAGAGAAATGTTATGCATTTTATGACAAATTGCTGCATTACACTTTTAAAACTAGAAAACAAATCATAAACAACAACTAATTATCAATTCTCCACCTGCCCTAATATTTTTTAAATAAAAATGTTCTCCATTTGTCCTATTTCTTTTTTTTAATGTAAAGTAGCAATATATTTTCACTATAATAATAATAATAAACCTAGCTCATATTTTTTTAAATTTAGAAACGCCGGAGGAAAAAACTCTAAAAACCCAAAAAATAATCCAGCAATTCAGAAATTCTAATAGTACTGCTTTTGATAGATACAGGGCTCCCAACACATTTTAGCTTCAGAAAAGGGTAAAAGAGGACCATTTTCAATCAAAAAGGGGACTAAAGAGGACCAGTTAGGATCAAAAAGAGGACCTTGGGAGGACCACTCATAGTTAAACTCAGGGAAGCACCAAAAGGCAAATTAGTTGCCGGCTGCTAAATTTGTGAACATAATTCGTTAATCAACTATAATAATGATACAATTCCTTTATCACCTGTGAAACTGATCTTTTTATCCGTTGAATAATATTATTTACACAAATATTTGGATGGGGGGGGGGGGGGGTCAGCACTTAAGGCAGCCTCTTTAGAACTAAATAGGCATAATGATACATTTTGACTTGAACCAGGGATGCTGGTAGTCTCACTGAAGGATAGATGAAGCTGCGCTTCATCTTTATTTAGTTGAAAATTATTTTATATGTTTTTCTGTCTCGTAATGCTTCTTAATTGCGTTATATCTCTCCTCAATCGATATTAATCTATCATACACCAAACAAAAAACGTTATTCTCTTTTTGTTTTCTCCAGTCTCTAATTTTGTTCCCATCTTCATCAGTTTCATCTAACTATTTGCTGAGAAATTTGCACTTCCCCATGACTCACAGTGAAACCAAAAAATAATTGTTTTGATTTTGAACAAAGCTACAACTGAGTTTATAATAAAATTATTTTATATTTGAATTTTAAATTTAATCTCTTATCAGAAAGTTCATACCCTTTAGGGAGAAAAAAAAAAAGCTCTTTTCAAGAGTAAAAAAAATATTTTTCAAGGTACTACCGTAAATTCGCACTATAAATATTACATGCAGGTTTCATTTAATGCTAACGTATAAATAACAGAAAGTAAGATAAAAAATATAGGAAAACAAACTGCTTTTTCTACAAGAGACACTTTGATAAAAGATCTACTGTATTGAAAGTTTTCCTAAAAATGTCTGAAATGCTTAATCACAAAAAGAAGCAGATCACATAAGGCTTATAGTTTTGCAATTTTCATTTTCAAAGTATATTTCAAGAATCATAAAGCTGAGACTTAAAAAAAGAAGAAAAAAAAAAAAACTCCATGATTGCAAGGCCATGAGTGTTTTGAACTTTTATGGGGGGGGGGGGGACTAATTCCCCTCTTTAGCAGGCAGCATGACAATGACATGATGCACATAAATCCAACTTTATAAACTTTTATAATTCAACTTTGTTTCAAATACAAACACAAAGTTAAAATGTTATGCACTCAATTGTTTACATTTAATATCCCCCCCCCTACAAAAAAAACAGTAATAACCGAAAATAAGCTAATAATAATTAAAATTAAGTTTGCAAAACTAGAAATTTGAATTAAAAACAAAAAATTATTATTATTTAGTTATTTAAATAAAAATTAAAACGAGTTAATCTAATGTAGCATGTCAAAATAACTTCAAATTGCCAAAGATATAAAAATATTTATTAAATGGAAAACAATTGGAAGCTCAGATAAGCAAATTTTCACGAACCAAGTTCAATTTTGGCATGTTTCCCATAAAATAAATTTATTTATTTCCTACTAAATTAAACATAAAACATGTTAATCTAAGGTAGCATTTGGGAAAATAACATTCGATTGGGCAAAATATTTTAATATTTTCATGATGCAAAAAGATTGAAATTTCAAACACTAAAATTCATTTTCGGAAGTTCGAGTAAGTTCAATGTCGCCATGGTTTCCAAAATAATTACTTCGTTAATTATTGAAATTTAACGAAAAATAAGCTAATCTAAAGTAGCATATGTCAAAATAACTTCCTAGTGTCATAAACATCAAAATATTTACAAGATGCAAAAGGATTGAAATTTCAAACGCGAGAAGTAGTTTTACGCGAAGTCCGAGTAAGTTCAATGTTGTCATGGTTTCCAAACTAATACTACATATCGAACATATGTTCAGAAAATTGCACTGATGAAATATTTTTAAAAGAATTACAAGCAATCTAAAGTATGCTTTAGATTGCTTGTAATGATTTTTGAAAGAATTCAAGCAATAAAGAAACTTTTTATATTTTTTTCAAGCACTTGGAAAATGAACTCTTTTTTTTTTTTCCAGAACATTTCAAGGGCATAAAATTTACAAACATGTGCGCCTGTAAAAAAAAAAAAAAAAAAAAAAAATTAGCGCCATGCACCACGAGATTATATACCGAACTCATTTGCAAAAGGAGTGGTTCATAGCAGCGTTACTATTACAGTTAATAACGCGCGACAACTCTAAGGCTAAAACGTTCCGAGTTATGGGATGTTTCCATAATAGTACAGTAAAATTAGGCCAAAAAATGGCCAAACCCAAACATCCAAAAAAAAAAAAGTGAAACCTGTTGCAAATTACTTCTTACCCTTCCAGCAAGAAGGGGTAAAAAGTCCCAGCACTTTGCGCGTCGGGTTTTGGGGGGAAGGGGGGGAGACGAAATAATCCTCTATTTAAATAAGAATAATTTCTATTATTAAAAAAAAATTCTGAAACCTCGCAGAAACCACTCTATAATAGTAAAAAAATGAACTCTCACATAAAAAATTCTAATTAACAGGGGTGTACAGGCGGGGGGGGGGGGAATGGGGGGGTGTCCATGGAGCAGCTTTGCGTCATTGGAATTTTTAAGGCAGTTTTTTCAAGGGGTATTTCTTTCTTTATTGAGGACTTTTATTCTTGATGGGTACTCCGTCACATTTAAGGGGTGCACCATCGCATTGAGGGGGGGGGGGACCCTGAATTTACATTCCAAAATCACAGTGAGTGCACATTTGCAGTGAAGTTCACGAAAAAATTCCCCTGACTTAAACTTTTCCAAAGTACAAAATGCCTCACAATGATATGATAATGTCAGAATGATAATTCTAAAAGATCTAAGCGAGCTCAGTAACCAAATTATTTGTGACTGGAGTTATTAAACTGTTTAGAGAGCTGGAAAAAAAAAATCCTGTGCAGCATAAAAAAAGTCCAAATTGACCAAAGTTTCCCTACTTCTTCTTGATTAACTTACTTCAACTTTTCTACAATCTTTTGCCATCACCGTAAGGGTGGGACAAACCGGAATTGCCAATAGAGAGATGGGCAATGCTGCAATTCTGCACCCTCTAAGTCGGTGGGGGTTCTCATTTGCAAACACCAAGCTACCTCTCTTTTACGCAGCTGGTTATGTGAATTATGCTAAATATGCGGACATATACTTGCAACTCTATCTGAAACTTTTGAGTACATTATGCGATAAAAAAAATTTGATCACATCAAACATCAGCTATCCATCGATCTAACGCAGTGACAAATTCAGGTGGTCTAGAACCTGTAGTGATTCAACGATAGAACAAGCCTTGATGAGAGCAATGAGCAATACATCAATAGAATGCTAAATATTTACATCTTTTTGTCTCCCAGTTTGGAAATCTCAATCCGTTTCTAAAGCCCCAGAAGTTTCTTCCCTCTCAAGTTGGTATGGGTATTGCTCGCTGATGATAAGGTGAGTTGCGATAAGACCTTTAACGTTCGGGTAGTAACATCAAATCATATGGAAGGCAAACAATTTTGTGGCATTTCTTTGTAAAAAAGGTAAGCAGTTATGTCTTTAGCTTCTGTTACGAGAGTAGTTACTATCTGTAAAGATGTGTAAGCCCAAACCATCTTTTACACCGAATGGTATGAACAATAAAGATGGAATAACAAATTGCTAAAAACTTCTGGTACGAGTTATGCGCTGATCCTCCATCAGTATTCGATGAATCTGGTTTCAGAAGGAAAGAAATCCTGTATCGTTAAAGTACTATTATCTGAAGCAAAAGGTTCATCCAAAATCACAGAACGAACAGCTGGTTTCATATATGAGGCAGTGAGAAGCAAAGGGATGTAAGTGGACATTTTCAAGTTTTGAATAAAACGCGTTTAAAGATAAGATCCTAGGTAGACTTTCACTGATTTTTTTTTCTAAATCATGCTGTATAGAAGCAACTACCAGGTCTACTAGAACCATTTCTTGCCCGAAGATATAGGAGAGGTTCACCAACCATTTGTACTGGTTATCTCCAAATCTTTAATTTTGCCCACTGCCTCATATGTAATAGAAGGAAGATATCCGCTTGAACATATTTTTGGTAATGATATGTAAGCTTCAAGGAAATATGCCAGCAATGCAGCGTGTAGGTCACTTGTAAGTATGGGAAAGCTAGTGTCATTTTTGATGAGTGTAAAGAAAGCACCACAGAAATATAAATGAAGTCCTATTACAACAGCCAAGCCTTCTGCTCTAGAAGACTTTCTGCGTCTCAAATCTTGTGCTTGCTCTGAGGGGTTCATTGGATATAGTGAATGTTTGAAAAGTCTGAAAGTAGACTGAAGTGCTCAATTATATGCACAAACTGTGTTAGACATAGCTGCAACAATAACGATTTTGCTGAGGATCTAGATTCCAAAAAACATCTTGATAACGAAGACTTTTTGTTACAAGCTTAGGAGAAATCATTTGAAAGCAAAAAACAGTTCAGCGTTATTTTTCTGGCCATTTAATCAAATGTGCACCATCAGAGGGGGTGGGGGGGAGGATAATATTTTAGTACATAATTTCGTTTTGGGACGTGAGCTACTGTTCTTATGGGGTGGACAGTCCTGATTTATGCATTTTAGATTTGCATGAAATAACACTTTTACTTGAAATAAAAGGTGGGGGGGGGAGGAGGAGGATTTATTTTATTTGGCAGGGGGGGGGGGGTGTTGTAGCTTTGAGAGGAGGTGCACCATCGCTCTTGGAAAATGGACACACTTGATTTCTGACAATTTTCTTAGCATAAAATAATGTTTCCATATGAAATGTATGGAGGGGGGTTCGGGGGTACTGCTTCGCTTTACGGGGATAGGAGGGCTCTGTAGCATTTGTGGGTTTTGTCATCCCTCTTGGGGGTCAAACACCTTTAATTTTATGCTTTTAAATTTAGTATAACATAATATTCTCACTTTAAATTTATTCTAAAAATTCTGAAAAAATACTCAACACTGCAATTTTTAGATGCCCCCCATTCCAAAACCCGACGCACAATGGGGTGGGACTTTTTACCTGTTCTTATTGGGGGGGGGGGTAATAAACAATTTGCACCAGGTTTAGCTTTTTTTTTTTTTGGATGTTTGGGTCCGACCCCTATTTTTACTGTACTATAAGTCTCAAGAGCTTGGGATCCAATGAAAACTTTGAAATAAAGGAATATTCGAGATCGGAAAGTTCATTTGTTATTGCAAACGTGAGGCTGAAATTCCGAGCAATATCTGTAGCACCCTGCTCCGCGATTCGACGTCATAACTCCTCCCCCAAACCTCTCTTTTTTGTGGATTTACCATGCTGCAGCGGTTGAAGGAGGAGTAATGATGTCAATCTGAAACGACATAATACGGGAAAGTCAGGTTAAGGCGCCGCGACAGCGTGTTTGGGTGTACAGTACTTTTTAACGTAATCGAAAACTTTTAAAATCTGATTTTTAAGGAAAAACATTATAAAAGCGGACTAATCGGACCAAAATGTTAAAAAGCGGTCTAAAGCGGACTTAACCCTAAAAAACGGACTTTGGCGGGAAAAGCGGACCATTTGAGAGCCCTGTAGATAGCAAAGTAAGAGTAAAATGTACAATTTTGAAATTTTGTTCAACTTAGGAACATAAAATGTGCTACACATAACACTAAATAGTTTACTTGAGACAGTTATAAAATGAGAGAGAGAGAAAGAGAGATAGATGTGAATTTTAAAAATGTATTCAGCTTTCTAGTTTTAATACTTGGTTTCTTTACCTTATATAAAATCTTAGATGCATAACTAACTCAATTTTTAAAATATTAGCATTACACAAATACCAAATTAAAATTAAGACATAAAGGCAATGCAAAATGCCTTTGTTAATGAGTTCAAACATCACACTTTTGGGCTTTACAATTCATTTTTTGAAAAAATAGTCAATGTACAGGACTTTTAAAAGATTCGTAAACATGTTTACTCAAAGTAGTAGGGTAGTATGTTGTAGTAGTCAAAATATATTGAGAATTGGATAAAAATAGGTTCCTCTATTCATTTTTTTGAAAAAATATTTTAACAAATTTAGGCTTAGAAATCAACAAAATTAGTGAAAGATACCACCTACTAGTGTGAAATCAAAATACATGAATTATACTATAAATTATTTGATTACAGTCAATTCCGGACTTACGCGAGGGATGCAGTCCAAGACTCCTTGCGTAGGTTGAAATCTCGAGGTTTTGGTAAAATATATGCATACAAATTTTTTAAAGCATACCAAATACTTTTAGGCACTTATAAACACCCCTCAAACTGCTCTAAAGCATTCCTTAACCATTACAGTTTCTTCCATAAAGAACTGAACTTTTACTGCATTTAAAAAATAAAAAACTGTTATTCAACATGAAATACTTAAGATGCACAAAATGAATGACTAATGGGAATAAAAGATATAAAATAAAGCAACACGGTACGCACTGCATGCAGTAAAATTAAAATGATGCACAAAATAGTACTGTACAGTAGATACAGTAGCAATATTTACGAGTAAAAAAACGAGGATACTAGTGATGATTTATGCTCCAAGATCAGATCGTTATTCTTATCTAATAGATTTTTAAATACACTTCACCTTTTATTTAAAACGTTTCAATTTGTGGCTACATCTCCTCTACCTGATCTTTTTATTAATCCACAATGCAAGAGCGTGTGTGGCTTCTATTTTCATATTTTTTTCTTTGCTAGACTGCTCTGCAAGCTTCAATATTGAAACTAAGCTCTAAACTTTTATGGACATCTTTTTGTTTTGACTTTTAATTGTACATATGGACGATTCACTCATACTTATTATCGCGCTACCTTTGATGTTTTGTCATTGTTCAAGCATATCGAGAATCTTAGCCTTTTTAAATTTTTTTATCAGAAACTTTGTTTGTCTCCACATTTTCAAACTTTAGATGAAGGTGACACTAAGGTGCCATTATGGTTATTTGATGCACTAGACTATTTAGGTGTGGGAACTTTGGCTGTCAGTGATGCTCAAAGGGATGTAATAACATTCACGAAGTCAATATTTAGTAGCCAACAACGAAGCTGATACTTCCTTCTAAAAAAATTCAATGTTGTGGGCAAAAAATTTGTTACTCATGAAAAATTCGCGTTATAGCCATTTCGCATAAGTCGGATCGTGTTGTAGAGGGAGTCGACTGTATTGCCAATATTTAGAAAGTAAATTTAGCATCATGCAGAATGAGTTAGAAACGGTGAGGATTGATTAAAACAAAATGATACCACATACAGTCAGTTCTCAAAACTCGAATCTGAAGGGACCGAAGAAAAACTTCGACTTATTGGAAGTTTGACTTACCGCTAGTTTCGGTTTTCGACATTTTAATGTGAAAAACCATCGAATATTTTAATTAATATGTACATGCAACGGACAAAATTACAGAACATGAAATTTTTTAGACACAATATGCAGTTTCTCCGTGAAGAGTTCTGAAGACGAAGTTTCTATGTTCAGTAATATAGTCAAAATTCGTTGCTTTCTCACACAGCAAGCATCTACTTATAGAAATTGCATGGTCTTGAATTCGATACTGCTGGAACCACTTGAATAGAGCTGATTCTTCTTCAGGAAAAGTGCACATCTTCATTCGTTTCAAATTCAGATTCATGGATTTGTACCACTTTTGAAGTTTCTCTTTTAAAATCGTTGACAGAGTATTTGGAGCCATATTTCAACGCATTATCTTTCTTTCTCACTTGGCAACTTGACAGCTTAAAAGCAGATTCGTAGTCCAGCAACATGATGTCTAAGTGTAAGCAATGCAATACAACAAAAGAAAACAAGCTATATTCATTTCCGCACATATAACTCCTTTATCACACATTGGCTCAACATATGTTCTCCTTGCTTTAGAGGTCTAAAGTGAAGGTGAATGAATTTTTCTCTCATAATCACTTGAATTACATTTTTTGTTCTTTTTTTTTGTTCTTTCAAAATAAATTTCAAGTCATTTAAAAAAACTTCGAGTTAAAGGAAGTTAACTTTGAGATATGGAGCAGACTTAGCATGGAATTAAAGAGAAAGGGATCCGGACTTGATAAAAACTCGAATATTACTATTACTTCGCGTTATAGTAATATTCGAGATCTGACTTCGAGTTATTGCGAATTGACTGTATCAGGTACTAGTAGGATATATAATAACTATAAAAACTGTTTTTGGAAAAGGTGCTGTTTTATTTTGATAAAATACAGCCACAAATAAAATCAGTGAATTATAAAATCAGCCGCTTTTTAAAATCAAATCTGGAAGAACAAAATTATTGCAATATCAAAACATGTTAAAACCATCCTTTAATAAAATCACTATCATCGTTCTATAAAATCAAACTCTTGGACATCATACGTAAAAAATAGACAAAGCACCAAGAAGTGAAAAAAATGGTCTCAGAAGATGAGGAAATCCCGGCGCCAAATTTGTGCCTTCAATAGATGTCAGAAAAGTGCTTGATGTTATACGATGTACTTTTGAGCAAAGAGCAAAATATAATGTTGAAACTTACAAAACATTTTAAAAACTTTCAAACAATATTGTTCTTTACTCTCCTACTGTGTTAAAACATTGGCATATTGATATTTGATTAAGACACTTGTGCAAATTTTAAAAATGCACCTCATGCTTAACATGTCAACTGTATTTTGAAATATTCAAAACAAAAAATAAAGGAGGTAAGTCGCTTTATTTTTAGAGTATTTGAACTTCAAAGCTATTCATTTTTTAAAGTGAGTTTTAGTACGCCGTTTTATAAAATCAGATGCTTTATAAGATCAAATATCTTCAGAACCAATGTGACTTTAATAAGCAGCGGGCAGTGTATTTGAAAAAAATATAAAAAATCAGTATGTTAGATAATTACTGTATTTTTATATAAACAAAACACACAAAATCTATTAGCATTCAATATCATATAAAAAAAACATCAAAATGTGGCTTAATGTGATTTTCTGTTTAAGTCAAGATGAATATAATAAGACACTCTTTATGCTACTTTTTAAAAGAAATACGCCACTGTTAGTCACTTGAACAAATATAAAAGAATAAATGTATGCATTACTTACTCCACTTAAACATCTTTCTAGAGTGTCTAAAACAATTAGCTGAGATTCATAAAAATTCTTCTCAAACTCTGGTTGAAACTGACTATGCTGGCGCTGTTTAATGAATAAAAAAATACACAACTTACTGACACACATAATAGAAAACATGCATTTACAGATACACAGCATACACTAATATTTATATTAGTTATAACCATTTAATAAGTTTAATAAAAACATGCATGTTATATTTCATATTACAGCATTCAGTAACTCAAAGTTTAAAAAATGTCGATGAAAGTAAAATACTATTTACTAAAGATTTGAATTTACAACAATATACTGTCTTATACTATCCTAGCTTATTTGAAGGAGTATTTACAGTCCCTCAGTTCATTTTATCTTTTTTACTCCTTAAAAGTGCCATCTACTTGCATCTCTAGATGCAAAGTAACTTGAATGCACTCTCTACCCTGCCTATGAGCACAATCAGGATATCGGTAAAAAAATTTGTTTTCAATATTTTTTCAATTTTTTTTTTTAAGTTTTAAAAAAGATGTGACTAATGAAATTTGAAATTCTTTAAACTACTCAAAAGCATGGGAAATTTTAAAGATATTGAACACTTTGGTGGCCCTTCTAAAATGGGATCAGGGACCATCTTCTCCTATAAATGAAAACCTGGTTTCATGAAAAGAAATAAAAATTGTCCATTAAAATTTCACTATAGCCTCATCAAGTGGATTTTGATGGTTGAGAACTGAAGAAACACAATGCCATTTTGGATACTTTCAGGATAAGAATAAGTTCATCTTTTCCCCTATGTAAAGTCATCTCAATGTTGGGTCTATGATGTTGGTTACAAATTGTTAGAGTTGAAAAATAAAATGAGCATTTTGAGATACAAACAGGGGGTGATTGTGAGTTCATGAAAAATACGAAAATGTTTTAAAGAGAAAGAAGGGCAGGTAGAGGGTAATTTTGAAACTTAAGACCCCTAATCCTCATAATTTTATATGTATACATTAATTGTTTTTGTAATAAACATACTGCAGAAAATTCACGAAGCAGTAAATAGTGGGAGAGCATTAGTTTTTATGTTATTTAATTTCAACTTAGATATATGATATGATTACATTTTGATAAGAGTAAAATACATATTCCGCCTCAGCGGCCAAGCACAACACCTTCCTCATCTCAGAGGAGAAAACCAACTGACCCCGGAGGGTCAAAGTTCAGTCGCGAGGGGTCGCAAGGGATGTGGCAGCGCCCTCTAAGCGAACGCGTACAAACATCCTCCCCCGCGATGAACTACAGTTCATAAAATTAATATTCCATGCTTCTCACCTATTTTTTTTTTTTTTTTTTTTCACGTAATGCACAATTTTACATTACTCACATAAAGGTACTTCCCTCCCTTTTTTTTTTTTTTTAACTTCTAAATTTAAACTTTGCATATCAAACTTGATAAATTTCAACAATTTAAAACTAAATTATGAGAAATCATACACATCAAATGAAATGTCAAAATTCCAGCTCAGCAGACAATTATTAACATTATAATAACACACATTACCTCTAGACTAAACATATGAAAATCTTAATCATTAATTTTGACATAAAACATTGCGAATAGAATGAGAACAAAATGATAAACAATTCTAAAAGCATACATGAAAAAACAAACTAAATAAAACATTTAAAAAGGATACAATAATAGTGACAGTTCTTCCCTCTTTTTTTTTTTTTTTTTAGTCCGATGTGGGTAAGACGGCAAGTTTGGAGATTGGTCTCTTAAGTTCACCTAAAGCTGTTTTAACTTTCACTACCCGCACTAATTCATCCGATCCTGGGAACAAATCAACAATCCTACCCAAACGCCACTTTAATGGTGGTGTGTTATCTTCCTTAATTATAACTAAATCATTAATTTTCAAGTTTGGTTGAGTTCTAGTCCATTTTGAACGTCCTTGCAACTGGCAAAGATAGTCCTTATGCCAACGTTTCCAGAAACTTTGAAAAAGTTGTTGCGTTAACTTCCACCTGTTGGTATAACTCAGTCTCTCGTCAGTAGTGTCAGGTTCCGGAATGGCAGTCAGGGGAGCTCCAATAATAAAATGGCCTGGCGTTAAAGGGCTAAGATCATTCGGATCGCTCGTAATTGCAACGATCGGTCTTGAATTTAGACACGATTCAATTTGAGTTATAAGAGTAAGAAATTCTTCCTGTGTTAGCACTTGTGTACCAACAGTTCTTTTCAAGTGAGCTTTCATTTGTTTTACTCCGGCCTCCCAGAGGCCTCCAAAATGAGGAGCGGACGGAGGGTTGAATTTCCATTGTATTGCTTCTTCTGTAAGATATTTATTTACGTTTTCATTCAATGAAATTTTTTTGTGAAATTCCCTTAACTCCTTTTCCGCCTTTATAAAGTTGGTTCCTCTATCCGAAAAAATCTCTTGCGGCTTTCCACGGCGAGCGGCAAATCTTTTTAGTGATGCCAGAAATGCTTCTGAAGTAAGATCACTTACAGTTTCCAAGTGGATGGCCTTAGTTGAGAAACAAATGAATAAACAAACGTATGTCTTTAACGGTCGAATTCCCCTTCCTTTTCTAAACTTGGTCATAAAAGGTCCCGCGAAATCTACTCCAGTTCTTGCAAAAACTCTAGCTGGGGTTACACGAGCAGAGGGAAGGTCGGCCATAATTTGTGTTGCAGTACTGGAGCGATTCTTAAAGCATTTAATGCATTTCCAAATTATTCTCCGAACAGCTTCTCTGCAATTGATTATCCAAAACCTTTGTCTGATTGCTGAAACAGTCAGTGATACACTACCATGAAGGTGATTTTCATGAAAGCTCTTGACAATTAAATCTGTGATACTATGTTTTCTGGGAAGAATAATTTGATGTTTTTGCTCCTCGGAAATACTTGCATGTCTAAGCCTTCCCCCGACTCGTAAGATTCCATCATTATCAAGAAATGGGTTCAGCGATAAAATTTTGCTGTGCGAATTAAGCTGCCTTCGCCCTTTTAGACATTTAATTTCCTCTTCAAAACTTCTTTCTTGAACTATCTTTGTAATTATTTTAGTTGCATTCTCCAATTCATGGATTGACAAAAATCCACTCAATCTTGACGAAGGCGACCGGGTGTTATGTGCGAATCTAAGACAATATGCTACGACTCGTTTCAATTTTGTCCAGGATGAAAATTTGCTTAGTAGGTTGAATTCGGGTTGCTGATGCACCACATTTACAACTACCTTTCGTTGCTCTTTGAGTATATCATCTGTCATTGCTTCTGATATTTTTTCTGGTTCGGTTAAGTTTAAATTCACCTCTCGCATCCATTTTGGTCCATGAAACCAAAATTCGTTATTCTGAAGCTGTGCAGCCTTGCATCCACGCGACACCAAATCAGCTGGATTTTCTTCACCTTTGCAGAACCCCCACTGGGAAGGCGCAACAACATCCTGTATTTCACGCACCCTATTAGCAACGAAAGGTTTCCAGTTATTTGCGGAGCCCTTAATCCAATGTAGAACTATTTGCGAATCACTAAAGCAAAATATATTTCTATCTGGAACTCCGAATACTCCCTTCAAATATTTTACTATTCTCGACGATAGAATTGCACCCATAAGCTCCAAACGTGGCAAAGTTATCCTTTTTAGAGGAGATACACGACTCTTTGATAATATGAGGGAGGTTGATCCAGATTCTGGATCCCTAAAATAGGACACTGCTCCATATCCTCTGAGACTTGCATCGCAAATACGAAAATTTGAAGATTTTCAAAATTTGTAATTTTATCCATTACGGGATATAACCGCGGAATATTCACCGCTAACAAGTCTTCAATTTCTGAGCACCATTGATTGAATTTATTTTCTAAATCAAAGGGCAATTTCTCATCCCAATCGATTCCAAGTTCCCATAACTCTTGCATCAAAATTTTAATACGAATTACGAAAGGGGAAATAAAACCGGCTGGATCGTATACCTTTGCCGCCATTTGTAATACGCTTCTTTTTGTTGTCCTTAAGTTCTGTATTGAGTCTAAAAGTGGTTTAGCGTCGATTTGCAAATTATCTTGATCCGTGTCCCAACGTACTCCTAAAACCTTTAAGGAACTATTTACATCTTCATCCTCATTAAATACTCCATGTTTTTCCCATAAATTTTTCAAACTAGAAGAGTTTGTCTTAAATTTCCTAAGTTTCATTCCAGCGTCCTTTAATATTTCAACTGCAGTACTAGATAATGAAAAGGCTTGATCATCACTGTCAGCTCCATAAAATAGATCATCTACGTACAATGAAGTGTCTAACATATTAAAAACTTCCGCGTACTTTTCCTTGTACTTCTCAATGTGATATTTAAGAGTGGCTGAAAGAATAAATGAACTCGATGTGACGCCAAACGTCACACGTGACATGCGCAAGAGCTCATAACTATTTTCGCCGTCCAAACTGTCAAACCAAAAAAATCGAAGAAAATCTCTATCCTCCTCAGAAATTACAATTTGATGGAACGCCTTTTCTATATCTGCGCTGAAAGCAATCTTGTGAATGCGAAACCGCAAAATTAAATCTAGAATGTTCGGATTTAAATTAGGTCCTGATATCAAACATTCATTCAATGATTTATGATCTTTATCTTTCGATGATGCATCAAACACGATTCTTATTTTAGTTGTTTCTTTGTCCGATCTTATTACCGGCCTGTGAGGCATGTAATAACTATGTCCATTTTCTTTATATTTACAAGGTTCAACAATCCCGCTTTTAATTTGTTCCGTGATTATATTTTTATATTCACTAAGCAAGGTTTCGTCTCTTTTCAATTTATTTTTTAACCCCAAAAAACGCCTTCTAGCTACGGAGAAATTATCCTTTAGATCAATATTGTCCATTTTCCACTGAAGTTTCGTGACGTATCTTCCCTTCGAATATTTCAAAGATTCTCTAAATGACTCTATAATTTCCGAATCACTTATGGACAATTCTTTATTTTCGTCTATTATGCCGATCGACTCTAACTTCCAAAACGATTGCAAGTCAAAATCGGTTTTTCCTTCCGTACTAATATGAAGAGCATTGTGCTGGGTTTGAGGGGAACAACCGTCAACTTGTCCCACCACAGTTAAACCGAATATCGTTGGACACACAAAAAGGCTTTCGCTGATCTTCATCACCCCCGGCAATTGTAGCTTCCAAAAATAGTCAGCGCCAAGCAGCACATTCACGTGTTTCAGAGAGGGGTCCGTCGAATCTGACAGGGACCAGCCTCGGCTGGTCATAAATCCAGTGACGTCTTCTGCCTCAAGCGGCGACAAAACAGACGTTCCTGATATGACATCAGTTCCTAGAACTTCCACCGTAATGCTTTGCTGGGGGTTCGCGTTGTTGACTAACTTCATTCTAAAGACATCGCATATTTCTTCGCTACCTAAACTATTTCCGAAAGAATAGATTTTTAGCTTTTCCTTCCGAATGGAGCGTAATTTTAGCTCATCCGCAAAACGTTTAGTAATAAAACTTTTTTCACTTCCGCAATCAAGTAAAATGCGTGTTAGTTTTGATCGAAAACTTGACGTAGCATTAACTATACATGTTTGTAGCAGAACTCTTTTCTGAGAAACATTACACTGTGAAGTAGACACAAGGGTTTGATTTTCCGAAGTATTTACTAACACAGGGTTTATTGTTGTGCTGCAGAACAATTTGTCATGGTCAGTACTTTCACAAATTTCGCAGGGCTGTATCTTCGAACGGCATGCCGAAGCTATGTGCGAATTTCTAAAGCATTTGAAGCATCGAGATTCTTTCCTTATCTTTCGCCTTTTCTGTTCATCCGTAAAATTCAAGCATTGTGAAGTCGGATGGCTATCAGAGTTGCAAAAAATGCAAAAGATTTTTACTGCAGCGTTAAACGACGAAATATTTTTAGTTCTACTGTTTCTACTTTTATAAGTATTGTACTGAGGGTTCGCGATTTCCCTCGTTTTAATATTTTCTTCTCCTTTGATCAACTTGGCGGTTTCCCGACACTCCACTTCATTTTTGATAAAATCTATTAATTCTGTAACTTCAAAATTTTCCTTAGAGGCTCGCTTTCTGTGGAATTCTAGAGCTAAATCCTCGGGCAATAATTTCAGTACAATAGGGTTCAATAGGTGGCCATAACTGCCACTCGCAACATTTAAAGAATCTAGATTTCTAATATTGATTAGTAACTGATCGTAAAGATTTCGGAGCCCTAGGATGTTTGAGGAGCTTCTGACTGGCTCCAAATTCAAAAGTTTGTTCATGTGGGCTGTTAATTATTAAGTCTTTTCTACCATAACGGTCTTTCAATATATTTATGCAAGCATCGTAATTGCTTTCATTCAAAGCAAACCCGGAAACACAATTGAATGCAGGGCCAGACAAAAGAGTCTTTAAGTAGCTGAACTTTTCTAATTTGTTTAACGTTGGATTTAAATGTATAGCGCTTTCATAAACGTTGAAAAATTCCAGCCACAAACATGTGTCACCATTAAACTTTTCTATGTTTAACTTCGGTAATTTTATATTTGTATGAGTAGTCGTGTTCGAACTAACACTACTCGCAGAGCTACTTTCATTTACAGAATTTACATTATTTCCATGTCTACGAATACAGTTCTTAATTTTAAATTTATACGAAAGAATTCTATCGTTATATTCCTCACATGATATGAGTTCCTCCTCATAGTCCTTCTCCACAACAATTAGAGCATCAATTTCTGCGTCTAGATCTTTAAGAGTGTTACCTTTGTCTTCCAGTAACTGGTAAAGCTCATTCAACTGGTCAATTTCATTCAAATTGGGATCTTGTTTAATTAAAGGCTCAACCTTTGATATAATGCGTGAGACTCCAGCTCTAACTGAAGCACGTTTTTTTTTTATTTTTTCTAAATTATTCATTTTGATTAGAAATTGATGCTTTTCATGCAGATAACTTGAAATCTCTCACCTGCACTCTTTTTAGTATTCCTTACTTAAATCCTGTATCCGGGTAATCGGCACCATGCAGAAAATTCACGAAGCAGTAAATAGTGGGAGAGCATTAGTTTTTATGTTATTTAATTTCAACTTAGATATATGATATGATTACATTTTGATAAGAGTAAAATACATATTCCGCCTCAGCGGCCAAGCACAACACCTTCCTCATCTCAGAGGAGAAAACCAACTGACCCCGGAGGGTCAAAGTTCAGTCGCGAGGGGTCGCAAGGGATGTGGCAGCGCCCTCTAAGCGAACGCGTACAAACACATACAAAACATATTTCTTAACTTCAAATAGTTCATTCAGTCAAAATATTGCACATATGTTTAGTTTGTCAATCCATATATACATACAATGTAAATGTATAGATATGCCCACAGTTTAAGATAGCTATTTGCCAAGTTTGACACAGAGAGCTTTTGGTGCTCAAGAATATAAAAAGTTTTTTTTTTTTTTTGGCCTTTTTTTTGGCCTTTTTTTTGGATTTAAATTTAAATTTTAGAGTCCTAAAATTACTCTGTTCTACACAAACAAATTTCCATATAGCTGCACATTTGGTCTGAATGAAAAGCCTGTTAAAAACTGCTGCTAATGAAGTATCTTCAAAGTGTAACAATTGTTAACTTTGAGAACCTTTCTTACAAGCAAACAAATACAAATGTGACGACCAACAACAGGCTCTAAGTCCAGCTAGGCTGGTCCTAGTCAGTTTGGAAATGAATCAAGTTTGAAAATGAAGTTGCTAACCAGAAACTAAAATAGTTAGCAACTTATAAACACCATGAAATATTTTAAACACAATTAACAGAAAAAGTATGCTTAACAATCAAATTTGGAGCATATCAGCAACAACGTTGGTACACTTTTGGCAAACGAGACGTAATTATAAAAAATGTTGTAACTCAGCGTTTCTGACACTGCATCCTGTGAAGCCACACTTTGCTTGAGATCACTCAAGGTTATGCCTAACTTACACTCCTGCTTTTAATTCAAATTACTCATTTAAAAAATTGTCAAAAGTAAGATTGAGTGATTTTTTTAATAAATATTGTGCAAAGTTCATAAATATTTTTTAGTGAAATATTTTTTTCAGCAACAGCAAGGTGAGGTTGAACCAATCTTTTTATGTCTATGTAAATGGAATTCATCTATTTACTTATCTTTAATTAACAAAAAGTTCTGTCTAGAACTAGACGAGCCTACTTTCCCGTATACCCATACTACTTTCTAGTACCTGATCAATATTCTCAAAAATAGCTAAAATTGCAAATTTTTTCAAACATACTTTTAAAATACTTTAAGCTGATTTCTAGGAATAAAATATTCCTCACTCATCAACAAAAACACACGAACAAATAAAATAGCAACTTTTAAACAAAGCAGCTAATACACTTTTTTAGATTAAAAAAAATCTTTAATAGCTTTCAAAATGAAAAATTAATAAGTAAAATTAATAAGCTCATTAAAATAAATACATCATATCAAAAAAAAAAAAATCTTTTCTTTTTGCCCTGTTGCCAAAAACATTTTTTAAAATGAATTAATGCAATTACTTTAAAGAAAAAAAAAATAAAATAAAAAAAAAAAAGTCAACTTAAAGAAATAATTTTCTTTGTCAAAAAAAAAAAAAAAAATCGTCTGCGCATATCTTATGTAGAAACATAAATGACTTCAAGTTGATTCGCCGGTAACTGAATACCTAAATTTAAACTTTAGCGTGAAAAATAAAAACAAGTCATATAAACAATAAGTATTTCACAGTTAAAACCATTATCTCATAGCTGAGGAGTCGGAGTCGGAGTCAATCTCATTTTGAGATAAAGGAGTCGGAGTCGAATATCCAAGAATCGGAGTTAGTCATTTGTCCATAAATTTTTGCCAAAGCTATGAAGTCAGAGTTGAAGTCGGGGAGTCGGAGTCCAATTAATTGTCGGGCACAGGAATCGGAGTCGGAGTCAGGTGCCTCTAAATTCTCGGAGTCGAAGTCTGGAATTTGTGGCGTCAAGAGCTATTTCTAACAAAATTTGTTTGAAGTAAATCCGCCTTCAAATACGGAATCTACATTGACTTTCAGTTTCCCCGTAGGCGCTAATGTTAAGGGATTTGAACAGTTCAAAATTGAACGGAAAATTGTTCAAATCAAAAAGATATTTTATATACAAGTTTTTCATCAAAAGCTTTTTCCTATAAAGTTTGTTTGAAGCAAATTCACAGTTCGGAATTGCCTTGAATTTCCCCGTAATCGCTAATGTTAAGTTTTTTTGAACTGTTCAAAATTGAACAAAAAGTAGTTCAAATCAAAAAGTGAAATATGGGAATGAGGTGTCCTTGCCGAGATCTTTCGAACAAAAAAAAGTTTGTTCGAATCGGACTATTCATTCAAAAGTTATTAGGGGGGGACAGACAGACAGACCGACAGACAGACAGACCGACAGACATTTTTCCCCATCTCAATACCCTACTTTCCAATTTTTAATTTTTCGATATTTATTTAATTATTTTATTTACTTTTGAGTTTTTTTTTGTTTTTCGGGATATTTTTAAGATGCATTAAGCCTTCTTTCATGCTTTTTTCTTCTTTTTCTGACTTTTACTGGGAAAGTAGGCTAAAAAAGAGGATTAATTAAGAGGTGCAAGATATTAATAAGCAACCAGGCAACGACAAGTAGTATTTAATGATTTTTAATAAGAAAACAGTAAATGTTCATACCATTTCATTTACACAATGTAAAATTTTGGTAAGTCCAGCGATGACTAAAGAAAATCTGTATTTGCTTATATTTATAAGGCTCTCCTTGTTTTGTTCCACATTAATTCTGGAATGTGTAGTCTGTGGACCACTTCGACATGGTAACTAGGATAAAAGTAAAGACAGCAGAAATAAATAAACTTTGATAGCTAAAATATTAACACACAATATATAACAATATAACTTAGGAAAAAGCTGTCCCATTCTAAAAATAAGTTTTATGAACAAGCATGAAGATTGAATAAAACATTGAAAGCAATATTAGAGGGCTTCAAATTCTTATTTTCCTTCAATCTTGGGTGCAAGCAAGATTTTTCTTTCAAAAGAAACTTGATCCTCTTAAAATTCAAAATGAAAAAAAAAGATATAAAACAATAAAACTTAGTTTAATTTGAACAAGTTGCAAAACTGTGAGTCATTTAAATGGAGGTTCACAAAAAAAAAAAAAAAAAAAAAGAAAATTTAACCTGCAGATAAAACATAACACAAATTCATTTTTTAAGTTTCTATTTTATTTTAATATTTGTAAGGTAAACAATTCAAAAAATATTTCCATTAAGTATAAGGATGTATTTAAACTTGTTTTTTTTAGTGAGTATGCAATTCATTCCGGAATCAAAATTTACAGAAATTTTGCATCTTTAACAGTGACCTGTCATTATTATCAGGAGCACAATAATTGTGCATAGTGGGATTCTGGTAGGCTTTTGTAACCATAAGCTGTTTTCAAGAGGAGGTCTTTATCACAAGCGAGAAAGAGATCTATAGCTGTTAGTAACCAACAAATATTTTAGCTATGTACAGTCAATTCGCGATAACTCGAATCTAAAGGGACCGACAAAAAACTTTGACTTATCAGAAGTTCGACTTAACACTGCTTCAATTTCCGACATTTTAATATTAAAAACCATCAAATATTTTAATTATTACGTACATGTATCAGAAAAAATTACAGAACTTAAAAGTTTTTTTATAACAATATACAGTTTAATCAAAAATATTGAGAGAAAAAAAATCAAAATCAAATCTCACTTTTTATTTTTAAATCATATTTTCTTAAAATAGTCTGTTACTTCGAGTTGTGATAACCTTTCTGGGATTCTAGAAACAGTAAATCTTTAAGTTTTTGCATGTGCTTAAACGCAGCGATGTCTATTCCGTCTCGACTCTCTATATATTTTTGGGGAACCTCAAGAGAAGAACGAGCTTCTGAAATGCTAGGGACTGGCATCTCTGATATTTCATCTTCATCAGAGCTCTCATCATTTCCATTTTTTGCAGAAATTCGTAATCTGTAATGTCTCTACAAATCACGATGTTTTCATCAAAGTTTATAAAATCAGAGTATTCACTCTCTTCTTCAACGGTCACTATTTGTTTGTTTCCTTCCATGAGCACTGGATCACTGTGTGCTCCTTTGAAGAAGCCACACTTTAGGAAACAGTTTTTTACTTTACCTTCCGAAATGTCATTGTTCCAGGCACTAGAAAGCAACTCCAGCTTCTAGCACATCATCTTGAATGTGCTTGGATTGTTTTCAATGGCATTAATCGTTTTCGCCACAAATCTCTTTCTATATGCCTGCTTTAAACATTTTATTACACCTTGATTCATCGATTGCAATTTTGCTGTAGTGTTTGGCAGTAGAAACTGCAGATTTACAGATTTCAAATTTCGTACATCACAATGTGCAGGACATTTATCCACAAAAACTATCACTTTTCATTTTTTGGTGCTGAATTTATGATCCAACTTTCGTATGTATTCTTCAAATAAACTTGACGTCATCCATACCTTTTTATTGAATCTGTAATCTAGAGGATAAGTTTTCACATTTTTAAAGCAATGTGGATTTTGCTATTTTCCAATAACTAATAAAGGCAGTTTTTCAGTCCCAGATGCATTTGCACCAACTAGAACAGTCAGACATTCTTTGCTCATTTTCCCTCTTGAACAACACTTATCTTTAAACATCATTGTCTTGTTTGGAAGACATTTAAAAGATAAACCCATTTTGTCAATGTTAAAGACACTTTCATTGTATCCTTGCAGCAAATGTGGTAGTGTTTCATTTATTCATTTATTGCAAACTTCTTGGGGAATATCTTTGGCTTCACCGTGAAGAGTTCTGAAGATGATGTTGTGTCTGGTCTTGAACTTCTCCAGCCATCCAGCACTGGCATGGAAATTTTCTATGTTCAATAATGTAGCAAAATTTGTTGCTTTCTCATGCAGCAAAGATCCACTTATAGGAATGGCATGGTCTTGATTTTGATACAGCTGGAACCACTTGAATAGAGCTGATTCTACTTCAGGAAAGGTGCACATCTTCGTTCGTTCGAAATTCGGATTCATGCCGCTTAGAAGTTTCTCTTTTTCTTTTAATTTTGTCGACAGAATATTCAAAGGTATTCCATATTTCAGAGCAAGATCTTTCTTTTTCATTGTTGGATTCTTTTCAATGTCATAAATAAGATTTACTTTACGTTCTAAAGCCAAGGTTTTTAGCTTTCGCCTGGACATCTTTAATAGTAAAAAAAACTTACTCTCTATCTCTCTCAAGAACTTATCAGCAAATGATCGAAATAAAAAATGAAGGGCAGGGCCGGATTTAGGGGAGGGCAGGCGGGGCTATTGCCCCGGGGCCTTCACAACAAAAGGGCCCCCACAATAAATTTTTTAGAAAATATCCAATATTTTACAAAATATAACTTTCACGAGCCAGGGGATGTATTTACTATTAAAGTGCTGATCGAAAATATCGGATATATACATATATATCAAAATATTCGGATATATATCAAGGTATCGGATATTTTCAAAAATATGATGATCTTTTCGGACCTTGATTAGGGGCCTCCATTCCTTCGCTGCCCCGGGGCCTCCACACTTCCGAATCCGGCCCTGATGAAGGGGAACACATGTTAACTTAGGTCAGCCTATAGCGCCAAAAAACCCTTCTTGCTAACCCTTGCAGAAAATGAACTAAGTCAGTTTTTATGGCAGTAGACTCGCTCAGACTTTTCGCAGGAGCTTTTCTCGTGAAAGACAGTAGTCCAGCAATATATCTGAGTGTAAACAGTACACTACACTTCTCCTTGCTTTAGAGGTCAGGTATTACAAGTGAAGGTGAAAGGTTTTTTTTTTCATGGTCACTTGTTTTTTTCTTTCTTTTTTTTTCCATTTTTTTGAAATAAATGTCATTTTTGAAAAACTTCGAGTTAAAGGAAGTTAACTTTGAGATATTGAGAATAATTAGCATGAAGTTAAAGACGAAGGGATTGGGACTTGATAAAAACTTTGAGTTATAGTAATATTCGAGTTATTGGACTTCGAGTTATCGGGAATTGACTGTATTTAGCAAAAAAAGGGGGGAGGGAAGAATTACCAAACTGTTCTTGGAAATTACCAAAAATCTATCTAGTAATGCATTAAGACTATTTTATTTAAGTTTTAAGTAAATTTATTTCCTTGTTTTTCTTTGGGGTTTATGTGCTCATAATCACATGTAGAGGAGCCTAATGATTGTGATACATATATGATATTATTAGCTAATTTTATATATTTACAAATATACAGTGAAACCTGTGTAAATTTACAGCATCATTGGTCAACTTAGAGAGGGTAATGATTTCTTTTCTTTTTTTGTACCTGACAAACGTGGTCAACTTTACAGGTCTTACTGTACATAAACAAAAGAACCCTGCAAATCCAAACTAATTTGGACAGGTGCTAGTTTAGTGGGTCACTCTCGGTGATCTAAAATCACAAAAAAAGATTAAGACTGATTAATAATAAAACTCGGTCTACAGGACCAGAGGTGCACCGAAGAGAAGTACCGAATACCACATTTTACCGAATATTCAATGGAAATTCAAACTGAATATTCAGTTAAAAGCCAAATATTTGATTAATGTTTTTCAACAATGATATTTGCATTTTTATTTCATGCAAATTTTAAATAGAAGGTTTTAAAAGACTTATTTTTGTGTTCTTGGTGAAAAAAACATTTCTACCTCATTCTAAATTAATGCACATTAAATATAATAATTAATTTAAAAGAAAAACTAAAATAAATCATTCCAAAAGCAAAAGAGAACTAATAGTTAGTAACCTCACTATTTTGTTTTATGCTTATTTGTTATATTTACGAATTTGTAGTAAACTTCTTTTGTAGTAAAATTTTTTTCTCAGAAGCAGGGAATGTCTATAAACTAAAACGTAATAGGCTGCAATTTTTGTTTAGTAGGTATTTCATATAGTGTAAACCAGGGGTGCCCCCCCCCCTCTCCTGGGTGGGCACCCGTGATAAACTTCAGAAATTCAAAATACTGCAAAATCTAAGTTTCGAATGTTTCTCCTTTTTTATACATGAAGAATCATCTTTAAGAATTTTTTTGAATAATGATAATTGGGTATTATGTGTAGGTGTTTTTTTTTTTTTTAGTTGCAGTTTAATTTACATTTGTGAGGTTAATATAAACTGTCATAAGTGTGAAATTAAAAAGCAACAAAGTTTAAATATCTGTTAAATCTCTCATGTTAAAATTACTTTCAATGTGATAACATAAGTAAGAAACAACTTTTTTATTGTGGTGTTCAGCTAAAGTTTTCATAAATTGCACAAAAAATATTTGTTTGGTTACAAATTCTCTAATGTTTAAATTTCTTTGCTATTTGGTTGCTGAATATTAAAATATTCGTCTGAACTGAATACTCTGCTTGTTTGTCGAATATGCAGAAAACCAAATATTAAGAGAATATTCGGTTTTTTGCGGTGTACCTCCAGGTCCTGATTAGTGAATAGGCAGTGGTTTAGGGCCCCCCACAGGGGTGTCCAGCTAGGGGATGGAGGTACACACACTATGCCACTGAAATTTTTAGGAGGTGTTTTGAGGAGTATTTTTCACTTTTTTTGTGGGACATTTGGCCCTTTAGCAATTGGAGGGTGGTATCTGCACCATATTTAAGGGGGTCGGCCCTTGCTGTTAGAGGGGTAGGGGTAGGCAATCATGGCGGCCCAAATGGGAATAATTGTTGAGTCAATGGCCAATGGCTAAAATTGTTTTAGCCAAAATGTTTGAATACAGAGGGCCCAACAAATTATTCGGCCTTGTGCCCCCTAATATCTTAATTCAGGGGTGCCCACAGGGGGGGATTATGGCGCAAGTTGCGCCATCAAAATTTTTGGGGGGGGGGGGATTTTTTTTTCCAAAAGGTTTTTTTTTTCTTTAGAACATGAAATTTTTGAATTTTGGAAAGAAAAAATATTTAAACTCATTTAACAAGAAATAGATGCATTATAATACTTTTTTCACGTACCCCTCAAGGCCGTTGCTGTATCCCCCCCCCCAGTTTTTCAGAAGTGGGGCCGCCAATATCATTTTGGCAATGCAACTAACGAAGAAAAAGGGAAATTCTCCGTTGTTTTGAAAAATTAAAATAGTAATTATAAATGAACAATTGAAATAATAGCGACAAAAAGTATTTTTTCTGTAAAATTTTAATAGAAAATGTAACTTTAAAATACAATTTAAGAACATCCATGATTTTCTTTTATTAAGAGTATCTAAGTAAAAACCGCAGAAATGTACGCTTCAAACATTTTTATTAACACAAGAAAAAAAAAGGTATTCAGTACAGCACACTCTTCACTAAGCCACAAAGTGGGTATGTCTGCCTAGTCGGAAACTATGGGTTTGGCTCAAATTATTGTGCATAGAGTAAAATTAGCATAATGGGAGGGAGGACCGGCGCCAAACTAACATGGTGCACGCCTTGTCTCTCGGCGGCCCTGGTTATACAAAACCGTGCTTCGTGGTTCTTCAGTAAAAAAAAACATAAATAAATAGGACAGCTTCATTAGAACAGCCTGTAAGATAGGAGTCGCCGAAACATTCCCATGTGTGTTTTTTTCTTTTTCTTTTTTTTTTTTTTTTGATGAATAATGTCCTGAAAATCATTGCTAAGAGGAGAAAAATGTATGGGTCGCCGAAATAAATTTGAAATAGAGAGAGGGGGGGGGGGAATAAAACAGTTAAATGCAAAGAGAGATTCAAAGTATTATAATGAACACTCACACCTAAAATTCTAAATGTTTGATTGTAAAAATCGTAAGTAAATCAAAGCTTGATCAAGACATGCAGGTGGCATATTTAAATTAAAATGAAGTAGAATAGAGACCTAAGGTATCGCAGAAAATTACCACATCCGTTCAAAATGTTAAAAGACCTTTTCTAAGGCCGTAAATGCTTGTATTGCAAGAAAACAAAAATATTAGGCTGGGAATTGGAAAACTTGATTATGGAAAATCCAAGCAAATAAACCTGTTTGGCAAAGGAAAATTGGAAAAAAATATTGCCACAGTATGTTTATCAATAATTAAAATTTACAACGAATATAGGAAGGACGTAGCCAAACTGAAAAGAAGAGTAGGGAACTCCAAACCCTTCTTTTTACGTCCCCAAAGCTGGCCTGGAAGTGAGTTTCTAAAACTTAGGTTTTGAAAAAATCCCGGGAAAACGTTTTCAAACCCATCCTTTACCCTAACGTCATTAAAGATGGCCTACACCCGAGTATTTAGGACTGCAATTTCGAAAAGCCGTGAGAGTGCTCCCAACCTAACCTTTGAGAAACGCCCTCTCAATTAATCATTCATCATCATTCAAGGTCGAATAAATTTCGTCTTTTGGAATTTAATTTCAAAAAAACTCTCTGAGATGTCCCGAAACTGTAGTCCTCCAAATATTACCGAAGATCTTCAAAAATTTCATTGTTAAGCCTTCAATTCAGAAAAATTTTCGGAGGAGATCTCCAAAATCTTCTACCCCTCTAACATTATTTAAAAACGTCTACGCTTGCGTTAATTGAATTTCAATTTTGAAAATTTACCGGGGGAGGACTTCAAATCTCTCCACTCCTTATTATAACCGAAAAAAAAAACTGCGGTTTCAACAGATCGAATTTTTTTCCAGAGAGTGCTCCCCCCCCCCCCCTTTTCTTTCTCTCTCTGTCTCGCCAACATCATCAAAAAATATCTTAAATCTCGCTTTTAGTGCTTCAATATTTGAATTAAAAAACATTTCTGGTCGGGAGCCCCTTCAACCCCCCCCCCTTTCATCGAAGGTCGGCTTAAATTACGTTTTCAGAGCTTTAATTTCAAGAAACTGACGATGCACTAAATTTTAGCGACAAAAGTCTACAATCGCGTTTTTAAGGCTTCAAAATTTCAAAACATTCCGAGGGACCAAAGTTTTTCAAAAGTCCAAAATTTCAAAACACCCCGCATCTCTCTTCCCTTTAATATCACCATAGATCGTATAAAACTGCATTTTTCGAACTCTAATTTTCAAGTTTTTCCCGGGGGAGTACCCCCGGACCCTCCTTTACGTGTCATAATCAGAAATAATTGACAATTGGGTGTGTTTGAAGTTTGTATTTTGAAAAATTATAGAACGATGACCCCGAGTCTCTTCCTCCCTTAACATCACCATAGATCCTGTAAAACTGTGTTTTTCAAATAACAATCTTGAAAACTCTCGGGGGAGAGCCCTCGGACCCCCTCTTCTGAACATAATTAAATATGACGTACGATTGTGTTGGGAACTTAAATTTGGAAAAATTATCGGGAGAAGCTATCCTGAACCTTCTCTCCCCTTCCTCCCAAACTTAAAATATAGTCTAAAACTGCTTTTTTATTTCGTCAATTTCGAAATAATGCAAGAAGGTAGCCCTCCAACGCCTTCTAATTCTGATTGAATATTATCCTTACTATTAAATTTATATTACTAGTACTAAGGTCTAGTAATATGACTATCCCTGCTAAACCGGAAGCCAAATCTTCTCTCTCTCTCTCTCTGCATATTTGAACATGAGTTTGAAACAAGTAAGTGGCTGCCAAAAGCGTACCCCCTCCTTCCCCTCCCCCTAAGTTTTTTGACCTAGCGACAGCCCTGGTACTCTTCGCAAAATTTAATCACCGTGTCTCTTTTTCAATGAAGGGAACATCACAGACGGCATGGAGTTGGTGTCCGTTTCAAAGCTGGATCAGACGATTTGATTTCTTTTCAATTTTTTATAAATTTTCTGAAAGTAGCACAATTTTGCACGATGAATACGTGTGGCAGTGATGAGAGGGAGAGAGGTCGAAAATGTTTTATTGTTTGTAATAATTCTGACCAGTATGCTCTTAGTCTTTCATTGATTCATTTGCACCTTGACAATCGTCAAGAACTAGTTTTGAAGTTTGCGAATAACATATTTTTTATTCCTCCAATCGACAATTAATATATTTTCTTCATTAACTAGCTTAAGCTTATAAAGAATTTTTCGTTTCACTTTACTCCCATCTTTTCTACCATTTTTAAACTGATTGTTTCAATTTATCATTAGATGATTTTTATTAAAACTTTCAGTGATGTTGGTTTTCGCTGATGGAAGTAGAACAGTCTGTTCTTAAGGTGTTCAAATTATTTTTCGTAAATCATATTTACTAAATTCTATGTCTGATATGCATAGAAGGATATTTGATTCGTTAAAGTTCTCGAGTTCTGATTTTCGATGATGCTGAAATGCTGAATCCATTTTTGAGGATTTCCGAAAAATATCTGTCACGGTGTGTGTGATCCATTTTTTCTGGCTATGCGACATCAATTTTGGAAAACTTATAGGAAAGCGACTCCACTGTAACGCCAGAATAACACCCTCTTTATCAAGAAGAGTCATCTAAAACTGCGTTTCGACAACTGCAATTTCGAAAAATTTATATTAGAGAGCCCCTGATTCTCCCTTCCTTAACACGATCAAAGACAAGCCTAGAATTGCGTATTTGGTGTATCAATTTCAAAAAATTGCCGTGGGAATGGCACCGAAATTCACCTTCCACTAACATTATCAAGATCCATTAAAACTGCGTTTTTATAGCTACAAGTTCGAAAATTTAAGTAGAGTGCACCTCTACCCCCCCTCCTCTCTTCAACATTATTAAAAAAAACCGTTTCAAATTTGGTTCTCAGGGCTTCAATTTTGAGAAAATTCCGGGAGAGCTTCCGAAAACTATTTTTTTTTTAACGTCACAAAGGTTGGCTACAATTGCGATTTTACAGCTTCAGTTTTAGAAAACTGCTTTTCTCCCAACCATAGATAGCATTTTTAAGACTTTAATTTTGAAAATTTTCCTCGGGCGAGCCCTATGGGATCTCTTCTTTCCCTAACGTTACCACAGATAGTCTAAAACTGCGTTTTAGAACTACAATTTTGAAAACAAAGGAGTCCCCTCCTTAACACAACGTTAGACTATCTACAATTACCCTTTTAAAGTTTCAATACTGAAAAATTACCTGGAAGAGGACATCAAACCTTTTATCCCCCTAACATCACCAGATATCGTCTAAAACTGTGGTTTTAAAACTACGATTCCAAAAATTTTCCGGGGAGAACCCCCCGGCCCTCCTACCTGAGTGACAAAAAACAATAAAATTCATATTGTATAGATTTATATTGTATAATTCTAGTAATTACTCCATCTCAAGTCAGTAAGTTGAATCCCCTCTCCGTGTAATTATTCATATGTTTGAAAAAATAAATAAGGCGTAGCAAAATTCAGGGGTACCCAAAACATGTTTAACTAGCTCCACGTTGTAAAATTTGGGAAAGCAAGGTGGGTCAACAATCCAACAGTAATTAAATGGTATTTGTTAGCGCTACCCCCCCCCCCCCCCCCCCGTGAATTTGATTGGAAATTAAACACTCTAAAAACTTATCTTTAACTCGATTCGAAAGCGAGAAAAATTTTTTTTTTTGGGGGGGGGGGAATTTGCGCCATTGAGCTTGGGGGGGATGGGCACCCCTGTCTTAATTGAGCCCTGTGCATCTCCATATACAACACCTTTGTGAATTTACCATTTAAATAAATTTCTCTTTAGTTAAAAAGAATAGTTTGATGTTTTAAATATAGAATAAATACATGCACATCTAATGAAAAATAAATAATGTCCAAGAAAATAATTCTTCAAGTCTTACGTATGAATCATGTTGACTTTAAATTTGTTTGTGGAGTCACGGATCCAAAGGACCAGTAAAGATTATTGAGACTCTGTTGAAAATAGGCTTTTTTAAACATTCCGACTGACATACAAAAATATACTGTTCATTACAATATTTTTCTTCTTCCTAGACAATGTTGAATAGTAAACTAAGCAAAAATGGCATTTACTTAGTTATTCTGAATAATAACAAATCTTAAGCCAGATTAACTAATTACGCTGAATAAAAAAAACAAATGATAAATGATAGTTAATTTATTCGATAGACGAAATCAAGTATCCACCTGTTACCGAAATGTGTAATTGTTCACAAGAAAACGATTTACAAAAAAAGATTTGTTGGAAATAGTAAAGAGTTAACATGTCATTTTTTTTAGAGCTCAAAAAAGCTTTCTGACTCGCAGGAAAACTAGTAGGACTTGAAGAACACTAATCAGGCATTTGACATTTCCTTTGCGGCATGAAGGTATAGATCAGTAAAGTGTAAATATATCGTAAATAAAGTGATTACTTGTTCTTCGAATCGTGTCATGAGGGAGTTGACCCATTCGACTGGCTTTTGGGTAGCCATTGTATTCGTATGTGCAAACATCAACCTAATTAAAATATCAATTAAGAAAACACAACACCATCTTTCTATGAATGAAGCTGAAGCTCTTCCACTCCAGCCGCGCGTGCTCAGTACCTCTTCCGCAAGGAAAGCTACGAAACTGTTAAATCACAATCTGATCACAATAACACAACGTAGTGATTGGTTACTTCTTACTTCCAAAAGACGCAGTTTGTTTGGAGCATTTGGAGCTTTTTCGTCTCCCATCGTTGAGTTTCAGTATTAGTCACTTAAAAATCAGCTCAATTTGCTTAAAAATGTCCATTATTAAGTGAAGCTTAAAATTAAACTCTAGAAAAGTTTACGTGAAGTGCAACATTTAAATGCCCAATTTATTTTTCTTCTGTTGGCAATACTCATTCCGTAAACATTAAAATCTGCTCCTCTGCTCTGCTTGTGTGTGTCGAAATCGTAAACTGTTTAGATTATAACATGTGATAATGATTTAGCTGAGAATAGTTATTGTAAGTGAAAAAAAAGAATGCCTTCAAATTTAGCATACGTTAATGATGACGGATTTTCCCACAATGACAGAACTCAAGACTCTTATTCACATATTCCGTATGGAGTTGCAAATCGAACTCCTCAATCAAAAGGAATACGACATCCACAGCATCGATACATTACTGTTGCTATATTGTGCTTTATAAACTTGATAAATTATATGGACAGATACACTATTGCAGGTACTATTTAATTCCTTGTGTTTTTCTGTCCTATAAGAGATAATGCGCATAGAACAGTTTCAGTTTTACCTCTCACTATTTCAAGTTTTGCTCTTGAATTCTTTCTTTCCATTATTGCTTGAAAATCATAAGAAATTATGATTCACTATCAATATTTTTGAATTCGCTATATGAAATGAAGGTTATTCATGGTCATTCAGGCTGCAAGTTTTTCTGAGTTGTGAAGGTAGTGACAAATGAACAAAAAATCCATAAGATTATTTTAATTGTACTCTTGGATGTTTCTTTACTTGTATTGCCATCTTGTCCAGAGGGACAACGAAGGGCGAGTTAGGGGTTCAAACCATTCTCTTCTCAAAGCCCTTCGTTTTAAATTATTTAGTCAAATCCTGTTTTAGCAAAGACTTTTTAACCCCAACACAAAATTGTATAGGAACATTTATAATATCGATATTGGGACAAAATTTCAATGCAGCCAAATGATTTTGCCAGTCCTTTGGACTTAATTAAAACAAACTATGGTGCATAATTTATATGTAATTAAGGGCAACCCTCTAACTGTAGCCAGGGGGAAGGGGGAGGGGTGCAAACCTCATCTCAAAATGCTACATATAGCCAATCCTAAACTATAGTTTCGACGGTCGGAACCAAAAATTCCAACCGCATCCATCCTTAGAAAGTAGATTCTTGCTGCACTAGTGCATGTGTCTCAATTTAATCTCATTATTCTACATGTATAAACTGTTAATTTGAGGTTAGAATTTTTTATTAAATAAATTCTCTGATGGATTTGGAAAAATTGTTGTGTATTTTAAATTTAAATCAAAGATCAAGCCATTATGCAATAAGGGGAGGTGGGGCACGTTGGTCCGTTTTTTTACTTGCCGTTACATTGTTTTGGTCTCCTTATCATGAGAAAGATATTAATGTATTGGAAAGAGTTCAAAGGCGGGCTACAAGGCTAATGAATTGACTTTCTCATTTATACTACAATTCCAGGCTTAGAATGCTAAAAATGTACAGTCTTGAGCAAAGAAGAGACCGAGGGGACATGATTCAGTTGTTTAAATTTATTAAAATGAAAGATGTTACGGGGCTAAAGTTTAGCACTGAAAACAGGACAAGGGGTCATTATTTTAAGCTATTTAAATCTCATGCTAACATGGATATTAGGAAAAATTATTATTTTAGCAGGGTAGTGGAACCTTGGAACAGCTCACTGGAAGATGTGGTAATGAGCAAGGGAGTAGATAGTTTTAAGAGGGCCATTGATCTTCATTAGGGATTGGAAATTGACTAGGACCAGCCTAGCTGGGCCCAAAGCCTGTTGCCGGTCGTCACATTTGTATTTGTATTTTTTTATCTCATCAAAAAATTTAATGAGCAGTTCAATTTTCTGCAATAAATTTCACTAAACACTTCTCAACACCACAGATTTTTTTGAAAGTGTTGAATTGATAAACTTTTATTAAATTAATTTTTTTAATGAAACCTCATAAAATGGACCAATTTTGAAAGGAGTTCAATTCCCCCCCCCCCCCCCCCCCCACCCCCCCCGCATTCTTGATAAGAACCATTAAAAAATAAAGTAACAGTTTCCTAAAAATTACTCAGGACTACTGTAAAAACACTTTCTTGACTAAAATCTGTTCTATAAAACTACCATGTGATTTCATTAGAGGATTTGTAGGACCATAAGTGCTATTTGTTGGTCATAATATATATATATATATATATATATATATAATATATATAATATATATATATATATATATATGTATATTATATATATTATATATATATATATATATATATATATATATATATATATATATATATATATATATATATATAATATATATAATATATATATATATATATATATATATATATATATGTATATTATATATATTATATATATATATATATATATAATATATATATATATATATATATATATATATATATATATATATATATATATATATATATATAATATATATATATATATATATATATATATATATATATATATATATATATATATATATATATATATAGTATTAAAATAATTGAGACTGGTCCAATGTGCTTCGCGGTCCAACGTACCCCATCTCCCCCTATATTGACATCTTTGTTATGACATCCTGAGATTGCAGTTTCGTCCTTACTACACTACGGATCATCTCATTGAAGCTGAGAGTGGCAACAATCTGGTAGCTAAAGTAATGAACATGAATGAAGCATTGAGGATTCCCACAGACTCTTATTGATGTGCTTTAAGTACATCAGCAAGAGTCTGTGTGAATGCTGACGTGTGTGCTGTGGGTGATGTGAAGAGTGCCTACAAAGTGAAGAGCGCCTCTCCACTTCAATGAGATAACATCCAGCCCATCATTTGGGTGGTCAAAGGGGGGGGGGGGTGTCGCTTGTCCCCCTAGATTTTAGAAACATAATGAAATTAATCATTTTTGAATGTATTTTGTTGTTTTTACCTTATAAAATGCATTCAACACAACACTTCGTCCCCCTGAAAAATTTTCAAGTGACGTGACTGGTGACATCTGCCTCCAGTTCAGTAGTTCACTAATCCAGACTAATGAGTCCATAAAAAAGGCTAAAACTGTAATCTCTGGATGCCATAAGGCTGTTAGTATACAGTCAAGACTCGACTTACGTGAGGGATGCGCTCCAAGTCCAAGACCCTTCACGCAATACAAAATTTTACATTGTGAAAAAGAGTATGTATACAAAATTTTATAACATACTTAATTTTTTTAGACACTTGTAAACACCCCTCAAAAATTTTTTAACCATTATTTAGATATACATAACCTTTTCCTGCATCAAAAACAGAATTTTTAGTGCATTTAAAAAATACTTTTATTCAGCATAAAATACTGTCACAATGCACAAAATGTGATCAAATAAAGTGAAACGTAAAATAAAACAGTTTGGCACATACAACATGTGGTGTAGTACAAAAAATACTGGGTATTTTATCTCAGAAAATATTGGTATACTAAATTGAAAAATTGCTCAAAATACCAGTATTCGATATACAGTCGACTCGGGCTATAACGGCAGTTTTTCATGAGAAACAAATTTTGGAACTAAAGCAAATTTATCACCCGCAACAAAAAAAATTTCAGAAGGGATTTGCCTGGCTAAAGTATCGCCCTCGTTGTTTACTACTAAATATTAGTTTCGTGAACGGACTTTCCCCGATTTTGATTTTGTGCATCGTAGCAGTATTTTATGTTGAGCAGCACAGCTTTTCTTTTCTATGCAGTAAAAATTCAGTTCTTTATGAAAAACCGGAAATGTAAAGTTAAGAAATGAATTAAAATAGCTTAAGGGGTGTTTAGAAATGTCTAAAATAATTGACTATGTTTCTAAAAAATTGTGCATGCCCTTTTCCACAGCCCAAAATTTCGACTTACTTAAGAGGTTTTGAACAAACCCCTTTAGTAAGTTGAGATTTGAATGTAGCATCAGGGACGGCTCGTCACTATGGGCGGGTGAGCTTGGCCCACCGAGACAATTTGTGCACAGTTAAATAAATTATTCAAAAATAACGTTTTGTATTTCAGTTAAAAAAAAAACAAAGAATTGGGGGCATGAAACAGCTTTTAAATCTCTAGCACTTTGCATATTGCTAATAAAATATTACAAGTTTTCCATGTGTTCGTGTTCGCACTTGCAAGCTTTGAGAATGATTCTTGGGCCATTTCGACTACTGCCCCCTGCCACACCTCCGCTCCTAACCAATCACAACGATTCAACCAAACACCAAAACGGCAAGTCCATGTCACCCCGACTCCTGCTGCATGGGCATCAGCTTTCCTGCCCCTTGGAAAAGTATCTTCACCCAATACCAGTTAGAAGGGCAAAGAAGGAGGGAAATATTTTACGTGTGCGTCTCTTGTGTACGAAAAAACAGCTCGGAGGGCAGAAAAAAGCGAGCCCATGGAATAAAAAAAAAGGTTTCTCACATGCTCCGACCCTCTTTTGTCTTTAAAATCTTAAACGGCTGTTAATATGTGGAAAAGGGATTTACAATTTTATGGATTTATCGCAACTCATGCGTCTTCTTATTTACTTAATTTTCTGCTTGGAACTAATATGAGCGGAATTTCTGAATAGAGATTTCATTTTTGAGTAGCACACAGCACAGATTAATTGGTTTTGATTGTGGTGCTAATAAAAGTTCTGAATTTGTCCGAAACTTTTATGAAACAGCTTCAATTGGGTGAGATCTATTCAATTTTCTTCTTTGTTCTGATAGGTGGCTGAAGTACTAGTAAGTATTAATCGTAAAATAGGCTTTATTTATTTATTTTCTATGTTAAAGTATTCTGTCAAACAAAAACTTGAATTATTTCAGTTTGACCCGGTACATCGCTTTAAATCCGTAAAGGCATAGCAGCTATATTACCTCAAAAATGTCCAAACTATTGATTTTTATTTATTTAAAAACTTCAGATTGTTTCAAAAATTATGGGAGTTTCAACACTCTAGCTCAGTTATTAAAAAAAATTATTGACTTTAGGTCACTCACGCAGGTGTGCGATGAACTTCTTTTTGAGCAATCACAAATTGCTTATTGTTTTCACTTGATCATTGAATGACATCCGTCCTTTGATTTTATTTTTCTATGCTTATAATGCAGGTGTCCATGTGCTTCGTTATTAGAATTATTTATTAACGACCCTTCTCGACTTCATACAAGCCTTTTTACATGAAAATATAATCCAGCACACAACATCCAGCAAATAACATCCAACCCCTGACATTCATTTGAATTTTGACATCTTGAATTCAAATTATGGTTACGATAAAAGTCATCAGTAGAAACAAGAAAACCAACGAGTTAGGTCCTATCGCAATTCGCGATTGAGAAAAGCACAGTTTAAATTCAAGATCTCAAAACTCAAACTTTTGTTGTTGTGTGTGTGTGTGTTTCCATGTTATTGTATTAGATAAGGATTTTTTTATATTAAAGATACAGCTTAAAAGCAATATGTTTTGCAATCAGTACAATATATTTAACAAAATTGTGCATTGGGTAAGAACTTTATAAATTAATAAAATGTTGAAAGTTTTGTATATCCTTATAAACAAAATTTACAATGGAAGTTTCATGATTTTTTATATAATGAACGGCATAGTGTTTTTAACTAATAGGATAAGCAAACGAATGCACAGCTTTTTAGAAATGATTATCATTTAGCAATAGATTTCTGAAACATGTGCAAAAACAAAAAAAAACCTTATATTTTTTTATAAAGTTGAAATATTCTTAAGTGTTTTGATTGTTTTGATGGCATTAAAAAATATATTGATTTATCAGTAAGTGCATACAAAGATTTCAAAAAATTACCTATTTTATTAAAATGCAAAAAAGAAAAAAAAAAGTGACCAGTATGTATTGTGATGTGATTCCACGCAATAAAACTTAAAGATAATTCTAATTTTGAAAAAGAAGAATATATAGGCAATTAAAGAAACTTTATTTCTGGAAAAAATATTGTTACATTCGTAATTTGCTCCAAGGAAGCATGGCTAAATCGAAATTAATGCTTCTGCGTGATCAACTGATCGTGTTGATATTAAGAGTGTAGTAGTATTTTGATTAATGTTGTGTGTTGTTTATTATTAATTGTCATGGGTTGGATGTCTTTAAATTTAGATTGTTTATCTTGAAATTTAAAAAAATAATCAAGTGGATTATTTTCTAAAACCACCAATTTCAACTTTGACGCTTGAAGAGCAGCATGAAATAAAGAAACTGCAAAATAACTTATTTTATTGCTCAGCATTACTAACTATAATTCTCTTCATTTTAGCTGTATAAATTTGTGAAAACTTTATATAGCGGGCTCACCCACTAAATTAAGGCACAAGCCGCCACTGTGTAGCATTATACTGGCGTTGCAATAACTAATAGTGCGTGTTCTAAATATTGTGAATGCATTTATTGACCTAACTTACTGTATGTAAAATTCTGCTTTATCTTTATCTTACTTTTTTCATTGCCAAAGCAAGTAGTTTTGGTCATGGTATATTATTTCTATGGTGTATTTTATGTTTCAGGTATATTAGATGATGTACAGAAATATTACTCTTTGGGAAATACAGAAGGAGGCCTCCTCCAGACATCATTCGTCGTCAGTTACATGATCATGGCTCCTGTTTTTGGGTATTTAGGAGATAGGTATAGCAGAAAATACATCATTGCATTTGGTGTCACATTTTGGAGTGTGACAACTTTGGCAGGCTCCTTCATTCCCTCTAATGTAAGTGAATTTAGTTATTCCCCCCTCCTCCCAAAAAAAGTACCTGGTGTAAGTCGGTGTACTTATCACAGGTGACACCTGGGGCTTTAATTTGTGGTACCCGTATTTTCCTGTGTATTATCTGCGGGCGGCCTGTAATCCGCAGGTCCTAAAATTGGCCTGAAGAAAAAAAAGCTTTGTATACTCTGCGGATAATATGATTAAAAAAATAAAGTTTGAATTTAACATACTATTTGAGCAACTAAACTAAAAACATGGGCGCCCATATGCAAAATTGTAAGGGGGGGGGCCTCAGATATTTTAACCATGGTTTAGCATGATATTTTCCCCATGAAAACCAATTTAAGGACAGATTAGAGTCATTCAAATTGGACATTTTTAATTACTTATTCATTAATGGCTGGAAAAGAAATATTTTTACATTTTTGCAAAGAAAAAAATACTAAAAACAAGGAAATTCTAATTCCTAAGGGGGGCTCGAGCCCCCCCCCTTGCCCCCCTATATGGGTGCCCTTGTCTAAAAACATGAAAAGGTAATTACTTTGAAGGCATAAACAAAATTAATCTGATACATAATCTAAAATATAATGATTTCTTCTTGAAATCATGATTATAGTACGCTAATTACTTGAAAAACAGTCCAGACAAAGAAGAGAACAGTCTAATCTTGTACAAATGGCTTCCTAATTCACTGTATTCTTTTTTATTTTACATGTCCTGAATTGCGTTAGAGCAGTGATTCCCAATCTGGGGGCGATCGCCCCCAAAGGGGCGATCAAACTCTTCTAGGGGGGTGACCGGTATTCAGATACCCGGTAATGGGAAATTCTTGACCTTTCAAAAACCAGATTTATTAAAACCAATCGGTACACAATTCAGAAATATCTTTCAGAATACCTATGTTGTGTAATACCGAACCAAGCACATGGCACGTCAAATCAAAAAAAGTCGTTCCCAGAAAATAAGACATGTATGATTTACAGCTCAATCAAATCTGTTCGGATGAAAAAAAAAATCCCAAAAGCGAAAAAAAATCTTTTATTTTTTGCCGTTTTCACGAGGAAGAAAAAAAATCTTGTAAGCACTGTCTGACCGTTGGCACCAGCATATATTTAACGCCTGAAAAGTAGGTGAATATGTGTAGGAATGGAGTTTTGCATTTACTTATCAGTTGTCATTCAGAATCTTGCAATCAGCGCATAAACCTCCTTTCTATTGTTTGATTTAATTTAGTGAATTTCTGTTTAATTGTGCATGTTTTGTAGTGTGGAAGTTCGATATGAATTCGAAAAAGTGCCGGCAGTATTCAGCAGAGTATTTAAAATTTGGTTTTGTCACCTTACCGCAAAATGTGCAGTTTCCGAACAGATCTTAACAAAGGGCTTCTTACAAAGTGTCTCTTTTGATAGCAAAATGTGGTAAAACTCATACAATTGGCAAATCTCTTATTCTACCCGCTGCCAAAAAAGTAGTTGAAATTTTGCTTGGTGGTGTCTCCAGTAAAAAGATAAGTCAATCTGTCCTCCTGAGTAGCAACACAGTTTCCGGGAGAATAGATGAAATGGCTGCTGACATTGTGTGCAAACTCATAAATGTTTTGAAACAAAGTAAATTTGCACTACAGATTGGCGAATCAACTGTGACAGACAACAGAGCTATTTTATTAGCTTACGTGAGGTTTATTAATGAGCTGAAAGAGATGACTGAGGAAATGTTGTTCGCCAGAACTTTGATTACTGATACAAAGGGGTCGTCAATTTTTACAGTGGTGAAGGATTATTTTGAAGAAAAAGAAATTCCATTGACAAATGTAAGTGCTTGCGCAGCAGATGGTGCCCCTGCCATGGCGGGTCGTCATATTGGGTTTTTTGCACACCTTAAAAAAGAAGTGCCAGAAGTGATTACCATCCATTGGGTCATTCATCGTCAACACTTGGCTGCAAAAAAATTGAATTGTGTTTTACATGAAACCTTACAATTAGTCATTACTGGTATTAACAAGATTAAAGCTAATTCTCTCAATGATCGCCTATTTCGAGAGCTTTGCCATGAAAATGATGAAAAATTCGAACTCTTGCTTTTACATACGTCTGTGAGATGACTTTCCAATGGAAACTGTTTGCGCCATTTCTTTGAATTATTCGACTCTGTAGCTGAGTTTCTCAACTTGCATGATCCTGCTTTAAGTGCGAATTTGAAACAGCTCAAATTGGAGAACTTGCGTATCTCACAGATATTTTTGAAAAAAATGAACAAAGTCAACATTAAGCTTCAAGGAAACAAGATGAACCTCATCAAGGCCAAAAGCATAATTTCAGCATTCATTGCCAAATTCGAAATCCACAAGGCAAATATTGGCGGTAAAGAATTTATCCTGTTTCCGACTATAAAAGAAAGTTTAATCGTGGATAATGAACTTCTGAAGAAAATATTTTAATTTTTATTGATCACCTTGATCAGTTAAAAAAGAACATGGAATCAAGGTTTGCAGATTTGATCAACTTACAAATTCCTGACTGGATTTAAAACTCATTTAGTTTTGAAGACGTGGATGAACTGGAAAACTTTTTGCAGACAGAGTTTATGGATTTGAAATTAGATTGTAAATCAAAAATTACTTTCAAGCAATATGGTTACGAACTTGCCTGGGTGAAGCTTATGGATACTTACCCACAACTTTGGAAAAAAGTTGAACAGCTCCTCATCTCATTCCCCTCAACATATTTAGTTGAAAGAGGGTTTAGCTCTGTAGTGCAGCTTCTCACGAAGCAAAGAAATAGATTGGACATCTCACATCTGCCTCAAAGGAGACCTCAGATTAAATCTCACTAATATAAAGCCAGACGTCAACGCTTTAACGGAGTTCCATCAAGCACACGGCAGCCATTAAAAAGGTAAAAAGGAACAAATCTTAACAGTTAAAATTTTAAATTTTTTCCGGATTCCAATTTTAGTATTCTTATTTTTGCTAAGTAGGTAAATGACGATTGATTAAAGCACTTCAAATTACGTTTTTTCTTTTTTTTTTTTTTGGGGGGGGGGAGGGGTTAAGAATAAAAGGTTCAGTTTTTAAGCTAACTATTGCTTTATCATGCACTTTTTGAAGCTTTTAATTAAAATTAGGCGTTCGGTAACATTAATCTTCACTAAAATCAGCGCCATCTAATTTGTGTTTTTAAGGGAAGAACGTGGGGGGCGATAGGTGTAATTTAACTTCTGAAAGGGACGATGGGATAAAAAAGGTTGGGAACCACTGCGTTAGAGGAACATTCAAGCAACATAAAATAACCAACATGCAGGGCGGCAGTGAGAAGGAACATGCAAGCTTTGTAAAATAAAAAACATTCGGTGAGTGTGGTGAATCGTACTGTAAATTGAGGTTTAATGCGTTGGTGTTAAGGGGGGGAAAATCACAGATAATCCGCTGCAGGGTATAATCCGCACCTCATAAACTTTGCCTTTTTTAACAGAAAATCTGCGGATTATACACAGGAAAACACATTATCACCCCCCCCCCCCACACACACACAAAAAAGGTCTTTATATTCTATGTAAACATGAAAACATGACATTCATACAATTTTTAGAAACAACTATATTTGTGCTATAATGAAATTTTTAAGTGGGCTAATGTACAAAAGACCAATAAAAACTGAACGCTTTTGATGTAACTTGCCCTTGATCCAACTGGGCAGGTTGTTGAGAGATCAAAAAAGTAAGGGTGTGTATGAAATTGGTGGCATCTTAAATATTTCAAACATATCTCAAACACAGGGAAAGATAACGGGATTCAGTTTTTTTGGTATAAGAGGAAGTCAATACTCGATCTAAGTATTGACAGTATGAATCTAATCCAAAGTATAATATTCACTCCATAATGCGGGGTGGAAAAAGGGAGTCTGGGAGTTTTCCCCTCAGGAAAATTTTCAAAAACTTGTAATTCCACTTTGGGTGTCATGCGCCAAATGGGTGATACCCAGGGTGACCCCCCCCCCCCCCCCCCATAGGCGGATTTAGGACTGAGTTCCTGGGGGGGCAGGATTTTTTTTTTTTTTGGAGCAACATTTTTAATTGCCCTCCCCCCCCCCCTCCCATGTTTTTGTCTGTTTTCTGTGATGCGTTAGGCCATTCTTTACTTTTTTATGTGTCGTTTTCATTACTGTATGTAATCATGCTGTCCTTTTTAAATTGACCTTAAAAGAGAGGGGGCTGGTATTAAGAGAGTAACGCAGTGCTTCCTTTTAAGAGGGATATAGAATATCTCCAGTTTTAGGGGGCCCGGGGAATTATCTAAAATGGACATAAAATTCTGCATTTTGAAGTCTTATAAGGGTTAATTGAAAATAATAGGCAAATAATTTTTTTTTAAGTTTTACGCTTTAAAAGTGCTTTGTGATGCAAGTTAATACTTTAAAAGAAATGGTGCACAGATTTAGAGAATAGGTATCAAGAGAGTAACATACTACCCATTTGAACAATTCTTAATTTATACACTTGATAAGAAATAAAATTGAAGCACACTTTGCTTAGGAGTTTCAAAGACTTGTCTAATTATTTTCAAGGTTTGGTTGGTTAGATTAGGTTTTTGGTTCAAGAGCCCTTGTAGGCTATACTGCGCCAATTCTTTTCAGGGATTTTAGAACCTATTAATAATTTGCACTTTCCAGCCTCTGAAATTGAGTAGTAGATTATACACTTGTACAGTATTGTTCAAACTTTGTAAGAAACGGCTATTTTAAGTTTAAAAGAAAAAATAAACTTTAATTTCCTATTCAAAAAAGAAAAAATCATGATTTTTTTTATTATAAGATTTTGGAAGATAAGTTGTTACTATATAAACTCCTCCAAAACTGGGGAGCATTGTCCCCTTTGCCCCCCCCCCCCATAAATTCACCCATGCTCTTCTGAACTATTCAAAAACGAAAAAATAATGATTTTTTTTTTAATTTTTGGAAAATGTGTTGTTACTACATAAAGTCCTCCCAAAACTGGGGGGGGGGGGGGGCGACCATAGAGCCCCCCCCCCATAGCAACTCCATTGTGTAAGTTATTTTCTTACAAAAGAGTGGCAGATTTGGGGAGAGGCAGGGCCTGATTAATGCACAGTTCTATTGGTCCAACCTGGGAGCCATAATTTTAGGGCATACAAATATTGTAAATTTTGTTCGGTCTGTCCTTTTTTTAGAACTACTACTAAAAAAATGCTGATTTTTCTTGTAAGAGGGGCACAAAATTTTATCATGACCTGAACACCAGTTTTGTTTGATCCGTCCCAAGGTAGGGGGGGGGGGGAGGATACTGTATATATAATTCTCTTTAAGAAGTTGATTATTTTAATGCTGAAGTGATGAGGTCATAGTGGAAACGAACATCTCTGTGAGGTAGTGATCTTTGCGCAAACCATATAAGTGTGGCATTTTCTTTCTGCGGCATAATGCTTCATGTAGCGTGAACCTGCAGAAAAACATGGTCAATGCCTTATTTGTTACTCATGCTTTTATCTACATTTAAATGAAAGTTTTAATGTTAATTAATCACTTAATTTTGCTAAGACATATTGTTTTGCATTTTAATGAAGATTTAAATATTTTTGGGGTAAATAACAAGAATACACTTGTCAAAATCTGCGATAAGTAATGGAGCTGTGTTTTAATTTAGCGAGAGGATTTTTTTACATTTTAATGCCTTTTTTTAGTATGTTAATTAATTTATTTAGCCTCTTATTTTGAATGGCGGTGGAACTTTCAATGTTTTCTTATAGTTTGTTTTATTTTAAAGTAACTTTAAGAGACATAATAATTAATCATATCCGTAATAAGTAGTTTCCATGTAACTTAGATCAAGGAAATAGTAAGGTTGCCGTGCTATAGTAAAATGTCACAAACTAAGAAACCTTTAGTTTCCATCAGGGGTGCAGAAAATGTTTTTACTGCCCACATTTCTCTCAATCTATATGAAAATTTCCCCAAATTTTACACTATGCTTTATGTTTCAGATAAAAATTCATTCATTACTATAGATATAGATAATTCTGAAAAAAAAAGAAAAAAAAACACAATTGCATCTTTAAAACTAATAGAATGAATTGGTAACTTGTAGAACTAGGTATCTAAAAAGTAAATTAAATAAATACATATATAAGCTTTAATCAAAATCTCCTATCTAATACATATTATTAAATGTAAATTATTATCCAACAAATAGTTAATGAAAATATAAAGAGTGGTGATGCGAAAGAAAATACATTCAAAAGACACTTGTCAAAAAAAATCGGAAAATTAAAAAAAATGAATCTGCAAAATTTCCAGATGTTCAAATTTCCCCGGATCCTAGATCGCCGGATCAGACACATTCTGCACCCATGGTTTCCATTGGTGATAAATATATTATATTGTCAAAAATACACTATAGCCAAAATTAATTCAACACTAGAATTACGGAAGGGGTCAATTTGACCACAAGCCAACTTGTTTTGCTAACTGTATTTTCATAAAAAGCTTAATCCTTCCATGATTTTTCCTAAATAATCATGTTGTGTAGTAATATAAAGTTTTCAAGAAGGTTGTACATTTTTTAAAACTCAAACTGAAAGATGATACCTAAAAGTGTAGGTAGGTGTCATTTTGGCTCTTTTGGGTTTTGACTGTTGAATGCTCTGAAAATGGTCAATTTTATGAAGTGAAACATTAAAAATCCCTTTTCTAAGGAGAACTAAAAATTTTATTGCAGAAATAATCTCAAACAGCGTAAGGACCTTTTTTTTGAAAGATTTATTTCCTTACTTAAAATATTTATTATGTTGCCAGGGCCTATGAGAGACCATGTCAGCCTAGTTAGAAACTAATGGCTGTTCTTCGAGGAGGTCTGACTCATTTTCTGAGTCATATACATTTGACAAGTTTCATGGGGGAGGAGGTCACGGTGATTATACTAACAAGCCTTGGCTCTAGGTGCCCTGTATTTTGGGTAACCTAGAAAGAGATTCTGCCTAGCTAGTTAATCAAGTCTGATTGGTTTTTAAAATATTATGTTAATTAAACAGCTGATTTAATTTTGTTACTTTTATTAGAAAATCATTTTTTGCACAAATCTTCTGCATTTTTTCTGTAAATCTTCTGCATTTTTGATGGGTTAGCAGGTGTTGTATTTTGTTCTAATGTACATTCTCTTGTTCGTTTTGTGTACTTTTTCCCCACTGAAAACAAGCAAAGTTCAAATATGACTTACTCTTTTATCAAGGACTAGAAATTTCATATAGAAAATTGTGAACTAGAAACACTTCAATGTCTTCAATGACTATTTATGTTATTCAAGCAATCAGATCCAATTCTATTCCAGTGGTTGGAAAAACTACATTTTTTTTGTAGCGAACTACAACTACAACTACTTTGTTACAAATGTAGTTAACTACAACTACAACTACTTTTTCCAAAATGTAGCAACTACAAACTACTTTTGAAATGTAGTCGCTACTTTCCAAAAAATAAGTAAATAAAAAGCATACACAATAGGTTGTCCCTCAAAAAATGAAAGTCAATTTTTCAAGTCGCATACACTCTTGTATTTTTCCTCTTGTGTCAAAACAATCATGAGAAAAAGTTTCATATAATTTGCACAACGGCAACCGGTGCCGACTTGCACCTGAAAGTGTTAAACAGTACTTGTATGCTAGGCCAATCGAAAAAAAAAAAACTTTTTTAGAAACTCGAAATTTCTGTTGATAAAACGTTGCCTCTGTACCGAACACCTCACATGTACCACAAGAACATTCATTCAAATTAAAAAACATTTAGATATGCCACACTTGACCTAAAATTTATAATTTTATTTAAAAAATTGATTTTTTTTTCAGTTATCTTTTAAAATATTACATATAAATTTAAATAGAATATCAAGTTTTCAAAAATTACTGGCGACCACATTTACAGATCAACAATTACAAACAAATAAATAAATATATATATATATATATATATATATATATATATATATATATATATATATATATATATATATATATATATATATATATATATATATTAAATGAAAAATTTAACTCAACCTGGAAAAAAAACAAATCTTTGAGTACTATGTGGGAGACTTTAAAATTGCTGGAAAACAAAAATTGCTATTTAATGCTGATTACCTACTTTTCTACTTTACTGTTTATATTTTCCAGCTTAATAATTTCGTAAAATCTTACATTTCTGAAAATATGTATCAAAAACTTAATTTTTTGAAGAAAATTATAAATGTTAGGCACGTGTGGGATAGCTAAATGGTTTTTAATTTGAATAAATGTTTTTGTGGTGTATGTGTGGGGTATAGAAGTAACGTTTTATCAGCAGAAATTTTGAGTTTCTCAAAAAACATTTTATTTTAATTTGGCCTATCATTACACAAGTGCTGATTCACTTTCACCTTTCAGACATAATCTGCACTTGCCGCCGTTGTTCAAATTATATGATTTTTTTTTTTTTGACGTAAAATATAAGAGAGTGTGCGACTTGAAAAATCAACTTTCGATTTTTCATGGGGAGGGGGAGGGCACCTTTATACATTCACACACCGTAAAAGGATTGAACAAAAAAGATTGATAAATTAGCTCATCAGAAGACGCTAAGAAAAATGTCCGTTATCATACTCTCACACACTGTAATGCTCTTATTTATTGTAAGTCCTCCAGAACAGTTCAATTTCATCCTTTTCTCTAACATTTTCAGTAGCTTCTTTTTATTTGGTGAATACTGTCGAAAATTTAAGCCTTGCTAAAATATTTTTGTTTTTCTATCTTCGGTCTGTTCATATAAAATTCACCAAATTTTCAACTCGCGAAATCACCGATATCTTCATTTTCGCGAAAATAAGTGCATTTTACAATATAAATATTGGTGAAATATGAAAATTACGAGGGCAAAAAAACTAATGGCGTCAAACAGATAGAACGTATGGCGTCAAAATGAAATGCCTGAGGTCAGCTTGTATTTTTTTGAGTCTTATTTCTCATTGCATCCGCTGATGTACTTGTGTAAAATTTGCGCCAGTCAAATTCGTTTGAACCTTGATTTTTTTTTTTCAATTTATTTAAAAGTAGTTTCCAGAATTCGCTACAAACTACTATTTTTTGTAGTTAACTACTCACTACACTACTTTTTTAAAAAAGTAGTGCGCTACACTATAAAGTATGCAAAAATGTTGCTACTACAGTAGCGTCGCTACTTGTAGCGCGCTACTTCCAACCACTGTTCTATTCAAATCAATGCTAGCCAATCAATACAGTGGCGTATATATGATTTTATTTTGGAGGGAACCCAAAACCAAGATCAGCTCCTCCCTCCCCCCTTTTGCAATTTCTATTTTTCTTATTTTTCTTGGGGGGGAGGGAGGAGCAACAGTTCCTTGATCTTCTCATTTTTTTCGAGGTGGGGGAAGGACTTCATACTGTCACCCAGTGTCGCAACCTAAAAAAAAAGTTAAAGGAGAGTAGTCTTAAAACACTCTGGTTTCTAACGGGAGAGGGGAAGGGGTCCGGGGGTTTTCCCCCGGAATTTTTTTGAAATTGTAGTGCTAGGAACGCAGTTTTAGACGGTCTCTGGTGATGCTACGAGAAGAAAAATTCGAGGGGCTTTCTGCGAAAATGTTTAGACTTTGAAATCTTTAAAATGCCATTATATAGACAGTTTGTTGACGTTAGGGTAATAAAAGGTACAGGACTTCTTTAAATTGCCCGCCCGATTGATTAAACAAAAAAAAGGGGCGAAATCCAGGGCCGTGTCCAAGGGGAAGGTTTTGGGGGTTAAACCCCTCCCATTGGAGAAACATAATAAAAAAACCAAAGAAAAGGTCACATTTGACTTAAAATTAACTTTAAGATTTGTATACAGCATTAAAAAAACAACAACATTCTCTTTGAAGTTTCCAAGAAATTTTTTTCTTTTTTCTAGTTTGTCTGAAAATAAGTCATCAAGATGCTACTCCTCCAGATTCCCCCCCCCCCCCCCTCTTCCCTCGCTGTGCCAATAAAATTACGGAGCATCTCAAATTTTGTGTTCAAATCTTCAGTTTTGCTAAATTTCCATAAAATGCCCCTGAATACCTAACATCATTTAAATTGCATCCAAAAATCGTTTAAACATGGTTTTGGATTTGTTTCAGTTTTTAAAGTTCCTAAGGTTACTAAATGTCATCACCTCAGAACAACAGTAGGATATCTTAATGTTGTTTCTTGGATTAGACGTCTTATGGTTGCTCTGAAGCGACGATATGGTCTTAAAATTGCGTTTTAAAGATTTCAATTTCTGAAAAAATTTGGGCACGGGCCCTGGAACCGCCTTCCTTTAATATCATCAAAAATTAGGTTTTTTAAACAAAACTTACAAAAAATTTAAGTGGAATAACCTATGAACACCTCCTCCTAATATCTTAGAGTACAGCTTATGTTTTTGCGACTTTCAGTTTGGAAAAAATTCCACGGGAGAGCCCCGGAATCCCCTTCCCATAAAAATCTTCAAATGCTAATTTGGAACTTTAATTTCAAAAATTTGAAAGGGGGAGAAGAAATTGATTTCTAACTATTTTTCAAGGGAAAAAGTGACCGGGAGAGTTCCTGAGTTCCATTCCTTGCCCTAATGTCAATAAATATGGTCTATAATCATGTTTTAAGTCTTTAATTTTGACAAAATCCCAGGACATAAAAATCTAAGATTCCATTTTTAATTCTAAAAATTTTATAATTTTTTTGTAGGAGAACCCCCGGCTCCCCCTTATCAGATTGGATTCAACGTGCCCACCTTTAAAAGACTTTCTAATTGCACCACCGTTCTGTATTTATAATTTTAAATAATTATTGAATTAAATATATATTTTTTAACTGTATAAATTTGATCCGGATAAACAGAGGCCGAATAAAAACTAGGCTCTAGTGTACATAAAATGCAACAATAGAATCGGTAATATTACTTAAGACCACATATTCTGGGAATTTGGACCCCCTTCCCCCCCAAAAACCTTTCTCTTTATGAAATCCTGGACACGAGCCTGCCATCACCCCTCTGCTCAGTTTTTCGAAATTGAAGTTCTATAAACGCAGTTTCAGAGACTTAGATGATGTTATGAGCAGGGCGGTTCTAGAATTCTCCAAAAAATGTAGTTTGCAATTGAAGTCTTAAAAAACCTGAAGTCCTTTAAAGAGATATTCATTGATACAAGGGGGAGGGGTTTAAATACTCTCCACTTTTCAAAATTGTAGGTTTTTCATTTTTAGATTCCATACGGGAGCAGTGAGAGCCTCGTCCGAAAAAATTTAGTAATTGAAGTCTTAAAAACGTGATTGTGGACCATATTTGGAAACGTTAGTGGCTTTGGCAACGTTAGCGTGATTACATGATGAGTACTCAGCAACTTTTGATTTTTTTTAATTTCAAGCTTATTTTCAAAAGCAATTCAGATTTTTTCCCAACATTAGGCATTTTTTGGAAAGTAAGAGAGAATCCTCCCCTGAAAGGTAAAACTCAATTTCAGGTTATCTTTGGAGACGTTTAGACATAAGGAGTGGTTGGGGATCTTCCTCGAAATTTTTTCAAATTAAAATCCTCTAAGCTGCTACCTATTGAAACTGACTAGGTTTGGTTTTAAAGATAAATTTTGTGTTAGTTAAATTATTGTTTAGCTCAGGATTCGGTGGGTTTTCACTAGTTTAGGTAGTATTTTATAGGAGGCACTGACTTCAAAAGGTGATTAAAAATTAAGAAATCGTATAATAATTAGTTAGGTATTAAAATAATTTGTAGTATAGTATTTAAAATCAGTGTTTATTTTATACTTGGGTGTTTAGTTTAGTTGATTTTTGTACTGGAATTGTAAAATAAATTTCTTTTATAGGTTTAGGTAGGAAATCGTATGTAAAAGTGACCAATTATTTTTTCTTTTTAGTTCCAGGGTGTTTTTTTCTTTTTTTTGAAGGCGGGGGTTTTTTTTTAATTTAAAAATAATTGCTCGTTACCTTAGTGAAAGGATGTTGGTTTGAGGACCTTCCTCCAGAAATATTTTGAAATTGATGGTCCAAAAGTGCCTAAACAAATGAGCTGTTAGAACATCAATTTCCATTATTACTCCAATCGAACAATTAAAACTTATTTTAATTTTCTTGCAGGAGACGAGAGTTAAGGAGAGAAACATTTGAAAACCTTTCTTTTCAGACTGACTAGGGGAAAAAAGGGAGAGGGGTTAAAGAAAGGAGAGAGGAACTTAATTTGCTAAGCAATAACCTGCATCTGTTAAATATTTTTAATTTAAAGATTTCTTTTTGAAAGAATCGAGTTTTTTTCCCCAACATTATTTGCTTTTATTTTTGTTAAAAATATCTTCGCTTTCTCAAGAAGCGTTCTTTTCTTGAATAAGGGGTACAGAACCCCTGACCCCTTTTGAACACCACACAATTGAATGGTGCATTCTAACGCAGGGTTCCCAAACTTTATCGCTGTACCTTTTGAAGAATTAGAATTTTCTCACGGCATCTAGTCTAGTTTTACATACATATTATTGTTATCATTGACACCCAGTTCGGAAATCCCTGATCTAACGTATTATAAGTATTATTAGTACAGTGAAACCTGTGTAAGTTGACTACTTGCGGTACAGTACTTTGATGGTCAACTTAGACAGGTGGTCAACTTATAGAGGTCAACTTATACTTACTTCTTTTTTTCTTTTTTTTTGTTTCTTGTCCTATGCATTCATTTTTTAACTAATTGGAATACTTTAAACTCACTGTCATTGTTTAACATTACTTTAAAAGAATAAGAAAAAATGTTGCTTAAATATTTTTAGAGACTATTTACCAGAATGACGCATAAAGTATCATACAAATTTAAAATTTCTGTGAATCGATCAAAAAAAAAAAAAAAGCCTCATTGCTTATGAAAAACTACTTACTTGATATTAACAATTCCTAAAGATTCATAACAACTCAAAAGTGACTCAAATTCTTCATTTGATATTTTCTTGTACATTTTTAACCATGGTAATCTACTCTTCAACAAAATACCTCCTTATTGAATTTTGGCGTTTTTTCTGGGACTTAACATGAGCCCAATGTTTTTCGATGGAAACAAATATTTATAGGTTTTTCTAAAATGCCTGGTTACTTATTTGAGGCACGACTGAAGGAACTTTTAGTACAATCTAATGCTTTTGCCTAGTGGTCAACTTACAAAGGGTTTTTTACAATACTCCAAACCAAAGAGGTGTATTTTAGTGGTCAAGATAGACAGGTGGTCAAGTTACAGAGGTTTTCTTTCATTATATAAGATAGGACTAATTCCGTTCCTGACAAAAGCGGTCAACTTAGACAGGTGGTCAACTTACAAAGGTGGTCAACTTACAAAGGTGGTCAACTTTACAAGTTTTACTGTACTATCATTATTTTTTTCATTCATTTATTTATTTATTATATTGCTACTTTTCTTTTTTTGGAGCCTAAAGTTTGTAAATTATCTGTGAGCAAACTAAAACCAAATAATAACTACCTTTAGTTAAAATTTTTTCAGGATTTTGGCCTTGAATCAATACTTTGTCTTACTGTCATTGCCAGTTTTGTCTCAACATTTTTGAAATGAATACAACTCTTCTTTAATCAACATCATATATAAATAGATTATATAAATAGAGTCTTTTTCAAAGATTTTTTAACAACAACAGTTGAATTTGTATTTCTATTTCAGTAATTTGTATTAAAATAGCCTAAATCAACTCTTTATTTAAAGCTTTTTGGCATCTTTATTTTCCTGAGGGCTTTGGTGGGAACAGGTGAAGCAAGTTATTCTACAATTGCTCCAACAATAATAGCTGACCTGTTTTCCAAGGATTTACGATCGAAAATGTTGGCTATATTTTATTTTGCTATTCCAGTTGGAAGGTATGTAAAATTTTTAGAAATATCTTTTTTTTCTTGTTTTTTTAAAGAGAAAGAGAGAAGTCTATTGGTTTTGTAAAAAAAGTATTTATTTCAAGGAAACTTGATTTGTATTTGATAGAATTCATAGATGAACACAAAAATATTCGTTGTTATAAGAGCCATCCCATTTTTGGTTAGTTAGGGCCTGTCACATGACCATTACCTTTAAAAAATAAAAAAATATATTATAGTAGTTATAACTAAGAGGCATATAAAATACTTCAAAAGGATTTTGAAAGATTTTTGTTTCCCTCCAGTTACAGCCTATTGAAATTCTGCACAAAATCAGTCATTAAAAAAATTAAAAAAACAATCAGAAAAAAAGAGCAAAACACTTGATTTGAAATGAACACTATTTAAAAAATATTTAACTTGTTTGAAAAATTATCTTTTCTACAAATAAATAACGACTTATGTATCATTTACAAATAGTTTTCTAAAATTTAGTTGGGTTTATTGGTAAAGAAAAAAATTATTTTTGTAGTCTGGGCATTTTTATTGGTTTTATGGGGGTTTTTCCTAATAAAATGTTTTTAAAAACTAAACAGAGATAGTAGTCTGATGCCTTTATAGCGTAGTTAATAGCATATTTTATTGTACCCTTAGATTACAAGGGCGTAGGAATTAGATTAGTTTTAATTAATGTCCCTGGTTAATTAAAGTTAAAATTTTAGAGGCATTTGAAAAAATTAGGGTTTTTAAGAAACTTTTTACATAATTGCAGACCTGAAAATTCAAAAAAAAATACGCAACAAGTGCCAGAAAACCCTTTTAATTAGTTTATATAGCGAAATTTTAATTTTGAGTCTCTACTTTATCCAGGAGTTTTACATTTTATCAAAACTAGAACGTGGTCTCCAGCGGATTTGCTGTATTTCTCCACGCAACCTTTCAGCGTTGCGCCGAAAGAATCATTAAGCTAAATGTTCTCACTAAATTTCACATCCTGAATAAAATGGTGACTCAAAATGAAAATTTCGCTATATAACTAAATTAAAAGTGTTTTCTGCCCACTTGTGAAATTTTTTTTTGAATTTACAGGTCTGCAATTACGTAAAGAGTTCCTTAAAAACCCTCATTTTTTCAAATGGCTCTCAAAACCTGTTAAACAAAAAAGTGGAAGCTCTCCTTTTCAGGGAACTTAGTGCTCAGTGATAGGAATAAACTAAAAAAATGAACATTTTTGAAATTGACATATTTGAGAAAAATCAAAACCATTTTAAACTTTTTTTCAAAAGACTGGAAAAAAAACTAAAGCACATATTTCAAAATGTTGCAGATTTTTTAAAACAAGAAAAAATCTCCTTTCAAATAAAACAAACCGCAACAAAATATGTTCTACCGTTCCTGAGATAATGTATTTTAAAGATTTTGACAAAAATCCCAAATGAGAAATCATGACTGGACCACCATCTTTGGTGGCCTGTATCTCGGCCTAGGAATTTTTTTGGGCAAAAAAAAAAAAAAAACACATTTCTTAATTTTTTATGAATTTTAACATATGTTAAATTCAAAAAAAAATCCGAGATCATCATGTTACAACCTTTGTTGAATTGACATGGATTCTACCTAGTATACGAGGTAAGGTCAAAAAGTTCCCGGAATTGGTTAATACAATTTAATTGAAAATATATATTACATTCTTACATTATTTTCCTTCAAAATACTCTCCTCCTGCATCCACACACTTATTCCAGCGTTCGTACAATTGTTGGAAACACTCCTGAAAGCCGGTTTTTGAAAGTTCTTTCAGCTGCTTCGTCGCATTTTCAATCACCTCCGATGAATTAGCAAAACGATGTCCCTTCAATGCTAATTTCAGCCGTGGAAACAGGTAAAAATCTGGTGGTGCAAGATTGGGAGAATATGGTGGGTGTTCCAGAGTGGTAACATTGTTCTTAGCTAAGTACTGTTTCAAAAATAGAGAGCGATGTGAAGGGGCATTGTCATGCAACAAAAACCAATCATTTTCTGCCCATTTTTCAGGTCTTTTTCGTCGAATTGAATCTCGTAACCGTTTTAAGATCTCTCTGTACATTTATTTATTTACTGTTCTCCCTTCAGGAATGAATTCATAATGAATCAAGCCACAGTAATCAAAAAATACCTCCAACATTACTTTACCCCGGCTTCTGTCCAAGCGAAATTTTTGTTTTCTGGGTGAACTTTTTGACTTCCATTCAGCAGACTGCCGTTTCGTCTGAGGGTCGTAAAGAAAGCACCAAGTCTCATCACCTGTTATAATTTTGCGCAGGAAGCTGTCGTCTGCATCAGCCATTTCAATCAAGTCCCTGGACATGGTCACTCTCATTTCCTTTTGCTCAGGGGATAACATTTTCGGAACCATGTGTAAGAAAACACGATGCATGTTCAAGTCATTATGAAGAATGCTGTGAACACTCCCATGTGAAATACCAAGTTCGGAGGCAATAGTATCGATGTTTGTTCGCCTGTCCACACGCACAAGTTTTCAAACGCGCTCAACATTGTCATCTGTAGTGGAAGTGGAAGGCCGCCCAGTCCGAACATTATCTTCAATTGTTGTGCGACCGCTAAGGAAATGCTTGTGCCACTCATAAACTGCCGATTTCTTCATCGCAGAGTTTCCGTATGCTTTTCTCAGCATCTCAAGAGTCTCTGAGGGTGATTTCTCCAGCAACACACAGAATTTAATATTGCCACGTTGCTCTAATGATGACATTACACAATTCGACGAAAGAGAAATCAGCGACTACAATATTAATACACCGCACGCACGAGACTAACAACATCTGCCTGTTGAACCTCATATGACCTTCACTAGCAGTGATGCCAACCTCCCAAACACAAATTTCCCTTCCAGCGAACAAATACTTGACTGTAAGCGACTATTCCGGGAACTTTTTGACCCTACTACGTATATTATAATATATAGCATTGTTTTTTCAGTTCAATGTTTTTTTTATCCCCCATCCCCATACTTATAAAGTTTGGGGGAGGGGGTTGAAGTCCCTCTTTCAGTTGAAATAGGAAACTAAAATTCTTCCAGTACATTCCTATCCACAAGTCTAAAAATATTGAGGCTGTGTCCTGTTATCTAGGAGAAAAATTTTTTTTGCATGTATTTTTGAACCACCCTAATGTGCATGTTTATTCAAAATAGAAAACATAAATTAAAAAATAACATTACTTCAACCATCAGTATGTAAAAAAATTAAGTATGTACGTATGTTGAAAATCAAATGATACTCAATAATAACATTTTTTTTTTGTCGTATCAGAAATTAATATGCATATTTAGAAGAACTGAAAAAAAAAATGCTGTTGTCAAAAGCTGGGGGGTGAGAGCTTGATAACACAAACTTAGGAAATGATCCTGATTTTCTTTCAGAAACAAAACAAAATAATTAGAAGACTCTTTTTTTTTTTTAAAAGGTTGGAGAGAGTTATAGAGGAGGTTGTGTGAGTGTGTGCAGTGGGATCATATGAACATTTGTTTATTTCTATTACGTTTCTGTCCATTCAACAGATAAATAGAAATTACTTTATTAATATAGAAACATAATTGCAAACCTAAGGCAAGTGATGTGAAAAGAGTGTAGAAGCCTAGAATGGGATAAATATTGATTTTGTATGGATATGGATTGAAAGTTTTTCTATTTATTGCAAATATTTGGTTGGAGAGCGGAGGAGGATTTTCTTACTCATGTTTTTCGCACTGCAATTTAAAAGCCCTGGACTTTAATTATTCATAATAGTGTCATGTGAATATCAGCTGTGAGGGTTATTCTTTAATATTTCTTTCGGTTTATTTTGTTTTTACTCTGTGCTCCTTCATACTACATATTATAGTAATGTTTGCAGAAAATTACATTTATTAATTATTAATAAATGTATTCATCATAGTTCCTTGAAGGTATACTGAGAAAAAAAACTGCTGATTAATCAGCCAAATTTTGCTAATTATGAAAAATTGGCATAATGGCCAATTAATTGGTGCAATGATATTTTGGTACTTTGTACTTAAGACTCCTACTGCTAATGAGATCAATCTCAAACAATCCTTATTTTATTTTATTTGGCTTGTTTTATATTGCATTTGAGAAATAATGTATTGTGATGCATTTTAACAATAGTTTTTATTTTCTGTTTTTGAGTAATTATTATTATTATTATTATTGTTATTATTTTTTTTTTTTTTTGGTCTATGTTTTCTTTTTACAACTTTATATATATACAAGGATAAGTCATAAAATAAGTTTCCACTGTTGGCTGTGTTCGGAATCGATATTGAAAGCCAAAAAATAGAATGAGACATCAAAGATCAGACATAACTTTATTGTTCCACATAAGTACCAAGGAGATTGAAACATTTGTCATACCTCTTGATAAGCTTCAAAAAGCCCTCCAGATAGAACTCAGGGCTTTGTTTATGGAAGAAGCATTTAAGGGCTCGTTCGACTTCAGCATTGCTTCCAAAGGGCCTTCCGCCAGTATTCTTCTTCTAAATCCAAAGCAGATGGTAGTCATTTGGTGCAAGATCAGAATTGTGTGGCGGATGGTGTAGGCGCTCCCAACCAAGATTTGCTATATGGTTTTGCTCTGCCATTGCCGATTGTGGTCTTGCATCTACAGAACAATAGATCTGAGAAAGCCAGGCCATTTTTCAATTCTGACAGGGTGTCACAGTGCCATCTAGCATAGTCAGTGTGCAAAGCCCTGAAATTGGCTTTTTGAAGCTTATCAAGCGGTATGACAAATGTTTCAACATGCTTGGTACTTATGTTGACAAATAAAGTTGCATTGCATATTTCATATCTCCTTATATTGTTAGACATTCATACGCACCTCTGTTCAGAGTCGTCAGGGGAAACTTATTTTCCGACTCACCATGGTATGTGTATATCTTAATAACCTGTATATTATTTTTGTAGTGGACTTGGGTACATTGTTGGAGATAGAGTAGCTAAAGCTTTTCAAGCTTGGCAGTGGGCATTACGGGTAAATATTTATCTCAATAGTATTATGCTATTATACTAACAAAAATGATGCCTACCCACCTGGAAAAATTAGAAAGCCCAAAGAAAAACTCCTAGAGAACTTAAAATACTTCTGAAGAAATAAGGTTCTTGTTTCTCTTTTTTAAGTGGAAAAATTGAAATAAAAATCCAGAAAAAAAGATAGTTTTGCTGATTTAAAAAATATTTTACAGTGAAATATCCCTCCAAGTCTCTCCCTCTTTTATACAAATGTTTAAGATTTTGAACTTTTCACTTTTCTAGCTCTCCAAAAGAATGTTAGCGGTGAGTATAATGATTTCTTCCTCTACAAATCAAAATAGCTATCATACTTTTCAAAACTGAAAAAAAAGGGGAGGGGTTAACTATTTCTAAAAAGTGGTGGATGATGGGGGGAAAACAGTGTTCATGTTTGGTTTCAGGAATAAATTTTGCTTAAAAATCAGCAAGAACAGTCAGAGGCATTTTAAAAGGTTTTTTTTTTTTTTTTTTTTTTTTTTTGCCATGCAGTGTATTTATTTTGGATCCCCTCTGTTTATTGAACTAAAATTAGTTGAAAAGTTAAGAATGTTAGGAATCAGGTTTAAAATTTTGGAATATGAATTATATAAATGCACACAGTAATGAGTCAATATTTTGTTTCTACTAAGAATCTTTTTTTACAGAAATATAACATCATTTTTCCCACTTTGTTAGGAAGGAATTTTTTCTCCAAATATAGTTTCCTGTATAATTTTTACTGAGAAAAAAATGTTGAAAAAATTAACAATACATGTCAAGCTATCATTTTAGGTGCAATTCACTAAACTGATGTTTTACTTTTATTTTATTTATTTGTTTATTTATATATTTTGTTCTGTGTCTAATTTTTAATTTGATGTTGATTCAGATTGTTATGATTATCTTATTACCTGCTAAATAAATGAAATTTCGTTTTTCTTCTTTAAGATCACACCAGCATTAGGCTTGCTTTCTGTTGTTCTTACATTGTTATATGTGCGAGAACCTCCTAGAGGTGAAGCAGAAGGTGGAGGAAGTTTAAAAGCAACACCTCTGAAAAGCGATTTAATTGAGCTCTTCAAAATGTAAAATGAGTTTTTTCATATCTTTCCTTTACAATATTTTCAAACTGACGATAAATTGAATACAGCAATACAACAGGGTCATTCTCAGAAAAAGCAAGAATTTGTGTCAACTGATATTAAAAAAAAAAATTAGTTTTAAAAATTGATTTAAGTAGATTATAACACTTAATAACACTGAAAGAATGCATTGAAATTATAAATTGAATTAGAAACAATTAAATTTATTCTTAAAAACTTGTGCACAGATAGGGCTTAGTCACGAATGTGGACTGTCACAAATCAAGTTTTTTTTTTATTGAGAATAGATTCAAAATACTGGACGCAAAACAGAAAACTATATTATAAACTAATGTAATCGTAATTTCAAAGTAGCTGCCTGTATCTGGAATAAAATGTCATGAATATAGACAAAAAGTATCAATAAATTCATCCAGAAGCAACACATTGTTATATATGAAATACACCGCCAACTCGGACATTTCCAGCCGAGGACTACAGTACGCAACAGCACAGTTCAACAGCAATCCAAATGGAGAAAAAAACCTTAACTATGCTCATAACTAAATCATTTACCCAAGATTTGATTAAATTTTCTTTTTTTTAAAACCATTCATATTTTTTTTTTCTGAGAATGATCCAGCATTGAAAATAATTAAGTGTTTTTTCATCAATTTTATTTCGTAAAAATAGTTTGGAATTCATGATAGTTGTAAATACAGCATTGAAAGGAATGCATAAAATAAGTCAATTTTCATAAACGGAAATCTGTTGAAATTACCTTTTTAACTAACTAAAAAGCTTTTCTATTTTCTTTATTTTTAGAAAACTAGAGCAAAGGTCATGAGTTTTACTTTTAAATAATTTTTTTCCTAAATCTAATGCACTGAAAACAAGTTTTTTCTTTGCTATGTCAGAACATATTGCCGTGTGCAGGTAAAGGGCAGTAACTTCAAATTTTCTTTCTTTTTTTTTTTTTTTTGCATTTTTGTCATCTATTGTACGTTATCTTTATTGAACAAGCTCTCTTAATTGATATCCGTTAAAAAAAAGCATGAAAAACTTCTAATTCCAACATTTCCCTATCGTTAGTATTGAATCCACGACACATTTCTTCAAATATCTCGAAAACTCATTTCTGCAGATACTGTGTTTACCTGCACACGGCAGTATATGTCATTATGAGTATAGAACCCCGATTCGGGTAAAATCTAGAGACGTAATCTATTAGAAAGGAAATGAGGCTATGAATGAGAGGAGGGAAAAATACATTTTTGAAATTCTTGGTGCAAAATGGTAAGCTTGTTAGGGATCAGGACCAGAAACATGTTTTAGGAAATTAAAACATGTCATGTTTACATAACTTTTTTTAATAGCGGTGTAGTTTTTTCTGAATTTGTATTTTTAAATGTGTGATGTAATAATTAAAAAATAAAAAAACAACTTGCTGCATATTTGAAAAATTGTATTCTTTTAGAAAGTCGTTTGTCTTTTCTACTTTGGGATTCACAAGTGTAACTTTTGCAACTGGTGCTTTAGCCTGGTTTGGGCCAAAGTACATGGAGTTGGCTATCAGCATGCAATCTACTGGCAACACTAAATCAAAGTAAGGATTTTCAGAAAAAAAAGCACTTTTTAAGCTGATAATGTTTTCCTCTACCTGTATATTGTTTTATATATTTTTTATTAACTTAAACTTTGTTTTTTGACTTACTTATCAAAGCTTGGGAACATAATGAGCGTTCTGTAAATAACACACCATCAGATTATTTATTTTAAGTACCATTTATTTTGGAGGATGTAACATTTTATTTGTTTTGTGGGTAAAATCCAGCTAGTTTAAAAATTTTATTGGTGCATGAGCCTAAATATAGTAATAAATATAAGTATGCAAGATATAGATTCAGACCAAGATTTGTGTTGGTCTGAATTCTAATACACAGTCATCTCTCGATTTTTTGTCTTAGGCAGCTATGTATCTTGAAGTTTTTGATGGTCCCAAGTTACTGTAAATGTTGTGTAATCAAAATTTTTTCATTAACTTGAAACATACCATGCCTATTTCAAAGTTTCATAAAGCTTTCTGTGAGTAACTTTTCCTCTATTGTCACTTGCAAGTTCTTTTAAAGGATGATACCTGGCTTGTCCGAAAAGTATTGTCATTGATTTTAATTTGCAGTAAATACATGTCAAAATTTGCTCAGAGCAGAGGGGATCCACAGAAGAAGGTGTCCGTTTACAAGCACTTGATCTTCTCCCACTATTTTAAGGATAAGGCAACTTTTTTGGGAACCTTGTATTTGTCTTCCATGCTAGTCACTAAATTGAGCCAAACATTGCTATCAAGTTTCGTGCAAAACTCGCGGTGGGAACTTTTCCCATGAGAAAGAGAGCTCTGAATGATAATCGTTTAAAGGAACAACAAGGCATTAAGCATTTCTCTAAGCCCTGACAAAGTGAACAGTGAAACCCTCTCTGGAAGACTATCAGCAACCCCCAGCAACAAACATGTGACATGTGAGGCTAAACTCAGACTGCTGTTTGAGTATTCATTTAATGGCACAGGAATTAAATATTTCAAAAGATATTGTTCCAGAGATTGATGGGCAATCTGCAGGTGAGAAGAATGCAAAACTAACCTTTTAACTGATTTAAATGTAGCAACAATATCCCTGGTGTCTTAGAGCCCTGGTGTGGTTCCCCTTGACTTCTTGTTTCCTTAGTTGTCCCCTGCCATCTCGCTCTTTGTAAATACACATGATCTGTGTCCAGTGATAAAGCATTTTTTAATATTGTGTTCATTATAGAGTCAGAGTTGTAAAGTGAAATAGATACTTTTCTAAGAGATGTAGGATTAAAACTTTGTACCACTGTTCAGATTGTGATGTTGGTCTTTGCATCTTAAGCTTGGAAATTTATCATGCAAGAAAAAATTACCAGTGCTTTATGATATTATTCATAGATTTGTTAAAATTCTGTTTTATTGTTCAAAACACATGTTTTTCAATTCTCCCCATTTACTGGAAAAACCAACATTCAATCTCAATAACCTTGAATGTTAACTTTACCTAAAACATTAAATTTGTTGAATTTAAAGCTACAAAAAATTCTAAAAATAAAAAATGACTACAAACATTCCAAATACATCTTTTTTGTACAATTTTCTTGAATAAAAACTACACACTTTTAAGATCATTTTATTGATAATAATAGCATTGTTGAAGAGTTAAAGGCATAATTTTGAGGAGTTGACAAAGTCAGAGAGGCTTGCACTGATCAACCATGTGTATTCACATCTAGTAATGATGCCAACTTTGATGAAGGGAGTTACATCTGTGATAATACATATCACATTTTCCTAGCTTACGATCTCGTTCCCCATTTTTTCTGTCAATTTAATCGTTTTCCCCCATTTTTTTTTTTTTTCTGATGTATTCCCTTTTTCCTCCAAGTTCCCTTTTAAATTCCGAGCATTTGGACGTATTAATTATGTGTTCTATCATTTTTCCGCACATTAACATTTTCTCCCGAGGTTACGTAGAGCGCGTTGGCACGTGCGGATAGATCCAATGCTGCAGGCAGAGTGTCGTGGGGTGTAAAAGTGAATCGGCAAATGAGCAAATGGATCGGGGGACACCAAGATGCGCGGGAACCAATCAGCACCAAGCAGGCGATGCAAGAATATGAAAAAGTAACGGATTTTCGACTATAAATGAAAAACATGGATGCAATGCTAGAATTGCGGCAAAATGATGAAAATACATAATTGATACATCGAAATGTGCGGAATTTAAACTGGAACTGGAGGGTAAAGAGAATGCTTCAGTAAACAAAACAAAAATAGGGGAAAACGATTAAATTGATAGAAAACATGGGGAACAAGATTGTTTGCCAGAAAAATGATATGCATCATCACAACATCCATTAAGGAAAGAGGCCAACTGTAGCAATGTATTGAGAGGAGACAATAATATGATTCAGAGACTGATACAGTTCTAGTCTGTCTCAGTATCTCAACTGAAGTATGTTTATTTCAAGAGCATAACTGATTAATTTTGATTTATCACATTATGTATTATTTTTATGATGTTTTCATTTAGAAATCATGAATAATATGTTGTTCTTTTCCAATTACATTTATAGTGCTGCTCTGATTTTCGGATTGATTACTTGCATTGCTGGTATTGTTGGTGTCATCATTGGTTCAGCTTCATCTCAGTATTTAAGGAGGTCTAATGCAAGAGCAGATCCCCTTATTTGTGCATTTGGAGTGTTGGGCAGCGTCCCGCTTATTTATGCCGGAGTTGTTCTAGCTGACAGATCATTGACATGTGCATGGGTTTGTATTGTTAAATTTCTGATTTCTACAAAGTATGTGTAATTTTCATGTTATAAATTGAAATATTATTAAGGAAATATTTTTTGATCTTCCAAAAGCAATGCTATTAACTTTTTGGGTAGGATGACATTTTGAAGTTTTATTTTGTACTTACTATTGGTGTTACTGAGCAAAAAAATTGCTTTAAAATAGTGAAACTTTTCTGCTTATCTATGATTGCCCCACCAACTAATCCATAGATAATCAGGAAATTATTGTAGTTATTTTTATATGTAAAAAAAAAATAATAATAATAATCTTTTTATAAACTGATTAGGACTTTTAAATACTTTTCCAGATTCTTATTTTCCTTGGGGAAGTGTTCTTATGTGTAAACTGGACTATTGTTGCTGATATACTTTTGGTATGTTTATTTTGTTCAAAGTGTAAATTTGATATCTAACAAAATCTGTGTTCACTTGATTTTTAGAATTGTAATATAGTGATGTAGTTTTTTCCCTCACCATGTTAGATTTGTTGTACAATTTTAGAACATAATGTAAGTAATAAGAATGCCATGCAATATTAAAAAAAGAAACTGATGCTCATGAACAAAAGCCTGAACTAATTAATTGCCTTCCCGTAAATTAGAATAAGTTCTGTTTTTTTTTATACACATAATTATTATATCTGGCATCTGAAACATGAGTAATATTTAGAGCAGTGGTCATCAATCTTGTGAAGCCACTGTACAACCGTCCCATTTTAAAACAAATGGCAAGCTACTCCCTGGCTCAATAAAAATAAGCATTTTTAAATCTCAATATCAGATTTTATATTTTAGAAGTCTTAATTGGGCTATTGTATTAACAGTTATCTTTTTTTCAGTCTTTTGCATTTTTACGATTTTTTTTTTTTTAACTTCTTTTTGAGTCACTCGCAGTTTAATACAAATAGTAATGCTGAAGAAACTATCAATTGAGGTAGTGAGAAGCAAAGGGATGCAAGTGGCAAAATTAAAAATTTGGAGATAACCAGTACAAATGGTAGGTGAACCCCTTATCTGTCTTGGGGAAAGAGATAGTACTAGTAACACTGCTGCTGCTGTACAGTATGATTTAGAAAAAAAATCAATGAAAGCCTACCTAGAATGTAATCTTTATACGTGTTTTACTCAAAGCTTGAAATTGTCCACTTGCATCCCTTTGCTTCTCACTGCCTCAATTGATGATGGAAAATGAATTCAGCGTCATAAAAATAGTGGATGGTGTAATTTATATGTCATATTAACTTATCTGATTGCGACTGCGAGCTATCAAAATCTCCCTGGTGAGATACTAGTTATTGGCAATCAACACATTTGGAAACCTCTGATTTAGGAGGAAAGCCATGAGTCAAAAAATAACTGACTCCTTAAACATTAAAATTTTAGCCATTATTAACAAATTCAATAAAATGAAACACATTGATAAGCAAAGGGGGGTCAGCTTCTGGTTTTAGAACAAGTCATTGTTAAAATATGACCACACAAATTTTGAGTGAAAAAGTGGGGTGATAAGTATAGTACTCAGGTACAAATAGGAAGTCTGCACCTTTTCCCTTGTAGTGTTTTGAAAGTGATGTCCAAAAAATGTAGTATCAGACTATCTTTGGTCAGATCAAGGGCTGGTCCTGCCAATGATTGGATTTTCAATTGATTATGGTGCTGCTTATGCTTCTTCTGTCGGTTCAGAAAGTTTCATTTTTTAGCTTTTTGATAATGAGTGCTAAAGAGCTCATGTAAAATTAACTTAAAGTCGTTTAGAAACTTATGTATGATCTAATTTATTTTTGCATTTGAGGCAGTGATAAGTAAAGGGATGCAAGTGGACTATTTTAAGTTTCGAGTAAAACCGGTTTAAAGATCAGATCCTTTTTTTTTTCTAAATCATGCTGTACAGCAGCACCTACCAGGGCTACTACTACAATCTCTTGCCTCAAGACAGAGGAGAGGTTCACCCAGGGCCGTGTCCAAGGGGAGGGTTTTAGGGGTTAAACCCCTCCCATTGGGGGAAAATAATGATAAAAGCAATATGAAGAAAATGATATTTAACTTATAGTGTTAATGTTTTTGTCAGTGCTCTTTTTTTAAGTCATTTTCTTTGATTTTTTTTTTTTTTTTTTTGCAATTTACGAGTGCCCACTCTTCACCAACTGAAATTATATTTTAGAAAACCAGTTGCAAAAGAACCACTGAATAGACTGACAATACAAAACATCCAATGGGAATATTTTTTGGTATACAGAATGTAAAAAAAATATTTGTGCGAAATTTTTAATACTTTTTGCAATATGCAATGTAGTTAACAAATAAAAAGGCTTGTTTCTGAAGAAGCTGTAAAACAACATTCTATCCACTAGCGCAGCCGGAATTTGGGGAAATAGGGGAGGGGTCACAAACGTCCCTACATGTATATAATACTATACTTGTTATCTCTTCCTAGGAATAGTAATGCGCTTTAAAATCAATGACTCTGGCCCCTAAAGTACTCCATTGCTTGATTATAACCATAAAACAGGAATGAATTTTTTGGTACAAGAGGTGTTTTCATGCCACTGCGAGAAATGATTTTTAAAAGATCTTTGAAACTCCTCCCTTTGTGAAATCCTGGACACGGGCCTGGGTTCACCTACCATTTGTACTGGTTATCTCTAAATTTTTTAATTTTTCCCACTTGCATCCTTTTGCTTCTCACTGTTTCATTTATCCTTGGCATATGTTTTTCCTTTAACAAAATTCATATTCCAAATTATAGAATGTTCTGAACCATGGAATATTAGCACTCAAACTTGGCAGATATTTGAAACATATTGAGACTCATATGTTAAGAGTGGGCTTGAAAATATCCTTTGTGTTGCCTTTTTAGAGTTTGTATGTTTGTTTTTATTGAGTCGGTACTTAAGAAAAGAGTTAAATTTGCACCCAGGGTTTTTTTTGAAGGACTAATTTTAAGTTCTTTTAGCTCCATTTCTTTGATCACCTTCTTTTCCTTTTGTTTTAGTATGTGATAATACCTACAAGGAGGTCCATAGCAGAAGCTGTTCAAATATTGGTATCTCATGCATTAGGAGATGCTTCGAGCCCATATATCATTGGCATAGTGAGTTTCCTGTTTATTATTTTTCTTACATACAACGTATACTCCTTTGCACATGCATACACATACATGAAGAGCACAGAAGAAAAAGGAAAAATGTATCTTTCTAGTGTATGAGAATACCACGTTTGAAAGTTCAAAACCCCTGCCTTTCTTTATTCTGTAGCAAAATTTTGGGTGATTTTTCACCTTAATCCTTCTTCTTTATTTTTTCCTTCTGTTTTAGTTGAGCGCAAATTCTACTCTACAACATTTAATGTTTTCATTTTAAACTCAACTCGAACAAAAAAAAAATCACATTTCACCTTTTTTCCATGTGCTCTTCTTATATATATATATACTAGCAGTACCTGCACGGCATTGCTTGTGCTAAGAATTTAAAGGAAGTCTGTTGAATAAAACAATCCATGCCCCCCCCCCCCCATTTTTGCCGCATCTACTATGATATGATCTTCAGCTAAAATGCGTACACATTTTTTCAAAAATAAACATATTAAAGTTTCTTCGGAATTTAAAACTTTTCGCCAAAACATATAAAAAGATAGCCGGCTGCGACGATCAACTGGTTCACCTTTGTATGCAAGCAGCCCCAAAGGGTGGGGGGGGGGGGGTTGGGAGTACTCGCAGTGCCCATTTTGGATTTCAGAAGGTAACAAAAAATACGTCAACTTTTATGTGAATGCTTTTTTTTTTTAAATCCGAGGTGGGGGAGGCATTGATCACCTGTTGAACCTTCCATAAATACGGGCTTATCTATCTCTTACTGACCATCTACCTATATCGGCCTTTATTTATCTATTCATCTATCCGTACGATGTATGCATATCTACCACTGATGGTAGTTAACAATATTTTTCTATGTATATAAAACAAAGATCATGCGAAAAACCGTGCGCTATATTTATTTAATTAAAATATCACCAAAAAAAAAACTCTCTGTTTCACGTAGTGTGCAAAAGATTAAAATAATTCACTGCTTTTATTGAACCAAATGCATACAAATATGTAAAGTTAAATAACAACATTAAAGCGTGTGGGGGGGGGGGGGAATAGAAATGGATAAAATTCCTAAATGGAAATAAAAGAAGCAACAGAAAACACTGCAGTTGGTACATGTGGCCATGGCGTAGTGACCATCCTAAATTGAAGATTATGCTCGGAAGTCGTGGCGTGCTCCCCATTAAAAAAATTGTAAAAAAATAACTATTGCGCATTTTTGAAAACTTTTTTTTTCTGAAGAAGGTGAAATTGCTTTACTAATTTCAGAAAAGAGTCCTTTATACTCTTTGCAGGATGAGTTTATAAAAAAGTAAACCCATGAAAAATGCAAAATAAAGGTTTTTTTCAAAAATTCATAAAAATTACAAAAACCGCTTTAGCTGCAAAACTTTTTTTTTTTCATTATACTTAAAAATAAATTTCCTACATTTTTGTACAAAAAATACTTTTCTGGCGCAATTGGTTCGGGGTCTGTAGGGTAAGAAGTACTAAAATCTGCTAAAAATCACATAAAACATTGAATAAAATCTTTTTTCCTAATAAAAAGATCAATCTAAATTATAGCTTATAGCCTTCGTCAATGAATGGACTATTCAACACAAAAAGAATTTTTCAATTTAAACCAGTAGTTCCCGAGATTAGTGCATTCAAGCAAACAAATAAAATTTTCAGCTTTATATTATTAGTACTAGAGGCCCGTCCCGAACTTGTGCGCTTGGAAAAGTTATTGGTCTTTAATAAATTTTATGCTGATTTTTTTGTTTTAAAATATCATGGTATACAGTATTTTTTGTTCCGGTTTTATGAGGATTTAAAAGAAATTGATTTACTTCATTTCCTAATCAAGAGATACCAACCGTTTCTTCTCCAGGAACAATATAATCTTTCTAAATGTAATGTCGTACTGTGCACAGGGTTGGCTTTCTGTCGGCAGAAACTAGTTTTTGCCGTGCCGGTGGCAGAAACTGGTTATAACCGGTAAAAACCGGCAGAAATTGGCAAAAACTTAAAAACATCTTTAATAACTCAAGTAATTACTGAAAGATATTTGTTTAAGTAAACTAAAGAATTGAACTTCATTTCATAATTTAAAAAAATAAAATACTATGCTAGTACCCATGATTTAGTTCGGAAAGGGAACTTTTCAATTGCAGATGCTCATAATATTTGAATTAATCTAACAAAGGACGAAAAATCATACGGCTGCTTAAGAAAGAGGAGTGTAATACTGAATTAAACAGGCATTACTGATTGTAATTTGCTCGCTTATATGTTTCATCTAAATTGCTTTGTGATTGAAATTATCATGAGCTTCAAGAAAAAAGTGCCAGAATTTTACTTGCCCATATTAACGTAGGTTTTGTACCTAGTGTCAAAACTTTGCAGAACAAATTGGCCCTATTCCTCCAAACTTATTTTTCCAGTACAATTAGATGAAAGTTTCACGAACATTGCTTGTTCCTTGATGCATTGCCTGCTAGCTCTTCTGTTGCAAGAATATGCTAAAGTTTCTCATTTGCGCATATTAAATTGAGAAAGTGTTAAGATTTTAGAAACCATCTTTTCTAAGAGGCAAATGCAGGGGCCAAACAATGTAATATTTGATTTTGTGTTAATATTGTAATTAAATTGTGCTTTGGTTACAAATTCATTATCTTTTCCATGCATTTTCTATTGAATGTCAATTACTAATTTTTTTTTTTTTTTTTTGGCATTTTGTGAGTTTTTGCCAGTTTCTGCCGCAAATGTGGCAGAAAGTGGTTTTTGCCATGCCGGTTTTAAACAGTTTCTACCAGTGGTTTTAACCGCCTCAGCAGAAACTTGCCAACCCTGACTGTGCATAATTGTGGGTTTGACCTTCAGTTTCATATTAGTCTATATTGATTTTACTTGGGGGTCCATTTCCATTGTATACAGAGAACAAATTAAAGTTTTGCAACGAAGTTATTAGAATGCCGCCTAAAATTTTAATAGAATAAATATGGCCTTTTAAAAGTGATTCACTTCATTTCCTAATCAAGAGAGACCAACCTTTACTTCCCCGTGAACAATATAATCTTCCTATATGTAACATTGTACATATAACCTTCAGTTTTGATGATGGTGATGACATAAGAAATTTTCATTGAAAATTGCAATTACTTATACAGTCGACTCCCGCTACAACGCGTTCCGACTTACGCGAAATGGCTATAATGCGATTTTTTTCACCAGTAAAGAATTTTAGATATAACGCAAATTCCTCGCCAGCAACAGGAACATTTTTGGAAGGGAATCACGGTGACAGTATCAGCTTTATTTTTGGCTACTAAAATTTTTTTTCCGTTAATGGACTTACATCCCTTTAGCAACACTGAGAGCGGAAGTTCCCACACCGTACAAATCTGATACATCGCTTATACAAGTAATTACTCCTCTTTTTCCTTTTTTTTTTCATTCTAAATGTAAAAGTTGTTGAAATATAATGATACCTAAGAGCGCTATTTCATCTTGTGAATATGTTTCTGTCAATTAAAGAAAAGCTAAAGATTATGTGCTTGAACAAATGCGTCGAAGGTAGCAAGACAATTAAATATTAGTGAATCTTCCATATGTGCAATTAAAAGTCAAGAAAAAGAAGTCTGTAAAAGTTCATCAAGTAGTATCTAAGCAAAGTGAAAAAATTATGAAAATGGAAGCTGTTCTTGTATTGTGAATTTAAGAAACCAGGAAGAGGGTTGTTGCGTTGCCATAGATGGAAAGGTTATAAAAGAACTAGTGAAGCAACTGTACTGTGCATTTAAAAACATGTAAGAATAACAGTTTGATCGCGCAGCATAAATCATTATCATCTTCACTTTTTTAAGCTACAAATATCATTAAACGATCTACTGTACCTTAAAACTATAGTGCATTTGTTTTTCTTACTACATACTGTACGTACCATACTGGTTTATTTTATGTCTTTCTTCCCATTGATGATTGATTTTGTGCATCGTAGCATTATTTTATGTTGAATAAAACGTTTTTTTTTAAATTTAAAATACAAATAAAAAATCAGTTTTTAATGTAAGAAACAGTACTGTATAGTTAAGAAATGTTTTTTAACAATTTGAGGTGGTGTTTACAAGATTTAAAATAATTGAGTGTGTTTATAAAAGCTTTTACCCATACCCTTTTCCACAATGCCAAATTTCGAATTACGCAAGGGGTCTTGGAACGCATCCCTCGCGTAAGTCGGGAGTCGACTGTATTAGAAATGGAAATGTGCAAGGACCATGGGATTTAGAGAAATATTCCTGACTAACCTGCTGCGGATCCAGTAAGAATAATACGGTAAATCATATTAGTCCATATTGATTTTACTTGGGGTTCAGTTCCATTGCATACATAAGACAAATTAAAGCTTTGCAACAAAATTATTGGAATACCGCCTTTAATTTTAATAGAATGAATATGGACTCTTAAAAGTATTCTTAAGATACAGAGAGATTGTGCAGCATGCCTAAAAGGAGACGACTTTAAACAGGCTTTAAGTATATCTGCATGCGTTTATCAAGAGAACCACAGGAATAGTTTGGTATTAGTCATTCGCAAATGCGAAAATGACACTTCTCTCAATGTTGTCTTAATCTTTTAGTTCCTTTAGAATCCATGGCTTCTATATATACAAACAGTAGCTCATCGAACATCCGTAATACATCATGCGGCAGACTCTTTGAAGACGCTTTCCAAATGGCCCATTTTTTTCTTATGAAACGTAGAGTCTTTCTGAAGTGAGCCATTCAGTTTTTCGACCACTAAGAAAAATTGCTGTGATTAAGTTTGAAAATAAATAACTACAAACACATCCTCAATCTGCCTGTTGATTTTGGTTACATTTATTAAACTTTTTTCAGTTCCACCGAGTACAGGGTTGGCCGGATTGGACCCAATGGGTTTTTTTTGAAAAAACCCATTATTTAGCCCACTTTTGGGTTTTTTAAAATTTTCTGAGAAGTTTTTTAAAAAATTAATAAATTTATGTACTTTCACAATTTAAACTTCTTTTTTATTTATTCTTCACCACAGACAATGGACATAAAAAATGAATTTTTAACTTTAATAGTATTTCTTAATTCTTAATGGCATTAAAAAAATACTTCAAAGATTTTAAATAAATATATTTAACTTTTTTCTTTAACTGGTCCATAAATAACTCAAATTATCTTGACTAAGTCCTGTCACGTCTGATTTTCTCAATATTTGTAGATTGTACAGAGGAAACTACTCTATTTAAAAGGCTTTCATATGAATTATTTTCTACAAACCAACGGATCACAAATCTCGAGTAAACAAAATATATTTTTTAGAAATTAACAGGTTTTACAAACGGTCGGACAGAAAACAGAATAGGGTGTACAGTATTTTCATTATCTTATGAGAAAATTTAATATTTCTTACTCTGTACACAGAAATAGAAAAACAGGCAACATAAAATTCAAAGAAATGTTTTGATTAAGCTTGAATTCAGTAAAAAGGGGTTTAAACTACTTGAGGTTCTACAGTAGTTTTGCATAACAAAATGAAATACAATAAAGTAAAATGAAAAAAAAAATGTAGTAATTGAAAACGAACAATAGATTTTATCACTCAAGAAGTAACTTTGCTCTAACTGAAATATCTGAAACTTCACCATTCTTGGGTTTTGTTGTCTTTTATATTTTTCTTCAGAAAATGCTGAATTTTAACTAGTTTTCCAGCTTTTTTTTTATCCCAAAACAATTTTTGTGCTTTGGCCATATACTTACGCTACAATATGCTACAAGCATCCCACATTTTCCCTAAAAAAAGACAAAAAACCCACTTAAAAAAAAACACAGCTTTAGTTGGGGTTTTTTTTAAAAAAAAACCCTGGGTCCATGGGCTTTTTTAAAAAATCCAGGTTTTTTGCCAACCCTGACCGAGTATGCCGATAAACATTAATTTGTGTTCTGATATAATAAGGGAATCTCTGATTGGTTACTAACTTAATTGCTTTGCTAACTTTGCTTGAAGCAAGTCCCTGTTATAATTCATTTGAATAAATTTTGATGCATTAACATTCTGCGAGTCTAAATGTATCATGAAGTCCAAGGCTAGAATGCTATATACCTTATCCTCTGCAGCCTCAAATACATGTATAGGTTATGGCCGTTCTCACGGCATCATCATTAATTTATTTTACTTGTTTCTATTCCTTAGCACTCAGTTTATAAGGAACCTTCAGATATTTTTTCAATAAAAGTGCGAGACAATCCGCGCTTGTGTTTACGTATATAACAATAGATCAGTACGAAACATAAACTGGTAGTGAAGACAAACTATTGGTAGTATAAGCACATATATGCATAATTTATAGCCTATGTCACTCAGTAAGAATGCACCTTTCCTATAGTGAAAGAATTTTTCAAATAGCTGCAATGGTTCCGGAGATTACCTCGAACATATAAACACACAAAAATCCGCCCTCTCTCTTTATAATATTAGTATCGATAGATTAGGATATCCAAAAAAAAAATGAAAATTGATTTTTTAAGTCGCACACCCTCTTATATTTTTCTTTTTAGGTCAAAACAATTGTAAAAAACGTTTCATATAATTTGAACAGCAACCCGTGCCGACACACGCCTGAAAGTGTGAAACAGCACTGTGTACTAGGCAGATTGGAAAAAAAAAAATTCAGAAGTTTGAACCTTCATGTTGATATAACGCTGCCCCTGTAGCCTCACATGTACCACAAAAATATTTATCCAAATTGAAAAATATTTAAGTGTCCAGCAGGAGACCTACAATTTAATTTTCTTCAAAAAATGGATTTTTTCCTATATATATATATATATATATATATATATATATATATATATATATATATTTTTTAATGTAAGATAAATTTTAAGAAGTTATCGAGCTGAATAATATAAACAGTGAAGTCGGTACTTAGCGTTAAATAGAAATTTTTGCTCTCTTGATTCAAAATTTTCATTATGATTAATATTAATATTGCTGCTGAAAGGCAACAAATTTTTGTAACAATGGATTTTATATTTAATCATTTAATGGGGAAATTACATGAAATTTACTGTTTTTCATCATAACGTTTCTAAACTAAGTTTTTTAGAAATAAATTATAGCCTATGTTGCTTCCTGATAATGTAGCTCTCTATGGTTAAAAATTGATTAAAATCGGTCCAGTAGTTTTGAAGATTACCCTGGATATCCTTGCGTACAGAAGTAGCCATTTATGCATATAGATTAGAATTTTGAATGTTTGTTAAATTTTTGAATATCTGTGCAAATTTTGAGAAATAAAAGGAAGCAACTTTTGAAACTTTTGATAACTTTGCCAACAAGGACGCCCATATGCAAAATTTTAAGAGGGGGCTCAGATATTTTCCCCACAGAAACTGATTTCAGTACAGATTAGAGTTATTAAAATTTGATATTTTCAATAACTTATTCGCTATAGGCTGGCGAAGAAATGTTTTTTTCATTTTTGCAAAGGAAAAAGTACTAAAAGCAAGGAAGTTCTAATTTCGAAAAGGGGCTTGAGCCCCCACTTGCCTCCCTATATGGCACCCTTGTTTGCAAACTTAAGTGACATTGAATGCGACACAAAGGGTCTTAAAATATTCCACTAAACTAGTCAAATAGTCCACTTCGTCTACCTCCCAAAAAATGTTGATTCCTCCAAACATAAATCTATCAAGACAGTGTCCACTCCAACCAGATATTTGAATTATAGTCCTTGCATAGATATAGTTAGGGCAAACCTAACCTGGCAGAATCATAATGCAGTGATTAGGATCTGCATAGCCTTTACAATGCTGCCAGGTTGGGTTTGCCCCAACTATAGATGCTTGTATTATTGAGAATGGCTAAGACTAAGACCCCTATATATACGAGCTTAAGATTAGCCATTTTGAATCGGAGCTCGTGTTTGAGTGGTTGTCTTTTCTGGCGAGTTATCGCATTTGGTGATTGTGCACTATGAGCAACTATTAGCGGCATGTGAATTGTTTATTAAATAAAATATTATTTTCGGTAAATTTGGCGGAGTCCGAAACTTTGCTGTTGTAACTCTAGCAGTGCAACAATGAAAAATCCAATCCAAAATGGCTAAACTTAAGCTGATGCATCGGTCTATCTATATAGCAGCTCTATCTAAGACTAGTTGCTCCCATAAAAAAAATTAGGCCTAGACTATCCTCTCTTTTACTAAAGATAACCTTGCAAACTATTCTAGTACCAATTACTGAAATCATTGAAGAATAATATGTATGTCTTCTGAATTGTTGTTTGCATGTCATGTAAATGTTTGTTTTTAGGTTTCTGACATAATCCTTAAAGCTAAGAATCCAGCCATTGATGATTTCTTGAGTTTGCAGTACTCGATGTACATACCAACTGGTGTTCTTGTACTTGGAGCATTTTTCTTCTTCATGACTGCCTTATACATTGAAAAAGACAAATCTAAATGCAGCTTAGTCACACATGGTAAGAATCTGGATGTTTATACCAAATTCTTATAGAGTTGTGCAACTTGTTATTAAAACATTTTGTATATGTAGATATATACAAAAATATAGCTGAAATGTTCATATAGATAAATTTACACCAACTACTTTCAATTTATACACATCCCTGTTAGTATTTTTTTCATATAATACGAAAAATGGCATTACCCTCACTGCACTGTCCATGCTAAGAACCAAAGCATTTCCCAACAATAGTCTCTAAAACTTCACAAGTTTTTAAATATTCTCATTACAATAATAACTTCTAAAAAATGCCCATGATAAAAAAGACAGCAGCTTCTAATTAATAGCAAATGCCCCTTAAATAATCTTCATTAGAATAAGCACAACAAATGAGTTACAATAATAGTTTAATAACAAACTACCCACACACACCATTTAAAAAATTCTTGAAATGTATATTAAAATGTTAAATTTTACAACTATTAAAAATGATTTCATACTATGTTTCAAATCAGTCTATATCAAAATGGTTTCACTTTAGAGTTTCTATAAGTTTCACCTGGAACAGGGTTCATCACACTGTGTTTACCCCCAAATATTTCCAGAGAGTTTTCCTTCAGTAGGCTAAATTAAAATAACATTTTATGTATCATGCTGTCTTTTAAAGAACCTCTTTCTTCTCATAAATTTGTGTGTATTCATAACTTACTTTAGAGACAAAGTAGGTTATGACATTTCTTAATTACATTTTCAGGTAATATTTTGAAAATTTTAGGAAAATATTTTATACATTGAGTGCAGTTTTGAAATATCATGCAAATATTTTCGAATACTAATGGCATCTTACATTGTGCTGACTGTTGTAACATTGAAAGGAAGTTTTCGTGGTAATAAACCAGTTGTTTTGTCAATAGACAACTCTATTTTGGTCTTTAAATATATGGAACGAAACATTCTTAAATTACCATATGTAGTAGAAACCTGTGCTAGAACAAGGACAACCATTTAAAAAACTTACATTAACAACGCAGTAACAATCCTTTAAAATCTTTATCAGAACAAGGATAAAAACAAACTAATATCAGCAGTTCCTCTAAAACTTCTCATCAAGATTAAGTTCTGCAAGGACAATTCATTGGTCCCCCACTGTGGTACTCTTCAACTTCCCCAAAGAGATTGGCTGACAATAGGTAGGTATAGTCTATAACACGATTGGGAACAAAAAGAGAAAAAACAACTCATCTTTCATAGGGTTCAATTTGTAAACTTTTAAGCTTTCTAGCTTCATTCATTAAACAATTCTTAGCTAACAGAACATTTGACATGGTAATATGTCTGATCAACCGACAGAAAAAATGTAGGCAGGGTTGCCCCCCCCCCCAAGCTCAATGGCGCAAATTCCCCCCCCCCCCCAAAAAAAAAATTCTCGCTTTCAAATCGGATTAAACATAACAGTTTTTAGAGTACGTGAAATACACCGCTAGCTCAGTCATTTCCAGCGACTGCAGTTTCGTGCTTATTGGCACTCATCAGCCTGGCATAGGAACAGGGGTCTGTCCAGGATTTTTCACAGGGTCCGTTTTTTGTGAAAAATAAAATAATTTTGTGAAAAATGAATTAATTTTGTGAAAAATCAAAAAATTTCGCAAAAAAAATATATATATATATATATATATATATATATTTGTTAAAACGAAATTTTCGAATTTAGAGATGGCACAAACTGCATCAATTAAACTTAAAGTTGAGCGTTTTCCTCTTCTGCGTCGAGAAAATCATTCTGAATTTTTTTTTCTGATATTTGGCAAGGGGGGGGGGGCATCGTTCTTTCAAGTATCAATATTTATCTACCATTCTACATTATGTTGAATTATACTAGATATATTTCTGTACAGTATTTAAAATAATTGTAACAAAAATATAAATAAATAAAATAAAATTCAGAGTAGGGTTCAGCATTCAACTTTTTGACCCAAGACACTCTTAAAAGGCAGAGAATTTCGTTTAAAACTTATAAATTCCGTGATTTTAACAAAACTAAAAAGATATTTCAATTGTTTACCTCTTAACAATGCGTAATAATCATCAAAAATTCGAAAAATCTGATTCCCATAGCGGATGCAAAGAGATCGCAATTCTGTGATCAAGTGAAGACATCAAAAGTATAAAAACGGCTTGTAAAAGAAATATTTTTGATAAAATTATTTTAAAATTGCATTTCAGAGTCCTATGATAAACATATCATTAATATCTGTGGACACAGTTGACCCAAAAAATAAAATAAACCACCTATTCAGCATTTTAATTTTTGACTCATAACAGAAAATGGAATTTTGCTTTAAAAACTTGAAATGGGAGTTCTAACAGAAATAAAGAGACTTATGCCTTTTCAGAAAAGTTTACAACAACACCGCTGCTAATTAGCTGTGATAAAACAAACAACCATTATATTTATTTGGCAGTAGCAATTATTTATCGCTTGCAGGAGTATCCCAAGAGTGCCGATTTTTTTTTTCTTTTCAAAATTAGCCAATTTTGTTTAAGCTGATCCCTCTAATTTGACTTAAAAAAAGGTTCCAAAAATTATCGGTTTATACACAGAAATATGCGTTATTTTGCTTTCAGATCTGCTCTTGCAATAAACAATTTGTGACAGATCCGATCTTGTTTATCAGAATTTTGTGAAGGGTCCGTTTTGTTTGATCGGGATTTTGTGAAAGGTCTGTTTTGGTTGATCGGATTTTTGTGAAGGGTCCGTTAACGGACCCAGACCCCTGAGGAAAGTGACTGAGCTGGAAATGGAAAACCTCTTAAGGAAGCCAAGAGAGCCTTAAGAGGTTTTCCATCTCCAGCTCAGTCACTTTCCTATGCCGGGCTGATGAGTGCCAATAAGCACGAAACTGCAGTCCTTGGCTGGAAATGACTGAGCTGGCGGTGTATTTCATGTATTTCTGCTTTAGCCCTGGCTAATGGGCGGTAATTTACTGAATATAGTTTTTAGAGTGTTTAATTTCAGTCAAATTCACGGGGGGGGGGGGGGGGGGTGGAGTAGCGCTAACAAATACCATTTGAACTGAAATATTGTTAGATTGTTGACCCGCCTTGCCTTCCCAAATATTACAATGTGGACCTTGAGTAAACAAGTTTAGGGTACCCCTGAATTTTGTTACACCTTACTTTTTTTTTTCAAGTGTATGAATATTTACAGGGAGAGTGGATTCAACTTTCTAACTTAGGATGGAGTCATTACTAGATGTATACAGTATGAATCTTGAAATGGAAATTCATTGTCACTAAGATTGGGGAAAATTTTCGAAATTGTAGTTTTTAAACCAGTTTCAGACGATCTCTGGTGACGTTGGGGGGATAAAAGGTTTGGTGGCCCCTTCCAGATAATTTTTCAATATTGAAACTTTAAAAGTGCAATTGTAGATTGTCTAACGCTGTGTTAAGGAGGGCTCTCTTTAGTTTTCAAAATTGCAGTTCTAAACACGCAGTTTTAGACTATATGTGGTAATGTTAGAGAAAGAAGAGATCCTAAGGGCTCGCACCAGGAAATTTTTCAAAATTTAAGTCTTAGAAACGCTATCTATGGTTGAGGGAAAAGCGACGAGAGTAAGGGGGGAGGGGGCGCTCCACTTAAATTTTCGAACTTGTAGCTTTAAAAACGCAGTTTTGATAGATCTTGATAATGTTAGTGGAAAGTGAATTTCGGTGCCTTTTCCCCGGCAATTTTTTGAAATTGATACTCCAAACACGCATTTCTAGGCTTGTCTTTGATCGTGCTGAGGAAAGAGGGAGGAATCGGGGGCTCTCTCCTATATTTTTTCAAAATTGCAGTACTAGAAAAGCAGTTTTAGATGACTCTCATCACTGTCACACATATTCATCATTCAGAATTGTGCTACTTCCAGAAAATTTACAAAAAATTGCAAAGAAATCAAATCGTCTGATCCAGTTTTGAAACAGACACCAACTCCATGCCGTCTGTGATGTGTTCCCTTCATTGAAAAAGAGACAAGGTCATTAAATTTTGGAAAGAGTACCAGGGTTGTCGCTAGGTCAAAAAACTGCGGGAGGATGGGGGGGGGGATACGCTTTGGTGGCCCCTTTATTGTTTCAAATGCTTGTTCTAATATGCAGAGAGAGAGAAGATTTGGCTTCTGGTTTAGCAGGGATAGTCATATTGCTAGACCTTAGTACTAGCAATATAAATTTAATCGTAAGAAGGATAATATTCAATCAGAATTAGGGGGTGTCGGAGGGCTACCTTCTTGCATTATTTCGAAATTGAAGACATACAAACACAGTTTTAGACCATATTTTAAGTTTGGGAGGAAGGAGAGATGAGGTCCAGGATAGCATCTCCCGATATTTCTTCCAAATTTAAGTTTCCAACACAATCGTACGTTATATTTAATTTTGTTCAGAAGAGGGGGTCCAGGGGCTCTCCCCAATTTTCAAGATTGTTATTTCAAAAACACAGTTTTAGACGATCGGTGGTGATGAATTTTGAAGGCTAAAGGTCAAGCACGCATTCCCAATTGTAAATTATTTCTTACTGTGACGCGTAAAGGGGGGTCCGGGGGGTTTTCCCCTGTAAAATTTTGAAAATTGTAGTTCGAAAAATGCAATTTTAGATGATTTATGGTGATATTAAGGAGAAGAGAGATGCATCCCCCCACCCTGAAATTTTTTGAAATTTTGAAGCCTTAAAAACGCGATTGTTGATTTTTTTTCCGTTAAAATTTAATGCACCGCCAGTTTCTTGAAATTCAAGCTCCGAAAACGTAATTTAATCCAACCTTCGATGAAAAGGGGAAGAGGAGTTTTGAAGGGGCTCGCAACCAGAAATGTTCTGTAATTGAAGCACTAAAAGCGAGATTTAAGACATTTTTCGATGATGTTGGCGAAAGAGAGAGAGAGAGGGGGGGGGGGGGCATTCTCTCGAAAAAATTTTGATCTGTTGAAACCGCAGTTTTAGAAGATTTTTGGTAATGTTAGTGGGTGAAGAGATTCGGACTCCTCCCATGGCAAATTTTCAAAATTGAAATTCAGTTAACTCAATCGTAGACGATTTTAAATACTCTTAGAGGGGTAGAATGTTTTGGAGATCTCCCCGAAACATTTTCTGAATTGAAGCCTTAACAATGAAATTTTTGAGGATCTTCGGTAATATTTGGAGAATGAGTTTCGGGACACCTCAGGGAGTTTTTTTTTTTTAAATTAAAGTAGAAAAGACAAAATTTATTCGGCTTTGAATGATGATGAATGATTAATTGAGAGGGCGTTTCTCTCAGAGGTTACGTTGGGAGCATTCTCACGACTTTTTGAAATTGCAGTCCTAAATACTCATGTGTAGGTCATCTTTGATGACCTTAGGGTGGGATGGGGTTTCGGAACGTTTTCCCGGGATTTTTTCAGAACCTAAGTTTTAAAAACTCACAGGCCAGCTTTGGGGACGTAAAAAGAAGAGTTTGGAGTTCCCCACTCTTCCTTTCAGTTTTGCTACGTCCCGCCAATCTTCATTGTAAACTTTAATTATTGATACACATATAGTGGCAATATTTTCTTTCAATTTTCCTTTGCCAAACACGGTTATTTGCTTGAATTTTCCATAGTAAAGTTTTCAATTTCCAGTCTAATATTTTTGTTTTCTGGCAATACAAGCGTTTGCGGCCTTAGAAAAAGGGCTTGTAACATTTTGAACGGATGTGGTAATTATCTGCGATACCTTAGGTCTCTATTCCACTTCATTTTATTTTAAACATGCCATTTCCCACTTGCATCTATTGATCAAGCTTTGATTTACTTACGATTTTTACATTTAAACATTTAGAACTTTTGTTGCGAGTATTCATTACAATATTTTGAATTTCTCTTTGCATTTAACTGTGTTTTTTTTTCTCTCTCTCTATTTCAAATTTATTTCAGTGACACATACATGACACATCATTTTTCTCCACTTAGCAATGATTTTCAGAACAACAACATTTTCGATCAAAAAAAAAAAAAAAAGAGGAATGTTTCGCCGACCCTTATCCTTTGGGCTGCCCTAATGAAGCTATACATTTATATATTTTTTTTAACTGAAGATCCATGAAGCATGGTTTTGTATAACCAGGGCCGCCGAGAGACAAGACGTGCACCATGTCAGTTTGGTCGCCGGTCCTCCCTCCCATTATGCTAATTTTACTCTAGGCAAAATACTTCAATTTGAGCCTAGCCTATAGTTTCCAACTAGGCACACATGCCCACTATGCAGCCTAGTGAAGAGGTATTGTTCTGAATACTGTTTTTTTTTTGTTTTGTTTTTTTGCGTTAATAAAAATGTTTGAAGCGTGCGTACATTTCTGCGGCACATACGTAGATACTCTTAACAAAAGAGAATAATGGATGTTCCTAAATTGTATTTTAAGATTACATTTTCTATTCAAATTTCACAGAAAAAAAATACTTTTTGTCAGACTTATTTCAATTGTTTATTCATAATTACTATTTCAATTTATTAAAACAACGAAGAGTTTTCCTTTTCTTCGTTAGTTGCATCGCTAAAATGATATTGGCAGCCCCACTTCTGAAAACTGAATGGGGGGGAGGGGGGCGGGGGGTCCCTCAAGAGTACGTGAGAAAAGTATTGGTAATGCATCTATTTCTTATTGAATGAGTTTAAATATTTTTTCTTTCCAAAATTCAAAAATTTCATGTTCTAAAGAAAAAAAAAAGCCTTCTGGAAAAAAAATCCCCCCCCCCCAAAATTTTGATGGCGCAACTTGCGCAGTAATCCCCCCTTGTGGGCACCCCTGAATGTAGATTAACATGAGGAATAGGAAGGTGACACATACCCTCCAACATTGGCCACTCAGTCAGCCCTAGCACTTTCCCTACTATGACCAACATTACATGAAGAGAGTGTCCACTGGGAAGTTCTGGTTTAATGGAGATTTTTTGGAACCGTAAATCTTGTTATAATAATTTTCCAGGACCATTAATTTTATTCTAGTGATGAGTTTCACTGATTGTTGTCCTAATCCTAATTGGGGCTATCAGGGACTCTTTGTTTATTCTAACAATGACTTTTCAGGGACTTTAGTGTTTTTCTTAATGACAATATTTTAGATAATATTAACTGCATTTAAACGGAGATTTCAAAGAATTGTCGTCTTTCTTTAACAGGCTTTTAAAGGACTGTTGACCTTACTTTAACAAATATGAATTTATGGACTGTAGTCTTTTATTATGATGAGCATTTTTAAGAACTGTAGCCTTTATTCTACTGAGTATTTTTATGAACTATTGTCCTCATTCTGAGGGAAATATTTAGGAACTGTTACTCTTCTTTAGAAATGTAAATTTTATTACTTGGAGAGGGCTGAATCTATGAACTTTATTATTTTAAGCTACAGTGAACCCTCTCTCACTGACCACTTCCTTCATCACCTAAATCTGATAAAACAAAATTCCAATAATTTTATTTACTTTTAAAACATCAACCACCTTCCTTGTTTATTGGGTCTCAGCAGCAGAACAAAGAAGTGGTCATGCTGAAGAGGTTTCACTATTTATTCCATCTTTCAATGTCTTATTTTTCTTTTGGGTTGTGCACAGTACTTAAAGATATATAGGAGCCGGAAATGAGATACCATTCAGTGGACCAAAAGTTTGGATCTGCTTTAGTCAATGACAAAACTTTGATCCTGTGCAAGAAGTTGTAACATCCCTGAATTGTCAAGTACAAGTAAATTTCAATGCATCATACCAATCACATTCACTGGAATTTATTGTGATGGTAAAATGAGCTAAAGAATGTTGAAATTACTTTCCATTCTGCTGTTTGTGTTACAACCAAGTAGTTTTATAACTGTAGGTTACAATAAACTAATGGTTTGTGTGCAAATTACAAAATCTTTATTCATATTATCCTGCTAAAATGATACAGATTATGTCATTGAAGAGCTGTTTTTGAAGGAATGTATGATAAACCAGGGGTTCTCAAAGTTTTTCGACTCACGGCACCCTTTAAAGAATTAGAATTTTCTCATGGCACCCTAGTCCCTCTCTATTATGTAGGTAAGTGCGTAAGTGAGCCAACTAAGGCTACTCTAAGGTTCAAATAGTAAAATCTTTATCCATTTTGATTGAATTACTTGAGCTTTTGCATATTCATCAGATGACTCATAAAAAATAAGAAAAAAAAAATAATGAAACAAAGTGAAAATTTAAGTTTCAATTGTGTTTCTACGCAGTTTTAGCAAAAAACAAAAGGGATTTAGCCTTATTAATAACATGGGCACCCTAATAAGAAAGGCAAAGATTATTTCATGCAAAGTTGAAGAAATACATTAAAAAAAAAGTACTATCAAGCTAAAACGAATTGAAAGAGCTTTTAATATAAATGTGAATTAAACCACATTTGATAACCTCAAAAACATTGTCAAAATTTTCAAATTTAATTCCATATAAAGATCAATTTTCTTCATATTTGGGACAACTGATAATTCGTTATTTTTTTGCTTTTTGTCACTCATTAGCACAATTCATGCATATATGTGCAGCTTATGATAATATCCACTAACCGATTAACGATGTCATATTATAAGAACACCAGAGTGCTAAGAAGGCAAACAACGACTTTAACGATTAACATTATACTTTTCTTAGTCATCAAACGAGAGGGGAAAAAATGACAGTTCGCAATGACATTTATCTGTGTGAATTGGTCAACTACATTAATTATGCTACAAGAACAATAACCTTTTAAACGCCATAATTCAAATTTTTAATTTTTACTCTTAATTTTTTGCTTAAATGTCTCAATTTACCTCCAGTATAGCTAATCTAAACATGTTTTGGCGAAAAAAAATTTTTAAATAGGAATTTCAGGATGTTCCCATTTGGGAACATTGGCGTTTGGAATGAAGTAAACAGGAGGATTGATCTTGAAACTTTATTACTTCGAAATGGATGAAAAAATATGAATATTTTTGTTTATTTTACATACTATTATACTTTTCTCTTCTGAATGACACTTTTTCTTCCTTATTGTCCATGGTATTGGGGGAAGCAAGATGAGCGGAGTCTTGTTTCACATTCAATGCCCGTTTTCGCACGTTCTTCTGACAAACCGTACAACGTCTCTGAGTGAAAGGGACAAGATAATGGTTATCTGTTTTTAAATTCAGAACAGGAAGATGTGATTTAGGTTCAGGTCTGCTTGACACCTTCACTGAGAGTTAATATGATATCAGCTAGATGTTGCATATAATCCAGAGGAAGTATTTTGAAAAATAACTGCTGGAGATCCATTGCCTGAAGCTCGGGGAATTTTCCAGTCAATTTTTCGAGTTTTTTTTTCCTGGAAGATTTTCTTCCAACTTAGCATATTTTTTCCACCTGGGATAGCGTTCTTGTTTCCGCTTCTTTGCTTCTGGAGTCGAGCATGAGGTTGTGTTTCCCTTTTGATATCCTGAATTGTGAAGCTGATCATATGAACTATTTGAACCTGTATCTTCATCGCTAAGCATCAAGTCAACATGGCCGCAGACATCTTTAGGATAAACTTCATTTAAGGCTTCATCATTTATGTGTTCTTCATCACTCAGACTCGCGTATAAAATACAAAGATCATGCTCGTGTTCGTCATCAAGTTCGCTGTTGAATAAGCTGTGGAAATAATCTAACGCAGCTTCTAACGTTAAAAACTTGCAAGGAGATTGCTGTTTATACGGAATGATAGTTCAAAAACACTAAATAGATTAAAACTACATTATTCTGAGTCTAAAAACAAAATCGTTCGTACGTATGAGACTCGCTAAAAGAAACAGAACGCAAGTGAGCCGAGTAATGAAATGAAATGACGAAATGAGGCTGGACAAAGTTCATAAAAGGCCCTTATCTTTATCTACCCGTCAGTCACGAGATACATTTTAAAAGTGTAAAACACATACAATTCATAGAAAGTGAGTAGGGTAGAAAACAAGAATTCCAACCCCGAAAACGCGATTTACTTATAATAGAGAGAATGCATAAAGGCGGGTGTGAAGGTTATATTTACAATAGAATAGTGGTGTGAAGGGCAAGCTGATTGATAAAAAATGTATGTTCGTGAATGAAAGAACCGAGCACGCATATTCAACACAAAACAGATCTTCCACAACAAAATATTTGAAATAAAGAGGAATCACACTCAAATTCCGCAATTGACTAAAATCCCCCTCAAATACTATACTCTAAGCGCCGATGTTCCCAAATGGGAACGTGTCGGTTCTTATGAAAATAACTCACAAGGAATAATAATTGGAAACATTTTGTTAAGTTGAAATAAAATATATGCCCTCTGGCTACTAAATAACGCCAATAAAATATTTCTTACATCTTTTTCTTTAAAGCAGATACAAAAAAACTTAGACAAATTCTAAGTTCAGAAATTCAGTAAATTTGACTTTAATTTCAAGATAAAGGTTAAACGTACTTTAAAAATTAAGAACACTTAAAAAAAATTCATACTGTTATGTGTCATTTCAGAAAATATGACAAGTCTAAACAAATAATTAGGTTACTAAAAAAATTCACAAAAAAATGTTCCCATTTGGGAACATCGGCAGGTAAAAGGATAAACAACCTGTTTTATCCTAGTAACCTACAGTGAACGATGTAGAAGCAAAACTTACAGCAAAATAAGATCAGATAGTTTTTACATCACTCTTCTGCAATAACTTTTGCTTGGTTACTGAAAACTGCTTGCTGATAACGCTTTACCATCAGTTAATCTTTCTGGTGATGATAAAGTCATGATCTAGCCAATTTTTACTACGCCACATCAAAAAAAAGGGGGGATGGCAATATTATTCCATATGACCTATTTTGGCAAACCACCGAACATTGACAACTACCTATATTGATGACATGAACACTTCGTGGCACCCTTCGCCTCTTTCTACGGCACCCAGTTTGAGAACCCCTGTGATAGACCATAAGTTTAGGCATGCTTAGAATATGAAATATCTATGGTAAAGTGTGCAAATGTGCAAAGCAATTTTTGATAATTTTTCATCAATGTGTTATTTAGGGTTGGTATTGTATGAAATACAAATTTTGTATGGAAAAGAGCTAAAAACAAAATATATACTAAAACATCTTTGAGCTGTTATCTTTTATGAATGCAATTTTTAATTAGGGGCCACAAAATTGACTAAGCAGACCTAAGAACATGGACAAAATTTGAAGAAATTCACAGGGCATGTGAAGATTACAATTCAGGAAATGTCTTTATTAGAAACTTACATTGAATAAAAGAACAAATCCAGAAAAGCATTTTAATAGTTTGTCGGAATCAGAATATGAAAAATAAGGGAAAATTTTTGAAGTTTGCATTGACGCTATTTAGATAAAGTAGGTTAACTAATTATCTTTCCTGCTAAAAATGTTTGCTGGTATTCATCAACACATTATCAATCCTTTTGCATATTATTTCGTGCCTTTGTTACTTTTTTATTGTAATTTTTTATGTAAATTCCCTTTGTTGCCTTTCAAACTAAAGTGCTTTGTTATGCTTTTCGTAATCTCTGTTCCTCTGTGTGTTTGTTTTGTCTCAGGTGTGTATCCACCCTTGCACATTTATAGTGAGGATCTCATTCAGATTTCGGCGGACGACACGCTTTGGCCGAGTGACACTCGACTACTGGTTTAACCATGGTGACATGGAAGATATAAATTTAGTGTAATGTTTGTTGTGGAATATGTATTTATTAGTTTATGTTGGTTATTTTTCCCAAATGACACTGCTTTAGAATTGAAAGATTGCCTCCCCCCTCCCTATGTTATTGTTATTTTGTTGTGTCAGCTAATATTCAATCATGACTTTTATGACTGTTTTTAGTTTCAAGTTTAGCGATCATTTTATGCTCTACTTACAAATTAATTAAAGATAAAATTAATAAACTTATTCAGTTATGTATTTAAGTCATTAATTATGATACTTTATGACCAATATGCTCGTAAAAAATATTTGAAAATCTCCTAATTTGTTTTTTTTTTAAATCTTGTAGATAAAAAAAACCCTACTACTTGGTGTAGTAAATTGTCAGTTATGTAAAAATTTCTACCTAATAAGTTCACTGATATTTTTACTTTCAACTATGTCGTCTATTGTAGAGCAATCAAAATAGGTGATGCAATGAATAGAAAAGAGACCCAAGATTTTAGTCTTGAGAAACGCAATAAGTCTCAAGATGCAATCGTACAAATTGCACCCTATTCATTATATTCGATTGTTAACCTTTGTTTTTGTTGGCATTTAGTACCCAGCTGGTCATTTCACTAAACAAAATAAGAAATTTATAAACTGAGAGTAAAAATATAATATTACTCATGCTATACGTATGTGTAAATGTGACATTGGTTATTTTTTACAGTGCACTCATCGACTACTAAATATACTTTTAAAGTTTATAAAACCATACTAAAACTTTTATTTTCTCATTTAAATTCAACTAGTAATGGTTGCCCCCCCCCCCCCCATTGAAAAAAAAAATTTTAAAAAAAATAAAAAGTGGTCTAGAAGTTTGTGATTTTCTCTCAATTATAAATTAATGACAGTCTAAAATTAAAACTTTTAAATTAATGGTAGAATTCCTTCCACGCTTTATGTGTAGGGGGAAAAAACGTAACTATATATTTTAATCATTTAAACCCTTTTGCACATTCCCACAATCTACAAGTTTGCACTCAATGTTTTTTAAATACTTACATTTTTAAAAAATATATTACTGTTTTATCCAAATTTTACACATTGGTTGCTTTTTTGCTGTACAAATTAGGTCACACAATCTTTGGATTTCCTACTCTAAAACATTTTTGCACTTTGTGTTTAAAAAAATATTTTAATTTCCTTTGTTAAATAATTGTTATTTGATTCCTTTGTTTAAATAATTGTTATTTGATTCCTTTGTTTAATAATTGTTATTTAATTCTTTTGTTTAAATTATTGTTTCATATATTAATATCAAGCTTCTTAATGTGTGTGATCAGTTGATATTAATTTAACAAAATCTATTTAAAAAACACATATTTCTATCAACAGCAATCTTCAAGATGCTATACTTCACAAGTTTAACATCATTTCTAACCAATATACCACCAGCCAGTGTAGTTTTAACATGATATCTTTAAAACGTTTATATAAACATATGTTAACCTTATGTGCATAGTTTTTTTTCAATCAATTTTATTAATATTTAAATACGTATAGAGCATTTATTATATTTATTTATGTTTGCATTTTTATTTGATGAACATACTGTTTTAGATCTGTGATAAAATAAATTTTGATTAGTTACATGATCATATTATTGATTTAACGAGCATTGTGTTTTCTGTGCATTTAAACTTTTAACATAAATCTGAAATTTATCGATAATATTTGTAAAAACATTTTAACTAAAATAAATTATCTATGATTTGTTTATCTTGTAATTTACTTTTAGCTAACGTGAACATCAACGAGAATCATTCCTGTTATACTGTTCCTATTATACATGACAAGTCATTAAACAAGAAAGGTGAATATTCTCACACTGCTCATGAAAACCAGACTATAACTGTTTTATAGTAATTTTATTCAAAGCCATGTTACCGATTTCATAGCATTTTGTGATATTTATCTAAAGAAAAAGTATCAAAAAATAAAAAATGTTTTATATATTCTGAAATATTTCTAAAACATTTTGTGGGATTTATTCCTTGAACATGTCAATTCCAGAATTTCAGAAAAAAAAAATATATATGAAACCTGTTACGCTTATTACTTACAGATACACATTTATTTTTTGTATTTACTCATTTTTACATCATAAACTTAAATAAAAACATGAAAGAGGCTTTTTAAGTATGGTCATGTATACTAACGTCAGTTAACAAATTGATTTATAAGTAGAATTCTTTGTCAGGGACGTGCGCAGAAATTTTGGGGCCTGTCACAAATGACTTTTCTGAGCCCCCCTCCATATTGTTTACCCTTGTATTTCACCTCTAGCTTTTAAAATATTGGACCCCCTTCAGGCTCGGGCCAACAGGTGTCTCTTCCCCCTCTGCATGCCCATTTGTTTTACACAGCAACTATACGAGCAATTTTACTTAAATGCATACGACACAATTTTTGTAATCAGATTGCTTTATTTTTGCATGGGAAAAAATTGGCATTGTTACATAAAAACATTTTACATTAAACATTTTAAGAATGCTTTCATGGTATAAAGTTTATCAGCAAAAAAATATTTTTCACTTTTAGTAAATGAATAATGAAATTTTGCACCACTTTCAAAAAAATATGTTTAATAGAAAATCCCTTTTTAAACCACTTGTTTCCCTTCATTACGTAAAAAAATATTTCAGTTTAAATACAAAAACTCTAAATAAATTCAAAACAGTAGTTATGGCACCAAGCCAATGTATGTTTACAAATAATTACAACATGAGAACATTCCATTGGTATATAGTATAGCAGGAAAATACTATCACATTACAAAATACTGGAAGAATAACTCACTGATTATTAACAACTGAAATACATTCTAATTTAAATGATTATGTATATTGGGGGGAGGAGGAATCTCCATTCAATAATTTCTAGTAATAAAAAGTTCAAAGAATTTTTATTTTCTGCCTATGATTCATAATTTATTAAAAATGAATAGTATTGACTATATCATGAAAAAGCTCGGTTTAACACTATTTCATTTGTAAATATATATGTGGTCGACCATGAAAATCAGCAGTTGCCTCTCTCTCCAACTCCACTAGTGCCAACAGTTTTAAGTTGTCAGAAAATATTCCTCTTAAAAATGAAATAATATCCTGTTTTTGTTTGCATAGTTAACGCTTGAAAATAAAATTAACATTTATTCAGTAAACTCCCGATTATCCATGGAATTGGGTGGCACAAGTATGGCGGACAATAAAAATTAAAATTGCAGATAAACCACAAAAAGGCTAAAATGAAGGAACAAGAAAGGTAAAAATGATTCTCCCTCAAAAACACAGTTGCATTGATACATAGTACTTTGTACAATGAAAATATATGCAATACAGTAAAAATGTTTTGTACTTTTGTACAACAGAACTTATCAATAAAGAACAAGGGCATGTATGATGAAGAAAGCGCAAAAAGTAATTTAATAAATAAAACAAAACAACCATTGTTTTTACTTCTTGCTGCACAAATACCTGATACCAATGTTCCTGGTTGTTGAATGACTTGGGGACAGTCGGGAGTTTACTGTACCACAAATTAATCATGATAAACTTCATTAAAATTACAATTTGTTGTTAACTTACTTTTTTGGTTGACCTAAATGTAACGAGGATAAAAAATAAATGGTGACTAATAAATTTGCTTTTATTCTCCTCTGAGAATCAGAAAACTTTCCCAATATTGATTTTTAGTCGACTGACCAGTGAATGAACAGATTTTAATTATAAAAAAAAATAATAATAGGATTCAATTTCTTTTTTCTTCGATTTTAACGTCCTTCTGTGTAATACCAAAAAGAAAATGACTAGAAAAACTCAGTTCACTGGTTGAGGGTTTCATTCACCGAGTTGGTGCACTTTTTTTGTTATCTCAACTCCCCGAAAACCTGAAGCAGAACATAAAAGTTTTTATAATGTTTAAAAATATTTACATATTTCAACTAAAATGTTTTTAATGTCATGTGCAAAATACTAGTTTAAAATGATTTTTTTTTTTTTTTTTGAAAATGAAATTGCACTGTAAGTATTCATTAACTGATCATTAAAGGTCTTATGATGTAAAATGGTGATTAAAATTTCCAAATACAAGTAGAAATGCTAGGCTTATCATTTCCAAAAATGCTGGCTTTCCAAAAATAAGAATTTAATTCCCTGTAACTGTCAAAAAGAAAAAAAAAAGTACAAAAATTTTATGTATACTATGTGATAATTACAAGAAAAAATAATAAAATATTATTTCAAAACATTTGATATGCATAATTTAAGTTGGGAGATTTTTATGTTTAAAATCAATAATTTTTTTTTACGTATAATTTTTTTTTTCTGCCCAAAGAACGTTCTTAGTCATTAAGTACTACTCTGAGGATCTTAAAAGTCATTAAACAGAGATTTTTAGCACTAATAATCTACTAACAAAGAGAAAAGGTTTTTAGAAAATGCATATAAAATAGATAACATAATGGTTTAGTGCATATTTAACAAGTATAAGAATGAAATATTAATAGGTACAAAGTTTAATAAAACTCGAACTAGTTTTGCACTTTGCAAAATACTGGTTTGGAGATCTTGTTTTGATAATAAGTTTTATTTTAAACATGAAATTTTAAAGCCATTTTCAAAACTTTAGTTTTGCATAGATATTTGTTTATATCATACAAAAATTGTATATCATTGCATAATACATCGCCTAATTTACAAAATATACAGTTTTTAAATAAATAATTTATAAATATAGATTAAAAGAAATGCACATCAAAAATATGTTAGAAATGCAAATTTTTTTTTAAAGAAAAGTAAACATTTTTTTTTTTTTTGTCACAAACATGTTAAATACAAAAAAAAGTTATGTATTTACATATCACTATTCGAGCAATAAAAATATACATCGATTTCACAAATAAACTATTTTAATTTCTTACTCCAACTATCCTTTTCAGGAACTAAGGTGCCGACAATTTTTTCGGTCAATTTCTGGTGAATGACTTTTGATGTGGTGAATGTATTTCCGATAAACAAAATAAAGAATATTACTGCTGAACAAAACACCTGCAAAACATAATGAGTTCATTTAAATTATCAAAAACAAGTATTCTATAAAGGCATCAAAGTTAAAATATTTACAGTGTTTTTCAGTTTAAAATATAAGGGTATAAAAAATGCACCAATATCACAATCGAGTCATTTCATTTCAAATCAGGCAGGCAGGTATGAAAATTGCCATATGACCATCACCGATTTTTTTGAAAAAATTACAGTAGTTACAACTAAGGGACTGAAATATCCCAAAAGGATTTTCCAAAAAAAAAAAATTCTTCAGTTACAGCCAATTAAAATTCTGCGCAAAATCCGGCATTTTTGAAAAAAACAGCAAAACACTCCATTTGAAATGAACTATTTGAATAATTCTTTTTTCTAAAAAGAAATAAAGACCATTTAGTTAGGTTTTTTGATAAAGAAAAAATATTTTTGTGGCATTTTTCTTACAAAATCCCCCCTTTGTGATATTTCATATGTCCCTTAGTTGTAACTACTGTAATTTAAAAAAAAAAAAACGGTAATGGTCATGTGACAGGTCATACCTGATCTGAAATGGAATGGCTCAATAAATACTTTTTAAAGGCTTCTTTAGACTTCGAAAATAATATCTAAGATTTCAAAGAAATTCCTATATTTTTCATAAAATAAATTAGCATGTGAAGGAGTATTGTGTTTTAAAAGGAACATTCTAAACATATCCATAAGATATACAAAATTTAATTCAATAGTTCCTAATCTTGTTAAAATCGCTTCTAATCATGTTGTGACCCCTTTTTGACACAACAGGACCTATACGTGTGTGTTAACAATAAAATAGTACAAAAATATCAAAAAATACAAACTCAGAATTGGTGCAGCATAGCCTATCAAAGCTCTTGCACCAAAAAACCCAATGAACCAAACCAACCAAAAATAAAGAATGCATGTGAAACAAGGTACTTTGTAAAATAGGGTCTGGTCTTCAGGGGGAAGACCTGAACTTATTTTACAAAGCATTTTCTACCTTGCAAGTCCGCAAAAAGTTGCACCACCCCCCCCCCCCCCCCCCGACACACAAGAGGCTTAAATATAATAGCAAAACATGTTTTCTAATTTTTAGCTGCTTCCAATAAAATGAATTTAACAGCTGTAGGTAACAGTCTTTTTTCATTTTAGTATAAGCATAAAACTTATTTGATTAGTTTCATAGAAATTATGTGGCATAAGTTACTGTATGACTGTTTTTACATTAAACAAGTAGGTTAGTTATTTGAAAAATTGCTGTACTGTTAACTTACTAAGTTTAGTAACTAAGTCAAATATTAAAAAGAGATCAATAAAATTATTTAACTCGTCAGTCAAATGCAGGCACCCAAAAAAAATTCTGAAGTATGACAGTGATGTATTATTGCAGGAGTGCACAACCTGTGTCCCGTCGTGTAGCAATGTGCGACCTGCAAGGGGGTCTCTCTCTCTTTTTTTTTTTAAATTTTTTTAGAAAAGGAAAAAGACAAAAAAAAAAAAAAGCTTTTTCAGATGCAATCTTATTTTATACACACCAGTTCAAAGTGCTCCAAAATTTATTTGAAAAAGGATTTCAGGACTTATTATGGGGAAAAAAAAGTAAACATAAAAAATTAAATTTTCAGTTACTAGCCAGTGGCCAGCAGATGCTTTCAACTCAATGGCCACTTTTTGGCTTTACTATATATATATATATATATATATATATATATATATATATATATATATATATATATATATATATATATATATATATACAGGGGTCGATACAGCGCCAAATTGGGGCCGCTTTGCGGCCCCTTCACAAAATTCCGCATGGCAAAAGCGGCCCCATTCACAAAATTCCACGTCGAAGAAGCGGCCCCATTCACAAAATTCCGCGTCGTAAAAGCAGCCCCTTCACAAAAATTTATAAAAAGGCAGCCTTTTCACAATATTTTTTAACCGCAAATGTGTACGCATCTACGCGGGAGCCTCTTCCACCTTCCCCCATCTTATCTTTTTGCTTGAGAGCGTCAGAGGGGGGACGGCAGAGGGACACTTGTGATTGGTAGCTTGTTTTCAGGAAAATCTTAAATTTTACTTTGATTACGCAATATATATTTAGTATTAATTTGTGTTGAGTTTCAAAATCCAATTCTAAAATAACTTTACTTAAAATAAAATTATTTTACATGCTGTTTTTATATTTTTATTTGTTTTGAAGATCTTAATTTCCTTACATCGGCCATGGTAAACGAATTTTTCGCATTTTTGATGTTTACTGTACCTTGTTAAGAGGCAAACAAATAAAATTTCTTATATATTTATTAACATCATTAAATTGCAAAGTTTTAAACGAAATACCTACTCTGTAAGAACGTCAAAAGTCAAAAAATTAAACGCTGAATGCTGGTGCAGTATTATTTTGGGTTTTAATTACTTCTAAGTTTTTCAAACACATACATGGAATCTTTAATGAGTATTTCACTTCTGTGTTAAGAAATATGTGATATCTTTGAGTCTGTTCATATTGTATTTATTAGGAGTTATCATTACGTTCAGCAGCATGTGCAATTTTCATTGCTCTTAAAGTATTTGAGAGGGGCAAACAAGAAATCTGTTGTGAGACTTTCACCTTAAGAAAGTGTGCCTTGCATATGTATATTTGTAAAAAGCAATAAATGTAATGTATGTGTCAAATTACGAATAAAATGTTAAGGGTCTTACTTCCCCCCTCCCCCAGCGCATTTTCTCTTGACAGCTTTGAGGTATTCTTCAAGAACTTGCAATCACCCCTGAAACCTGTCTAGGGCTTTTCTATAACGATACGACAGCTAAAACTGCTTTAATATAATCTTTTCCAAGAAAAAAATCACGAGAAGGTCTTTTTTACAAAAATAAAGAAAATTCACAAAAATATTTTGCTTTTTCACAAAAATAACGAAATTTCACAAAAATATTTTGCCTTTTCACAAAATGGGGACCCAAAAAATAAAACCTGGATCGACCACTGTATATATATATATATATACTAGTGGTACCCGCACGGCTTTGCCTGTAGTAGAAAATTAAAAGGTCTTTTGATTCGCCTGTATATTTACAAATAATATATGGTGAATTACGTGCCAATTGTCTTGTCTATGTTACGGTTCCACGTTATGATAACTTGGTAATTTACTCGTCCATCTTATGATAATTTCGCTCGGGGAAAATGTTCTTAAAATTGGAATAGAAAAAGAATAAAATTGAATTTTTGAAAAATCGCTTTGAGGTGCACACACAGATGCTACAAACTAACTTTGTGCCAAATTTAATGAAAATTGGCCGAACGGTCTATGCGCTATGCAAGTCACAGAGATCCAGACAGAGAGAGAGCCAGACTTTCAGCTTTATCAGGGGTCGAAGTAGTCCTATATATATACTATATTTTCAAAAAAAGTATGAAAATCGTCCTATATTTCCTATATTTTTGGAAAATGTCCTATATTTCCTATATTCCTGTTTTTTTATCCAATTTCTTTTTTTAAAACAACAGTAAATAACTATCTGACTGAAAACGCAACTCACTAAATCCTGCAACAGGCATCTTCTCTCATTGGCTACAGCAATATGACGTCACTGTAGTGGGTGGAGTTTCGAGAACGAATTCTGAAGTTGGTTTTAGAATTTTGCGTTTGGCAACAGAAGTTTGTTTTGCTTTCCAGCGTGGTTTTTTTCGGTTTTTGTTTTCGCCGGTATAATTTTGTGTTCAGTGCATTTTCTGATCGGAATGTTCTAATAGTTTTTTTGCAATCTTTTCTTTTTGTGGAATTTTATAGAACAAAATATCTGTATATTTGTGCTACAAAGCATTGGTTATTTCCTGTTAGTTCTCAACACAAAGACGGTTTTTATTTATCTATATAAGTTATGTTTGTGACACTTCTATCCCTGCAAAAATTGTGAGTTGCTGTGTTAATTATCAATAAATTTCACTTTGTTCTTTTTTTTGTCTACAAATTACACTTTTTTCAAAAATTATTCTTTCAACTACAAGAAAGTCATTTCAGGTGTAAGTTATAATTTTGTTTGAGGGTTTATTTTTTAAACAAAATCATTGACAAGAATAAATAAATTATATGTATGTATTATTTCTTTTTTCATAGCAAAACTATTCATATAATGTGTCCTATATTATTTGTGGAAATGTCCTATATGTGACAAGTCGATCACTTCTACCCCTGCTTTATTATTAGTAAAGATATATATACATAACCTACCTGCCATTCTACACACTTTTCATCTTTGCTTAAACGATATAAAGTATATGCATTGTACAACTGGAAAATCTGAAAAAAATTTTAATGGGTAAGTAATAGTATAGTAAAAAAGCATGCTACTAAATCAGACGGAATTGATGTATAATGTACCAGCAAATGAAAAAAAAAGAATACAGTTGAACATAGCTATGGTGAATCTATGATATTGTCAACTCTTGGCTTTCATTCATTTTTTCACTGGTTCCCAATTCACCTCCTCTATTTTAATAATATTTCCACTGCTATCATTGTCAACTGCTGAAGAAATAAAAACTAGCATATAGCAGTGTATTTCTAACTTTTTTCCCATTGCAACCATCATTTTGGCAACTAAGCAATCTACGATCCAATATGAGTATCCTCTTCACCCTGTGTGTGAGTGTAGGGGAGGGTGGGGCACAGTGAGACGAAAAATATAAAATTCAAGATATTTGGAAACTTTGTTTTAATCAGAAAAATTTTAGGATGGATTTGTAAAGCAGCTTAAATGCACTAACTTTTGAGACACAAAAAACTTCACTACTATTTAAAGTTTTTGAGATAACATAAAAAAAAAGGAAACTCAAAATTTTGTCTTACTGTGCCCCACGCATGGGGTACTGTGAAACAAACTATGGGGCACAGCAGGCATGTGCTAACTGGGGCCAGGGTTTCTCCCCCCCCCCTCAGTCTCTGAAAGAGAGGGGGGCAAACTTCACATCTTGCCCCTCTCCCCCAGGTATTAAATGTTTATAAAGGAGGTGGATATAATTGAAGGGAAAAAAAGGGCTAGTATATTTAAAAGTGGGTATGTTCTCCAAAAAAGAATCAGTGACCTATCAGATGTGCAAAAACATAGCACTGTAAGCAAACAAGTCCCAAAAAAAAAAACATGTAGCAACAGCTAAAAAACACAGAACATGGACGTTTCCGGTTTTAATTGATGCGCTGTGTCACTTAGTTCAGGCGAACAGAAAGCACCAGGACTTACCAGGACTAATTAGTCGAGGCAAAACCCCCTACTTTTAATTTTAATTTTAAGCTCTTGTTTATTGTTTATAGTTTAACATGTGGTGAGTTTTGCCCAATGTTACTCTGTATTGTATACACTAGAGCTTAAACTCTCTTTTTAGTTTGTAGTTTATTATTATTATTATTACTATTTTTTTTTGGTCTTTTGACCATATTTATTGAATCCTCCATGGCTGATGAGCTCTGGATTCAACCTTTGACTTTTTCTATTAAATTGCTGCTTGAAAGATCAAAAAATTAATACTAAAACTAATAATAGTATGTCCAGTTCCGAAAAACATCAACATTCAGGATTACATTGGGCAAACACACCACATGTGAAAAATGAAGGCTTTTGGAACTAAGACCTAAAACTAAGCACTAGGGTTTTGTCTCGGACATTTGAAGCCAAGGCTTTGAGATTTCTAATGCTGATAAATTCAATCTCAAAGCAGCCTTTCTTTTTCTTTGGCTTTGTTTATATATATATATATATATATATTCCTTCCCTTTTTTTTAAAGTTTTTTTTAAACTTTTTGTTACTTACCATTATTATACTTAACTTTTGTAATTGCTGCTTTGCACATTGGGATTCAATAAATTGGTCTTTTGACCATATTTATTGAATCCCCCACGGCTGATGAGCTCTGAATTCATTCTTTCGACTTTTTCTATTAAAATGCTGCTTGTATTTTCCTTTTTCTCATCATTATGTTTTGTATTAAATGTTTAAAACTTTTTATTTGGCTTGTGTACTTTTTATATTTACTTGGCTTTCTAGTTTTGCTGTGTTGCACATCTATGGGCTTGTGGTGTGGTCTTTTCAATATTCTTCACTTTTATTTTATATATATATATATATATATATATATATATATATATATATATATATATATATATATATATATATATATATATTAGAGTGGAGGGAAAGTATGGGCAAAAAATTTTTTTTCCGAAATTCAACTTCTAATAGAGGGGAAAAGTTGTGGTTTGGTTCCACAAAGAAACGGCTAAAATATTTTTGCTCTACCTTTCCATCTTGAGGGTCCGCTTTGACCTTGAAGTTTACAAAATTTACTTTTTTCCTAAAATTCCACTTTTAATGCAAGTAATTTTCATTTTAGATGCTCAATTTTTGGTGGAGGGAAAGAATTGTGACTGGGTATCATAAACAATAGGGAAAAATTATTTTAATTTTACTTTTTAGTTCTGTGGGTGGCTTTGACCTTGCATTGCAAAAACTTGCTTTTGTTTTGTAGTGAATTAATCGCAACTTCATTTTTTCTGTACTTAATTTAATAAGTTAAAAAATTGTTATTTGATACTATAAATTTAGAACTTATATATTTATATCCTAGATTTTATTTTAAATATCTGCTTTTACTTTTTTTTTCTTGAAAAATCTTACTTTTTTAACTACAGTTTTTATAAGTCATTTCTCTTTTCCGTAAAACAACTGTAAATGTCATGAAAAAATTCCAATATCACTATATGAGGGAAAACACTTTTAAAAAACACTTTTATAAACCTCCCTTGAAGTAAATAATCTTGCCTATTTATTTACTTCAAGGGAGGCCCTTGAAAGCCTTTACTTTTAAGGGGTACTTCGCCTCTCTCTCATTCATAGCTTGAGGAATGAATTCGTCCAAAGCTATGTGGCACCTGTTTTGCATGTCATCTGAGAAAAAAATAAGCAATCACATTGCTTAGCTGAGATTATGCCTTGCCTACATAGTCGAACATTTGTTTTTTTCGAATGAGTGTGTGTGAGCAGTCGAGTGTCGATTTGTTAGTCGAGTTGTAAGGAAAATGGCTACTAGTAGCAAAATTAAAACGAGAACTAAATTAAAGTGTCCTGTGTTTGGAATACCCAAAGAGTTGAGTAAGCTAGTTTTGCTCACGTATGAAGACATGATGAAATACTATTTGCATGTTAGGAACCATTTAAAGACAGATGAAATAACAAAAGAACCCATGGTAGCTGAAGTCTCAGACGCAGTAGCTTTACAAATCGAAGAACTGTGGAAGAAATCTTCAATACCTATAGTTACTCACACTCGTGTTCTTCAACTCATTCGTTCATACAATACCAAGTACAAAGAATTATTAAAATCTATACGAAAACAGAAAAATGAACGTCATCTAGTCAAAATAAAAGCATTCGCTGAGATTGCAAAACAAAAATTGTTTGATATCTCGTCTTGTAAATGTAAATTTTCCTCTTGTAGTTGTGAAAAGTCCCGCAAAGTTCCTGTGGAAGAACAGGCGTTTCTTCATGACCAGGGAACTGTTAGAAAAATGATCATGAGCACTGTTGACTTAACTGCAACAAAAAGACTTCGACGGAAGGCAGAGAGAAAATCAAAAGACAATGCTCGCCTTTCTAAAGTTGCAAAACAAACTGAAAGTGAAACACCTATAATTTTAGAATCAACTTCAAGTTCATCAGAAATGGACATAAATGACGAAAGCTTCCAGGCTTCTACTTCAAATTTTAGAGCAAAAGTGAAGGAGACACCATGTTCCACGAAGATACCACCCAACTATCAACAAATGCGAGTTCCTTTACCAACATTGGCAAGGGAATGTGACCGATACGGTGTTTCAGATAGAGCCGGGGCATCAATAGCAAGTGCTGTGCTTCAAGATGTGGGTTTGGTTACAGAACAAGATTCTTCATGCGTGATTGATCGCAGCAAAATCATTCGAGAGAAACAGAAGAAAAGGAGAAAGGTACTGGTACAAGAGACGGAAACTTCGAGAAGTCTTCGTGCTTTGTATTTTGATAGCAGAAAGGATAAAACGTTACAACTTGCAAGCTCAGATGGCAAAAAATACCGTAAAACAGTAGTTGAAGAGCATGTTACTTTGCTTCAAGAACCTGGATCTAAGTACCTTAGCCATGCGACTCCAGCCAGTGGCACAGCGATAAACATCACCAGAAGTATAACTGACTATATAACAAGCAATAACATTTCAGTTGATAATTGTGTAACTGTTGGATGTGATGGAACCAACGTAAATACTGGAAGAAAGGGAGGTGTAATACGGCTTCTCGAAGTTCATTTCAAGAAACCGTTGCAATGGTTAGTATGCCAACTTCATTCTAACGAACTTCAATTACGACATCTTTTGAAACACTTAGATGGTAAAACAGAAGGTCCACGCGCATTCTGTAGAATCATTGGTAAAGCATTGGGTGGATGTGAACAGTTGCCAGTTGTAACATTTCAACTGATTCAGGTTAATCTTCTGAATATAAACAGAAATGAGTTGAGCACTGATCAGCAGTACTTATTTGATATTTGTAAAGCTGTAGCTATCAATCAGTGCTCTGAAAATTTGTCTAAATGAGAACCTGGAACATTAGTACACTCACGGTGGTTAACGACGGCAAATAGAATTTTACGGCTGTACATGACAACTGACAGTCCGCCGCAGAACTTATACACATTAGCAGAATATGTTATGAAAGTGTATGCACCAATGGGGTTTACCATTAAGATTAACCACTCTTGCAAAGATAGTTCTAAAAACCTCTTTGAAACAATCAAAAAATCACGTTATCTGTCTTCTGAATTAAAAGCTGTCATCGATCCTGTGATTCAGCGCAATGGTTACTTTGGGAATCCGGAAAACATATTGATAGCGATGATCACAGATGATTGACACTGTGTCAGAGAACTTGGTTTACGTCGAATTATGAATGCAACATCTATGACACCGATATTGGATTGCGAAAATTTACAATTCCAGAGTTAAATTTTGATGCTGAAGACTACCATGAGCTCATCGATTGGCAAAATTGGGAACACACGGAGCCGCCACTTACAAGTGGAATTCTAGATAAGGATTTGAAAGAAATGGTGCTTGATGGCGTATCTTCTGAATTGTTTGATTTCCATAGCCTCCCGTGTCACACTCAAGCAGTGGAACGATGCGTTAAATTAGTCACAGAAGCATCGTCTACGGTTTGTGGTGTAAGCAAGAGAGAAGGATTAATTAGAGTAAAAATTGAATCCAGAAAACTTATGCCGCAATATAACACTAAGTCTGAATATTGTCAGTCATAAAACTGATCTCCAAGCCAACTTTTCCGCCAAACTATGCTTCATTGTTTGTAGTGTACGGATTATAGTTTGAATTTGAAGGAACAACAATTTGAGAATTCATTTAGTAACTTCTTTAGTTTTGCTGTGTAATTTCTGTGACTGTAAAAAATTAGATTGATAATTTCATACTTTTCTGTTTAAATTTTGTAATCCATGGTATGTAAAAATCACATTTTGGTGCAAAGTCACATTTGTCAAGCAGATTATCTTTTACGTCAAAAATGCTTTTACTTGTTAGTTTTTTTATAATTCTTAGTTTTATATAAATAATAATTGATGCATATTAAAGCTATTCTTTTTAAAGGAATAACCTTTAATGCGTTTTTCTCAGTGTGCTAAGTATTGTAATGTTACTTAATTTTAACTCGATATTGGGTGATTTTAAGGTATATGATATTTAGTATATTTTATTACTTAAATATTTGAGTCTGGTATGTAATTTACACAAACGGTCAACTTTGAAGTGCTTTTTCATCATACTGGAATAATTTTTGGCTTTAATGGAATCATTAGAATTTGTATCAGTTTTGATGCAATAATGGTCAATTTCAAAATATTTTTTGTTATAAAAATGCTTTTGCATGACAAAATATCTATACAAGAGGACACGTTTCAGCACTATTACTCAGCTTTAATCAAATTTTGTTTTTTTATGAAACTATTACAACTTTTGTCAGTTTAGAAGAAATAATGATCAATGTCAAGACGCAAGTGGACCCTCAAGATATTATTTGTCATAAAACTGTTTTTGTATGACAAAATATCTATACAAAAGGCAACTTTTCCGCGCTATTGCTTAGCTTTTAAAAAATTTTGATTTTTGAAGAAATTTTTATAACTTTTGTCAGTTTTGATGCAATAATGGTCAATTTCAAAGCAAAAGCGGACCCTCAAGATATTTTTTGTTTATAAAATGCTTTTGCACGACTAAATATCTGCACAAAACACAACTTTTCAGCACTATTACTTGGCTTTTATCCAATTTTAATTTTTTCACTCCACCCTAATATATATATATATGCACACACATTGAACTTGTGCTACAACACGATTTGACGAGCGCGAAATGGATACAATGTGAGTTTTTCATGAGCTCCAGAGCTAACACGAACTCCTCGCCCACAACTTGAGATTTTTAAGCAAAGCACAGGGCGTAAGTATCAGCTGTGTTATTTGGCTACTAAATTTTGGCTTTATGAATGGGCTTTCCTCATTTAAGCATTACTGAAGTCCCCACACCATACTAGTCCAAACCCCACTTCGTTGATGTGAAGAAATAACTTTATTTTTTATTTTTTTTTTTTTCTCTGTCTAGATGTGAAAGTTAATTAAATATAATGGCATCTAAGTGCACGGCTTCATCTAAAACTAATAAAGATGGGAAGAGAAAGTTACTTATGATTAAGGAAAGATTTTGTGCATTGTAATAAATTTGTGTTGAATAACATGGTGTTTTTTTTACATATATACAGATAAAAGTTGGTCTTTAGGTAGGAAACGTTAATATACAGTTAAGAAGGCGTTTAAGACAGTTTGAGGTCCAAAATAATATTGTATGTTTATCAAAGAGTCTCATACATATCCTTTTTCACAACACAAAATTTAAAGAAAAAATTAAAATTTTTCCTTAAAGAAAAAAATTGTCTCGTGCCTAAAAATACTTCCAGGCTCTTAACATTTATAATTTTGTTGGCCTCTCTGTACATTGTATGTTACTAAAAGATTGAAATTGGAGGTTTGGCAAAGGTCAACATTAACTGATGAATTGTCAGTTTTTATTAAAATGCCAGGGAAAAAGAAAATCTCTTCCTTTTGGCTTTGAAACAGCAGACAAATAGATGCAAGATTAGCACATGGTGCCGTGCAGAAAAGGATGAATTTAAAACATTTTGTTCTGTTTGTACATTATCTTTACAATATTGATAATCAAGGATTTTCACAGATAGGTCCGGATCTGTGTACCCGCAGACCCCATAATGGGGGGCGGGGGCCTACGTCCTTGAAAGGCCTAACACCTAAGAAATTTTTAAAAAAATAGAACTAAGACATATTAACATTGCAAACATACACTGCTAGCCTCTGGGGAGGGGGCCTACAGATTTTGTTGTAGGGAGCACCAAAATTTATAGATCCGTTCCTGTTCACATGTACTGTCTCATGCTGATGCGGCGGGACATAAAAGGTTGACAAGTAGCTTGAAAAATCAAGCTGTATTTTAATTCGATGTTCTTTGTTTTCTACTTAAAACAACATTAGTTATGATGAAGCAATCCAAAGCCTTTGTTCCTAATTCACTCCAAGATGAAATTCCAAGAGAAGGTTTCCTTAGTTTTAATTGCTGTAAAAACAATTACTCATTTGCATTTTTAAATAATGTATCTGTAATTTACAGGGATATTTTTGATTCTGAGGTAGCAAAAAGTATCAAATTATCTGATAAAAGTTAAGTACATAATAAACTATGGACTTGCACCCTGCTTTAAATCTCTCCTTATTACGGATATTTTTTTCATAATTCTTTGTAATTCACAACATGGCCTACTTGGAGTCTCGTTGTTGTAAACAACTACAAGGCAAGTAAAGAAGCAATTGGACATACATTTACCCTACTGGTATGTGGTATATATTTTTACTTCATAATGTGTTTCTGTGTTAAAGAATAAAAGATTGAATGCATTCTGTTGTAGTTTTCAAGATTGAATTTGAAGCTTTCATCATCCACTACCAAAATCAAGCTTATAAATTACATTAAATTTTTTAGAAAACTTGATAGTTGTTGTCCTAAAACTATCTTAAATTTATCAAAATTGTGTCCTAAAATTTTTGAAATCCCCATTCTGACCCTAATAAAAGTAAAATTAAAATTGTGTATTCTTAAACATAATTTAGAGTACATAGAAAATATTTTGCAGTATCTACATATGAAATCAAAAGTCTGCAAAACATTACATACTTTACAAAACCAAATGATAACCATAAGTGCATCAATTAAAACACTCATACAAATAGGTTTTTATGAAAATCATTATGCTTTTCATTGCAGATATTATTTCTAATGGCTTAATGTATCTAAACATAGCAAAATGGAAAACAATTTAACAAAAAATGCATTTCAGTTAAAAGCCTTCAGTAAAAAGATAAAATCTGATGTCTTTTCCAACTTAATTTATTCCTCATTTTTGACTAAAATCCAATTAAGGAACATATTTTTTTAACACGTTCTTATACCGTTAAGATTTATGTACACTACGGATTACATCAATGATACATGATGTATCTCTGTAATTCTTAAGTAATTAAGCAAATTTAGTAGTAAGATGAAGTTTTGGCTGAAATCTGCTTTTCGTGCTAGTTTAAAATGTAAAAGACTGGAAAAAAAGAAAAAATAACAATGATATAAACACTGTATTACTTACATATCCAATATAAAGAAATGGTAGCAGAAAACTTAATCCCTTCCACATCCAAGAATGAAAACCTTCTAGAAAAATCATTTTGACTTTGAAAAAAATATCATGGATAAACTAATTGGTACAGTGAAATCCTGCTACAATGAATTTCAGGGGACCATAAATTCTGTTAGCTGTAATGAGAATTTCATTGTAATGGAGTTCAAGCAATGTGACAGCAATTACATTGGGACTGAAAATTCATTTCTTTGAAACGGAGATTTCGTTGTATTGGTATTCATTGTAACGGGATTTACTGCATTAACTATTCATGAATATGTTTCGTAAAATAAGAATTTAAGGGGGAACCAGTTTAGATGGGTAAAAAATCCACTTTTTTTTTTAATGTCAAAAAATAATAGTAAAACGATTCAAGAATATGTTGCCAAATTTCAGTAAAAAATTCCAATTACTTCTGATGCTATGAGCACTTAAATGACTGTGGAGATTCGAAAACGTTCACAGCAGCTTTTCCAAACGCGTTTTTCTCGAAACAATTTTTTTTCAACTGGTGGGCATTCTAGCTCTAAGAGTTTTTGACCAATCATTCTAAAATTTTGTGCGAATATTCTTCATTCAATTGTACTCTGTATGAACCCAACTCTGGGAGGCTATTGATAAAAATGTTTTTTTAATGCAAGAAATGTGAAAAAAAAATGGTGAAAAAAACATGACATTGTAATCAAACACCTCACAAATGTGCAGTTTTCAGCTTTTTTGATCACAATTAGGTTCATATTCTTAGGAAATATGTTGTTTATGACAAACATAAATTGTAATGATTACAGAGGAAAATTGTCTTTGGTAAACCCACCACCTGATGGTGACCATCATGGACAGCAGCTTCTAAATTCACTATTTCTGGTGGAAATGACTTCAAAAAATTACAAGGTGTACTTCGAAAAATGAAAAAATATCCTCTAAGTTTAAAGCAATTACAAGTATTTCTTACACAAAAAATTCTTCACAAAAAAACACTAAAACTTCATCGTCCTAAACTGGTTTCCCCTCTTAAGTAGTTGAAACAAGGTTCTCACAAGGACAAAGGATTGCATGATCCCCACAATATTTTCTAAAATCCCACTCAGCAAAAATTCAATTGCAAGCAGTTCCTACAATTCCACTTACATCAGTGCAAAATCTCACCTTAGACTGTTTCTCAGTGTGAGCCCTGTCTAAAAGCAGAGTGTCGACAATAAACCAAGCACAGCTGAAAGTCACTCAAATTAAATGTTAAGACACTTATTAAATGCAAATTACTAAGAAAGGATAAAATAAATTTTAAACACAATATTGAATATTCTGATCTGATTTAAAACATAATTTTAAGCCATGTTTTGCAAAAAAACTTATACAGCTTACGTTTTTGAATTCAAGCAAATAATATCTCCATTTCAAATTTTAGAAGCAGTATAGAAATTTATGGATATAGTCATATGAGTATATATATATATATACAGTGAAACCTGTGTAAGTTGACCACTTGCGGTGCAGTACTTTAGTGGTCAACTTAGACAGGTGGTCAACTTACAAAGGCTTTGTTAAATGATTCTCAGCCAAATTTAGTGCATTTCGGTGGTCAACATAGACAGGTATTCAACTTACAAGGGTGGTCAACTTGACAGGTTTTACTGTATATATATATTCAATGCAGGTGTATTTGTTTAAAAGAATTAGCTTTAAGTCATAATGTAGTAACATAGTAAGTACTGCATGAAACAGTTCTCTTCATGTGTAGTACCACAAATTGACATAAAAAAAGCTTTCACACAAAAAGTTCTTTGTTGCATCTGTGTTATAGTAAGAAAAGGGAGTGGATTAAAATATTGCAAAAGGACATACTGAATTTCCAAAATTTTAATTTTTCAATATTGAAAATTAAAGGGAAAAAAAGTGCTAGAGAATGGAGTTTTAAATAGTATGATATTTTATACATGTAGTGTTAAAATAAAAGCAACTTTCACAATAAATGATATTGATAAACATTATAAGTGAATGAAAAATTTAATCCTTGAAACTCTTTACCATGGTTTAAAATCTACAAACTTTTCTATACAATGCAATTAATAAAATTAGAGAAAAGAAATATGCAGCTAAAATTAAAAAGAAATTTTTTTTAGCTTCATATTAAATAATTTTGAATTTCCTACTACACATTTTTCAAAGTTAAATAGGATTTTATTGAATACATTTCATTGCATAACAAAACGCTTTTACTTTAGAAACATATTAATCTTTAATAAAACATACCAATTGTTATATCCATTTTATGCCTTTCACCTAAAGACCTCAATCGATACAAACATCCTTGTTGGTAATTAAACTGCAGGAATTGTAGGATACCTAAAAAATTTATTCTTTTGAACAAACTTATAGAGTAACTAACATTATGATTCAAAGATAGAGAATAATTTACTTTGTATGAATGAATAGCATTTTTTTAATCATGATCAACATGTTTTAAAATCAAATGTTAGCAACTCCAGATACATCACAAAATAAACATGAATTCACAATTTTTTTTCATTCCTGAAAATTAAAATGAAAAGTAAAAAAAAAAAAATCATGCTGTAAAATGGGATTCAATATTTATAAAAAATGTTTCATAACGCAGGCAAAATTAAATTTTGAAAAGTGTTGGTTTTTGAAATCCAGGACAAGTTTCCAAATATAATACTTCAGCCTCACTGTAGTCCTCTAAAAGACATTCTACTAATAGCCATTTTTCGGTGGTAAAGTTGCAGAACGTCTGTGTTCCAGAAATAGTTTTTAGAAAATGACTGGACTGCAGGATGTATGTATTAATGTTTTTTTTTTCTTGTAATGAAACGTGAGGGATTAATATTTTTTCATTCATTGTCAATCAGTTAATTTTAATTACACCAAAAAAAAGGGGGGGGGGGCTGAAAATTCTTGAATTGTTTACATATACATGGACTAATTAACTGTACATGTGAATAGCAACCCCTTTTTAAACACTTTTCCATTAAAGATTAATCCTTTGTAGGAACTTACTTATGTAACATGTATAAAGTGTGAACTGCATTCGAAACTGATCATACATGAAACCATCAGGCCTGCAAAAGAAATGTTCAAAACATTTCTTTAATCATTGAAAAGAAAAACTTCCTTATGAAAGCACTTAAAAAAAGGGAAACATAGGAAACAACAATGCAAAAATAATCATGTTAAAAATATTCTCTAAAACTTATTTTTAAAAAAACATTCATTAATAGTATCTATTCTGCAGGAATATGTTTACTTAGAATATCAGCTGACAGGGTTCATACACTTTTGGTTAAAAAAAGTTCCCTGACTTTTCCAGGTTTTCCAGATTGTTTTTTAGAAAATTCCAGGTTACTCGCTTCATTAAAAATTTAAGTTTAAATAGTAATATTTTCAAAATAATTAAAATTGTTTAAAGTAGCAATGCAGAAGAACTGAAACTTCTCCCCTTAGATTTAAAAAAAAAAAAAAAAAAACTTAGATTTTTTTCCTTTGTTTTCTCTGTCAAAATTTTAAGTTTTTTTAAAACATTTTGTTCAAAATTGTTTTAATTTGTTTACTATTTGTTGAAAACAGAGTACTTTCAACTTATTTTAGGGTTTTTTTGATGTCACGCGAAATGTTATAGCGTTTTGCTGTAGTCCTGCAGCAACCTTTTAGCATCCGCTTTTGGTTTACAATACTTTTTATTTTGTTATAAGTAGGTTACACAAAACATATTGAGCAAAATGCAAAGCTAAATTTTAGTATAAATATGGTTAACTTGTTGCATCAATTGGCTTACCATGTAATGCATAGTAACAAAAATCAACATCCGCCGATCATAGGCCAATGCCAATAATCTTTTTTTTTCTTCACATATTAAAGGACGCTTACATTAAAATTTCAAATTTTCTTTTCCAGAAAGTATTAGTTAATTTTCAAAAATTCACAACTTTTTGCACATTTTAATGTTATTTTCAATGTTACTCATTGATATAAACATCCAATTCTGTTTCTGGAAGTTTAAGTCTATTTCCATTGTGCAAACGATCAAATATGGCGACAAAGTGAAAAATTTAAAATAACATGTAGATTTTTGGATTTGTAGTATAAAAGTAGTAATAAATAATTAATAATCCTTAAAAGGATACAATAAAAGCAAAATAGTCAGTAGTTAGCACATAAGAGTCTAAATCAATTAAAACAAAAAAATGTTATAAAGATTAAATTTTGCATTTTTCCAGAAAATAATTACAAATTATCCGGAAAAAAAAGGCACAATTTGTGTTGTTTTCAATAGTTTGCATTGCAATTAACATCCAATGCCGTTTTCGGGAACTTAGGCACTTAAAAAGTCTTGTGTACTTCCATCTTGGGAATGACCAAATATGGCGGCTATGCCCAAAAATAAGAAATAACTTTAATTTGTCGCATGAAGACAATTAAAAAATAATTAATCTTCATGAAACTACAATTCATTGAAAAGTTTTTATCACATTTGCGTCCGAGGCAGTGAGGATAAGATTAAGTTTTAAGAACAAAATTTTTTATTTCTCAAGAAAATTATTTTAAATAACAATAGAAAAACAATTTGTAGACCATTTTTTGTTATTTTCATCAGTTTTCAATTAAAGAAAACATCCAATTCTGCTTTGTTTTTAGAAACTTAGGCATTTTAGGATCGTATCTACATCTATCTTGTGAATGACCAAAGATGGCGACTGCGTTTCACACGTAGCTGAAATGATTTTCCGATCAAAAAAAAAAACTATTTTCCCCGATCGATCTTCCCATCTACAGGTTGTGCTTCCGAAGCAGTAAATTGTCTTCTCTACTTTTGAGTTTGTACATAATTGCTGTTCACCTGATTTTTTTCCCTTGGGAACTACTGAGAGCCAAAAATGGCGGCTGCTGAAGATTTTTTGGGTCGCCACTTTTTTCATTGCTTTAAAATTGTTACAATTTTTTTTAAATACATCGATAAAAATGAAGATTAGATCTCATAAAACCAAATTCCCTGGGAAAAAATTGGGAAAAGAAAAATTTTGGGGACACATTTGGAAAATTCCCTGACATTTTTGACTATGTCATTTTCCATGATAATTCCAAGTTTTCCCGGAGCGTACGAACCCTGAACCGAATAGAATGTTGTGGCAACCCATCTAAAACTTTAGGCAGTAGAAAGAAATGCGTTCCCCTCACTGACTTCATGTAAGAAAATCTTCGATCTTTTGGCGCATTTTTCGTTGTGGAAAAAAAAAAAAAAAAAAAAAAAAAAAAAAAAAAAAACGTTCATTTCTCGATCGCAGTTTTTAAGTGCCAGCGTCGGTTTAGATAAAAATTTACAATTTTTTTTGTGAAATCACAATAAAAACGAAGACTAGATCTCATGGTAGTTAATTCCTTGGGAAAAAAATGGAAAAAAAAATTTTGGAGGACAAAATTTGAAAACTCCCTGACTTTTCCCTGACATTTTTGACAGTGTCATTTTCCCTGACAATTCCCGGTTTTCCCGGAATTCCCGGAGCGTACGAACCCTGGCTGAACACTCAAGCTTAAATTTTTGATTACTTTTATGCTATGCATGCACACACACCAGGGATAAATTTGTCAATTTCTCAATACCAGAAAGTCTAAGAGAAATAATTAAATCCTGAGGGTCATGGCCAATTTTATGTGAAGGGGAATTAATTTTTCACGAAAAACATTTCAGAAACTGCATTTTAGCACCAAATCAACACACATATGTATATATAGAGGGAGATTTTAACCCCCACACCTTAAAAACTGCTCAATTTCAGCATTTTAATGCTATTAAGAAAAGAAACACATCTGATTTATGAAGGAAACAGTTAAGAAATGATACCTTCGGTTGCAAAAGAAAAAAAAATCTGATTTGATTAAAATATCCCAATTTGTCCTTTTTTGTGGTTGGCAAAAATATATAGATGCACATATTAGAGTTGGGGAGGGGGGACTTAGCTTCTATTCTTCCTTTTCAATTTTATGTGAATTTTTAAATATTAGGCAAAATTCTGATTGTTTATGCCTGAAAATAAGTTCTAAATACAATAGGGCTCTGGCACATTCTGGCTAGAAATAAAGCCAACATATTAGAGGATCTCGACTCGTATCATGACTGGCGTAACTTGGATGGGCATCAACAGGCTAAGGAGTTTAATAGGGGTTGTTCTAGCACTAGGGCAAAAGACTTAAGTCTTAATAGAAATAGTATTAGGAAGGCTGTAGGTCTTTTAATTGGTCATTGCACCTTAAAGCCTCGCCTTTCAATTATGGGTGTCAGTCAGGGGCGGCATTTCAGCATTTCATTTGCGGGGTCGACTTTCTTAAATACGAATTACCTCAGTTTGGAACAAAACACATATTGGCTAACAGCAAGTAATCATGATATGGGGGGAGACTGCATAGTTAAAGAGCCCACAGAAAAGATATTTGTTGATGTGAGATATTATTTTCAAAAATAGTATGTACTTTTTAAAGAGTAGCTATGAAAGCATACTATGCATTGAGCAGCTGAAATGTATTTCTAGCAGAAGAAAGTGATGAACAGTCATTAAATAGACACACTTAAAATATGAGCGTAACAATGAATGTAAAATACCAAGGCAATTTCTTGTGAAAATCATGCATCCACACCACTACACGAGCCTCTCATATAACCATCGTTACACAGAGCACACAAAAACGAGGTATTTAGCCCATATGAGGAAATTATATCTTTAGTTAAAATTAACCATGACTTTTCAGCAGTTTTTTTCTGATCTGAAAAGGCCGGTAAAGGCTTGATGAATTTCTAATAATTTAAAAGATGGAAAACACTTGCTCATGTCTGGAAATGTGTCGAGTTTCATAAACCATTGCGGAGAACCAGCAAGATTGTTTTCCTTGAACATTGATTGGCAATTTACGTAAATTGAATTTGCTCACTTTTTATCATTCCTCTCAAAAAATTTGGGGGTGCGACTGCCCCCTCTTGACCCCCCTATTTGCCGCCCCTGGTGTCAGTAATGATCCAACTTGCAGGGGCTGTCTCATTCAGGAAGCTGTTTCTCTCATCCTGTGTGATTGTAAAGTGTTTCCTACCTATATGTCTGAACATCTTGGTCAGCATTTGTTTGCAATTCATGACATGCCCAATAGGTAATTGCGGAATTTTGCTTCCGCTGCTGGTCAGTTTTACGGTTTCTGTTTGGGGACTAATACAATAGACCATGGTCGCAGTTTCAAAGATAATACAAACTTTTCCCTTATTAATTATCTTTGAAATAATTGAGTAGTGATTAATACAATACATGGCACATATTGTTTATAAAGCATTGCATTCATATCTCAACTTTCAGTTATTAAAAAGATCAGAAAAATGAGGATAAATGTAGAAAATTATTTGTATATTGAAGCATTATTTTTTTAGCATACCTTATTGGAATGAGAGGGAAATTGAAGAAAAACTAAAATCTTTTTTTAAGGTATTCAAACTATGGTTTATTATTGCTTTGCATTTGTTATTGTTACTAACATCCCATTTTGTACAAATTTGCTGCACTGCACCAATCCTTGCAAGTTTGTTTATTTCAATATGAATTTAAATTTTGAAAGAGAGGCAGCAATTTCTAGCCCCCCCAAGTCCTGAAATAAAGGGTTAAGGGAGCTAGAGTTCAATCTTGGCTGTATCACTAAATTGTATCAATTTTTCATATTTTTTAGAAAAAAAATTTATTTTTATAACGAAAAACATTTGAATTTAAGGTATGGAAAATTAGATCGTAAATTTTAAAATTAGGTTTATTTGCAAAGTAAAAATTTACAACAGAATAAAAAATCTAGGTTTTCCTTATCTGGTGAAACATATTTTCACAGCAAGAATTGAAAATAAATAAACATATATAAATATAAATAATTGGTTAACCTTTTCTCATGTATTGGAATTTATAATTTGGTTTAAAAAAAATTCATAACCCTATTTCAGGATCAAAATAAATATTTGAAATTGCTTCATTTAATCATGAAATTCCAAAAAAAAAACTCACAGGCTGCAAAAGCGTAAACCATTAGAAATTCCCCATAAATATTTAGAAGGTTTCCTTAAATACATAAAAAAGTAACCATGCCAAGTTTCAATACAATCTGAGCTTGTGGGAGTTAACCCACATTTTTTTGACTGAGTTTTGCTTTTTTTTTCTAAAATAAATTTAAGAAAAAATTATTATTGAAATAATGAATAAAATACGTAGATATAAAGTAGCCTATGGTGAAAAAACCTTCCAACATTAAAAATGATTGAAATATTTGCAGGATGCAAAAAGATTGAAATCTCAAACAACACATGCAATTTTCGGCGAAACACGTGTTCGACATCGTTGGCATGATTCCCAAACATACGTTTTCGGCAGAAAACGCGGAGGATGAAGATTTGAAGGGAGAAAATAGAAAAACTAAGAAAAAGGGACCAAACTTAATATATTTTTGAAAAAAAATAGGGAAATTTTCAGAAAAATTAAGGACTTTTTAAGGGTTTTTTAGGGACATTAATTTTGCTTGATGAAAATAAGGGTCTCTTAAGGGTTTTTTAAGGAAGTACGAACCCTGAGGTAGTGACCCCCCCCCCCTCCCTCCCCTTTCCCCTTTTTGTGCACTTTTAAAGAACAGACTCCTTTGTAGCCTAGAAATAGCTTTTTGCAGGATTTTTTTTTTTTGACAATTGTGCTCTATTTATACTGCCCCCCTCCCCCCGCATTGCTATATTTCATCCAAAAGAATTTGATCACTTTTTATTCAGAAAATATTTCAAAACTAACTTCAAATGCTATTTCTATCAATGACTGAGTTTATTAAATCAAATTAATTTGAATTCACTGGTACAAATATCAATTTAAAGATATTCAAAAAAAAAAAGAAAACTTACAAAATCTACTTACCATACTATAATAACTCCAGCCTGAATAGTTGTAATAAAGTGATTTATTCTCCACCAACCTTTCATTCTAATGAAGAAAATCAATAAAAATATAACATAATGTTTGTTTAAGTCAAGTCAGCATAAATAATGAAATAAAACAAAAACATGGCTTAAACAAAAGCAGTTTTATTATAATGAAATCTAATTTGTAATATCTGTATTATAAAAACCTCTGCACATGTCTGTAACCCCATCTCCTACATGACAATATTCTATTTAAAAGAAAAGCTTTTACTAGGTAATCTCTTGAAACTTAACCCAAGGTCATTAAAAAAAACCCACCCAAAATGAGAGTTTTCTCAATGAATATAAGTTGATCATTAATAACCAGGGGTGCGGAGTAAGAGAGAAAATGACATTATCTGGCTCCGACTCTGGGAACTTTAGAGCTTTTGATCCCAACTCCTTTACCCCAAAATCAGTCTGACTAGCTTTGCAAGTTCAGGCAAAGTTACGAACTTTGAGGGAAAACGGTTAACTTCAACTCTTAGAATTTTAAACCTTCAATTCCACAACTTCTATCCACACACCCCTGTCAATATCTAAATCATGATAAAAGAAAATGTAAAAGCTAAAAAAGAATTACTCGTTATTGCAAACAGATTGCTTATATACACCAGCAAATCCATTAACAGATTAAATGAAACACATCAAACTAATTACACCAAAACCATAAAGGAGAGAGAAATTTTTATAAACAAAACTCTAGTTGAGACAAACTCACACCGTTGCCAGGATAGTCTTGCACCCAACTACAATCTGGTCACTCGTTTAGCCACGTAAGCAACGTAGGCCTACAGTAAGTCCTAGTGTGAATGTAAGGCAGTAAGTTACACATAACGAAAACTGTAGGAAGTGTAAATCTAAAAATCAGGCTTCAAATGGTTAGGTTTCAGCGACCTTGGAAGGCTTGATGTCATTTGGAGGGCCTAGTCCCTCATTTGTGCGTGTAAGTAGTATAGATCTAAAAATCGGCAAATAGTGTAGATATAAAGCAGCAAATAATGTGGATCAAAAATCAGTAAGTAGACTAGATCTATATTCAGGTTTCAAGTGGTCAGGTTTCAGCGACCTTGGAAGGTTTGATGTCATTTGGAGGGCCCAGTCCCTCTTTTGTGCGTGTAAGTAGTATAGATCTAAAAATCAGCAAATAGTGTAGATCTAAAGCAGTAAATAATGTGGATCTAAAAATCAGTAAGTAGACTAGATCTGAAAGTCAGGTTTCAACTAGTCAGGTTTTCCTGATCTTGGAAGGTTTGATGTCGTTGTAAGGAATAAGAGGAAAAAAACAGGAATATCTAAAAATAGATTTTGCACTTGTTAAATTAAAATGGGTGCATTTATCTATATTTGGTTATACATTCCACTCACCCCCCCCCCCCCGAAAAAAAATGGTAGAAGACCACAGATAAGCCACTTGCATACAGTAGGGAGTTTACTGCATAAAATTAACTTCCTTCTCGGAGTAATTTGAGTCACATTTGTGTTTCCGAGCGTATTCACAGGATTAAGTGAATCAAGTTGAATCTAAATAAAGTAAAATAATTATTTAACTACAAAAAAGTGCAATGGAAAAGCAACATGTTTCAGTTTTAGTTATACTGCTCTAGATTTTTCAAAATGCTGTAATAATTTACATCATAATGTGCATCATACAGGGAATTATTCACCTTTATCTACAGCTAAAATTGTCTAAGAGAATTTTAAATGAATGCTTAAACATTGAGCAGCTTGGAAATGCAATAAAACCTTATATGTATTTGCTTAAACAGATAATTAACCACCAAGTGGTTTTTGCATAAGGACAAAACTTAATTTTGTGATTTTCAAACATAAATGTATCATATTATTTGTAAAATCTTTGGAAATTAACTTAAAACAAGAATAACATAAGATACTTTTTACAAAACTCAGTTTAAACAGTAATAGGGAATATAAGTAAAACAAAAGTAAACTTCCATTATTTACTTATAATTGGCAAAAGTACAGGCAAAATAGTACTTTGAATGTCCATAAAAAGGTTCAACAGAACATTTACATTTTATCAACAAAAAAAAAAAAAACTTTCAATGGCTTGAAAACAAAAGTCATATGAATGAAACGCACCTGGATCCATTTATAACTAATATACTCTCTCTGATTGTTAAAGTACAATAGTACCACACCAGAAGGAAATGAAGAATGGCATCAAGAGCTCTGTAAATAAGTCAAAACATACAGGTTATTTGCAATATTTTTTAACAATTATGAATAAAAACTCAGATTTTCAACAATTTAGGAATTTAAAAAGCACAAATATTGCATTAATTAAAAAATCTGACAAGTTACTTAGTATTAATTTCAAAAATATTGCATGTATTCATTTTACCACCCTTTAGAATTAAAGAAGGTTGTTTCTGATGTCTTTCATTCTGTCCTTCATTATAAAATGTTTTGTAAAAGTTAAAAAAGCTGATACAATTTGGAATATATTGCCTAAAAATCATTGCAACTCCAAAATATTGAATTACTTTTGTAGCGTATGTGACCACAACAGTACTGATGTCTTTTAAACACATTTAAAGAAGTTTGTAATATATAAATAGCACACAATTTGGTCTCTAATTATTTCAAAGGACCAACTCCAATTCATACTTAAATGAAACTATTAAAATTCTTCTTTAAGAACTGATTTTGCCCTGCCCAAGAATGTGAGAAGCAAGCATGCAGTGAACATGTGGTTACCATACTTGCTAACACAAGTGCTAAACATCTTTGAAAGTTATGCATTGTCTGCATGATGCCAAAGGGACCACCAAAAAATGTCGTAAAAAAGGATGTGCATTCAATTTTTGCCTTTAAGCCTGGAACTAATTTTGTTTTCATTTAATTTTAATACTTAACATGTTGATTTATGTAAATTTATAAATTAAACAAACCAAAAGAAACAAATAACCAAAAGGGAAAAAGTTACAGAAGTAATTTAATGTGCATAATTTTATTTATTTATTAATTTATGTACCAAATTTGATTTTCAAACTTTAGTCACTTTTTAACTTAAAATCTCTCAGCATACATGTCACTTGACTAAGGACAAGCCCACGCAGCATGATTAAAAGCCCCCCCCCCCCTATTCCACCCATTCCCTTTTACTCACACACGGAGAAATTCTTAGATGCACTACTGGTTAGCTGTAAATATGCATTTAAAAATAAAAATTAAAGAAAAATAATTAAGTTTTTTTTTTTTAATTTCCGATAAAAAATATCTGCAGATTTTATGTTCAAAGTTCACTGTGTGTAATGACATTACATTAATGATGATTTTGTAAAGTAAAAACAATCATATCATATCAATTTTAATCGTATATACCACGAACAAATAGATATTGTTACAAATTTACCTGTATGAAAAGAGTATGCTTTGTGCAGACAAAATTAGAATTATTACAGTAACTGTTAACTTGAATCTTTCATATTCTTCTTTATATATTATACTAAAAAAGATAAAAAGAAAAGGCAATGCATGTTTAACTTGAATGAAAGTTTCTTACAATAGAAAATACTATTCCACTTATTTTAAAAATTGACAAACCATATGCAATATAATTCTTTGGAAATTGTCCAAACTAATATTCAGAAAAAACAGTTAAGAGAAACAATGAGAAAATATAAATACTCACAGGGGTCTGTCTAGGATTTTTCACAAGGTCCGTTTTTTGTGAAAAATTAAACAATTTTGTGAAAAATGAATTAATTTTGTTAAAAATCAAAAAATTTCGCAAAAAAAAAAAAAAAAAAAAAAAAAAATATATATATATATATATATATATATATATATATATATATATATATATATATATATATTGTTAAAACGAAATTTTAGAATTTAGAGATGGCACAAACTGCATCAATTAAACTTAAAGTTGAGTGTTTTCCTCTTCTACGTCGAGAAAATCATTCTGGATTTTTTTTGTGATATTTGGCGGGGGGCTGGGGGCATCGCTCTTTCAAGTATCAATATTTATCTTCCATTCTACATTATGTTAAATTATACTATATATATTTCTGTACAGTACTTAAAATAATTGTAACAAAAATACAAATAAATAAAATAAAATTCAGAATAGGGTTCAGCATTCAACTTTTTGACCCAAGACACACTTAAAAAGCACAGAATTTCGTTTTAAAACTTATAAATTCAGTGATTTTAACAATAATAAAAAGATATTTCAATTGTTTACCTCTTAACAAAGCGTAATAATCATCAAAAATTCGAAAAATCGGATTCCCATAGCGGATGCAAAGAGATCGCAATTCTCAAAGTGAAGGCATCAAAAGTATAAAAACTGCTTGTAAAAGAAATATTTTTGATAAAATTATTTTAAAATTGCATTTTAGAGTCCTATGATAAACATATCATTAATATCTGTGGACACAGTTGACCCAAAAAATAAAATAAAATAAACCATCTATTCAGCATTTTAATTTTTGACTCATAACAGAAAATGGAATTTTGCTTTAAAAACTTGAAATGAGAGTTCTAATAGAAATAAAGAGACTTTTCATTTATTTGAATCCTAATAAAGCGAAGTTAGCTTGAAAAAAGAGCAAAATATGATTCTCATATTGGATGTTAAAAGATTGCATTTTTCAAAATGTAGACATCTAAAGAAAAAAAAAAACGGAAATTAAAAGAGTTTATTTAAAGTTAATCACCCTTGTTAGCATCGAAAAATCAAAACCCACATCATTTTCTCCCAAAATAACAATTAAACATTGCACCCCACCGTAAAAACGCAAATATTGACAAGCTGGCAAAATGATGAGAATATTTTCTAATCAAGTCATTATAAAGGTTCAACGCCAGACGCTAAGTGGTGATAGTTTTGAAGTTGGTAACCCTATCTGAAGCGATCATATTTTTTCCTCACCCTTACTATCCTTTTGCAGTTCTAAGTTCATTTCGCAGATATATATTATTATTATTTATTAAATCATGAGCGAAGAAAAGTGCTTACCAATACCTTTTCAGAAAAGTTTACAACACCGCTGCTAATTAGCTGTGAGAAAACAAACAACCATTATATTTATTTGGCAGTAGCAATTATTTATCGCTTGCAGGAGCATCCCAAGAGTGTCGATTTTTTTTTTTTTTTTCAAAATTAGCCGATTTTGTATAAGCTGATCCCTCTAATTTGACTTAAAAAAAGGTTCCAAAAATTATTGGTTTATACACAGAAATATGCGTTATTTTGCTTTCAGATTTGCTCTTTCAATAAACAATTTGTGACACATCCGATCTTGTTTATCAGGAATTTTGTGAAGGGTCCGTTTTGTTTGATCGTGATTTTGTGAAAGGTCCGTTTTGTTTGATCGGGATTTTGTGAAAGGTCCGTTTTGATTGATCGGATTTTTGTGAAGTATATATATATAATATATATACTTCACAAATCAATATATACTTCATAGCAATATATACTTCATCAATATCCTCTGGCCAGACCCCTGACTCATCAAAGGTGAAAAACATGTCTTTTGCTTTTTATCGTACTTTTTTTTTCTTTTTTGGTTTCTTCCTTTCTTTTTTTTTCTTTTGGTTTAATATTTGTGAAACTTTTAAAAATATTTGCCCTCGTCAGCACCATAGGGATTAGAATGTAAATTTTCAAAACTTTCAAGAATCAGGAGGGTTTTTTTCTCCTTTGTTTGATGCAGGTGCAGACAGATTATCTTAAAAGATAATTCAATCAAGTCCCATTGAAACAAAAATGAAGGTACTAGAGATGTACCGAGTAGCACTTTGGCCCAGTAGCCGAGTACCGAGTACTCGGCCGAGTACCGAGTTACTCGGCCTTTCACTACTCGGCCGAGTTTCCCAGTACCAATTATGTTGAAAGAAGGACCACCGACACACACCGATGAATTTTGAACTTATTGAAATAGTAGTATAGACCTCCTTGTCCATATAATAGTTTTTAAACTAAATTCCTGCTGAAATTTAACTACAAAATTTTGCAAAAATAATATTTTTTAAATTAAAAATGAATAAATAAAAGGTATGACTTATCAAGTTGGAATTAAAACAAATTATACAAATTTATTCATTATAGGTCTAGTTCGCTAAACATAAATAATTTTTAAAAGCAAAAAAACAAATGTGCTGGAACACTGCAGACACATTTTTCTGTGTTACAAGGATCGTCTTTTCAGTGCATAATATGTGAACTAAAGAATGTAAAGGCATACGACAAAAAATTCGACTTTTGCCGGATGCCTTTAAATCAACGAGCTCACATTTTGTGCATTGAAAAAGAAATTCCTGGTAACGCCAAAACACGTGTCTGCAGTGATCCTGCACTGTGCTTCTAACGTTGTTTTATTTCCTTTTATTTTTAAAGCTAAGGCATTTTTATATATCTTATAACTAATTTTAGTTTGTAGCAAAAATTCCATATTTGCACAATTTTTAAAAAAAAGTCTTATTAACTTTCGAGACATTCGAACCAAGATTTATTCCATTGAAGTATTTCATACTTCATTATTCTCAAAATTTAAATTTGAATTGTAAATGGTTGCAGAAAATTATATATGCTTGAGCTTTTTTGTAAATTTTAATATATTCAATTTTTTGCAACTACTCGGTATTGGCCGAGTATCTGATCAAAATTTGGCCGAGTACCGAGTAGTTACCGAGTACTCGGTACGTCTCTAGAAGGTACCAAAGAAAACATTTTACAGTAGCGAAGTTTCATTCAATTGAAATTACAATGACCCTATGTAAATATTAATTTGGGGATCTCAGTAATCTTCCTTAAAAATGAATTTTTGCTATAATGCAGGGCTCCCAACACATTTTAGCCATAGAAAAGGGTAAAAGAGGACCACTTAGAATCAAAAAGGGGACCAAAGAGGACCAGTTAGGATTAAAAAGAGGACCTAGGGAGGACCATTCATAGTTAAACCCAGGGAAGCACCAAAAGGCAAATTAGCTGCCTGGCACTAAATATGTGAAGATAATTCGTTAATTAACCACAGTAATGATTTTTAATCATAAATCCTTATCACCTTCTGCACAACTGAATTTTCTGTCCATTGAATTATATTATTTACACAAATATTTGGATGGGGGGGGGGGGGGGGTGACAAGCAAGCATGTAACTAACCATCTTACAGAGTAACTTTAATTGTAAAAATAAATTTTCTACTAATTAACAGGTAAAAACTGGCTAATTAAAAATAATCACCTAAGTGACCGATGAATTAGTGCATACCTAATAAAGACTTTTTAGATACAGTTATTACAGTAAACACCATAGCACATAGTAGTTTACAAAATTTTTCACATAACCAGTTTAAAGAGAATTCATTTTGATATAAGATACCGCAAGACAAGAAGACATAGTTTAGAGGCCGGGAGGTCCCCTCTCCCTCCCTTGGTTTTTACACATATTTCCAGCCTAAATATGGTATGTTTATATACATATGAGAGTTTATGACCAAACACCAAAGCAGGAGGCAATTTCTGGCTCCGCTACTGACTAACTAAGTTCAAAAATATTAGAAGATTACCAAATCATTTATTAGTACGCTAAGTATCCAAATCATTTCCTCATATGTATGTATTAGTCATTCGGGCACTAAAAAATATTGTAATGTCTTCATGTATATATAAAAATTAGTGAGAAAGAGAATTTTTTATTAAAGTCACCACACCCAAAAATATACAAATGCTGCTCAAGCAATAAATACACTGAATGTAAACTCGAGTCTGCTTTTATTGGATAACTTAATGTAATAAATAAATGTGTAATTTCAGATTCATAGAGCTATATTTTCAAATTGAAAATACTCATTATGAGTATTTTTAAAAAAATAGGGATACAAAGTTTTAGTTTTTAAAATAAAATAATATAATTTGAGGTATCACATGTCAAAACAGCTTCCAATTTTCAAAAATATTAAAATAATTACAAGATACAAAAGGATTGAAATATTGAACATGAGAATCAAATTTTCGCGAAGTATGTTCACTGTTGGCATAATTTCTAAAAAATATATTCTCTAAAACTAAACATGACTAAAATTGAACATAAAATATGCTAGTCTAGGATAGCATATGTGAAAATAACATTCGATTGCGCAAAATATCAAAATATGTACAAGATGCAAAAAGATTGAGATCTTAAACACAAGAAGCAATTCTTTGCGAAGTTCAGGAAAGTCCAATGCTGCTATGGTTCTAAAAATAAGAAAGTTTATTATCTATTAAAATTAAACAAAAAATAAGCTAATCTATGGTAGAGTATGTCAAAATAACTTCCGACTACCAAAAATATCAAAACATTAACAAGATGCAAAAAGATTGAAATCTCAAACACGACAAGCAATTTTCCGCGAAGTGTGAGTAAGTTCAACGTTGCCATGGTTTCGGAAAAAAAAAGTAGTTTATTATCTTTTAAAATTAAACAAAAAATAAGCTAATCTATGGTGGAGTGTGTAAAAATAACTTCCTATTGCCAAAAATATCAAAATATGTACAAGATGCAAAAAGATTGAAATCTCAAACAACGACAAGCAATTTTCCGCGAAGTGCGAGTAAGTTCAATGTTGAAATGGTTTTGAAAAAAAAAGTAGTTTATTATCTATTAAAATTAAACAAGAAATAAGCTAATCTATTATGGAGTGTGTCAAAATAACTTCCGATTGACAAAAATATCAAATTATTTACAAGATTGAAATCTCAAACACGACAAGCACTTTCCGCGAAGTGCGAGAAAGTTCAATGTTACTATGGTTCCAAAAATAAAAAAGTTAATTGTCTATTAAAATTAACCAAAAAATAAGCTAATCTAAGGAGGTATAATGTCAAAATAACTTCCGATTGCAAAAAATATCAAAATATTTACAAGATGCAAAGAGATTGAAATCTCAAAACCCAACAAGCAATTTTCGGCGAAGTCCAAGAAAGTTTGATGTTACCATGGTTCCGAAAAAAAAAGTAGTTTAATATCTATCGGAATTAAACATAAAATAAGCTAATAAACGTTAATGAATGTTAAAATAACTTTTGATTGTTAAAAACATCAAAATATTAACAAGATGCAAAAAGATTGAACTCGCAAACGCAGGAAGTAATTTTTCGCGATGCTACATATCGAACACATGTTCAGAAAATTGCACTGATGAAAGTCAAGGGCGTACGAACTTGTGAGAAATTTCAGTAGCAAAATGCTTTGATTTGGCGTCATAACTCCTCCTCCAAACCTCTCCATTTGCTAGATTTCCATGTTACAGCGGTTGAAAGAGGAGTAATGACGTCAATCTGAAGCGAAATAATACCAGAAAGTCAGGTTCAATAGAAAGACGGCGCAGCGGCCGCATGTTCGGGCGTAACAAATGTCAGCACACAATATCTTTTAATATAATGAAAATTTTTCAAATCTGATTTTTGAGTAAAAACAATATAAAAGCGGACTAAACGGATCAAAATGTTAAAAAGCGGTCTAAAGCGGACTTAACCCTAAAAAACGGACTTTGACGGGAAAAGCGGACCATTTGGGAGCCCTGTATAATGGTTTGAACCTAGGAGGATCCTAGTAACCCAAGACCCCTCTCCCCCTCCTGAGTCCTTTGTCTGCAGTTTCCAGCAAATTTGAGCTAATTAACATTGCGTTATAATCTTTTATTTTTCAGCACAAAGATATTAATTCATTTCTTGCACTTTATTATTCGTTGTTTTTTTTTTTTTCCAATTTAATGTTACAGTTAACTTGTTCCTGTAAGTATCTTTATCATTGAGCTGAGCATTTCAAAAATAAAACCTATGTATCCCCATGAAAAAATAATTTTTTGCATTCATTATATCACTTGCATAAAATAAAAAATGTACGTTCGTAACATGTTAAGATTGCTGCTTTTTTTGAAACTAAATTTCTCAAATTCCTGGCTTTAAAAAATGTTCTTATCACGATGCATTATTCCTAAAACAATACTGTTTTAAGGAAAAGCTTTCAGTTTGTGATAATTTGCCGGACTAGGAATATTTAATATTTTACAGAAACACATCTGAATCTTTAATAAATCTTTATATATAAAAATGAATGTTTTATCTGTATGTCATCCATGAACTCAAAAACTACCCGGCAGATTTGGCTGAAACTTTCACTGTTTGTTATTTTTGGTACTGGGAATGTTTATAGACCAGTTTGAAAAAAATCCGATCGATAGTTTCTTTTTTATTCCAATTTAAGTCACAATCCATTGGATAAATATGAATAAAATTATCGGCTCAGAAATTAATTCGCATGAAAGATCTCATTGATAAGAAGTTAGCTGTTGCCATTTTTCTTGAGTTTGAACAAATAAATTCTTTCTTTATTGTTTTATGGCTTTTCATGCAAGGGGGGGGATTTAAAACTTTTTCTATTTGATATTTTTAGCGATTGATTGATCTTGCAAACTGCGTGAGTACAAAATTTGAGTATAGTCATGGCTTCACTTGACACCTGCACCGATTATTATGAAAATTGCTATATATATATGTATTTTTCCACGGAGAAGGTGCATAATATGCTCATTGAAGCCACTCACCACCAGGTGGCACTGCAGAGTAGCAACTTCTGCCCCGCTCAACCGATTGTCATGAAAATCAGTATAATGATGTATTTTTTTGTTGGCGTAGCAACGCACGTCGGGTACAGCTAGTATCTTATATAGAAATTGCTGTTACATTTTCATGAAAAATCAAAAACAAAACTATTTTTAAATGAATGAGCAGAATGTAAAAACAGTATAAATAGCAAATATTGTTAAGAAAATTCTGCATAAACATAATGACAGTAAAAATGAGTGAAAAGTATTCCAATTAAGATAGAAATCTTTTGTTCTGCTTTAAAAACATACATTTCTTACTTGTAGAAAAAGTGATGATTTGCATCAAAATCAATTTTCAAACAAAAGAAAAATTTTACTCACCTGTCTTCTTTATTTACAATTGTAACATTCACACCACCTAAAATTATCTTCAAGTATAAACTAGAACATAAAATATATAAATCAGTGACAGAAAACTAATGCATACACTTAAAAAATTTGTTTTAGAAGTATATAGATATTAAAGATAAGATGTACATATACATGAAATTATGCATATAAATGTATATACATCCAGAGAGAAAGACAGTGAAACCATGATAAATGCCCAAAAGATAAACTGCCAAACCTGTATGATCACTAAAATATGTCTAAGCAAATATTTCTCACAGAAACAACCCAAGCATTTACCTTCAATTTACAAAGTGGGCTGTACCAAGTTTGTGGACTTTTGGTGAGCTTAATCAATGCTTCTGTAACACTAAATGCCTATCGCTTTCTCACTTTTAACATAGAACAAAAACAAACTCAAATGTGGGAACGAGGACTAGTCAATGTTGGTATGGAGGCTACTGCCATCTATCAAAGGTATTAGAAAATTAATAGGAGAGAATTTAAGATTTTTTATTTATTTCTAAATTTAAACTAAGAAATTAATCAATTGAACATTTGTATGAATTGTTTGGATTCATGTCCATAACAACGCCTTTGTTGGATGATAAAAATTATTATCGTACATGAATATTCCAGAGTTGTTATTCTAAAGTTCTGTTTGAAATATTTGGATCCATTGCCATACTGCCGTACTAAGCACAAAAGTCGTACCTGTACTTCTTATCAAAATTGACTTTGGATCAAAAGGTGGTTCTTTGTCACATATTTCAGCAAAGTACAATGTTGAGTGGTCATTTTCCAATGTAATTTTTTTTTTTTTTTTAAATTCTGAAAAATTTGCTTCTGAATCAAATACATGGGAGCACACGACTTTAAGCGGCATTTTCTCATTTTAAACTCTGCTGCAGATACGACTTTTACGCTGAACACTGTAGCATAGCAACGCCATCAATGAATTGCAGCTAGGTAGTGCTGTCTTCCATACCGTAAGTTAATGCAAGCTTTGACGGAAGTTCACTTCTCGAAGCAAATGCGATAGGCATTTAGTATTACAGAGGCGTTGGCTAAATTTAGTTACCAATGTGAAAGTAAACTCAGCTTTAATAAGAGGTTTACTTTCTCCAGCTGTTATGATTACTCCAGACTGATAATCCCCAATAAGAGTGAAACTGCAGTCTCTAGGTGTCAAAATGAGTTCTTTAGGATTTGCTATTAGTTTAGCCTTGTTCTGGCTAAGAAGAAGTAACCCTCAGTTTACCATTTAAATTTTTATTGATATTGAGCCTATGGTTTTTCGAATCTCAGAACTATATTTTGTATCTTTTTACACTCAGTAAAAACTAAGCACTTTTAAGTGCCAAAAATAAGCATTTGAAAGGCTCCTAAAAAACAAAATATAAAAAAGTTTTAAGCACCAAATGAGTCCTGTTTAGGTAAAATTATGAAGTTTAAATATGTACTCGCACAAATATGTGAAAAACTTCAATTTCAAACGCAGCTGAATGTTCAATTAATAAAGTAAGGTGCAAGTGAATGGACACTTACAGCGCAATAACATTTTCAAAAAATTCATTACATCATTAAAGACTAGCATTCAGAAAATGACAGTAAAAGCATTTAAACTATTAATGTGCAATAATTTTTAAAATATTGGAAAAATTGCAACAATTCTGGGTCGGGATTTTCTGGAGAACTGAAATGAAAAAAGGTGCATCAACACAATAAACGGACATGATAGACATAGCGTGTCTATTTAAGTAAAGATATATCATCATTATGTTCTCCTTCTCCTATTATTATAATGTAATCTTTAGACATATTTGTATTATGTTTTAAACTACTATTGTTCTGTAAGGAACGCTAGTTTCATTCACATTAGCATTCTTTGAATAGTAAACGGCATGTGTTGGTGGGTGTTGCTCATGATGTCACTACTTTAGGAAACACCCCACATCGATTTTTTTAGAACAAATACAGGCATAGGGATTGATCAGTGAGGTTGACCGATCAGGAAGCGTTCTTATGTAAAAATGATTTGGGAATATAAGCGCTGCTGTTAACAGTTGATAGCTCACTTGCACAGCCAAAACGCTTTGTTGTAAGATCAAGCAAGTCAAACTCGCTGTTGGTTTAGTAAAGCTTCGAATGTTTGCTTTTTTGTTTTTGAGAACAATGTTAGTACTTCATGGAAGACTTTGTTCCTTCATGAACAAAAGTCGGGTTAGTAGACTCGAAACTTAACTTATTTATCTAGATCATTGGATTGTTGCAATACTATTTTAATAATATATTGTGTAATTAAATATACTGTGTTAATAAATTATTGTTAATACTTATTTTTGTCTTCAGTCAAACAGATGATTCACGAACCCTAGATTCATGGTCAGCAAATGATATTTGGTTGGTTGAATAACACTTTTACATTTAATCATACCTTTCAATCCAACAGAACACCCTCTAACTAGTAGACAAAAAGCATTTTCGAAAATGTATTGATAGAATTTACTACGCTGCCACTTCATCTTTTAAAAAAAGCTTTTGAAATCTTATTATTTTTTGAAAAAAAAAAATGAGGTTTTCATTTAATTGGTGTGGGAAGGGGATCATTCTTTGATCGGTCAATCTTATTATGCAATTCAATGAAACATTTAAGGTGATTGCATTTAAAAGCTAGGGAAAGGTAAAAGAATCCATGATCTAATTTTTAAATATATATAATTTTATTTATAAATCTCATCAAACACTGATTTAATTTTTTTTATTATTATTATTATTTAATATGCATTTACTAACACTCATGTTGCCAGGACCAACAAGAGCAAATGTCATCTCAGTTGGAAACTAGGGGCTCAGCCTTTTTTTTTTTTTTTTTTTTGAGGGGGGAGGGAGGTAGCATAGAATTGTGGTAGTATACATATTACGGAAGGGAAAGTGTGTACAGCGACCAAACTAGCAAGCAGCCCACCTTGATTCTCGGCGGCCCTGCATTTTGCCTACATTAAAAAGTTTTTGAAAACAGTCAAATTAACTTTGCAGTTTAAAACATTCCCTAAAATACTGATAACAACAAATACTGACTCATTGCTTCTTGGTAAAGCTGACTGAATGTCTTCTAGTTGGACCTTGCGCTGGTCAATTTCTAGCTGCAAAGAAGCTTTTAATTGCTTTTCTTCTTCTGTTTCTACTTTGCATCTGTTAAAAAATAAATAAAAAGAGATCAGCGAAACTTTTTTCTTTTCAATTCACATCTTTTGTTGTTATAATGTACAGCACATAAAATTAGTTCTGTGAAACAATTTGTAATCAATTTTTCTTACAGTTATGTTTTCCAAAAATCCTAATTTTAAAAACGTAACTTTTAATAAAATAAATTTTCTTTAAAAATAATAATATTTAGGCTTTTATAATGCATATCTTACAACTAGAGGTTTTGACTACAGTAGATTTTGTTATATAGATCCTTTCGTCAGGGGCGTACAAAGAAATTTTGGGGCCCATCACAAATGACTTTTACCGGCCCCTTCATACTGTTTACCCTTCTATTTCATCCCTCATTCTGAAACTATTGGGCAACTCTTCAGGCTTGGGCCCAGGCCAACAGGCCTCCCTTCTCTCCCCCTGCGCATGCCCTTGCCTTTCCTAGATAATTTTCACATAGCTAGATTATGCAGACACACGCTGCGTGGGGATATTCACTGCCGTGCAGATACATTTGCTGTTGGACTGTGCATGGTGTAATAATCGTTAATTAATATCAATATTAAATATTGCTTATCTTCAAAACTTGCAGATAAATTAGTAAAAAAGTTCACTTCTCTCTTTCACGGCTATTTGATAGAAAACGAAAGGCATTACGTTACTATAAATTTTATCTACCTACTGTACCTTGTTTTTCATACTTGCGTACATTTTTAAGTTGCATGCACAGATACTTCATTCATATTTTCCTTCTTTTAAGAATATCTGTCACTCTAAGATATAATAAACTGTTTCATAATTCCTGAAAAAGTAAATCCTTAAACTTCGTTTTCAGCAGCAAAGCGTGCACTTCCGTGTATTAAACAAACTCTTCGTGGCAGCTATTGTGTGAATTAAATATGACATTTTCATCATATTAAATATGACATAACTATTATACATTACTTATACAAATATTTAAATTTGCAGGTTAGTAGTTTTCCTTATTAGAAGCCCGGTCCCTCAGTGGTATCGATTCGCGCTCCCACGGCGCAGGCCTGGGTTCTATTCCAAGGGTTGGGGCATGGTCGACTCAGCCGTTCATCCCTTCAGTGGGTCAATAAAAGGAGTATCAACCATGCTTGGGAACTAAGCCCTGGGGGTTTCGCGTTCGGGCGACCACCTAACTGGAACATCTGCCTAGCACCCCACAGCCCTTGGTCAGGGCGACCGAGATCTCACAGTAGACCTTGGCCCCCATGGCTGTTGTGCCACTGGGTTTGGTTTAGTTTTACTTATTATACAAGAAAAAGCCAAACTTTGAGAGAGAAAAAAAATTGTGAAACGTAACCATGAAATTAATGCAAAAGTTTTGCATAAATGTCATTATTATTTTTTTTGGAAGAAAGAAATTCTTTACAAGGACAAGCATTTTGAGGACCGGCAAAATATCCTTGCAGATCAGAGCCAGTCCGCAGGACCAATGGTTGAGAATCGCTGGTCCAGAGGTTTCCAAAGTGGGTGCCACGAAGAGTCCATTGTACCAATATAATGTATATAATAATAAAGGCAGACCAGGGTGCCTTGAGAAAATACAAAATCTTCCAAGGATGCCGTGAATCTGAAAAGTTTGAGAACCCGTAGGTTAATTGTTTGAAAACCTTAAGGCAATTTCGGAGAAAAACTTTCACAATAACAGTAAACATCTTATCAGGAGTAAAAACTTTTTTATTACAGTGCAAAAGAACAGCCTATTATTTAAATTCTATGTAGCTGTAATAGCAGTTTCAGATCAACCTCTTTTTTAAAAGAGAAGGGTACAAAAGAAATTAAGGACTTTCAAAGCAAATTTGAGGACTTTACATCTTTTTTTTTTCAATTTGAGAACTTTTAAAAATTTTAAACTCTTACCTGTAAATTAAACACTGTTTAAAAAAAACACATGAAACATAAATATGTAACACAAAATAAAAGAGCTACTGGAGTTTTCAGTTCTTTTAGGTTAGTTCAGCACACATTAGAGCTTTAGAAACAAATACTAATGACTGAAAATTCAAAACCTTCTAAATATACATACTTTTGCAAGCTGTGAGATATTTGCTTCAATCGATACCACTGATGAGAAACTGATTTACTGCATTGAGTTTGACATTTGCCAAGTTCTTCTATAGCTTTTGTATATTCTTTCTGTTGGCCCTGAAATTCAACACAATAAAACAATTTTTAAATACTACACAATTTCAGAACATAAAGTATAACTCAACAATTTTTCTCCAATAATAAAACATCAAGGGTTGATAAATTGTCCAGAAATCAGGAAGCCACATGTTATTTTGCAGAAGCTTTACATTAGTGATCTCTCACTTATAGCGTCGCCTCAGAGCAACAGTAAGATATCTAATCCCAGAAATAAATCTAAGATATCTTACTGTTGCTCTGAGACGACGATATGCACTTTCTTTTATAGGTTTTCTTTATGTGGCCTCATATTAGCCAGGGTGCCCTGAATTTAAATTTTTGGATTGGGGGGGGGGGTACTTAATTTATGGAATGAAAACTCAAAATTGCACTGAGTGATCTGAAGTTTACCGAAAGATAAAACACAAGCACACACATACTTTTATCTAATAAGAGAAACATTAAGCATACGTAAAAATTAAAAAAAAAAAAAGCATATTGCAATACTGTCTCAAAACGTTACGAATTTTAAAACAAATTTTTTTAAACAATGAACTCTTTTGGGACATCATAGGAACTTCCTATAGGGGTACTCCTAGAATCAGGTGTTACTTATCGAAACAATTTCACCATTTTCACTCTGCTCTAGCAATGTCTTTGCTCCCCTTTCACTTATTGGGAAAACATCCAAGATTGCATTACTCTACCTCATACACAGGACAAAATGTCAAGGTCTTACTGACATCAGCAAGTCATTTTTGGGGAAACTGAAGTACCTACCATATTTTCCTGTACATAATCTGCAAAGTATCTGTTAAAAAAGTGTAAAGTTGATGAAGTGGGGTTCATACACTGCCGTGGATTGTCTGATTTTTTTCTCAACGACATTAATATTTACAGTAAGATTCATCAGGATACTGCTACCGTTGCCTGTATGTTGTTTATTTTATGTAGCTTGAATGTTCTTTCGCTGCCTATAGGTTGTTTTTTTTTTTACATAGCTAAAATGTTCCTCTCACAAGATTCAGGTTATGTAATATGAACAACATACAGTTTTGGACGAAGCCTTCATTTTCACAAGATTAGACTGCTCCTTTGTTTTGACTCTGTTTTTAAGTAACTAAAATTGTATGTAAATTAAAACTTCTTTTTTTCCATACATCCTACGAAGATTTTTTTTTTCTTTTTTTTTTTTTGCAGTGGATAATATGCAAGAAAATATGGTAAATGGGATGAAACTGAAAAAATGCACTTTATTTTTTACTTGTAAACTACAGACAAAAACAATTCTTTGCATGATGAATTGACCAAAGCTTAAATAAGTATTATCAACTATTTAAAAAACTAAAAAATTAAAATATTTCATTAAAAAAATTATTCAATTCTCATTCTTTTTAACCACTCTCATTCTTGAAAATGAATTTAATGCTTTATTCAGAAATGAGTAGGACATAGATACAACATGTACTATTTGTGCATTACCTAACGAAATTTGTACATTACCAGGGGTCAGGACCAGAGCAAATTTGGGTCTGTTAACGGACCCTTCACAAAAATCCGATCAACCAAAACGGACCTTTCAGAAAATCGCGACCAACCAAAACGGACCCTTCACAAAATTCTGATAAACAAAAACCGATCTTTCACAAATTGTTTATTGAAAGAGCAAATCTCAAATTAAAATAATACAGCATAGTTCCTGTATAAAATCGCTAATGTTTGGAACCTTTTTAAGAGTTAAATTAGAGGAATCAACTTATACAAAATCAGCTAATTTTGCAAAAAAAAAAAAAAAAAAACGGCACTCTTGCGATGCTTCTGCAAGCCATAAATAATTACTACAGCCAAATAAATATTATGCCTGTTGGTTTCAGAACTGATGTGATATACCCCACCCTTGGCGACTGTTTCCTGTTGGCGCCAAGAAAACGATGTATGACGACATATGTCATACATCGTTCTTAGCGATGCTTTTTTAGCGCCAACAGGAAAAAATCAGATAAAAAAACATGATCAAAGCACTTCAGAACACAATATATATAAAAACAACATAAAAGCACAACAAAAAACATCACGAATATATGCTTCAAAAATGTACAGGGCCGGGGTTTTTTGTAAACATATTAAAATACAATGAAATAAATTATTGTATTAATTACAAGTTGAAATTAATGCATTAATTTTTTTCATCATTTCTCCGGGATACGAGCCCTCGGTCTCATAGTACTTTCGTAATGAGATCTCGGCTCGCCGGCCCTGCCTCGGTCTCATTACGAAAGTACTATGAGACCTCTGGCTCGCCAGGACCTCGCTCCGCTCGGTCCGTTATCCCTCCGACTGTTAATATACATTACAGTCGGAGTATGGTCACAGTTATGTATACTACAAGAACCCCTCAAGGATTTGTAAAAACAAAGAATTTTGGAAGTGAGAGGTTTTTTTTGAATTCTAAAATAAAGAACTTTCCTTTTTATATGGTATAAATATTCACACTCAGTCTAAAACAATACATCATATGACAATAGCACGTTACAGATACACACCACGTTGGAGTTAACTTTTAATTAACCTTCAAGTTTGAAGAAACTGGCATTTTCTAATGTTTTTACTTCAAAACACAACTACTGAATTTAAACTAACACAAAATAAGCATTCCTGTAAGGTATATTGCACGAAACAACACCACGTATCTCTCCTGCGTGAAACCCAAACAACCCAAGTAAACAAGTTTGAACAGATCTGTAAGATTGCCTTCGGGTTGCTAAACACAGGTTAGTTTGGCCAGGGATGCCATGCATAAAAAATTATCGCCTCATTGGCGAGAAAAATATTTTAATTTTGTGCAAAAAAATCGAATGTCGCCAAATGGGGGGGGGGGTATATCACATCTGTACCTTGGTTTCTTTGAAAGAAATTAACAGCTGAAAGTCAGTTTGGTTTATAATTTTGCTTGTTTGTTTTATGCAGCTTTGAAAAAGCGTCAACATTCTCTGAATAGGTGTAGTAAGCATTTTTTACCCCAGTCATGATTTAATAATCTATAATATACAGCAAAATGAATTTAGAACTGCAAAGGATAGTAGGGTGGGGGGGGGGGGGATGTGATCGCTTCAGATAGGGTTACCAAATTTAAACTTATCCCCACTTAGGGTCTGGTGCTGCGATGTTCAACTGTTTATCGACACTTAGCCTCTGGCAGTGTGATTTTAAACTTATTTTGGGAGAAAGTTATATAGGTTTGGTTTTTCGATGCTATAAAGGATAATTAACTTTAAATAAACTCTTTTATTTACCATTTTTTTCTATAGATGCCTACATTTTGAAAAACGCAATCTTTTTACATCCAATATGAGAATCATATTTTATTCTTTTTCCAAGCTAACTCGGCTTTACTAGGATGCAATTAAAAAAAAAAAAATTTTATTTTTGTAACAAAGCTTATTTCAAGTTTTTTAAAGCGGAATTCCCTTTTCTTTTATGAGTCAATAATTACCTGCTGAATCGATGGTTTATTTTTTATTTTATTTTATTTATTTATTTATTTATTGCTTCAACTGTGTCCAGATATTAATGATATGTTTATCATAGGACTCTAAAATGCAATTCTAAAATAATTTTATCCAAAATATTTATTTTACAAGCCGTTTTTATACTTTTGATGCCTTCACTTTGAGGATTGCAACCTCTTTGCATCCACTATGGGAATCTGATTTTTCGAATTTTCTATGTTTAGTACACTTAGTTAAGAAGTAAACAAATAATTTTTTTTTTTTACTTTTGTAAAAATCACGGAGTTTATAAGTTTTAAACGAAACTCTGTGCTCTTAAACAGTGTCTTCGGTTAAAAAGTTAATGCTGAACCCCTGCCTGAATTTTTTTTCTTATTTATTTAAAATACTGTACAAATAATTAGGGATGCACCAGATATCCGGTAACTATCCGGTATCCGGCTGATTTTTTGAGTATCCGGAACTATGAGGTATCCGATCCGGCAAGCCACTCCGGATATCCAACAGTTTTTTGCAGGATATCCGGGCAGTTATCAGGTAAAAATGTGAGAGATATCCGGGGTTGATGTGGGGTTATCCGGTACGAAATGAGGGTTTAATTTTTAATTTACTTTTGCAAAAATTCCAGTTAAAGCTTTCACTGTTTCATAAACTTTTCAATGATGCTTTCTCTTTCAATTGCTGCTTCAAAAATGACCATTCCTCTTCAAACCTAGCTTCTGGCATTACCCCGCATCGTACTTAACACTCCTCGCAAAGTACTTAAATGCTCTGCCAAGTTCAGTAAACTCAGAACATTTATTTAGTGGAGCTAAAAGAATTTATACAGAAAACAGAAACCGACTATCACCGAATAATGCAGAAAAACTTCTGTTTGTAATGAAAAATCTAAAATATTCCCCTGCATTGATAAATAAAGATTCTTAAGTGTATATTGCATGAAATGAAGCACAATTCTAACTGTCATATTCAACGCCGATCTTAACTTGAGTCCATTGGAAATTTTAGAATGTTGAATAAAGTAATAATTGCTTTTCCCAGAATAATTATTTTAACTAAGACTTTCAACTGATATTTAGCATTTAAAATAGATGGTGAATATAGCAGTGAGAAATAACAGCTATAAGTTATTGCTTCATTTTCTTCTTTCTAATTTTTTAATTGTATTGTATAATTTTTAATAATATATTTAAGAATTTAATTTGTATTTTTTAAGAATGTGTATTTTTTTTTTCTAGAATTATAAAGTAAAATTTAAGTTTATTGTTCAAGTATAAATTTATAAATTCATTTAAGAAAGATTGAACATGTTTAGCATATTTTTTAATATTATATATAAGATGTTAATTTGCATCATTAAGAATGTGTAACTTTATTTTTTGGAATTTAGTAAAATTTCAAGTTGATTATTTAAGAATTGGTTTATTAATTTATTTTTGAAAGCGTGAATGTGTTTAACACGACTCTTAATAGTTTGTTTAAAATGTTAATTTGCATCATTTACGAATGTGAATCTTTATTTTCTGAAATTAAAGGGAAATTTTCAGTTGATTATTTAAGTATAATTTTATTTATGTTTAAAAAAAATTGTTAACATGTTGAGAACGACTTTTAATAATATATTTAAGATATTAATTTGCATTTTTTAATAATGTGAATCATTATTTTCTGGAATTAAAGGGAAATTTTAAGTTCATTATTTAAGCGTAAGTTTATTAATTTGTTTTTAAAAAGTGAACGCGTTGAGAATGACTCTTGATACTGTATTTAAGATGTTAATTTGCATCTTTTAAGAGAGTGAATCTTTGTTTTCTGGAATTAAAGTAAAATTTTCAGTTGATTATTTTAGCATAAGTTTATTAATTTGTTAACTGGGTTGTCCACCAAAGGGGAGGGGGGATTTAGGGGTATTTTTTCTTTTTGGGGGTATATTTTTGGTTTTTAGGGGGTGGGCCCTTGCTCTTAGGTGGGGCACCCCTGTATTTAAGATGCTAATTTGCATCTTTAGAGAAAATGTACCTTTATTTCTGGAATTAAAGTAAAATTTTAAGTTGATTATTTAAGTTTATTTATTTATTTATTTTTTGAGTCAAACAGGCCCTGTTTTAATATTTTCTTTTTTAACTTGTATGTTAGAAAAATTTTACACGTGTATTATCTGTAATAAAAATGATTTCAAAGCAAAGTTTTATTTTTGTTATTTCTAAATTGGAAACAAGAAAATGTATTACTTTATGATGAAGTTTAAAAAAATTTCTACATGTCATGCAAATCTAATAACAAATACGACTCATTATACGACCTTTAAGATTTCAACTATGAATAATTAAAAGTTTAAACCATGTGTACATTACATACAGAATTAATTTTTGCCGAAAGTTTGTCTCTTTTGAAAAAATCTGTCGAAATAAAACAATATTTTAATGTTTCATTTTATGTATAGCACAATTCCTAAACTAAAATTTAGAGGCTCTAAAAAAGTACATTCGAATGTACTCAACATGTTTTTAAAGAAATGATATGTGGAACAAGTTTGATTTATTGTTTTGAAACGGCATTGTAGAAAAATATGCGAACATGCAATGCAATCGAAATGCCGGATATCCGTTGGATATCTGAATTCAGCATTTAAGGGGGCATCGGATATCCGGTATCCGGCAAAATCACTATCCGGTGCATCCCTACAAATAACATTTCTTGTATAATTTAAGATGATGTAGAATGATAGATAAATATTGATACTTAAGGGGTGCCCATCTCCCAGTGAGCGATGCCTCCCCCCCCTCCTTCTCCAAATACTAGAAAACACTCAAGAATGATATTCTCAACAGAAAAGAGGGAAAACACTCAACTTTAAGTGTCAATGATGCAGTTTCCATCATCTCAATAGTCTAAGCTTTTATTTTTGCAAAAAAAAAAAAAAATTATTTATTTATTTATTTTTATTTATTTATTTTTATTTATTTTTGCAAAATTATTTCACAAAATTAATTTTTTTTTTCCACTAAAAACGGACCTTGAGAAAAATCCTGGACGGACCCCTGATTACCAAACAATACAATCAATGTTCTCTTCTAAAAATTGGCTTAGTAGAAATATAGTCCATTAAAAAGAAAAAAAAAATTTTTTTTCAGTTAACACCCCCCCTCCCCGTATCTGTGGATAAGGTATTATTTCAGAAATGAACAAATTAACAATTTGTTTGGAACTATGTTATAGTTATAACAAATCAAGTCAACAGGCTTATCATCCCTGGAATGGAAGGGAAGTCAATTGGCTAACATTGCTGCAGCCATTTTTGCTCAAGCTTTCATTTGTCGAAAAATTTCGAAAATGCGTTCAAGAGTTGTCCACAAATAATGTCAAGTTTTCAGGAGCAAGGGGTGGACAGAAATTGTGCCAAGGAAAGGCAGGAGATAACAAGAAGTGTGATATCACATTTTTAGAAGAATATGCTTTTGAAAAATAGCTTGTCACATGACAAGGAGAGGAAAGATTATATGGAAGAGAGACGCTTTGTGGAAAATGGGTGCAGCGATTCAAAAAGTCTGAAAAAACTGCGACATCATTTATGGATATCCCCCAAGTTTTCTATATAACGATGATTCGAAGAAAAGAGTGGGGAGGCTATATTATTCAGCTCAAAATTTTAAAATTGGATTGATAGGTATTTATTCCAGCCAAGCAAGCTGCTCATTTCTTGCTAATGAAATGGAATGTACTTTCTGTTGAACCAAAATCTTTTCCTCAAATAATTTTTAAGGTGCAATGATTTTCTCCAATCTGCAAAACAATATTACCTCTAATGTCTTGAACTCTTTACTCAGAAGTTCCCATTCATCTCTCAGGGAAAAAACACTGTCCGAAATCATCTAAATATTCAAAAGAAAAAATATTTATTTAAATTTTTGTAATAAAATACTAATAACAGCTGACAAGAATGTTTTTTTTTAAAGATTAATCTCAGTTAGCAGGTGAATAAAAATTTGCAAGATTTACATCCAAAAACAGTTTAAAGTAAAATAAAATAAAGAGAACAAAAATTGTGTCCAAATCATTGAATAAAAATACATTTTCTTGCAATTTTTCATGACTCAAATTAACAGTAAAAAATAAATGCAAAATAAAAATTTAAATGATCAATGAACATACAACGGAAATTAACACAAATGTGCTCAGTTTTTGTGCACTAGATAATTACTATTTATAAAGTCGCTAAGTTTACCACATTTATGTGAAAGAGTGACATTCATCTGTTGTCCAGTTCACCGAGTTAAATGCAAAATATAAAAATAAAATAAGCTGTATTCTCTACTTGCTTATTCAACGAAAATTGAGCAATACTGAAAGTGGATTGATTAATTCAAGTACTATAAGATCCAATAAGGATAAAAATTACTATGAGGAAATATGATGCGAAATATTTCGAATTCAATTCAATTGTACCAAAGGTACTCTGGCACATATTGAAACTTAGAGCCTCAAGAGCATAGTAGTAAATTTAACTCAGAATTACCTCGAATTTCAAATCCTTGTGTGCAGTGTCCGCTTTACGGGAACTTTCTTTTACAATATTTAACCTTCATGTCAGCTACCATTGAGGAAAAAAAATTTCCATAAACAATCATTCACGTTCGGTTAGGGACCAAAAATGTCCGGGTGAAATAGTGCAATATTCACCAAATTCCAAGCCACGCTTACTCTTTTGAACACTAGGTGGCAGGGCTGCACGGGGTCACTCAAAACTTCCGGTGGAAGTCTTATTTGTATTGCTTCTTACGACGAATTGCTCTGTTTACGTATCTGTGATTTGATTGAATTTTTTAAATTAATCATGAATTTCAAAGGCGCAAAATTTTCGTAAAAAGAGCGGATGTTGTTCTGCTTTCGGGTACAGCATGAGGACAGGAGCAAATAAGATGTCAGAAATAAAGATGTTCAAATTTCTAAAGGTCCTGATCGTCGAATCAAAGTCAATGCTTTAAAGCGAAAGGATTGAATCTTAATGAATATTATGTAGTAAACACACTTTGTGCGAGGTATTTACGAGCTGGAAACATTCACCTTAATTTCATCAGCTTTGTATTTTTACTGTAATGTGTGAAGATATATTGATCTATATTAAATTGATTATTAGAAAAACTCAACCTGAACAATTTTTTATTTGCTTCCTGCAAAGCTGAAAGTTTCCAGTGTTTTGACGGGTTTCAAACAGTTTGATTTGTGTGATTAAAATAAAGAACCACTATTCATTACCTCATGAGAAAAAAACTTCCCATAGCTCGAACTATCAATAACTCGAACCATTTAGCTCGTCTCTTGGGACTTCGAGTTATTGACGGTACTTTAATATTAGGCGCTCTAATTGTAAACAAATTTAGATATTCGACAATCGGTAAACAAACACATTAATTAAAGTTATAGTATAGTATCATAATACAGCTATTGGTATTACATTCAAAGCAATTTTAACGCAGGAGAAAGCACTCGGAGATTAAATTTAAATTTTGTTATCTTTCAATTTTTTTTTATGCCTATCAATCTTGCTACAGAAGCAAGTTGATTAAACAAAAAAAAGTGATGAACAAATATGTAATAAAATATATTAAATATCAAACCTGAAAATTAGGTAGCAACTGTAAACCAATAAGTGTGTGTGAACTGAAAAGCTACAACAGGAGAATTGATTGAATATGACACCAAAACTCACTGTCATAGCCATTCTGTGTGAACACAGTGCAGAAAAGCTTCCATCTTTGAAAAAATAGCTTCAACTTAAGAATAGGAATTACAATTCACAACGTACTTGCAATCCAGTAGATTTGTGATTCTTGAAAGCAGACTTTGTATCAACTTTATTTCTGTTTAGGAGGTATTCATAAATGCTTATCATTGAAATCGCGGTAATGATCGACAAACGAAGACTCGTTTTTTTTTTTTCTTATTTCTGTATTTAAAGGATCAGGAAAATCAGATCCGTTGATCGACAATTTTTTAGAATAGCAAAGCCTATTATACTCATTTCATGCATTAAAATACGCAAAAGACATGATTCTACCTAGAACTGAAAGAAAACAAAATTGCCTGAACACTGTAAACATCAATCGTTAGCAATAGATTCGCCCATCCATCTACTAAAAGATCGGTAAGGTCACAGCCATTGAAAGATAATTTTTAACAATAACTAAGTTTGTCTTTCTCATTTAATGCATTGAAATACGCAGAAGACATTATTCTGCTTTTTAAAGAAGCACAACAAAATCGCTTTCGCTATGAACACCTATCTCTAGCAATGGAGATTAGCGCTTAACCGGAAATAAGACTCGCTACTTCCGGTCTGCGAATTTAGAAACACGACTGCGTACGCAGGTCGTACAGATGGCGCTACGAGCGCATTTCATTTGGCGCGGTTCGACTCCTCGCGTAAATGCGCCAAGAAAGCGATTTCGCTTTTGAGGTACTAGCGCGTGCGTAATGATGTGATGTCTGTTTTTTTTACCTTTGTTGCTGGTATTTCGTTGATTATGTGATATGAATGGGTGTGTGGTCAAAATCGGTTTTTTTGTTACAAACTTTAATGTTTTTTAACCTACGAACAAAACTTTATTGACATTGTATTTCTGAAATATTCTTTTGTGAATTTATTCTTTGCATGTGAAAGTTCTGTGTTGGACTGTCGTTGAGATGAAACTTAAGAATGTTTCAATTTGTTCGACTGAAAATTACAAAACATTAGAAATTAAAATTCTTTAAAACCACGTTTGAACGGTTGTGGTGTCAAAATGAGTTATTTTGCTACAAACATTTACTTTTTTTTTGACCTGCGGACTTATCTTTATTGACATTGTAATATTCTTCCGGGAATTTCTTCTTTGCATCGGAAAGTTCTGGGTTGGATTGCCGTTGCGATGAAAATCAAGAATGTTTCAGTTTTTAAACTGGAAATTGCTTAACATTAGAAATTAATTCTTCAAAACCACGTTTTAAACTGCATGTATGCAATAAATAACAATTTGGAGATATTTCATTAATTTAATTTCTAATTCTTGATTGGTTATCAAAAGTAGTGATTTTAAACGTTTAAAGTGTCAACTGAAAGTAGAATTTTCAGCAATTGAAGTATAGTTGAGGTATCAACAAAAAAAAAAAAAAAAAAAGAAATTTAATCTAGTTTGTAGACATACTTCATTAGTATTTAAAGGTACTCAACTGGTTATGTATATCGTATACAGCAACAGCCTCAAATGATTGAATTAAAACCCTTAGTTGTATTTTTAACTGCTTTTTTTTTACTGTTTTTTAAGTAAAGTCAAATCTCGATAAATCGAAGTCTCAAGGGACCGGTAGAAAGCTTCGAGTTATTGGTAGCTCAAGTTATAAGAGGTTCCTACAGTATTCTCAAGATTTTGGGGCCCAGTGAAACGTTTGAGGTGAAGGTTATATTCAGGGGTGCCCATCCCCTAAGAGCAAGGGCGCACTCCCCCTAAATATCGGGAAGACCCCCCCCCCAAAAAAGTTGAAAATACCCCTCAAAACAGCCCCCACCCCCTAAAAATTTTAATTTCGCACTCTGCGCCATGACTACCCTCACCCCCCAGCCTAGGTAGGCACATCTGGTGTATTCGAGTAATAACTCTGCGAATTATCGAGACTCGACTGTGAGTAACTTCGATAGGACTGACCAAACACAGTGACAGTAAATAAAATGAAAATCATCACCAAGGTTAGAAATGGGCTGTAAGAATATCATATAGTCTCGATAGCAGTGGCGGATCCAGCCGATCATTTTGGGAGGGGCCATCCAAAACTTTTGAACAAACGCTCGAGAAACTATATTAAAATGAATGATTCTAAAGGGAGAGAGTGTGTGTGTGTGTGTGTTTGGAATCCCCCCTTCCTAGAAATATTTTACCTAAGAGGCTCTAAAAATCTAATTTTAAGCTATTTTTGCACGTATTATAGAAAGTGATGGAGGATTCGTGAGCTCTTCCTCCGAAAAATTTCGAAATTAAAGCCATAAATACGCAAATGTAGGCTCTCTTTGGCCTCTTGAACAACAGGTAACTCTGAGGACAACAGCATTTAGAGAATGTCCAAGTGTCTAAAGTTGAAATCAAGATATGATGTAAACGAAGGAGCAAAATTTTGGGAATAATAGTTCTTTTTCCAGGAGAGGGATATAATTTCTCTCCCGATTAAGGCCGAAATTTCTTTTAATGTAAAAAACATGTGTTAAATTTTGTTATTTTTTCATAATATTTTCTTTTTTTTTCCTTTTTAAAAAAAATCCTACAATCACAAGGCTTTGGGAGGGGCCATGGCCCCCATGGCCCCCCTCTAGATCCGCCCCTGCTCGATAGCTCGAAACTTATTACTCGATTTTTTTTATCTCGAAGTTTTGAATGAAGTGTGAAGGGAAAAAAGGGGGCGCTTGAAACGAGCACTGAGAACACTGCACAATAAAAAGCATGTTGCAAGGACAAATGTTTCAAGGGAGGGGCGATTGATTTCATTACGTATCCTTTACTACATATTTTGACCTGTTAGCATCAAAGATAGCCTAAAAAGGACTTTCTTGAACTTTTTTGAATATTAAAAATTTACCCAGTGAGGATGTACCTCTCCCTTGTATTTTTCTGTGGTGTGCTGAGACAGGCTGAAAGTTGTAGAGGGTACTTTGCTGGGTAGTCGAAGAAATATACTGAGAAGCTGTCTGCATCGAGATTTTACAAAGCACATAGTGCTATAATACTGCTAAAGAAATGCAGAACATGTTGTTTATGCTGATGCAGATTGCATTCTATTGAACAGTAATGAGATGTTTATACTATAGTACAGCATGCTCTATGAATCCCCACCAACAAAAAGCCTTCGTGTTTTAACTGTCCTACACAATGTCGCCCGCTACCTCTTTCATATCGCATATCTGGACTGTGATGCTGTTATATATGCCCTTCTGACCCTTTTCAAAGCTTTTCCATATTCTTTGGTCACCTTGTATGTCGTATATCTTGTATCGTAACTTTACACCTCAGAGCCAGACTAACATGAGTCCAAAAATTTGGAATGCTCACTTTATTACTGCATTGAATGTAGAATATCATTCTGTGTTGACATATGAGATCCTAATTCTATGAAGGATATTCCTTCACAAATATTTAGCTGCATTTAAAGAGCGCAAGTACCATCCTTTCTATGCCTCAGACAAACGTTTTCGCTCTCTCTTGAAAAGTAGCGAAAATGGACTAACGATAGTCTAGCTCAGAGGTACAGGTACTATAACCCTAAATTTAATTTGGGTGCATCAATACATAAATATCAAAATATTTTATTTTAGCATAAGCAGAAGAGGTCACCAAATTAATTTTGTGTTCATTGTCTTTGGAAATCATAGTCGAGGGTGTACACACACAAATATCATTAGCAGTTAACCTTGAACAAAATTAGCAAGTTGTTTCTTGCATCCTATGATATGAGGATCCCATTCTTTCCTTCTGTGCATCTAAGATAAAATAGTTCTTTTTTTTTTTAACTTATCTACTCTCAAATAATAAATATCAATTAGAAACCTATATCTAGTAGAATTTACACTTAAAACAATATTCCCTTTATCTCATACAAAATGGTTCTAAGAGAGAAAGGAAAAATAACTGTCTTAGAATGTATTAAAAATGAAGTGATTATTTAATTAGAGGGAGAAATGTATTGTTTAATTTATTATGCTAATTTTATAATTCCATTGAATTTTTAATTGAAATCCGTGTAATAATTGCACATAAAAGATTTAAATGCTGCATATATCTTGCAAAATTATTAAAAATTGCTTTTAGAAATTGTTAATTATGATTTAGAAAATTCTTCTTACATTGCTTGCCTTTTGTATCTAATATATTTGTTTACGTTTTAAGTCATAACACATGTATATTTTTGTTTTTATTATGATCTGTAGTTCTAAATGGGAAAAAATGTTTGAAAAATGTTCTTTTCGGTGCACAAGCTAGAGTTTTGCAAAATTACTAAAAAGGAGAAACAAATAATTGTATTACTACAAGCTTTTATTTAATAATAATAATAATAATAATAATAATACGAAAAGCTATGGCTTTTTGCATTACCTCTATTAAAATTTATTTTTTGAGTTAGATTACGATTTCTTTTGGCTTTATATTGTGCTTTGCACTTAAAGGGTCCTCCTGCGGGGATTCTGTTTGACCCTTTAAGCATTCCTTTCTTGAAATAGATGTCGGTTTAAGTTTTATTTTTCTACCTTTCCATCTGGGTGAAAAAATTTTACTTATTAAATTTAATTTTTGATTCAATTATGTGCCCGTTATGATATTGATCAAATAGCCAACTTTGTTAATTTTGTTTTGTCAATATTTTCATATGACACTAGTCTTTTTAATTCGTGTACAAATAACTGCTTATCTTCAGCTGAAGCATTAATAATTTGAGAACTAATAGAGGGAGTTTGTATTTCGTTTTTGATTTCTTTATAGTCAAGAGTGTCACTGCTTTCATTGACTTCACTGTCTAATATGACATTTTTAAGTTCCATCTCAGAGATGATGTTTCAGTTAAGTCAAGAAAAAAAATTAGGAGCTGGACATTTGGGACCTAAAGCAATTTCAGCTGATTCATGCTTATCGATATAATTAAGTTTGGTACTATTAGGCAATATAAGTCCATTTTTATCCTGCAGCAAACATTCCTGCGGCAATCGACTTCTGAATAAATACATGGCGCAGTCACATGAAATAGACTTAGGTAATGTAAAAGCTACAATTCATGTAAGGAGTAATTAAAAATTAGACAAAATAAATAACAAACATTGACCTTTCTTGGGAGTTGGTTTTTGTTACATTTGGAGGATGTAAAATTAATCCTCTGGACGTAAAAATTAAAGTAACCTCAACTGAGGAAAGTTTTCAATCAACTCCGCTGAAAAATATTTTAGAAATGAATACAAAAGCATTATTCATTTACTTTTTACAATTAGCATTCATATGATTTAATGCCAGGTGAAAAACAATTAAATACAATAGAATATATAAGTTATTGAACTAGTTTGTTGATAATCATGTCTTTAAAAAATGAAAAGGGTGCTGAAAAACTTTAGTAAATTAAAAGTAGTCAGCAAAAATTTTTGAAAACAATTCTTATTTTCAAGTTCGTTTCGACAAATTAATTGATGAAAAAACTAGTTAAAAATAGGAAAAATAGGAAAATTTCCTATGAAAACTTAGATGTAATTTTTTTGAAATAAAAAAATTCATATTCTTTTATTCGTATTTTTTTTTCAATCTTCAAACATTTGTAGGTATCAATTACTTTACATTTGAGCAGAACTTTACTTGAAAAAGCAACTTTTTAACTATTTTTATTCAATGACATTAGCTATGTTTTAATAATAGGTTTAATTAGACCACTTTTACTACAAATAATGCATGATTCAAATTAAATTCAACTTTTGAAAATAAAAAAAAAAGGTTCGTAGAATTTTTATTGTGATCATTTAGGGAAAGTCCAGAGGGATAGTCCAAAGTTTATTTCTATCATAAATTGTACACTGTATGTACATTGCGCCTAGTAATTTATTTATCTGCAACTTTTTCCCCAGCCCATTCTCCCCTTTTTTCCGAGTTTTCAAGCAAAATGTTCTCTTTTGATAAAAAGAAAGTTATCACGTATGATGATAGAAGTTTTACAATGACAATTGGAAATGTTAGAGTACAAATTTTGATTATCAAACTCAACCACTATAGGTTTCAACTGTATAGATGCTCTGCTCCCAATTCCCGCCAGCTACTAGCAATATTCCTTTAACTGTACTTCTAGGAAACAGTTGTTAGAGCAACACATTCTAAAAATTTTAATTCAATTTATAAAAATGAAATCAACTGATTTTCATCAATGATTTTGTTAAACAAATCACTCGATTCAAATCAATGATTTTTTTTTTATCACTTAATTTAAAACATGATTTTAATCAGGGACTGATTACTGAATACGCCAAGTAGACCGTGGCCTAGGGCCAACAATATTCAGGGGCCCCCAAACGGCTGAAATTACTTTAGTCAATGGCTAAAACTGTTTCAGTCAATGGCTAAAGGTATAAAGTTTGAATACAAGGGGCCCCAAAAAAGTGTTTGGCCTAGGGACCCTCGATATCTTAATCGGGCCTGATTTTAATCATAGTTTAAGTCAAGCTGATTTAAATCAACGATCTCTGTTTAATATTAAGTAAAATGGTCAAGCAGTTTACAATAAGTATTAATAAAATCGAAAGCGTATATACAGTTCCGAATGTATTATATAAGTAATAACAATAAGGAATTTTTTTTAATGATACTCATGTTGTAATATTTTGTTTTAAACCAGGAACTAATTTTGTTATGAATTAATGATATGCTGCTTGATATTAGCATTTTGAAAGTTAATATAGACATACTAGTATTTGGTGCGGTATTCATTTTTATAGTAAGTTTATGTTTGTTTTAAAAGTTTTGTAAAATTAGTCAAGTGCATGCTGGGCAAAGTGAGTTCAATTCGTTTACTTATTTATCATTTACTAAACCATTTAAGTATTAGTTTGTTAATTATGTAATTTACATTCCATCTTTTAACAATTCATTAATTCATTTATTCATTCATTCACTTATTTTCTTCTTCATTCATTATTTTATTCACTCAAATTAGTTTATTTATTTATCCATTTATTGTTTCATTATCTATTCAATTATTCAGTAATGATGAGAAAGATGTTTCGAATGAAGCTGAAACAGGTTTAGGCGCAGTTCCAAAAATCATGTTCTCATAGCTCAATTTCAGCATCCTAACAAATTAAAAAAATTAATGATTGAAAATATCTTAAATCTGTAATTAATGCATATATTAATTAGATAATATTTCAACGAAGGAAGTACAATGACCTGTGAAAAGTGGATGCAATGGAGATGCAACATAACTATTCCTTCCCTTAAATGCGTCTGAAATGTTTGCCAAAATTGTTATTTATAACTTAGAAGATTTTGCTTTTACTTTCTAGCAAAAAAAATTCCTGAACAGAATTTTATGGCTTGTAATATCTGCAGAATTAACTTAAATTAAATTAAATGATATGTGGAACAATATATATACAGTTAGAAATTTAAGTTTTTTTTTTTTTTTTTAAATTATTTTTGCGATTTTTGCATTTGAATTCATCGTTTTCGTCTGGTTTTTCCCATATAGTTAAGCATTTCAAATGCGTCCACTTTTCACATCGCAATATTGGATCACGTTGTCCTCCGTTGAAGTTTTGGAGCACAAAGCTCAAGCCCATTTTTTCTTTTTTGAATTTATAATTTGAACAATATCCAAATATGAATTGGTTGATAAATAATCTCTGCTGGACCCAATAATTTCCATAGAGAGATTATCTATCACTGCGTCCGAAACTGTTTCAGGATCCTCAAAAACATCCTCATCTTTTGCTATGTGGTTATTTAAAACAATAAATAACAAACAATAATTGATATAGAAACAATTTTGGCAAAAATTTCAGAGGCATTTAAGGAAAGCATTGCATTTCCATTGCATCCACTTTTCACAGGTCATGGTACTTCCTTCATTTAAATATTATCTAATTAATATAGGGTCTGGTGCCGAAGTAGCACAAAAATATTAAGCGACGTAGAACGATGTTTGAATCCCGATTAATAACGGAGAAGGTTTTGAAAATATAGAAAATATAGAATTATGTCGAAGTACATTTTTTCGTCAGTTTTATTTAAAAAATTGTTTTTACTTCTTGTTTTGGCATTTTTAACAAGTTAACCACATTTAAAAGCGTTTATTTAGTAATTTTCTTATGAATACGAAATTCAGAAGATAAATAGAATACTTTTGCAAATATGGAAAAACGTTTTTTAATGTCGAAAGAAAAATATTGTAACACTGACGTTCTTTGACGTCAATCTATGCAATAAATCTTAACATGGTTTCTACACATTAGAACTATGTCAAAATATGTTTTTCATTCGACATTATTTAAAATTTCATACTTAAGCTGTTTTAAATCAAGTGGAGAAAATAAATCAACTTCATAAACAGATGATTAATAAAAAGAAGTACTCTGAAGCTGTAGATATCGAAACAATTGAAAAAAGAAATTCGTACCTCGAAGTTTTTCTGCATGAATTTGATTTAAAGAGCCTTTTTTACTATTTATTTCGATGTTCGGAATCAATTTAGTATTAGTAAAAGTGTTTATATAATGATATTCTTATTTATATAAAATCAGAAACAAAATAGAAAAAATTGCAAACATCGAAAAACGTTTTTGGACCTATTTCGACGTAAAACTGTTCTATGAAAATCTATTCTGCGTCTGCATGCACATTCCAGATCCGGATGTCACGCGATGACCCTATTTTCATTTTGTGACTTGTGTTGACGTTTGAATTCCGATTAACGGATACGGGTCTTGAAATAGAGAAATATGTCAAAGTATATTTTTTCGGTGATTTCATTCAGAAATTCGTATTTTCATTTTGTTTTGACATTTTTTATCAAGTTAGCCTTAATTAAAAGCGTTTTTTTAGTGATTTTCTTATGAATATGCAATTCAAGAGAAAAATGGAATACATTTGCAAACATTGAAAAACGTCTTTTAATGTCGAAAGAAAAATATTGAAATTCTGATGTACTTTGACGTCAATGTATGTAATATATCTCAACATGGTTTTCTAAACATAAAACTATGTCAAAACATGTTTTTGTTTCGACATCGTTTAAAATTTCACATTTAAGCTAATTTAAATCAAATTGGGAATATAAATATACTTTTCCTTTGGTAATATTTTCATTCACAAATGATGAAAAAAAAAAAAAATTCCTGAAGCGGGGAAAGTGGTCAATGGGGTAAAGTGGTCATACGTCAAATAAATGGTTATAGCTTAGAGAAAAATGTTCGAGTGAATGTGAAAATTTTATTTTAGAGTAGGGTAGTTAGAAATTACATTTTGAATACAAAATTTTACAACTGGCAAAATGTTTTTTTGGTTGAAAAAAAAATATTTTGAGTGAATATGAAAAATTTTACAAACTAAACACCTGTTTTAACTTCCTTGGGAAATTTTGTTTATTAAGTTTATGAACAGATTGACTGCACAGAAAGCTTTCTACATGTCTTAAGAACTCTTACTCTTTAGCAGTTAGCTGAATCTAGTTTGGATAATTTTTTAGAACAATTTAAGTAAGATGGGGTAAAGTGGTTATAATATTAGGCTTAACGAATATTGTTCTTCTAAAATAACTTAGTCTTTAAGTATAAGGCAGATATGAATTAAACATTAATTTCTTTTAAGTTGTATAGTTTTTACAGTAAATGGGGTTAAATATACGATTATATGGCATGCATACGCGTATATCCTGCAAGCACGTTATGTACACTCATTCGCATAAATGCACCAATAAATACGTACGTGGTACATCTGCAAGGTTTTTTTTTTATCTATACAGATATACATTCAAATGTACAAGTATATACTCGCTTATACTCGTATATATACAAACCCTTGTATACTCAGGCAGACACGTATTACACGTACGTACTCGAGTAAACACTTACATACAAGCCTATGATATACATGTATACGGCGTGAGTTTAAACTCTTGCGGAAATTATTAAAAGTGTTAGAGGGGTGGATAAGAAGCAAGAATCGTAAGGAAAATATGGTCACAAACACAATGCTGACGCGCTACATGCACACAAAGTCAGAAACTGATGGATGCAAAACTGGTCACAAATTTATTACATAAATACAATTGTACCCAACGTTTCAGGTCTTTAGAGAGTTTTAAAGAGATTAATGAAATTTGCGGCCTGCAGCTGTAATACATGCGTTACAATCACGAAGCACTCTCTGTTGCAATAACAATACTTTTGAAAAACTTTCATCAGTCGCTGCGCTTTTGTTGCAATGCGTGTATTAGACCGTAATTTTTTACAACTGCTTTAAATATTTCTTAAACTAAAAAGTTGGGTAAAATCATTCTTGTGCAACAAATTTGTGACCTGTTTTGCATTCATCAGTTTCTGGCTTTGTGTGCATGTAGCGCGTCAGCGACCATAAGTTATGTCTGATTCTTTGCTTCTTATCCTCCCTTCTCACACCCCTTAAATTTTTGCCCAGGAACTTGGATTAACTCTGTAGGCATACATGTATATACTGCCGTGTGCTGGTAAACGGCAGTATCTGCAGAAACGAGTTTTCGAGATATTTGAAGAAACGCGTTTTGGATTCAATACTAACAATAGGGAAATGTTGGAATTAGACGTCTTTTTCGCGCCATTTTTTCAGCGGAGACCAAGTAAGCGAGCTTGTACAATAAAGATAACGTACAATAGATGACAAAAATGCAAAAAAAAAATGAAAAATGAAAAATGTGCAGTTACTGCCATTTACCTGCACACGGCAGTATTAGCGTATATATTAGTGCATACATACATGTACTGGTATATACACGTAAATGTGTGCATATACATCTATACAACTACATAATCGTGTTTACGGATATACATACGTATATACTCGTGCTTCCATACATATATACGTGAGTAGATACGTACAAACATGCGCAGGATGTATCCCCGAATTAACTCGTGTATACCCGTATATGTATGTATATACACTTATATATGCGTATATATGCGTATATACGTCTACTGTACACGTATATAGTCAAGTATTCACCTATATACTCAAGATACAAGTGCATGCACACATATGATGTTCGTTTATACGCGTTTATACTCGTATATGCACGTGACACGCTTATACTCGTGTATTACTAGTGTGTACACGCATGTACTCGTGTGTACACGCATATACTTATGCATACACTTTTAACTATAAAAATAAAACCGAAATATACAAATATTAGGGTTATTTATTATGGTTTTGCATCTATTTTTAACTATGACCACTTTACCCCATGATATGACCACTTTCCCCCCACCCTATGGGGTAAAGTGATCTGAAAAACGTAGGGAAAAGAAAATGTTATAAAAGTATTTAAATCAATTATTTTTTCCTAAAATTCAATGTACCGTGTTCTTTAATATTGTAATGTAAAATAACAACAAAAGAAGTTGAAGTGTTTAAAAAAATTTATTGTGTTTATTATTCGCCAAAGATGAAAACCTACGATTTTATGACCACTTTACCCCATCAGACCCTATGCATATATTATAGATTTAAGATACTTTCAATTATTACTTTTTTAAATTTGTTAGGATGCTGAGACTGAGCTATGAGAACATGATTTTTGGGACTGCGCCCAAACCTGTTTCAGGGTCATTAGAAACATCTTTCTCATCATTACTGAATAAAGGAATAGATAATGAAACAATAAATGAATAAATAAATAAATTAACTAATTTGAGTGAATGGAATAATAAATGAAGAAGAAAATAAGTGAATGAATGAATAAATATATGAATTAATGATTTGTTAAAAGATGGAATGTAAATTACTTAACTTAAACCAATACTTAAATGGTTTAGTAAATGATAAATAAGTAAAAGAATTGAACTCACTTTGCCCAGAATGCACTTGACTAATTTTACAAAACTTTCAAAATAAATATAAACTTACTACAAAAATGAATACCGCACCTAATACTAGTAGGTCTATATTAAATTTCAAAATACTAATAACAAGAATCATATCTTTTATTCATAACAAAATTAGTTCCCGGTTTAAAACAAAATATTAAAACATGAGTATCATTAAAAAAAAATTCCTACTTATTATTATTTATATAATATATTCGGAACTGTATCCACGCTTTCGATTTTATTAATACTTATTGTAAATTGCTTGACCATTTTACTGAATATTAAACAGGGATCGTTGATTTAAATCAGCTTGACTTAAACTATGATTAAAATCAGGCCCGATTAAGATATCGAGGGTCCCTAGGCCAAACACTTTTTTGGGGCCCCTTGTATTCAAACTTTATACCTTTAGCCATTGACTGAAACAGTTTTAGCCATTGACTAAAGTAATTTCAGCCGTTTGGGGGCCCCTGAATATTGTTGGCCCTAGGCCACGGTCTACTTGGCGTATTCAGTAATCAGTCCCTGATTAAAATCATGTTTTAAATTAAGTGATAAAAAAAATCATTGATTTGAATCGAGTGATTTGTTTAACAAAATCATTGATGAAAATCAGTTGATTTCATTTTTATAAATTGAATTAAAATTTTTAGAATGTGTTGCTCTAACAACTGTTTCCTAGAAGTACAGTTAAAGGAATATTGCTAGTAGCTGGCGGGAATTGGGAGCAGAGCATCTATACAGTTGAAACCTATAGTGGTTGAGTTTGATAATCAAAATTTGTACTCTAACATTTCCAATTGTCATTGTAAAACTTCTATCATCATACGTGATAACTTTCTTTTTATCAAAAGAGAACATTTTGCTTGAAAACTCGGAAAAAAGGGGAGAATGGGCTGGGGAAAAAGTTGCAGATAAAAAAAATTACTAGGCGCAATGTACATACAGTGTACAATTTATGATAGAAATAAACTTTGGACTATCCCTCTGGACTTTCCCTAAATGATCACAATAAAAATTCTACGAACCTTTTTTTTTATTTTCAAAAGTTGAATTTAATTTGAATCATGCATTATTTGTAGTAAAAGTGGTCTAATTAAACCTATTATTAAAACATAGCTAATGTCATTGAATAAAATATTTAAAAAGTTGCGTTTTCATTTATTGTGAGAAATATATTATGTTTATAAATGTAAAGTAATTGATATCTACAAATGTTTGAACATTAAAAAAATATGAATAAAAGAATACGAATTTTTTTATTTCAAAAAAATTACATCTAAACTGTTTTCATACAGAATTTTCCTATTTTTCCTATTTTTAACTAGTGTGTTCATCAATTAATTTGTCGTAAACAAACTTGAAAATAAGAATTTTTTTCAAAACTTTTTGCTAATTACTTTTAATTTACTAAAGTTTTTCAGCACCCTTTTCATTTTTTAAAGACATGAGTATCTAATTTGGGGAGGATCCCGGGGACCCTGGACTCCTTATATATATATGCCCTTGTCCTTAACCGATCTTTAACTGTTATTAACGATCCTTTTAAAGTATTGATTATCTTTGCAAAACACAGGTCATCCACATTTTATTGTTATGCCTATGTTTAAGCTAGAACTTCTTTGTATACAACATTTTTAGTTTTTTTTCTGATGCTAAAATTATTAAACTGCTTGATGAACTGGCTTTGGAGCAAGCTACATAACATTGGTCGTGTGAAAAAAAGTCTTCTCTTAAAACGATCCCTGCTACTTTTAATGTCTGTCCTCGTGACTTATTAATGGTTATTGCAAAGCAAATTTTAACAGGAAACTGCACTCTTCTAAATTCAAAAGGATAGTCCGCCTGTGATGATGTTCCTAAAAACTTCGTTTCTAGTTTTGAAAAAATAAAAGCAAAAGACAGAAACATTATGATTTGACTTGAAAAAAGCCTCGAAGAATCACGTGAGAAACAAAAACAATATCAAATTTATAGTTCGCTATCGACCAAAAGTTGAGATGAAGTACTGAATAATGATTTGAATGGAGGAAAGCCTTCGAAAATAAGGGATTTGAATTTCAATGACAGGTTTTTAATTTCGCAGAAGTTAAGGGGTTTTAATTAATTTCTCCCGAACTAATTGAGATTTCGAAAAATCCTTTCTTAGTGGTTACTTTTGTAATCATGCGGACATGCCTACCAAATTCCAAGTCTGAAGCTTCAGCGGTTTCGGCTGTGCGTTGATATATATATATATATATATATATATATATATATATATATATATATATATATATATATTGTTACAAATCCTGTAAATAGTAATTATTGTAGGAACGTAACCTGTAAATAGTTTCCCGTAATGAATATACAACCTCTTTTCATATGGCTAAAGTATACGACCCCTATTTCTTTTCTTTTCATTGATAAAATTTGATAACGGTCTACGCATTTCGCGAAGAGGTAAGAATGTTGTGGAAAATTCTTTTCGGTGTATATAAGCCGTTAGCGATGGATAAACAGTTGGAGTTTCGATTGATATTTCGAACTGAGAGCATTTCTGCTCTGTTTATAGCGAGGCATTTCGCTGTGTTGTTTTCGTATTTGGAAGTAAATACGTGTGTAAACGTTGAGTTTACGGTGTTGTGTGATAATTGCTTTATTGCTGATGAATAATTTAGCAGTTGTTGGCGATCTTTCCTGTACATAGTGTAAATAAATTTGATGTGCTTTTATCAAGAACTGTGTCTTCATTTTAAGAAAGTGGAAGTCGCACCGAATCCGTTACAATTGGCGCCCAACGTGGGGCTTCTTCTGGACTTTCTTGGAGTAAGTGTGACTTTGGACATTTTTTCATAAAGACTTTGAATTTATAGACTTTGTTTTTATGGTGATTACTCGCGCAATGGATGACCAATTAAAACAACTTCTGGAAGCAATTAATGCTGTGAAAAGCGACTTGACTGAAAATATGGCGGCTAATCAAGAACAATTAAAAAATGATATGGCGGCTAATCAAGAACAATTAAAAAGTGATTTGACTGCAAGTTTTACTGCAAATCAAGAAAAATTAAAAAATGACATTGCGGCTAATCAAGAACAATTGAAAAGTGATTTAATGGTACTGAAAAATGATTTAGCTTCTAACCAAGAGGAAATTAAAAACGACCTTACTTCGGTAAAGACTGTGATGGAAAATAAATTTAATGAGATAGAGCATCGAGTTGATGCTTTTGATGAAAAACTTGAAACAGTAGAAAACCGTATCGCAACAGTTGAAAATCATGTGGATGAGAAAATTAAAAACATGGAAAGGAGATTGGCGACCGCGGAAAGCAGTTCTGTACAGTTTGGCGCTCCCACATCGGTTGCTCGACCGTCCATTAAACTTGCCACATTTGATGGGAAAACTTCGTGGCAGGTTTACAAAACTCAATTCATGATAGTGGCGGAAGCGAACGGATGGGACTCTGCTACCAAGGCCTGCCATCTTGCAGCATCCCTGAGAGGTGACGCAGCGGACATTCTTCAGACCCTTCCGGACAGCCAGCGCCTGAATTTCGCCGCCCTCACAGCTGCGTTGGAGCTTCGCTTCGGTGAGAAGTGCCAGAAAGATTTCAGCCGACTCCAGTTGAAGTCCCGTTTCCAGAAACCCTGCAAGAGCTTGCGGCAGACATCGAGAGACTGTCTCATCTTGCTTTTTACGACTGCCCTGCGGATGTTCGAGACAACCTGGCACTCAACTACTACATCGACGGGGTTTGAGATCCGGAAATCCAGAAAGCTCTACGGATGGCGGATGTCAAAGACCTGAATTCTGCCGTTGTGTATGCGATGAGATACGAGGCCGCCCAAGAAGCAACCCGTGTGGATCGCCATCTAATCCGGACTCAGGAAGCTGATGAGTCTGATTCCAGGTCGTCCCACCTCGCTGAACTTGAGAGACAACTCGGTGACTTGACAAGACATTTGAGCAGCATAACAGCCCAAAAGAAACAAGAGCAGAAGTGCTGGAAATGCGGTAGTGAAGGACACCTGCGAAGGAGTTGTCCGGCTCGCCAAGCTACGCGAGGGAAGGAAATCACCACCACTAAAGCTCTGCAGATTTCCTCTTCTGGTAGTGGTAGTGATGGACTTTTCATTTACGCACATGTAAATGGGAACCCCTGCAGACTGATTGTTGACACTGGAGCCAATGTGACAATCATTATTACAGATGTGGCTCGTGAATTTGGATTGAAACTGCTGTGGACATCGCCACGCGTAAGTCTCCAGACTGTGACAGGTGACAAAATTGAGATTGACGGTAAAGTGGACTTGGAAATAGTGTTTGGGAATGCCACCTACCATCATACGGCATTCGTCGCTAATATCACGGACCCCTTCATTCTCGGATTGGACTTTTTGAAGAAATATGACTTCACTCTCGACTTCAAGACTAATGAGCTGCACTCGATGAGAGAAGACATAGCCGTTTTCCCTGCAGAGAGTGATGTAAAATCCGCTCATCAAATAATAGCTCAAACAGATTTATCGATTCCCTCAAGGTCAGAATCATTAATACCTGGCTCCCTTGAAGAAAGCAATAGTTTTCGATTTGGACTCATTGAATACCCTAACCTAAGCAATAGCCTAAAAGGAGTACTGGTAGCATCTACGCTTGTGGACCTTTCTAAGGATGTAATTCCTGTGAGAGTCGCCAACGTGAGTGAAAGGCCAAGGAATATCCGAAAAGGGGAAGTGTTGGCAACTTGTACTCCAGTAAACTGCATCATTAGAAGAATCAATTCCCCTGAGACTGTGTCTTCTGAGTCCTTGACGTCGAAGTTAATTGGGAGTGCGCCATTATCGAAAGATCAAAGAACTGCTGCGGAACAATTGGTGGACGACTTCAAGCATCTGTTTTCATCTACATCGGAGGATGTTGGCCGTACGAATTTAACGCAGCATAGGATTTACACTGGAGAACACCTCCCTATTAAACAGCATCCAAGACGACTACCGTTCGCCAAGAAGGAAGAGGTTGAGACCCTCCTGAAAGAGATGAAGGAGAATGATGTAATCGAACCTTCATCCAGTCCCTGGGCTTCTCCCATCGTCTTAGTCCGAAAGAAAGATGGCTCCACCAGATTTTGTGTCGATTACCGACGGCTGAATGAAATCACCAAGAAAGACAGTTACCCTCTTCCACGGATAGACGACACCTTGGACACTCTTTCCGGACACAAGTGGTTTTCGACCCTGGACTTGAAGAGCGGCTACTGGCAGGTTGAGATACACCCTGATGACCGAGAGAAGACAGCGTTTACAACTGGACAAGGCTTATGGCAGTTTAAAGTGATGCCCTTCGGCCTCTGCAATGCACCAGCTACGTTCGAGCGTCTTATGAAGACAGTGTTAAGAGGACTTTCCTACGAATCCTGTCTGGTCTACATAGACGATATCATCATCGTGGGACGCAGTTTCGAAGAACATCTGGCAAATCTTAGGAAGGTGCTGCAGAAGCTTAAGGAAGCCAATCTGAAGTTAAGCCCGTCCAAATGTAATTTGTTCCGCCGGGAAGTGAACTACCTTGGTCACATCATCTCTTCTGAAGGTGTACAAACCGATCCAGAAAAGGTATCTGCAGTCAAGAGTTGGAGTCGTCCCGAAGACATCCATCAGCTGCGAAGTTTCCTGGGGCTCTGCATGTACTACAGGAAGTTTGTAAAGGGTTTTTCCAACATTGCACGACCTTTGCATAAGCTGACGGAGAGCAAGCAAAAGTTTGAATGGTCCAAAGAATGCGAAGATGCATTTCTACGACTGAAGGAGGCTTTAACATCAACGCCTATCCTCGCCTATCCTCAGCCTGAAAAATCCTTCATCCTGGACACTGATGCGAGCAACGAGGGCATCGGAGCTGTTTTATCCCAAGAAATTGACGGAAATGAACATGTCATCGCTTACTGGAGCAAATGCTTATCCAAGTCGGAGCGAAATTACTGCGTCACCAGAAAGGAGTTACTGGCCATAGTGAAAGCTGTAGAACACTTCCATCATTACCTCTACGGCCGAAAATTTCTGCTTCGGACAGATCATGCCTCATTAACTTGGCTTTTGAACTTCAAAAATCCGGAAGGCCAGATAGCCAGATGGATACAGCGGCTCCAGGAATATGACATGGAGATCAAGCATCGAAAAGGGTTATCTCACGGTAATGCCGACGCTTTATCAAGGAGACCCTGTCCTGAGAACTGCCACTATTGTTCCCGAATCGAGAAACAGTATGGAACGACTAGCCCTACCGCCTATCAGGTGACAGTGACTCCAACATCATCAGAACCTGATCCATGGAGTGATGACCAAGTTCGAAAAGATCAACTTGAAGACCCCGACATAAAACCAATTTTAGAGTTCATGGAAAGTGACATTCGACGCCCTAGCTGGCAGGACGTTTCCATCTTCAGTCCTGCAACAAAAAGATACTGGGCTTTATGGAACTCACTCCATTTACGGAACGGCGTGCTACACCGGAAATGGGAATCTGACGACGGCAAGACATCTAGGTGCAGGGGCGGATCCAGACTATGGATTTGGGAGGGGAACTTTTCTAGCAAGTATGTTTATGGGGGTGGGGGAGTTATATGAAATTACTCATTAAAAAATAACCATAAATATTGAGTTTTACAACGTATCTACTGCTTCTTAATGCCTCTTATGAAAAAAATGTATTCATTACAAATTCTAAAAGTACAATTCTTAAATAATTAGTTTAAAAAGTTCGTTCATTTTTCCATTTGTATGTGCTTAAAGGAAATAATATTTGCACCAGTGGTTCAACCACAAAAGTTTTATAGAGGGTGCACTTTTAAAATTTTCACCATCTGATAGGGCGGTTGTTGAAAAAAAATGTTGAAGTTTTAGTCTTAAGGACGCAGTTTTAGACGGCCTCTGGTGATGTTACGAAAAAGAAAGGTTCGGGGGCCGCCTGCGGAAATTAAAGTTTTAAAAACGCAATTATAGGCGATATTTATTGACGGTAGGGTCAGAGATGGGATTTTTTGGGGGGGCTGCTTCCGTTTTTTTGTAAAATAGATTTAAATCAAAAATCCCTCCGCTAAATTTTCTGAAGTTGAATTTCCAAAAACGCAGTTACAGACTAACTTTGACAATACCTCGAGCAGTACGGTTCTGGGGCTTTTCCCAAAAAATGTTTCGAAATTGAAGTCCTAGAAAACGAAGTTTTTGAGCGATATTCGGTGATAAAGGATTTAAACGCTTTCCTCATTAAATTTTTCAAAACCTTAATTTTTTAATGTTCAGATTTTCTACAGGAGCATTCAGACCCTTGTCCGGAAATTTTTTGTTAACGACATCTTAAAAAAATGACTGTAGACCATATTTGGTAACGTCAGGGTTTGGCAATTTTTCAAAATTGAAGCTCCAAAAAAGCAATTTTAAACGATTCTCGATGTTAATAGAATGCGAGGTGTTAGGTAGTTCTCCCCTTTAAAATTTTCAAAATTGAAGTCCTGAAAACAAGATTTGAGACGCGCTTTAAAGGTATTGGCAGAGGAAGCGGACTTCCGACATTATGAAGACTTTCTTATTTTTAGACCGACTAAAAAAGGCGACTGTTTCCAAGGTACGTTCTATTTTTCTCTTTAATTATAGGAAATGTTTTACAAAAACATTCTACTCGGCCTTCTGGGGGATCACGGATCCTGTCGCCCTGTGTCCCCCCCCCCCTCCAGCCTCCACCTCTAATAGCGCCACTGAATTGCAGTAGCTTTAAATATAATGATCAATCCTTCACCAAATAAATGCAAAAAACAGTTTAAACAGGTTTGTCTTTATTTATTTATTTATTTTTATGCAGGGAAGAGGGGAACATTCCCCCGTTCTCCTCTTTAGATCCGCTTTTGCAATTATCTCCTATCTTTTTCTTGCACCTTTCTTCAAGCTAAAGTTCTATATAACTGGAGAACTTCGCTGTAATACGTTGTGAAAACTTTTAAGTACACATGAGAATTTAGCGGAAGGGAAACGTTCCCTCAGTTCCCTTCCAGGGATCCGCCTCTGCCATTGTTTGATCGAATTTTCTGGAGCTTCTCCTCGAGTTTAAGTTCTATAAAACAGAAGATTTTTTCTACACTTTATTGTGAAAATTTTTAGGTATATATGGGGGTTTTGAGGGGAGGAGAAGGTTCCCCCAGTTCCCTCCATGGATCCGTTTCTGTTGTTGCCAAATTGCTTTTCCTGTTGCCTTAGTTCACGTTCTAAAGTGTGTGTGTGTGTAGGGGGGGGACATTCCAGCAGTTCCTCTTTTTAGATCCGCTTTTGAAATTCTCTCCTTACTTTTTCTGGCGCCTTTCTTATTGTTCAAGTTTTGAAAAACGGAATTATTTTCCCGTACTCTCTTTTGAAAATTTTTAGGTACACTTGGAATTTTGGAGGGGGAACGTTCCCCCAGTTCCCCTCCCGTGGATCCGCGCCTGTCTAGGTGGCAGTTACTACTTCCCCGATCCAGGATTTCAGACGTTCTGAAAGAAATACATAGTAGTGCGACTGGAGGACATTTTGGTGTCTTGAAAACCCTCAATAAAGTTCGGGAACGCTTCTTCTGGAGCAAGGCGAAGGATGACGTGGAGAAGTGGTGCCATTCTTGTGACGCCTGTGCTGCTCGTAAAGGACCGAAGAAGAGAAGCAGAGGGAAGCTACATCTGTACAACGTTGGAGCTCCTTTCGAACGAATTGGGATCGACATCCTGGATCCTCTACCAAGAACTGCTGATGGGAACAAATACATTCTTGTTTCCATCGACTACTTCACCAAATGGCAGGAAGCATATCCCATTCCAGATCAAGAAGCTACCACCGTAGCAGAGACTCTAGTCCAGCACTGGATCTCGAGATATGGAACACCTTTGCAGATTCATTCCGATCAAGGGAGGAATTTCATCTCTGCTGTGTTTAAGGGCCTATGTCAAATTCTCGGAATTGAGAAAACTAGGACAACACCACTACACCCACAATCGGACGGCATGGTGGAGAGATTTAACCGCACAATCCTAAATAATCTCTCGCTTATGGTATCCAGAAATCAACAGGATTGGGACAAGAAGCTACCTTTGTTCCTGCTGGCCTACCGCAGTGCTGTCCACGAGACTACCGGATATGCCCCATCTCAGATGCTCTTCGGACGAGAGCTTCGGCTACCTTGTGATCTCGTCTTCGGTCGTCCTCCGGATGCGCCTGCATCACCTGAGGAGTACATCCAGGATCTCCAGGCCCGGTTGAAAGACGTTCATAACTTCGCACGAGAGCGAATCAACATCGCGGCGGAGAAGCTGAAGACCCGATACGACACAAGGTCTACTGGACATGAATTCAACGAAGGCGACAAGGTTTGGTTATGGAATCCCATCTGACGGAAAGGTCTGTCACCCAAATTGCAGTCGCATTGGGATGGACCCTACAAAGTCCTTAACCGACTAAATGACGTCGTAGTAAGGATCCAAAAATCACCTAATGCAAAACCTAGGGTTGTACATTATGATCGGTTAGCCCCATACTATGGCCATAGTTCATGAGTATTACGTAAACAACCATGGTTGATAACATAAAAGTTGTAGATAATTTTTTTTTTTTGCTTTTAATGTTTAGTAATATTTCTTGTTATTATTGTGTTTCCTATGCATTATTGGTTATTATTCAATGTGTGTATTTGTGAACTTGTGATAGAAGTTTGGCACCCTTTCTGGGGATTGTACTGCCCGGGACGTGCAGTCCTTAGGAAGGGGGCAATGTTACAAATCCTGTAAATAGTAATTATTGTAGTAACGTAACCTCCCTACTAGCAAAATTTCTTGCATCAACCTTGACAGATCTTGATATTATACTGACGGCGTCAATATTGACGTGTTTCATACTGCATAAAGCTTGCATAAAGATTAAAAAGCAATATTACTATAACAACACGTATGCAACATTGCATTCATCTTAAAATATCAATATTGATATTACCTTAAAATAACAACATTGCATACATGTTGATGCCGTCAAGATGATATTGATTTCATGCTGTCGCCGTCAAGGTAATTAGTACACAATAGAGCAGGTGGACCTTCGTTGATACTTGCGCATGCGCACAGTTCTTTCTACCCAGCGTCCCTCGCATTGCTAGCTCATTGATTCAGTCGGTTCAGAGGAGTTGCACGTGGCTTTGCATTTTTTAGGCTTCGTTAAGTTGGTTGCTTAGTTATTAGTGTGGAATAGTATTGTTTTAGGAATAACTTATGAATAACTGATATTTGCATTTGTTTATTAATATAGTACTAAACAAGTCATATCGCAGACGATGTGCGATCAATGTTAGAAATGGCCGAAAATAACAAAGGACATGAAGTCCAGAATTTCGTATTATCACTTCAATCTCACAAGTAAGATTAATTTTATTCAATGGTTATTTATGTTATTCTTTGAGATAAATTCATATGTTTTGTCCATGGGATATTTTCAATGCTGACATCCATTTGAAAATGTACTTTATTGTATTTATTTATTATTTTGCTACCTTTACTCTTAAATGTGCTATAAAAACTTCCGCAATTATTTCTAAATAGGCATTTTATGTCTTTATAATACAATTAGAAGCAAGAATTTAAAAAAAATAAGTCAAGTATTACGCAAAAAGAAGAAACTTTCATTTTTTTAAATTAAATTGCGAGTACTATTAATATCTTTATATGAATTTCCGATCAGATGTCAGCTTTAAGAAAATATTCTCAGACTAGAAAACTATCTTGAAGAATAACAGAAATAATTAAAGAATGAAATTTAATTCTCGAGTTTGAAGTGAAAATAATACAAATAAATAAATGGATAAAACACCTTGCAAACGTGCTGATTTCATACTGTCATGTAAATGTATCCTGATATTTTCCTGTCATACCAATACGTATGCAATATTACAAAAGCAAGATCATCTTGCCTAGACCTTGATTTCATGCTGTCATGACAACATCTTGATATTATCCTGTCATATCAATACGTATGCAAGATTACAAAAGCAAGATCATCTTGCCTAGACCTTGATTTCATGCTGTCATGACAACATCTTGATATTATCCTGTCATATCAATACGTATGCAATGTTACAAAAGCAGCATACCTTGATATTTTCCTGATATTATGCTGCATACACCTTGTCAGTCAATATTGTGGCAGCCTGCTGACAGCATAAAGGGAGTAACATAACAACATTGAGGCAGTATTAATGCAAGATGATTTTTCTTGCATGTCAACCTTTATGCAATACTGAGGCAAGATATTTTGCTTACTGGGCTGTAAATAGTTTCCCGTAATGAATATACAACCCCTTTTCATTCGGCTAAAGTATACGACCCCTAGTTCTTTTCTTTTCATTGATAAAATTTGATAACGGTCTACGCATTTCGCGAAGAGGTAAGAATGTTGTGGAAAATTCTTTTCGGTGTATATAAGCCGTTAGCGATGGATAAACAGTTGGAGTTTCGATTGATATTTCGAACTGAGAGCATTTCTGCTCTGTTTATAGCGAGGCATTTCGCTGTGTTGTTTTCGTATTTGGAAGTAAATACGTGTGTAAACGTTGAGTTTACGGTGTTGTGTGATAATTGCTTTATTGCTGATGAATAATTTAGCAGTTGTTGACGATCTTTCCTGTACATAGTGTAAATAAATTTCCTGTGCTTTTATCAAGAACTGTGTCTTCATTTTAAGAAAGTGGAAGTCGCACCGAATCCGTTACAATATATATATATATATATATATATATATATATATATATATATATATATATATATATATATATATATATATATATATATATGTGTGTGTGTGTGTGTGTGTGTGTGTGTGTGTGTGTGTGTGTGTGTGTGTGTGTATTGTTATTTCAGGACATTGATTTTTGTATATTAAGATTGTATTTAATTGTTTTTCTCCTGGCACTAAGTCATATGAATGCTAATTGTAAAAAGTAAATGAGTAATGCTTTTTTATTCATTTCTAAAGTATTTTTCAGCGGAGTTGATTCAACACTTTCCTCAGTTGAGGTTACTTTAATTTCTACGTCCAAAGGATTAATTTTACATCCTCCAAATGTAACAAATACCAGTTCCCAAGAAAGGTCAATGTTTGTTATTTATTTTTTCTAATTTTTAATTACTCCTTACATGAATTGTAGATTTTACATATCCTAAGTCTATTTCATGTGAATGCGCCATGTATCTATTCAGAACACGCCAAATGAAAAAACGTTCAATAAGCAATTTGAATTTTATCATATTTATGTATTACTGAATTTGAAAATTTATTTATCTATCCATTTACACCAAGTGTAACCAACTATAACACACTCTTCTTCTCTTTCATTTATAGGGTTGTGCTATCTAATGTAAATAATCATGTATGTAAATGAAAAAGTCTATTTTTCATTTTTTGCCACCGTAAACAATAAATTTAACCTACGTAATTTTTCAAACATTTATATTTCTCCTAATTATAAATAATAAATGAATACGAAAAAAAAGTGAACCTTCGTTAAGAGGGCTATGAAACCCTATTTTTATAATTTTTTTTGAATGATACTCATACATGTTTCCACTAGATGGCAGCATGAACGATAAGAAAATCAAGCAGAAATGGGAATATATTGCACTATTTCACCCGGACACCTTCGGTCTCTAACCGAACGTAATCATTCCGTCAAAAGCGGTAAAAAGTTACAGTTAATAACTATGATAAAGCAACGTCAAAGCAAATACGGAGGTACATTTGTATATTATACGTATCTACATTCCAAGGAGTTTCCTAAAACCATGTGACACAATACATTTTTGTGGAATTGCGTTGTAGCGTATATTGACCCCCCCCCCCCGCCCCCATCAGCATGAGTGTTAATATAATAAGATAAAAAGGCATTTTCAAACGAGGGAAAAGGCATGACAAAACAGATCCAGATGTTTACGGGTGTCTTTAAATCGAGCAACATATTAAAATCTGGTAAGTTGCTTTGGGGACGTCCCAAAAACACTAAAACGTTTCCTCCACGTTCCGTTACGTTGCTGTTAGTAAGAAATTGAAGAATAACTAGCACTAATAAGACTTATTAATGTTGCAAATATACAAAGCTGCCCTCTGAGGAAAGGCGCTTCAGATTTTGCTGTAGTAGGGGAGGGGGGGGGGGGTAAAATTTGTAGATTCGAACTTGTTTGAAGTTTGAAGAGATTGATGAAGTTACTCCGCTATTGCAGCAGCATGCGGGAGGACATCAATCTGCAAGTGTGAAAGATGTTTTCTATTGCTCACAGCTCACCGAAACTTACTAACTTTAGCTACCTTTCTTTAAATTTAACTAAGACCTCATCTTTCTGTCACAGGGACACGATTCCAAATAATTTATGCGTCCAGATGCATGTTTTACACTGGTCTTTCCATTGCTACTAGATTACATCTTTTTTCATTATTTCACTGACGTATGGTTCCAAGTTGAAAAGAATTTCACTAATTTTTTTGCTACTAAACTGAAATAAAAAAACAAGTATGAATTTTATGATTTTTTACTGCTAACTTGTTTTTTACAACCACTTAGTTATTATGAGCAAATATTCCGGTCCCTTCGTACTCACTATAAGAGAGCTCAACAGCAATCTAAATCTGTATTTAAAAAAAAAAAAAAACTTTTGTGTGTTAGTGTGTGTTTGGTATGCAAATAACTGTAGTCGGGGCAAACCTAACCTGGCAGCGTCCTAATACTGTGATTGGAATCTGCGAAGTCTTTGGAAATGCTGCCAGGTTAGGTTTGCCCCAACTATTGTTTGAAGTAATGCCCGGAGTAGGCAAATTCTAAAGCATACAAAAGTGGCGAATCATGTTTTGATGATTGATGATAAACTAAGTTACCACACCTTAGCCCAGGGCTCGGACAAAACTACATGCGACATACCGACAGCTTGGTTATGACATCCTTTCATCCTTGTTATGGACTCATCTCTTTGGAAAAGTTAATAACCTAGTTGGAGGCAGATGTCCTGCTTTCATTGAAGCTGAGATTACCTTCAAAGTGTTAGCTAAAATTAATTTAGCACACTGCACACCAGCATCTCTGAAAGCAATAGTGTGGATAAAGTTATTCACTGCTCGACATTGAAAATGCAACACCAAGAAGGAGTGATCAAAAAGTGATGAAATTTGGAAAAAAGACAGAGACAGCAATGAATAATAAATGATCTTAATTTCAAAATGATAGGCAGAATACAGAGCGAGAACGGCGTCGGCTCAGTAGGATGTAGGACTACAGCGGACAGCGATACACGAAGAAACACGTCCAGGCATAGAGTCAATAAGGGGGCGGATGGTGTCCAGAGGGATGTCTCTCCATTCCCATTCAACCATTTGCCACAGTTCGTCTTCTATACGAGGCAGGGACAGAGTCTGCAAACGGCGTCCAATCACATCCCACACATGTTCGATTGGTGACAGGTCAGGAGAGTATGGTGGCCAGGGAAGCATCTGTGTGCTTTGGAGAGCATGTTGGCAGATGCGAGCACTGTGTGGTCGAACGTTATCCTGCTGAAAAATTGCATTAGGTAGCCCTTGAAGGTAAGGGATTGCCACTGGCCGCAGCACATTATCCAAGTTCGTAGTGCCCTGAATACGAACTAGAGGTGATATGGAATTGTACGCAATTGCGCCCCAAACCATTATGCTACGTTGTCGTGCGGTGGGACGTTTCACAGTTACTGTCGGATTAGATCTGTCTCCACGTCGACGCCGCACACATATGCAGCGATTATCACTGGATAAACAGAAGCGGGATTCATCTGAAAACACGACATTTCGCCATTCTGTCATTCACGTCGCTCTAGTCCGGCACCATACTAAACGTTGCCGTCTATGTTGCGGGGTCAATGGCAGTCTTCTTAGCGGACGCCGTGATTTCAGATCACGTGCGACCAAACGACGGGAAATGGTTCTGGTTGACACGAGAACATTCAGGGTATCTTGCAATTGCTGCAGAATCGAGGAACAAGTGACTGATGGTGGGTCTGCTACAGCTTGTCGGTGGATGCGTCGATCCACGCGTTCTGACGTCACTTTGGCTGCCCCTGCACCCCTCAATCTTGCCACATTTCGTTGTTCCAACCATCTTCGGCACAGCCGATGCACCGTGCTCGCATCCATGTGGGTATCAGCTGCGATTTGACGTACGGACCAACCTCCCCTTCTCAGTCCAATCACCATACCCTTCGTAAAATCGTCTATATGCTGTAAGTGCCTTCGTTGACGGCGGACTGGCATTCTCTCGTGTTACACGTATCCTCCAAGACAAAAACAAAATTTCTTCGATAATTCTACAGTCAGAAATAACGATATGAATATTGCCCATTCTGCAAGTTCCTTCCCTTATATCTTACTTCACGTGCGTCGGAGAGCTGAACATTACACATCATTTACATAACTCAGTGATGTACGTCTACTCTAAAATTTGCATAAATTTCTAAACACTTCTTCTCGGTGTTGCATTTTCTATGTCGAGCAGTGTACAGTGAATGTAAAAGCTTTAGATAATAAACTGTACGTTACCGCTCTCGAACCAGCTCTATAAGAGACTTATAAGCATGTACAGTGTGTCCTGAAAAAGACTGACTGTTTTCAAAAAATTATGACAGGAGAACGGTTAATGATAAAAAAGCAATTCTTGCAGAAAATTCATTTGGTGGGCCGTAAATTTAACCCCCCCCCCCCGAGTTCCAAATTTTAGTTGAAAGTTTTGCCAATAGATGGCGCTGCAGATAATAAGCCCGCAAATCAAGGACGTAGTCAAGGGGGGGGGGGTTCATGGGGTCCGGACCCCCCCCTTCCCGAAAAACCCCTGTCCTTTTTTCTCAGTTGTTGCATCTTGCATCAACAAAATTTTTACGAAAGATAATGTTTTTATAAAACGCAGCATTTTCCCCTTAAATATTCCCATTAATCGGCAATTTTCTCAGCGCTTGAGTCAATTCAGAACACGAGAACCTCGTGCAACAACTACAGGTTCCCAATTTTCGTCTGCTTTTTGCTTTGTCCGAAACGGGGAAATATCCCTTTCTTCTTTCAAACCAGCTGGGTCGTGTGACCTTGAAATTAAGCTCCTCGCCTTTGGTCCATCAAATTGCCATCGGCAAAGTAAAAACAAGCATTTATTGCCACTTTCGTCGTATCCCACAGTCTCATTGGCGTGGTTTTCTTTATTTCTTTCTCCTTTCTTTTTGGATTATCGTGGATTTCGTAGACGCATGTTGTACGAAAGACAGCCAGAGTGAGGTGTGTTCCTGGTGAATCAGTAATTGAATTCCGATTCTTTTCTGTTTCAACACGCAGTTTTTATCTACGTCATACTTATAGGAAACATATCTTGAACAAAATTGTATGCAAAAGAAAATTAAGTTTACCCAAACTAGGTAAAACGCAGTGCTCCCTTTTAAAGTTTTCTTAATAATACGAGCAATTTTACGTGTTAATGTGTTTTTCTATCAAAAAACTAATTTCAGATTCTAAGTCAGCTGCGAAAAAAGAAATTCTACACATTTCGTGTGTTTGAGGATGGGAAAAATAATTATTGATTTTTTTTTTCATTTTAACTCTTTATATTTTTGCCATGGTTCATTTCAGATTCATTTTCTATTTTGGTAAAAGTTTTATTTGAACTTTTAGATTATTTTTAACATTTCTCTCCTTTCTGAGTAACAAATTACGTAGATTTTTTACTGATATTCCCCCCCCCCCTCCAATATTTAAGCATTATCATGGAACATATTAAATGCCCAAAAATAATTCGTGTTTGAAGGTAAAATGAATAAAATAAATGAATAAATAAAACTTGAAGTTGATGTAACAAGCTTTTCGCGGTATCAAAATTTTATAGAAAATGAAATTGAAAATTACTTGAATATTTTACTGTGATTAGTTTATGAAATTACAAGCTAGGCCATATTAACGCATGCAGTAAGTAATTTATTAGAAACTAGCTGCGTTGCCCGGCTTTGCCCGATCTACCTTGAAAATAAAAATTGTGTCAAGTGACGTATATTCAACAATCACGCGTAAAAAAATAAATAAAAAAAACCTTCATGATTTCCCTTCCAAACAATGACGACAGATATTGAAATACTTTTGAGAAATTAAATCCAGAAAGATGGATTTAAAATGCGTAACTATGGAAACTCAAAATACAATAAGTTTAAGGAATTAGAATGCGGAAGAAAATGATTCACAATTTGAATGGAATCGAGATTTCTTAAACTTGATTTAAAAAGGCTTATAACTTTTTTTCCTTTCGAGATAACAGCTTATTTTTGCGACCATAAGTCGAATTAGATCTGGAGTAAAAAAGGTCGCTTTTTCCAATGGCGTCAAAAAGAAAGCTGTGGGACAATTCCTTCACTTTTTATTGATTTATTTAATGAAGAAAGTAGTGCCTAAATTTCAGCTAAGCCTAAAAAAATCGAGCTAAAAACGCAAATAACTCCCGCCGTAATAAAGTTAGAACATTGAAACAAATTGCGTAGAACGCGGAAAATTCTACCTTTTCTAACGATATGTAATATTACTACTTGCGAGTAATTTTTCACCCCCATATTCGAGAATTTATGTGAAAATTGGGCCTAAATTGGAATAAAAAAAGAACTATTCATCGAATTATTTTCGAACTAGTCTGCAAACCTTCTCAGGACTCAAAAGAACAAACTGTGAAAATTTCAGCAAAATCGACCGGATAGTTCTCGAGTTTTGCGAGTTCAAACACACAGACGCTTTTTGGAGACTTCATTTTATACTATGTAGAGATTATTACTTTTAAATCTTACTGAATTGTGATTCTATGATCCCAAAAGAAAACAGCTAGTCAGTTTTTAATTCACGAAAAAAATCTCTTATTTGATGTTGTTTCATTAAATGTAATGTTAATATTTTCGTTGAGAGAGTTGTGGGGTTTTGCCTGAAATGTTGTTCAAATCGGACAGGGTTACGTTATGTAACATTCATATAGTTATACATTCGACTCCATAAATATAGATTTATTTATCCTCATACAAATAATGCCGATGATCGAGTAACCCGCGTGTTTCAACAATGAATTCGCGCCACCTTATATGTAATTTGATAATATGTTTTGGTAATGTTTAACATGCAGGGAAAGGCTTTATTGTGACAAAGGCTGAACTCGATCCGGTAACTTAACAGTTTTAATGGTAAGACTGCATCTCAGAGGAATGAAGAAACGAAAATAATGAACGCTATCTACTTCAGTTTAGGGTTTATCCACTGGTGTTAGAGCTAAAATTTCAACTATCAAAATATCACCAAACAGGCAATTGCTTTGTTCAAATGAAGAAGAGTTGAAGCAATTTGACCGGTGGCTTTCTAGTTTTCAAATGAAATGGCATAAGTACAAGTGAAATATATTACAAAGCTTTAATATTTTATTAAATTATCGTATGCATTTTCAAAGTAATTTCTAGTGCAGTTTTCGTTTTCCGTTTTTCTTTTATTGTGTCTTTTTTATTAATAGAAAATATATCACTTATTTTTAGGAGGACAGAGGTTCACCCATATTTGGAAACTTTGTATGCGATAACTTTCAGTTTAATGTTAATTTACAAACTGACAATAAATTACCACTTAACATAAAATTTTTGTTAACTAATTTTAACTAATGACTCTATTAATTTCAATTATTAAAGTAATTTTAGTTAATTATCATATTTTAATAATCAGTTTTAATTGGATTTATCTTATCTTGTGTAATTATCAGCTACTAATTCTGCTTTAGCATTCCTCCTCTTTTGAAGTTCGTGCAACCTTGGACTCCCCCCTTAACAAAGTTCTAGCTACGTGCCTGCGCAAATTAAAAAAAAAGATAGAAAATTACATCATAATTTTTCGAAAATAATGAACAAAAGAACAAAACAATATTTTCAAGCACTCGTCGACTGTAATCCCATGTCGCAATCGGAGGAAAAATCGGTGAATTTCAATTTTTCTTTTCCTACTTACCGGTTTACTATGTGCAGCGTCAACTATTGAAACATTTTATAACTAAAATTTGGAACTCTGAGAGGAAAAAATTTAGCGCCCACCACATGAGTTTTGTACAAGAATTTCTATCATTAACCATTCTCCTGTTATAAATTTTTGAAAACAGTCAGTCTTTATCAGGACAACCTGTATGTAATTTTCCTTAATTGTCATGAAGCAGTATATTTTTCGCGAATAATTACATATTCCGTTAGAACAACGATTCTCAACCACTGGTACGTGAAAAAGTATGACAGGTACTCAGAGATTCTTACCTGTCTGCGTAAGCAGTTCATTGCAGTCAAAAGAATAAATGAGTGAATAAAATAAAAAGTCAAGCATATAGTGTACGATAATTTTTATGCTAATTTTGTGATTAGTTTCTATAACTGTCTGTGATTCTTTTCAAAGGCTTATTTAGATGAGCATAGTATAAGCCAAGTGGCCCCACTAACGCAAAGTACTTCGACCCGGAATTTCATATATTTTGCGAGTTTTACACTGAATTTTTGGTTAAACCATTAAAGTGAGCTGATAACCTTGTTTTTACCACTTTTCAGACGTTCTGTTACCACCTTAACACTTTTTTAAACAACAATTTTAACGCTTTATATATATATATATATATATATATATATATATATATATATAATTTTTAAAAATTGGGTTCAAGTAGCCTCGCGCTGGTGTACTTGGTCTTACTCAGCAAATCCATTAGAAAATAGAAAAAACTGTAAAACAGTTGGTGGTATTAAGAAGGACCAATGATTTTGAAAGAACTTTTAAACATGATATATTTTTTTTCTTCAAATGAGCAGTTTTCAAAAGCGGAAACTTTGGACTTTTTGCAATGTAATCCAGTTACAATTTACTTATGAAAAATCATTAAATAGTGAGGAGTGGTAAGAACACAAGTGAGTGATGATAATAACAGAGGAAGTTATTCAAATCGTGGATTTGTCGATGAAAAAAAACATATAAAGATGCTGCTTTAAATAGCGATTACAACTGATAAAATTGTTAATGCATAATACATTTCGCACGTAACAAGTTCTGTGCTCATTAGAGGTGGGCAATGTCGTTCTCTTCAATGATCTCGTTCTCATCAGTGGATCGTTCATTCTTTTGATCCGTTCATTTAACTCGTTCATTTGAGCGACTTCATTCATTTAAAAAAGTTGCAGGTGATATCGCTGCATGACATACCCACGTACAATCGAAATGTTTTATTAGATCAGTAATATTCTTTGAAGGAAAAATAACTAAAATTATCTAAAAGTAAGAGAATATGCCTTTGAAAAATGAATTTTAAAAAATTGATTCAGGTTTATGTGTACGAAGCAATTATAGTTCATTTTGTAAGATATTTCGCAGATACCGAATAATAAGATATCTTTTCCGTTCCAAAATTCGCAGGTTCCATTTCTGCATGTCAAAAAATTAAGATATTAAAATTTTTCCAGCTAAGTATTACCAATAGACCATGTATAACGAAAAATGTAACAACAAATACATCGGTAGCTGAGCCGGAGTACCGAATAACTTAATTAAAAAAAAAAAAAAAAGACTCGCTTAAAATATATTAGGAAGCTTCAAAATTATTTCACAGTGCCGATGAGAAAAGGAAAAAAAAAAAAAACTCAACACTTTTTAAACTGAGGAAAATAATTAGAGTAATAAACCTTATTAAAAATTTCTGGATATTGAATGTAAAATAAGCGACTTGGAATTCGCCAAGTTAAAAATAAAGCCAAACCAATATACAGTCAAACCCCGATTTAGTGCCCACCCTTTGAAGCGCCAATCCCGTTTTACCGCCATAATTGTGTCTAAACAAATCACCCATATAGGAGTTTTAATGTAATTTATCCGTTAAAGCGCCAACTCGATACAACGCCAGCCAAATGCCAACCCCAGAAAAATATTTTTTCCTAATTCTCTAACTTTCTTTACACAAAGGTGATCATTGTACTACTGCATTTCTTCCTTGTTATCTACGTGTATAATCCGCCTTACCATTGAGTGTGTCCAGATAAAAACACCCCATGGAGAGTTCGTCAACAATAAACTTGTGGTTTACCAAGAAACGCGTTCAGTGATTGAACAGGAATAGGAGTCAATTGCTTTGTTAATGTGATCCTCTCACACACGCTCACACACGCTTGCTTTTCAAAGCTTTAAATGGCTGGAGCTATCAGTTTCGGGGGCAAGGGATGCCCTTCTATTTTGAATACACTTGCCTATTATGCTTCCCATCATAGTAAGAAGAAAAAGTTGTTTTCCTCGGGCTTTAGGAAAGATAAACTTACTGCCTGCTTTGAATAGGATTAGTGAAAGACTCAGTTCTTTCATCTACAATACTTACTATGCTCATAGAATTCAATTGGTCAACACTCCACTCAGGGTTGTGATCTTAAGGAAGTTGTTACTCAGAAAAAATTTAGTTTATTGAGGTTGAGTTGATATAGAATTGTGAAATTAAGCCTGTTTCTTCAGTTTATGTCTGACATTGCTTATACAATGTCAAAAAGAAGTAATCTCTCCATTTCTGAGAAGCAAAAAATTTGTGAATACATATAAAGAGCTGTCCAAATGCCTCACAGCAAAGCATTTCAAGTCATTTTTCTATAATGTGGAAAAAACCCATCAGCCGACGATGTATTGGAGACATCTTATGCCATAAAGAAAGATGGTTTAATGTTGATGAAGCACGAATGGATGCAATACGAATGAAATCTGCTAAACATGAGAAGTTGGAAGATGCTTTATACACTTGGATTATGCAGATGACTGCCAAAAATGCTACAATAACTGGGGATATAATCAGAGAACATGCTAAAATTTTTGGGCAGCAAATGAATATTACTGATTTTGAATATAGCAACGGTTGGCTGAATAGATTTAAAAAACGTCGTGGTCTTTCTCAACACATAAGATCTGGTGAAACTGCCAACGTTGATCCAACTATTGTGACAAAGGGCAGGGAAAAATTACGAGCCATAATTTCCCACTATGCTGTTGCTGATGTCTACAACATGGATGAGAGTGAACTTTTTTATCGTTTGCAACCAGATAAAACATTATCAAATGGAGCCGTTAAAGGATGTAAAAAAGCAAAAGACCGGGTATCACTTGTATTTTGCACAAATGTAGATGGTTCGGATAAGAGAACTGTGTCGGTTATAGGTAAAGCAGCAAAGCCTAGATGCTTTAAAAATTTCAATCCCGCTTTGTACGTCGATTACGACAGTAACCGAAAAGCATGGATGACTGCCATTTTGTTTCAAAAATGGTTGAAATCGTTTAATGATGAAATGAAGAGGAAAAAGCGGCATATTCTGCTCATAATGGATAACGCACCTTGACATCAATCAACTGCTATGAGCAATATACAGATTGAATTTTTGCCCCCTGATTGCACAGGTGTCCTTCAACCCTTGGATGCAGGAATAATCAAATATTTCAAAGCGCATTATCGGAAATATCATGTCAGACACATTGTCCAGCGCATCAAAAATAATATTTTTTCTCTTATTTCTTTAAAAGAAGCAATTCACTTCGTAAAAAAAGCATGGGATGAAGTTACACCAGATACTATTCTCAATTATTGGAGACACACAGGTTTAGTAGATGGCGAAAAACGTAGTGTTCAAAATCATGTCGAAATGCGGGAAATACAGGATAGCATCGACGAATTAACTGTTTTGGAACATCCACTTACAGCAAATGAATTCATTGATGCTGATAAATCTGCATCAACTTTCGAAGATATGACTCATGAGGACATTATTGAACTAGCAGCGCCAGATTCAAATTCTGATTTGTCTGAAGAAGAAACTATTGAACATGAAGATGAGAATATCAACTCTGAGGTTGCAAACGATTGCCTCCAGAAACTAAGAAGGTTTTTAGAAAAAAATGCAAGTGATAGGAAAATGATGAACAACCTTCTCGCATTAGAAAAGGACATAGAAACAGTTATTTTGAACAAAAAAAGTCAATGCAGCATTTTAAAATTTTTTGTCCCTGAGAAGAAATAAAAGATTAAAAATAAAAAAAAATATTGGTGGATCTCTAAAATCAATTTATTTTTGACATTTCAACTCATAGAGGTAAGTAAATTTGATCATATTTCTTAAAACTAATATATTTTACTTTTACATGTGTAGTCATATACTTAAAATTTGATATACCGCCTAACTCGATATAACGCCACCCTAGAATCGGATCCGACAGTGGCGTTGTATCGGAGTTTGACTGGACAATGGCTCCCAAAGTGTTCATACACTTTGAAATTTTTTAGTAAAACCAAAATAATGCGAAACTGAATTCGAATATGAAGTCCAATATTTTTTCACATCATTCCTATGTCATTCTAAATACAACCCAGTAGTTTTTTCAAAATATTGATGGATCTTCTTTTTGAAATGGATCAAAAAACGAAAAGACAGAGAAATAACACGCCACAAAAGTCATCGTATACTCAAATATTTTCGAATAAATTCGTGATTAAAATCATCATATGTCGTTTTTTTTAATTATTTTTACATTTTGTTGACCCTTAAAAGTCATTTGGCTTTAATTTTTTGTTTATTTATTCCTTAATATTGTGCTTATTACTTTGAAATGGCTGGTATTCGTAAAAAACAACAAACACCATTCGAAATTTGAATTTTTTCCTCACAGTAGCGGTAAATGGGTTTGAAATGTCTCTAAGTTAGATAATTTATTCCATTCTATAGTAAAGTGCTTGATAAAATGCTTTAAAGAAAATAATCGGACCGAAAACAAGGCAATGAAAGATCAACCGGCAAAGTTGACAAAGCGTGATCGGACATTTAAAGTAAAAAAATTTATGAAAAATACACATTTGAGTGATGTAAAAGTTCCTACAGAGTTAAATGAAACATTTTACATTTAATTTTCACCTAAAGTTGCTCGCCAAGTTCTCTGGTTAGTTGGATTAAATGGGATCTCTTCCCGCAGAAATTTTCTTGGTCGTGCGAAAAACAGAAAGCTTAACGCTTTTCGTCGCAAAATCAATGATAAATAAGCTCAAAACGTTTGGAATTTGGTCTTACTTAGAGATAAATATGAATTCAACATTTTTGGTTAAATTGTTGTGCAATTGTAAATAGAAGAAAAAATAGGAACTTAATCTTAAGAACGTAGTTGGATCAGTTAATCAGGACGGTGAAGGTGTTTTTGTGTGAGGGTGCATATCAGTATCAAGACTTGGTAGTTTGGAATTTTTTAATGAAATAATGAATCATGCTGTTTTTTTTAATTATTTTAAAAACCAATTTTAAACTCTTAGCCAAAAATTTGGTTATCAGAAACAATTTTGCTTTTTATCAAGATAACAATAAGAAGCACACGGTGTTCAACGTTTGCGTCTAGGTCCTCAAAAATTGTCCTCAAGTTTAGAAACTCCCCCCCCCCCCCCTCAAACTCCAGCTTTGAATTTAATATAACATATTTAGAGATATTTGGAGGCTAGATTACGAAAAAACGGCTTTGAAACGAAAATAGAGGTAGAAACAGTAAGACTCGAAGTGTGGTTGACCATTTACTTAGAAATTACGCAAAAAATGAAAGAAAAAAGAATGAAATCTATTCCCAGACGTTGAAAAGGTGTTGTTGATACTTCATGACATTCTACTTATTCATAACTTAATAAAAAGTTGATTATTCAATAATATATAGACATTTTTCAAAGTGTACAAAGACTTTTGTGAGATAAAATTTCCGGCACTTTTTGGTTTTTGTTTTTTAAAAAATTAAGTTTCAATATTTTTTACAAAAAACTCATGTAGTTTTGTTAAACATTGATCATAGATCTTATAATTAAATACCTATTCCGAAATATTAATTCCAACCAATGGATAGGGGCCTATTTCATTGAAAGTCGTAGGTGTACGAACTCTTTTGGGAGTCACTGTAGATGGTAGTTGATAGGTATGTTATAAAAGACAATAGGATCGCCAGAAAAGTGATAAAAGGTATTTTTAGAAATATTTTTGGCGAAAAAAAACATGAGAAGGGATTTAGGAGGTGTGTGGGACCAGAAGTGGAGTGTCCAAATATTTTGTTAGTAGTCCAAACCAATTACAAATTATTACTAATGGACACATTGGAAAATTGCAAATGAACTGTAAGGATTTTAGAAAAATGTTGAATAAAGCAGAAAGTAAAAAGGTTTGAATGAATGTATTGCACTGCACTGAGAAAAAGGAAATTTGAGATTGATTGAGAGTTAAAAATTTGAAGATGAATGTAATTGAAAAAAAAAAAAGCGATTTTATCACAAGTGCATCAATACAATGTTCCAAACTGCTCACCAATCAAAAGAACGGTCGTTCATTTTTTAAGTGAACGAACGGATCCGTTCATTTTAAAGATTCGTTCTTTTTGACTCGTTCGTTCATGAACGACACATCCCTAGTGCTCATCAAAGATTCAGCTATATAGATATTAAGAGCCATTATTTTAAGTCCAGACAAGGTGTGGCAGTGACCATTTTTGATTTTTCTAATTTTTTTATATGTCAGAGTAGGTCATGAGAAGTGAACATTCTGAAATTTTTAGCCTTCCAAAAAATTTTTTTCGCTCGTTAAAAATTTCCAAAGTTTGAGGTTTTGCAGCGCTTTTTTAGAAAAATTCTATAAGTCTCATTTCAGTGCGCTATAGCTCTTTACAGAAACACCACCCCACGGGTATGTTTATATTTATTGGTTATACTGTATCTAGTGATGATGACTTCATAGTTATTTTGGTTGGGAGTTGTTGCTTTCTTCAGATAAGGGGTCGCAAAGTATGGATTTTATCCATTTTCGCGTAAGTTTAACCTGCGTTATTTCCCACCAAAAGCCATCCCCCGAAAAAAATTTAACATATACTAAAAGTTCATGCTATAAAGAGAGTAAATAGCACAAAATTTGTTTGAGGTTTAATTTTTTTTAGGAGAAAAGTAACCTGATATTTTTCAAATTTTCAAAAATTGTGCTTTTTTGATCGCAATTAACTCAAAACAGCATCACTAGGGAAAAAAAACCTTTTATATATCATGGTACCTGGCTATGTGTAAAACATCATGAAAAAGAAAACAGCATGGGATCTCTTCTTGTTTTCTAGAAAATAATTTTTTTGTAGCTCATTTTATGCGTTTTCTCGTGCGTAAAACGTATGTCTAGTATGCAGATTAGATCTGCTAAAACTTAAAGTATGTAGTAGGAATGTATATATGTGTGAATAGAGAAAGAGAAAAAGACTAGCAATACTTTATTTTTCTGATTTTTACAAATTGATGGTATTTTAATTGCAGGTAAATCAGAAAACGATAAATCGATATCATATATATATATATATATATATATATATATATATATATATATATATATATATATAATTAAGCAAACAGAATTTCAAATATTAAACAAATTATAAATAATAAATGATGATAAAAAGGAAAAATGCAAACAGCTATTAAGTAGGAAAAGATAAAGTATGAATTCAGATCTCATCAGCCGTGGAGGATTCATTAATTATGGTCAAAAGACCAAACTTTAACTAAGATTAACTTATTCAAGAAATACATTAATGCATTCCTTGAATATAGACACCACTTTTTAATTGAATTGAAATCACGTTTACGTGATATTGTCAACACAGAATCTTCATACTTCCATCTCTCTGCTGATGAAAATAATGCCATTAATGAGTTTAAAAAAGCCTTTGTCTTTACAGTTGTTGATAAAGCCAGTTCTAATTACTCTATCTGCTGAAAAAATTATATGCTAATATTTTGAAAACTAGAAAAAACCACCACTTATGTTTCCTCTAAACTTAATGAATCCTCCATCATCAAAAAAATTTGCTGCTGCTTACAAACTTTTTAAATTGCCACGTCCTGATTCTGTTAATTTACCTTACTTATATGCAATTCCAAAATTTCATAAAACACCTGTTGGATTTCGTTTTATATGCTTTGCCACCAACACCATCGGAAAAAATCTGAGTGTAAAGCTCGAACAGTTTCTCAAAAAAATTCTAGAACAACTTAAACTTCAACAAATGAATTGGTTTTTGATTGTTAATAACAGTGTTGAAGTGATCAATTTACTTACTATGCTTGATATAAATAACTTAGAAACTTTTGATTTTGAAAACCTCTTCACCAATATCCCACTCATTGAACTTTTTTCCTCTGTGTCAGAACTTTTTAATTCGGTCAAGGATTCCCTTGATTTTAATGAATTGTTTTTTCTTGGTCTTTTTAAATTTTGTATTTTCAATAGTTTTTTCAAAAATGGTAATTCATGTTTTCTACAAATTATTGGCATTGCAATGGGAGCTAATTTTAGCTCTACATTAGCCAACCCTTTTCTCTTACATTATGAGAGAAAATATTTAATTGACAATCCTTCCTCTACACCTCTTTGTTGCAGGCACATCGATGACCTTTTGTGTATAAATTTTCCTAATTTTTCTGAACTTAGTAAAACTATTTATCATAGTTCATTAACGCTCAAAAAGACTAGTTCTAATCAAAATAGCTTTAATTTCCTGGAATTCAACATACAAATTGACTCAAATTGTTCCACTACAATCTATGATAAAAGACGCGAATTCAATTCCACAGTTAACAGCTTACAAGAATTTACCTCCTGCTTAAGTAAAAAGGTTTTTAATGGCATTATTGTTTCGCAAGCTATCAGAATAAAAAGAATTTGTAATACCATTTCTGCATTTAAGCAAGAAATTTCAGTACTCAAAAACTTACTTTTTAATAATAACTTCCCTAAAAATCTAGTTGAAAACATTTGCTTAAGTATAGCCTTCGATGAGCATTTCGCTACTTTTGAAACTGTTTAACTGTGTAAATGTATGATACAACCGTGACAAACCATTTTTTATGAATCACCGGGGTGGATGAATTTTTACTCGTGGGAAACAGGCGACTCGGTATGTCTATGGATTGATTTTCTGGATATGTTTTTATCTTTATTTTATTGTTACGTTGACATTTGGAATGAATTTTTATCAGGTTGAACAATGGATTTGGCTTTGTTTACGTAGATTTCAAGATAAGACAATTTTGTTATGGGCATATACTGTCCCGTGGATGGCTAATTATCGGAACTTGTTTTCCTAATTAGTCGAGGCGAAACCCCCTGCTTTTACTTTTAGGTTTGAGCTCTAGTTTATTGTTTTTAGTTTAGCAAGTGGTGCTTTTGCCCATTGTTACTCTATATTGCATGTACTGGAGTTTAAACATTCTCTTTTAGTTCATAGTTAAAGTTTGGTCTTTTGACCATAATTAATGAATCCTCCACGGCTGATGAGCTCTGGATTCATACTTTATCTTTTCCTACTTAATAGCTGTTTGCATTTTTCCTTTTTATCATCATTTATTATTTATAATTTGTTTAATATTTGAAATTCTGTTTGCTTAATTTTATATTTACTTGGCTTTTTAGTTTTACTGCGTTGCGCATCTATGGGCTCTTGGTGTGGTCTTTTCAATATTTTTCACTTTTATTATTATTATAATATATATATATATGATATCGATTTATCGTTTTCTGATTTACCTGCAATTAAAACACCATCAATTTGTAAAAATCAGAAAAAAAAAGTAGTGCTAGTCTTTTTCTCTTTCTTTATACATCATATTTCTTTATACGCATCTATGGGCTCTTTGTGTGGTCCTTTCAATATTTTTCACTTTTATTGTTATATATATATATATATATATATATATATATATATATATATATATATATATATATATATACTAGCAAAAATACCCGGCGTTGCCTGGGTCAGTAATAATTATGAGAAACAATCGTTACTTGCCCTTGTTTTCTGTTTTAAGCGAAAGAATTTAAAACAAACCTTTTTGACGTGATTAAAAATCGAGCTTCTTCCTTACTCATTAAACTAAAATAGCAATAAGTATAAAGAACAAAATAGTATTCAATTAGAAACGAAAGCACGACATTTAAGCATATACAAATTTGAAGAATTTCCGAAATATGAAATTAAACTTTACATGTTTAAAAAGATTTATCTGTTAGTACTTTTTTTTTAATCTAAAACCTTCTCTGTATGGCTATTGAAGTACGAACTGTTTTAAAAAATGTAGCCGCCCGTGTTCCCCTTACACTTGCTTTAGTTATTTTGGGAAATTTCAATTTTTGTTGGCACTTGGTACGGTTTAAAATCTTACCAAATTTGCGAGAATCATTTTGGGACACTTTCGATAACACTCCCCCTCCTTACTAATTTTTATTATAGAAATATTGTTGCCAGATGGTGAGATACTTTTGATCAAAATAAAATGGCGGTAAACGGTTTCATCCGAAATGTTTCCAAAATAAGTCGTAAAATTTGGCGATTGTTTGAAATCGTGCAAAAAGAAAAATTATTTTTGTGCGGTTTATGGATTTGCCTAATTTTGTTGTTGAATTATTTTACACAGTATTTTTTTTGTTTTTTTTTAAAGTATCTTTGATTGGCGATATTTGGTTTATATGGTGAAAGCTGACTGGGAAATATTATTACGTAGTCTTTGGGCTCAAAAACAGCGACAGTGGAAAAAACTGCCAAATGCGTCAGCTACTGAAATCTTTCTGAAAAAATTCTGGCGATATTTCTGCTGGTTGGTTGGATATAGTGAGCAAGTGTCTAATCAGCATAAATAATAATAATAAACCATTAATTACATAAGTTCCGTTTAAAAGTAAAATGATCAGCCAAATCCATTTATTTTTAGCCAATCTTGTGGAAAAACGTTACTTTAAGATTTGACTTGAGAAAAGCCTCAAAAAGTCAGATGAAACGCAAAAATATTCAACAATACAACAATTCTTGGGAGTTGAGATGACACACTAAATAATGACTTGGGTTGATGAAAGCCTTCGAACAGGGAACAAAAAAGCTCATAACTCGTTTTTTATACAACTTAGAAACTTCGAACAGATGCTATCTTCAGCAGAAAAATTGGCGCTTTCGATGGACATATAATGTTAATATGTGTACGTTTTTTTCCTCCCCCATATTGAGGCATTTATGCGAAAATTGGGACTAAAATTGGAATAAAAAGGGAACTATCAATCGGATTTTTTTCGAACTGGTCTATAAACCTACCCAGTACCAAACTGAACAAACGGTGAAAGTTTCAGCCAAATCTGCCGGGTAGTTTCTGAGATCTTAGGGAACAAATTTACCAAACTCCATTTATATATATATACTAGCAAAAATACCCGGCGTTGCCTGGGTCAGTAATAATTATGAGAAACAATCGTTACTTGCACTTGTTTTCTGCTTTAAGTGAAAGAATTTAAAACACACCTTTCGACATGATTAAAAATCCAGCTTCTTCCTTACCCATAAAAGTAAAATAGCAAAAGGTATAAAGAGAAAAATAGTATTCATTTTGAAACGAAAGCACGAAATTTAAGCATATATAAAATTGAAGAATGGGGTCGTTTCCAAAATTATAAAAGTATTTTTTTCTGAAAGAGCATGCTTAAAAACATAGGATCTGACCATTTTTAAAAAAAATTGTTTAAGTTTAATATTTAAAAAAAAATGTTTAAATCGGTGCCCTTTCATGGTTTACGCTCCTGCCGATGATATCACAAATAATGAAATGCCATTCAGTGTTGCCATTCACAGAGCAAAATATTTAATTCGCATCTTAACTCACGTGTATTGGCAACGATATGGATGATAGCAAGCGTAGAGCGCAATTTTAATTCGCTTATTGGGAACGCATAACGTGGAAACGTAGTAGAAAGATGCGCCAAAGAGCATCATTTGTGACGTCATAAAGACCACGAAAGATCAGACATTTTTAAAAATTAATTAAAAAATAACTGTTGGAAAAATGAAAGTATTTTCTGGGTCCATGTTATTATTTTTCTTTTGCTTATTCTATCAATTTCAGTGACAAAAAGTAGTATTTTTGACTGAAGGAAACAACCCAATTTCCGAAATATGAAATTTAATTTCACATGTTTCAAAAGATTTATCAGTTAATACTTTTTTTTTTATCTTGGAGTCGTACCTTCTCTGTATGTCTATTGAAGTACGAACTGTTTAAAAAAATGTATCCGTAATCCCTTTATACTTGCTTTAGTTACTTTGGGAAATTTCAATTTTTGTGGGTTCTTTGTGTGATTTTAAATCTTACCGAATTTGCAGGAATCGTTTTGAGATACGTTGGATAATGCTCCTCCTCATTACTTTGTAAAACGGTATATGTTACTAATTTTCGTTAAAGAAATATTGTCACCAGATGCTGAGATACTTTTGGTCACCATAAAATGTCGCTAAACAGTTTCATCCGAAATGTTTCCAAACTAAGTAGTAAAATTTGGCGATTGTTTAAATTTAAATGGAAAATAATCAGCCAAATCCAGTTGCCAATCTTGTGGAAAAACTCTTCTTTAAGATTTAACTTGAGAAAAGCCTCGAACAGTCAGGCGAAACGCAAAAATATTCAACAATACAACAATTCAAGCTATCAACTGGGAGTTGAGATGATACACTAAATAATGAATTGGGTTGATGAAAGCCTTCGAACATGGAACAAAAAAGCTCATAATTCGTTTTTTATACAACTTAGAATTTTCTAACAGATGCCATCTTCAGCAGAAAAATTAGCGCTTTCGATGGATACATAATTTTGATATGTACACGGTTTTTTTCACCCCCATATTGGGTTTTTTATGCGATAATTGGGACTAAAATTGGAATAAAAAAGGAACTATCAATCGGATTTTTTTCGAACTGGTCTACAAACCTCCCCAGTACCAAAAAGAACAAACGGTGAAAGTTTCAGGCAAATCTGCCGGGTAGTTTCTGAGATCTTAGGGAACAAATTTACCAAACTCCATTTTTATATATATATATATATATATATATATATATATATATATATATATATATATATATATATATATATATATATATATATATATATATATATATATATATATATATATATATATATATATATATATATATATATATATTGATTTATCGTATCAATCCCAAAATAATTCTTTTTTATTTATGTCCATAGCAGTGGAAGAAATTTTATGAATAATATCTGCTTCACTTTCCTCTAAATATCTATTCTCTATGTCATCTTCAAATACCTGCTCAGAGTTCTGTTTCTTATGGTCTTGGTCAGGCATCTACCAGTCAACAAGGAGAAAACAAAGAAGAAAACATTTTGTCAATCTCATGTGAGGGGTGGGCTCTCCCAACTCTTAAAAGTACACGATTTTCAATGAAACAAAGCGAGTTTCTTTAAGAAAAGTTCCTTTATGGTGAGAAAACCGGGAGAAATCAGACGCCCGACCAAGTAGAACATGCAGTGAGAACAGAGATGATTGAAGACATAAAAATATTCCAACCGAACAATATCTGGAAAAAAGACAAATTCAAGCTGCTTTTAACCGATATACAAAGGAAAAAAAAAAAAAAAAAGCAAATAACACTGATTTATCAAGAACCGACAGCCTTTTAGAGTTATTTGAAGATAACATAAAAAATAGACATTTAGAGGAAAGTGAAGCAGATATTGTTCATGAAATTTCTTCTATTGCAATGGACATAAATAAGAAAGAATTATTTTGGGATTGATACGATAAAACGATAAATCAATATATATATATATATATTTATATATATATATATATATATATATATATATATATATATATATATATATATATATATATATATATATATATATATATAAAATTAAGCAAACAGAATTACAAATATTAAACAACAAATTATAAATAACAAATGATGATAAAAAGGAAAAATGCAAACAGCTATTAAGTAGGAATAGAAAAAGAGTGAATCCAGAGCTCATCAGCCGTGGAGGATTCATTAATTATGGTCAAAAGACCAAAATTTTAACTATAAACTAAAAGAGAATGTTTAAGCTATACAACATGTAATATAGAGTAACAATGGGCAAACGCACCACTGGCTAAGCTAAAAACAATAAACTAGAGCTCAAACCTAAAACTAAAAGCAGGGGGTTTCGCCTCGACTAATTAGGAAAACAAGTTCCGATAATTAGCCTTCCACGGGGCAGTACCTGCCAATAACTTCCCTAAAAATCTAGTTGAAACCATCTGCTTAAGTATAGCCTTCGATGAACATTTCGCTTCCTTTGAAACTGTTTAACTGTGTAAATGTATGATACAACAGTGACAAACCATTATTTTATGAATCACCGTGGTGGATGAATTTTACACGTGCGAAACAGGCGACTCGGTATGTCTATGGACCGATTTCGGGATATGTTTTTATGTTTTTAATGTTTTGTTGACAAATGGATTGGTTTTTTTTATCAGGCTGAACAATGGATTGGATTTGGTTACGCGGATTTCAAAGTAAGACAATTTTGTTATTGGCAGGTACTGTCCCGTGGAAGGCTAATTATCGGAACTTGTTTTCCTAATTAGTCGAGGCGAAACCCCCTGCTTTTAGTTTTAGGTTTGAGCTCTAGTTTATTGTTTTTAGTATAGCAAGTGGTGCGTTTGCCCATTGTTACTCTATATTACATGTACTGGAGCTTAAATATTCTCTTTTAGTTTATAGTTAAAATTTTGGTCTTTTGACCATAATTAATGAATCCTCCACGGCTGATGAGCTCTGGATTCACTCTTTTTCTATTCCTACTTAATAGCTGTTTGCATTTTTCCTTTTTATCATCATTTGTTATTTATAATTTGTTTAATATTTGTAATTCTGTTTGCTTAATTTTATATTTACTTGGCTTTTTAGTTTTGCTGCGTTGCGCATCTATGGGCTCTTGGTGTGGTCTTTTCAATATTTTTCACTTTTATTATTATTATAATATATATATATATGATATCGATTTATCGTTTTCTGATTTACCTGCAATTAAAACACCATCAATTTGTAAAAATCAGAAAAAAAAGTAGTGCTAGTCTTTTTCTCTTTCTTTATACATATATATATACATTCTTACTACATCCTTTAAGTTTTAGCAGATCTAATCTGCATACTGAACACACGTTTTACGCACGAGAAAACGCATAAAACGAGCTACAAAAAATTATTTTCTAGAAAACAAGAAGAGATCCCATGCTGTTTTCTTTTTCATGATGATTTACACATAGTCAGGTACCATAATATATAAAAGGTTTTTTTCCCTAGTGATGCTGTTTTGAGTTAATTGCGATCAAAAAAGCACAATTTTTGAAAATGTGAAAAATATCAGGGTATTTTTCTCCTAAAATTTAAACCTCAAACAAATTTTGTGCCATTTACTCTCTTCATAGTATAAACTTTCAGTATATGTTACATTTTTTTTCGGCGGGTAGCTTTTTGGGGGAAATAACGCAGGTTAAAGTTGCGCGAAAACATATAAAATCCATACTTTGCGACCCCTTATCTGAAGAAAGCAACAACCCCCAACCAAAATAACTATGAAGTCATCATCACTAGATACAGTACAACCAATAAATATAAACATAACAGTGAGGTGGTGTTTCTGTAAAGAGCTATAGCGCACTAAAATGCGACTTTTATAATTTTTCTAAAAAAGCGCTGCAAAACCTTAAACTTGGGGAATTTTTAACGAGCGAAAAAAAATTTTTTGAAGGCTAAAAATTTCAGAATGTTCACTTTTCATGACCTACTTTGATACATAAAAAAATTAGGAAAATCAAAAATGGTCACTGCCAAAATTTCCGTTTTTTGTCTGAATTTCAAAATAATGGCTCTTAAGAGCCATTGTCTGTAAGGATCAGGCAGGTTGTGATTGTTGACATTTTTAATTTTTCTTATTTTCACATATGTGTTGTTCCTTATTATGAATGTAATGTTTGTGCAAAATATGAGCTTTGTCTGCCTTACTGGTTTTGGGAAATTAAATTTTTAAATTTAGGGGGCGTGGCACATTTTTGCGTGTTTTTCAAATTTGCAGATTTTTAAGTTCTTGTTGCTTTAAGCGCCCCTATAATGACATGGAGTTTTAAATTCTATACTATTATATGGTCTTCTTAGATACTATTACAGCTGTCAAATCGGTGTCACTAAGAGGGCGACGGCCACAAACTCCGTTTAAAAATGACAGAAAATGAATTTTTTTTACTACATTCAATGCCAATTTTCTCAAAGCGCCTTCATGATGACACAAACGTTTTTACATAAATTCCTAGCTACACTTGCATACATCAAAAATATGTAATAAAATTGGTGTCACTATAAGGGCACCAGAAGATATTGAACTTTTATGTGATAAGTTTCACAAAAATGCAAATGTTTAAAACCTAACTACTACTCTCGCCCTCATAGCAGAGATCTGAAACTAATTAAGTTTGATAACCAACATGTTCGTCTAACATATGAAACAAAAAAATCGGTGTCAAAGGTAAAAATAAAAATCTTCCACTGCACTGATCTTTTGTGCACAGAGCTGACTAAAATAAAATTTGTTTCGTCTTTAAATTCCACTATTTTTTCCATTAATTATGTACTGATCAGTTTGGTAATCTTTAAAGTGTTCTTACCATTGGTGCCGAACTCAGATGGATTTGAGCGTTACCGTCGCAACACATCTGTTGCGGCGGTTGACGGCATCGATTTGAGTAGAGAAACTAATGTTGCTATGTACGGTATTTTCTGATCATTTGGTTAGGAAGACCTAAAGCACCGATCCGGTCACATGGTTCAACTACGACGGCAGAACACACGTTTTGCGTGAGCCTTCCAGTACTTTACTATAAAATATATCTCGGGACCTAAAATCGTTGCTTTCAAGAGAAATGAAGGCTTCACTCTCTCTCTCTACGTTTTATTTATTCTCAATTGGCATATCACAATAGGAAATTTCATTACAAAAAACACAGCTGGTTTTCTCATTGTCCTTTGGCAACGAGTTAAATATTTATTTCAGTTCTCGCTCAACAATAGGTTAAAATAAATATTAATCATTTGGGAGATATAACCATCCAATGTTTAAATTCATTAATTAATTAACAAAAACGTTTTCGATTCGATCCATCGGGCTTCGAAACCATGCTTGCCACAACTTACTTACACACAAAAAATTTGATAAAAATCGGTCCAGCCGTTTAAAAGCCTTATGGTGACAAACGTCCGCACAGAAGATTTTTATATATTAAGATACATATATGTATATATATCAACGCACAGCCGAAACCGCTGAAGCTTCAGACTTTAAATTTGGCAGGCATGTCCGCATGATTACGAAAGTAACCACTAAGAAAGGATTTTTCGAAATTTCAATTAGTTCGGGAGAAAATAATTAAAACCTCTTAATTTCTGCGAAATTAAAACCTGTCATTGAATTCAAATCCCTTATTTTCGAAGGCTTTCCTCCATTCAAATCACTATTCAGTACTTCATCTCAACTTTTGGTCGATAGCGAACTATAAATTTGATATTGTTTTTGTTTCTCACGTGGTTCTTCGAGGCTTTTCTCAAGTCAAATCATAATGTTTCTGTCTATTGCTTTCATTTTTTCAAAACTAGAAATGAAATTTTTAAGAACATCATCACAGGCGAACTATCCTTTTGAATTTAGAAGAGTGCAGTTTCCTGTTAAAGTTTGCTTTGCAATAACCATTAATAAGTCACTAGGACAGACATTAAAAGTAGCAGAGACCGATTTAAGAGAATTTTTTTTCGCACGGCCAATGTTATGTAGCTTGCTCCAAAGTCAGTTCATCAAGCAGCTTAATAATTTTAGCACCAGAAAAAAAAAGTAAAAATGTTGTATACAAAGACGTTTTTGCTTAAACATAGGTATATCAATAAAATGTAGATGGCCTGTGTGTTGAATACAAACTGGAATTCCAGCGATGAATTACTTTATCAGGACTGCATTACTCAATGCGGGGTGCTGGAATCCAATAAGATCACCTTTTCTTCATAAAAAGACATTTATTTCGCTAAAACTACAAGAAAACTACAGAGCCAAAAATATCTAGGCATTACAGCGCCTTTTTCAAACTGCTACTAATTTTAATTTTATTTTACAGTGTTCTGACGATTTCTCGTGCACACAATTATCATTCACTGATGGGAACTCTCTTCACTTCTGTTCCCAACATACCTCCCCCCTTTGAGACTCTGGGAAGGGTCTCAAACATGTAACACTCATTATTTAAAAGATCCAGTCTTTATGGTTCTTTCACAAACCTTCCACATCTGGTATATTTTCCTAGAACAGTATCAGGATAACACTTTTTAGCAACAGAAGTCTTTTGAACACCTTCCTTAGGATTTGATTCCTTCTCACTCATGACTTTGTCTATAATTGCAACTGCCTCATCATCAATACGTATCTCCAATGGGTAAACACGTTCCACTGGATGAACAAAAATCTCATTTTTAGTTTTGAGCCTTACAGCCCGAACCCTTTTATCTTGCCCAAGAATCATTTCAATAATTTTCGCCAAAGGCCAAAACATGCGTTTTTTATAATCGTCGCCAATTAAAATAATTTCGCCAACTCTTGGCTCTCGGGTTGTCTCCTCATTGTGTTTTTGAATTAATCGGCTTAAATATTCTTTTCTGAAACGCTGTCTTAAATCATTGAACAGCTTATATCTATATCTTTTTCTCTTTTTTAGACTTTGCAAATCCACATGATCAATATCTGTAACATCAAAACTACGGTTTTCAATAAGGAACATTTCAGATGTGAGAGGAATCAACTCCTGAGGGTTTTCCGACACATATGTTCGACGCCTTGAACTAATGACTAATTCACAATCACATATTAATATGTTCAGCTCATCATAATTCAATACTGATTTGCCACGAGTTCGTTTTAGTAAGTCTTTAACAACACGAACCAACTTGAGGCAAAAGCGGTGCGTCCTGATTCAGATCAATAGTGGTAATTTTTAATATTTTTCTCTCCGCGTCTACTTCTTTTGGTCTCCAATCTACTTCACTTAATAGATACTTTTCTGGAGCCAACTTCAGCCTGCTCGGTCCTTCCCACCACTTGAAGTCAAAGAATTGTCTAGGGCTGAATTCTCGCGACAATACATCAGCTATATTCGTTGTTACAAAAATATGTTTCCACAACTCAGGCTGAATCAATTTCCATTTTTCTTGCAAAAGTCTAGCACCTATGCAGCAAGCGATAAGCTCCAACCGAGGAATACTCAGTGATTTTAGTGGATCTGCTCCACATTTAGCCCTAACAAGATATATTTTAACTTCATTTTCCACTACTGATCGAACGTAGACGCACGCCACGTAAGCTCCTTTAGAAGCATCTACAAATACATACAGTTCTGTTGTAGAATTGGTTGTTATGTAGCATGGCAAATTTACGTAATTTGACAATGCAATTTCCTTGAAACATTTCAAAAAAATATTTACAATATAAGGGGGTAGTTCTAAATCCCAGGAGTGTTTTAACTTCCAAGCATCTTGCAGTATCAGTTTAGGAAGCAATGTAGCAGGGCTTAATAAGCCGATGGGATCAAAAATCTTTTGCACTTTAAATAAAATTAATTTCTTTATAATTTTTGTTTCACAAGTCAATGCTTCTATATTTATATTACACCTTACAGTGTCATTATCCAAATTCCATAAAATTCCTAAAACAGACGCTTCCCCTGAATACTTAGTAACATTTTCACAAGCTACATTGCTTTCAAACCCTCGTAAGTTAAAACATCCCTTTGACATAATAAGTTGCGATTGTTCGATGAGCTTCGCTTCTTCTTCGGTATTATGAACTCCTGTTACACAATTGTCCACAAAGAAAGAACATTTCAACTTCTGTGCAATCTCATATTCAGGAGGGCTATATGCCTTTTCAATGCCTACACTCAACCCTATAGGATACAAACTGAATCTATTAATATCTGGTATTAGTTCAATGGGTTTTATCCCTTTAAACAAGCATTCATTCAAAGAAGGGGATGCTGATGCTGAAGCACCAAAAATAGGCCGAGCTTTTGTGGTCTTACTATTTATTTTTATAACAGGCCTATGTGGTAGATAATGACACTTATTCTTAAATTCCGAATCTGGTACGCGCTCAATAATATTCAAGTTTTCCCATTCTTTGAATACATTTTGGCAACCCTCAAGAAAATTATTACATTTTGACTTACTGATCATTTTTTCGTGCCTTTTCCAGGCTAAATCCTTATTATCTGGTAAGTTCGAAAAACCATACTTCCAAGGAAGCTCTACTTCATATCTTTCACAAGGAAGAATTTTCAATTTATCCTCAAATTCAGTTAAATGTTCTTCTATGCATGCTTCCTTATTAACATGGCAAGTAGGATCTTTTATTCCTATACTTTCAAGTTCCCACAATTCCTTCAAAGGAATATTTTTAGCATGCATCGATAATGTTTTGAAAACATCATCTTTCTCATTAGTGTTCTGCTTACTCATAACAGTCCACCCAAGCTTCATTTCTACGGCAATAAGGCCGCATTCTAAATCTACTGAACGTCCCGTCAGCAATTTTCCTAAAACATCTGCCCCTATTAAAAGATCAATTTCTTTCATTTTACAAAGGGAATCAGAAACTTCAATATTCTTTTTCTTTAATTCACTCAAAGTATAACGATTGCTAACTTTTGGGATAAAACTACAAATTTTCCTTTCAGAAAGAGCTTCAAAACTACAAGCAAAAGACCCTTTCAAACCCCTCACTTCAACAGTGTATATCTTATGCTGTTTTGGGTTTGTTTCCTTCCCCCCAAATAACGAGTGAATAACTGTTTGTTCACGGAGTGGAGTTGCTTTCAGCTCAGACAAAACTTTTTGACTTACATAACTACTTTGACTACCAGAATCTGCCAAAGCCCGAATTATTTTTTCTTGATTTTTACATTTAATCCGAACACACAGAGTTTGCAAAAATACAGTTTGATTTTTATCAAAGTTAGAGAGAGAATTTTCAGACTTAGAAACTACATCTTTAGACTCACAACTTTTGTCTTCTAGCTTTGGACACATTACACAAAAATGTGGTTCCCTACAACCATTGCATTTTAACTCTCTTTTTACATTACAATATTTACTAATATGATTTGAATTAAAACATATAAAACAAACCCCCTTTTTTAACAATATTTTTTGTTTTTCATTTACAGTCATCTTTTTTGCAATGAAACATCTTTTACTTTGATGACTTTTTCCACAAAAAATACAACTTTGAAATCGCTTACCTTCTTTCTCAGTACTTACTAACGCTGCAGCTGTCGCTAGGTCGCTTTCCTTCTCAGTTGTGGGCTCTCGTTTGCGCAAATTTGAGTTCGTGCCGAAGCCAGTTCTTGCGAGGCGAACCATTTCTTCTCCATTGACTTCTTGGCGAAGAAAGTTCATTAACTGTTCTAAACTGCGACAGTTCTTATCTTCGGTTAAATCATGATTTTGGCTTCTTTCCCACGCTACTAAGACATCTTCCGGCAGACAGCTCTCAACCAAAGGTGTCAAAAAATCTCCATACTTTTCTTTTGTCCGTCCAAGGGTTTCCAACGCACGAAGTTTTCCTTCCAATTCGTCATAGAGGGATGGAAGATCAGCTTTCTCCCGTCCTGCGGCAGCATTTTTCATAACTAATCTCAATAAATCTCGAACATACACTTGCACCAGCAGATCATCACGGCCAAATCTTTCCTTTAACTGCTGTATTGCTTTACCATAATTTTCTCCGGTAGCACGAAAACTCAGCACTAATATTTCTGCCTTTGAACCAGGTTCCATCGATTGAATTAAATACTGCATTTTATCTTCATTATCAATGCCCTCGTCCTCATGGATTTTCTTGAACTGGCTCCAAAAATTTAAAAATTCTCCTGCTTCGCCGTTAAACTTTTTTAGTTCAATCGTCGGCAGCTTAAAGTTGCCCTTACTAATGTTCCCATTACGCTGAACATTTACAAACTTTAAATCAAGCAGAGAGCAAATTTCAATAAACTTGTCCCGATAATTTTCTGCTTCTTCACAATCTTCATAATAAGCCTCCTCGGCATTTTTATCTTTCAACAACAGTTCAGATATTATATTCTGACAATCATCTAGCCGCTTGAATTTGTCAGAAATATGATTTCTTAAAATTAAAAGTTCGTTCAAATCAGAAATTTCCTTCAAAAGTTCAGCTTCAATTTTTTTCATACTGAGGGTAAAAGACGCCCTCAGTCCTTTTCTCTGAGCTTTCAATGTAGTTAAATCCATCATCTTATACAAGTTCCCAAGCACCCGTCCTGTCACGGACGCCAAATTATGTTGAATACAAACTGGAATTCCAACGATGAATTACTTTATCAGGACTGCATTACTCAATGCGGGGTGTTGGAATCCAATAAGATCACCTTTTCTTCATAAAAAGACATTTATTTCGCTAAAACTACAAGAAAACTACAGAGTCAAAAATATCTAGGCATTACAGCGCCTTTTTCAAACTGCTATTAATTTTAATTTTATTTTACAGTGCTCTGACGATTTCTCGTACACACAATTATCATTCACTGGGAACTCTCTTCACTTCTGTTCCCCACACTGTGTTTGCAAAGATAATCAATACTTTAAAAGGATCGTTAGTAATAGTTAAAGATCGGTTAAGGACAAAGGCATATATGTAAGGAGTCCAGGGACCCCGGGATCCTCCCCAAATTAGAAAAAGTTATAGGTAATAAGTAATTATTACAGGGGATTTTTGAAACTATGTGTACCAAGCACTGTTAACCCCTGCTAATTCCATTACCCGAGCAATGCCGGGTACGGGAATGCTAGTTAATAATAATAAATGAAAAAAAAATGCACCACAACATACTGACTTCGAATGATTATATTTTCAAAAGTAGTAGGAGTGACACTAATTTTATTAGTTCAAATGTTAGACAAACATGTTTGGTTATCTAGCTTAATTAGTTTCAGATCTCTGCTATGAGGGGGCTGGTTGTATTCAAATTAGCAAATGGTCAACTTCTACTATTTCTCCGGGATACCATGTTTTCCCATGCTTTAGTGCTACAAAATTAACAGATATCAATAAGAGATGACCGTATTTCTGAAACTGGGTGATTTGATTTTTTATGTTTTCTTTGTTTTAGTCTACGTCATCCTCAAATTATGTTTTAAATTCTGAATGCTCGCTATATAATACATTATGTTCATCACTATTTAAGACATTATGTTATAAATAGCTACATTTTTAATATAAATAACAGATAAAAAACTAGTATGGTTGAAAAAATATGAATATTAGTACGACTATTTTAGCCATAATGCACATTACACAATACGTCCATCTGTACCTATATCGATTTACTGTGTTTCTAATGCTTTTTATAAAGTTTTTTTATAAAAAGCATTAGAAACATTATTTTAGGTGTCACTACTGTAATTTTATATTAAAGTTTTAAAAAAACCGTGCAAAAAGCCATTCGAATTAGAAAAGTCTTTTTTTAAATAACTCAATAACATACTAATTTCGAATGATTATATTTCCGAAAGTAATAGGAGTGACACCGATTTTTTTGTTTCATATGTTAGACGAACATGTTGGTTATCAAACTTAATTAGTTTCAGATCTCTGCTATGAGAGCGAGAGTAGTAGTTAGGTTTTAAACATTTGCATTTTTGTGAAACTTATCACATAAAAGTTCCAATATCTTCTGGTGTCCTTATAGTGACACCAATTTTATTACATATTTTTGATGTATGCAAGTGTAGCTAGGAATTTATGTAAAAACGTTTGTGTCATCATGAAGGCGTTTTGAGAAAATTGGCATTGAATGTAGTAAAAAAAATCATTTTCTGCCATTTTTAAACGGAGTTTGTGGTCGTCGCCCTCGTAGTGACACCGATTTAACAGCTGTAATAGTATCTAAGAAGACCATATAATAGTATAGAATTTAAAAATCCATGTCATTATAGGGGCGCTTAAAGCAACAAGAACTTAAAAATCTGCAAATTTGAAAAACACGCAAAAATGTGCCACGCCCCCTAAATTTAAAAATTTAATTTCCCAAAAACGATAAGGCAGACAAAGCTCATATTTTGCACAAACATTACATTCATGATAAGGAACAACATATGTGAAAATAAGAAAAATTAAAAATGTCAACAATCACAAATGCCGTAAACTGCTTGATTCTTACAGACAATGGCTCTTAAGTAGCTATGCTAGAGTTTCGATTTCAAAACACGGTTTTAATCAAAAGAACACTAATACGTAACTTTTTAAAAAAAATAACAAAATTAATTCGGAATGTTATACTTTTTTTTCTTTTGTTTTTTTCTAAAATTAAAATGTCTTTTTGAGCAAACGATGACAAATCATGAAACAACGAAGTTAGTTCATTTATTCTGAAAATAAAGATACTGTCTTAAGAGACACATACTAACATGCTTAGCATTCGGAAGAAATCTCAGTTATTGTTTATCTCCCCATTTTCTATTATTATATTTTCCCTTACAGATCTGACTCATGTCTGTATCATTTTTCAGTAATTCATCTGCGTTGAGATTATAAGAAAATGTTTTAAAACTTCAAAAAATGAAAGAGAACATGTTTTATGAAACTATTGGGCCATGAAAAACTAATAACCATGCTCTATTAATTTATAATTGTAAATAAATATACATAGTGTAAATATTATTTAAATTGGTCTTATGTGAATCATTTAATAACCTGCCCACGAGCGGTACTTCAGCCATGAACGTTGTACAAAATTAAACAATATAAACAGAGGTGCATCGAAGTAAAATTCTAATTTTACCGAATGATAAAACACGAGCTTACACGCATATCATACATAGGTACATAACATGTAATGAGAAGGAACGTTAGGCAACATTAAAAAACATTTTTAAAAATTTTTAAAAAGAAAACAGAATATCTATGTTGCAATATTATCTCCAAATTGCCGAATAAGGAATTTTTTGGGAGATTATTGTGCCCTTCCATTGATCGCCCCTGAATGGGAAACGTCATCATTTCTATAAGCTTGACAGATTAAATTTCGGAAACACTTTTTTGCGTGTTTTTGAGTCAATGAAATTTGTTTCTTTTAGAGGGGAGGGGGCGGCAGATTTAAAATCTGCCTAGGGGCGGCATGAAGCTAAATTCGGACCTGCTTTCGGACCCTTTTTATCCCCAAAATCTGCAAATAAACGGGTATAAATAGTAACTAACCTCTTTATTTTAAAATATTACAAACTTTACTTATCATAATTTAGTGATGAAATGTGGTCTGGAACGCTGGGTTCAAGTAACCCCATTCTAAAGCAACCAGTGCACTTTTACTAACTTATATTAGTTACTGTATTAATTACATAGCTATAACCTCAAAACACTGTTATTTTATTAAGAAAAAGAAGGCAAACCTAAAACTATCTTTACCTTGATAATATCAGATGTTTCCATGAACTTACATGTGAAAGTTTGCAGACACTAAAAACAACTGTTTAGACAACTTGCAATCATAACCTGAATCAGAAAAAGGGGGGGGGGGGAATAGCAGAAACTTAGATTCATGCTTCAGTAGTACTGCAGCCTGTCATGGAGAAAGTTTTTAAAGTCTGTACATTGAATTTTATAGAACCAGGACAGATTTTAAACACATTTCCTCATGGGTTCAAGTAGCCCCTGGAAGCTCAAGTAGATACACTTCACGGTACTTATCTTCACATTCAATTTTATTGAAAGTCGATTAGAATAAAATATTTACAAATAACTTATATAATGAAATCTCTAAAAGTGTTTTTTTCTTTCTTTCTTTTTTTGTGAAAAACCTTTTTAAAGAAACATTCCGGTCCGTGTATTTTTTTTCTCACTTGTAAGGTTGAGAAATGCTGCCTTAGAACATTGTTTCCCAACCGGTGGTTCGCGAACCCCTGGGGGTCTTCCATTGCAAGGTACAGGATTTTACCGTTTTCGTTGAGCATGATAGAATCAAGCCCGTGTCGAAAAAGTTCAACTTTTGAACGCAATATATTTAGATGACAGCATATGAATATTTCAGTTTTCACCTTTTGATTGGAGAATTCGATTGAACGTAATGGAAACATTATATGGAGCAAGTGTGAGCGTTTGAAACATCTTTAGTTAATTTCATATACACTACTGTTTGTGAAAATTGCAACACCACGAAGGACTTACGCGAGTGAGTTAAAAAGTGCAGGCAATGTTAAGTAGGGCATGATATGCAAATGATTAGAATTGCAGACCGGTAGTGCATGCGTATGCTGAGCAGCGCCCTCTGAACGGCGGATCGAACCGAATATAAATAGACGGATGTAGCGAGGCGTGTATGATTATTGGTAGTTATATGCTAGAGTAAACGTTAACTGAATCTTTACTATGCCTCTTCGACGAAAGAAAACGAAATTTGAGCAAATTTCGGAGTTTGAACGGGGCAGAATCGTCGACCTTCGTGAAGCTGGATTGTCTTATCGTGCAGTAGCCGCTCGTGTGCAGCGTAACAGCAGCACAATCATCGAAGCAGTGGACGGATGAGGGTCGGTCAGCTCGGAAATCCAGGAGTGGACCCCGAAATGTGACGTCAGCTCGCGATGACAGACAGCTGGTGTGTATGGCACTGACGGACCGCACGCTTCTTCTAGACGATTGGCAGCACAGTGGTCAACAGCTACAGGTGTTTCATTGTGTGCTTCATCAATTCGGAGACGTCTGCTGCAACGTGGACTGCGCGCAAGGATTCCTTTATATAGGATTCCTCTCACGCAAAACCATCGCCGCCTGCGGCTACAATGGGCCAATGTGCATAGAAGGAGGCGTGCTGATTGGCAACAGGTCGTCTTTTCTGAGGAATCCCGCTTCAATTTGTGGCACCATGATGGCCGAATTCGTGTCAGGCGCTATGCAGTTGAACGGCACATTCTGGAGTGCATTATCGAACGCCACAGTGGACGAACACCCGGAGATATGGTCTGTGGTGCCATAGCATATCATGGACAATCACAATTGCTACGAATTGTGGGCAATTTGAACAGTACCCGGTACATAAACGAAGTTTTACAGTCCCAAGCTATTCCTTTCCTGCAAGGATTGCCAGGGGCTGTATTCCACCAGGATAATGCCCGTCCACATGTCGCCAGGACTATCAAATCCTACCTTCATTCAACTATGATGCTTCCTTCATGGTGTTGCAATTTTCACAAACAGGCGTGTTTCTAGTTTCTTTACCTTTTGGGTGCGACGAAGAGTTATCGCGCTTCTCTTATACTTCGCCGAAAATGAGAGTTACACAATAAATGCAATGGCGCTGCTGTTTATTGCTAGGATTCTTACATTACTTAAGATCACAATGTACGAGAGCAATGTACTTTGAGCGTTATTTATGAAAAAGTGAAGGTTGGCAACACCCCCCCCCCCCCTCCCAAAAAAAAAAATTATAGAAAGTGTGAAAAATAAAAATAAATATGTTAAGAAAAGTTCCTAGGTGAAGCTTGCGATAGTGTGAGGTACGTCTTAAAATATTTTACGGAATTAAAAAACGAACTTAATTTGCGCTGTATGTACACTCGTGTAAGAAATTAAAAAAAATTTTCAGATTTGGTCAATTATTTCCAGAACTACTGGACCGATTTCAATGAAATTTGGTTTGTACATACATTGAAACAATACAAACCAAATAGCCATTTAAAAATTAAAATACACGCGCATGGTCACAAAAAACACTCGTTACAGTTGGATGGTATAAAACAGCGGATGCAAAATTGAACAAAAAAAAATGGGTTAGTAGGGGATATGGTCCCCTGTAACAGACATATAGGCCTCGCAGTGTGACTCCTTACTTGAAATGAAGCAGTTTATGGGATTCTGAGGCAATTTTTTCCACTCGTTCAACAACGCTATGCTCAGGCTGTAGAGGGTCCCCGGAGGGGTATTGCGAGTTACTATTGCCCTCTTGAGAGCGGTCCAGACATGCTGTATAGGATTGGAGTCAAGAGATCTGCTTGGCCAATCTATGTTGAAAGGTTGTGTAAAGCAGAGATTCAGACAGCTGAACATAAACAAATACGTTTAATACGAAACATGGGGACACACATACAGCAAGACATACAGAAAAGTAGTGAAGCCGGATAAACAAGACTGCGGCTCTTTAAATAGAATAGAGGGCAGATTTTCAGCATCCAATGATGTTTCTCAAATAGCAATAAGCTTTCTCCAAAGTCCGATGGTGGATTAAAGAAGAGATTTTGCGAACTCCGTGGAAAGCTGCAAATGTCTCTTCTAATAAGAAATAAGCACAGTTCTTTCTTTTAAACCAATAGAGAAAGCGATTACATTCAACAATCTATCCTGTGAATGTCCCCCCGTTCAGGAAATTCGTCGACCATAAGAACTCTATGTGGTCTTGTGTAAACATTCATTAAAATTAACTCAGGGCTAACAGCGCCCCTCAAGAGGTGGGCGTAGGACTCCAAGACCACATCCCTATACCTCACAAGTGTAACAGAGCCTTTCTCAAAGATATGGAGGGGCGTGCAGCCATTCAACATGATGCCTGCCCAGACCGTCATACCTCTGCATCCATAATAGTCGATTTCGCGGTTTTTGGAGGGCAGGTATTGGCTCCCGGTTTAGCTTAACCGACTACATAGAGCTCTTCTGGTCAACGAATTTCTGGAAGGTGTGGACATTCACTGGAGGGTTTAGCCAAGCAGATCTCTGGACTCCAGTTCTATAGAGCTTGTCTGGGACGCTCTCGGGAGAGCAATAGCAACTCGCAACACTTCTCCGTGGACCATCCCATATTCTGAGAACAACGTTATTGAATGAGTGGAAACAATTGCCCCAGGATCCCATAAACTACTTCATTTCAAGTATGGAGTCACACTGCAAAGTCTATAGGTTTGTTAGAGGAGGCCATACCCCCATTAACCCATTTTGTTGTTCAATTTTGCAACCGCTGTTTATACCATCTAACTTTAACGAGTGTTATTTATGATCATGCGGGTGTATTTTAAATCTTGGACGGTTATTTGTTCTGCATTGTTTCAATGTATGTACATACTAAATTTCTTTAAAATCAAACCAGTAGTTCTGGAGATAATTGACTATATCTGAAAATTCTTTTAATTTCTTACACCAGTGTAAAAAAAAAGGTCTCATGAAATTTGCGATTAAAAACTCTCTTGTAATAAATCATCATTTGTTGGTAAAATTGACCGTTCATGTGATGATTAGAGTTAATTGAAGAAGTTTTTATTATTTTTCTAAAATAAAATGAGAACAAAAATACGCATTTTATTCTGCACTCTTTTACATAAGGACAAGCATATTCTAACGATTAATGTACACTTTATCAGCTAAGACCTAAACAATCCTTATATATTGTTGCAAATTCTGTAAATAGTAAATTATTGTAGTAACGTAACCTGTAAATAGTTTCCCGTAATAATATACAGCCCCTATACATTCGGCTGAAGTATATGGGCCCCTATTTTTTTCATTGATAAGATTTGTGAATGAAAAGCAATAAGAAAGTGTGGAACGGTGTAGCATTTTCTGGAATAGTTGAGAGATTTCTTTCGATGTTATAAAAAGGCCGTTGAGCATGATAAAAAGTTTAGTTTCGATTGAGAATTTGTACTGAGAGTGTATTAGCTCTGTTTATTGCGAGTCATTTCGCTGTGTTGATTTTCGTATTTGAAAGTAAATACATGTGTAACCGTTGAGTTTACGGTGTTGTGTGATATTTGCTTAATTGCTGATGATTAATTTAGCAGTTGTTTACGATCTTTCCTGTACATAGTGTAAATAAATTTCCTGTGCTTTTAATCAAGAACTGTGTCGTCCTTTCAAGAAAGTTGAAAGTCTCGCCGGATCCGTTACAATATTATTTCTGTGGCCTGTCTTTTGTTTCTACGCGAGATCTTCCTCAATTCTTGATCGATTTTTTGATTTACACCTTATTTTAAAGCTTATCGTACAGGCTATTGACGAAAAATAGACCCACGGTCTAAAAATTGTTTTTTTTTTCTGTCAAAAAACCTGTTTTGAAGAACTAGAATGAGGTTTTCCGATAAATTTATAACTTTAACTTGCACTGTGACCGACAGAGCTGAATAGCTCGATCGGCAAAGCGTTCGACTGGTAACCAGGAGAATGAGTGTTTGGGCCCATATCCGGAATATCTACATCAAAAAATTAGAGAAATATCGCGCATTACATGAACACTTAATAACAATGAATAACAAATATGAGAGAATAGATGAGATGAAAACGCTCCTTGCTGTTATGAAAACTTGATGCAACATGGAGCTAAATTGGTTCTTAATTGTAAGGCTTTTAAAAAAAAAGAAAAAAAAAAGCTTTGACTCCGATAAGAAAATTAAAGCATAATATAAGCGAAAATATAAGTACCAGGTTTAAGATTTCAGACTACAATGGAATTGTTTTTTGTTCAGAAAAAAATAATAAATCGTATATTGAAATATAGATTCTTCTGATGAGTTTTTGACTCTTTGTTCAAATAAAAAAATTACTACATCAATTTGAAGGATAAAATATGCATTTTTTCTTCTTTTTGCAAAAAACAAATAGCCTATGACATTTTACTACATTCGAAAGGCTACGCTCAAAAAAGAACTTGGTTCAAATTATTTTGTATTTTAACCGTGCTGTTAAATAATGAACACGTGCTGCCATCTAAGCCATAACGGTTCAAGTAGCTGCGATAACAAATTGTAAAAATTTTCAAAAATAAAAACACTTCTCTTCAATATCTTATCTTATATATTATTTCTGTGGATTATTTTTCTGTCAGTATGCGAAATCTTTCTTATCTCTTGAAGAAATTCCCCCTTCAATTTAAAACTTATCAGGCCGTCTAAGAATCAAGTTTTCCGAAACACCCCTACGCCCCTGCTGTTGCAAAACTTTTATGCAGCCTATAGTGCTTATAAAAAATTTTTTAAAGCAAAGTTCTAATACAATTTTCCAATTTTTTCCGTCGCTTTCGACGCAATCAAAAGGTGAAATATGGGAATGAGGTGTCCTCGCCGAGATCTTTCGAACAAAAAAAAGTTTGTTCGAATCGGACTATTCATTCAAAAGTTATTAGGGGGGGGGGGACAGACAGACCGACAGACATTTTTCCCCATCTCAATACTCTGCTTTCCAATTTTTAATTTTTCGACATTTATTTCATTATTTTATTTATTTTTGACTTTTTTTTTGTTTTTTTGCGATATTTTTAAGATGCATTAAGCCTTCTTTCATGCTTTTTAACCGACTTCAAAAAGGAGGCGGTTATCAGTTCATACCGTATGTATGTTTTTTTTTTTTTTTTTTTTTCTCCACTCACAGCGTCTCACCTAGTGAACCGATTTTGATGATTCTTTTTTTAATGGATAGGGGATGGCTCAACTTAGGTCCCATTACTTTGTTTGACCATATTTGTTCTATAGAAAAAAAGTTATGGGCAAAAAACAGTAAATTTCATGTAGTTTCTCTATTAAATGATTAAATATAAGACCCATTGTTATAAAGTTTTGGTGCCATACAACAGTAACATTAATAGTAATTGTAATGATAGTTTTTAATGAAAGCTTCTCTGAAGCAAGCATCAAGTTTCTTCAGTGTCATTGCTTTCTAGTCGGGGGAAACCTAACCTCGAAGCGAGATAATGCTGTAATTAAGATCTGCTTAACCTTCACAATGCTACCAGGTTAAGTTTGCCTCAACTATAGTTAAGTGTTTTTATCGTTATCAACTATGCCAATAACAGATGATCTAGACTAAGTAAGGAGATACAGGGTTGCATCACAAGCAACTTGTATACTGTGAAATGTACATTAGTAAGGGAAAACGTAATATTTAAATGGTTATAATTAAATTAACACACTAATGAATTCCACAGAGGAACAAGGGTAATTTTTTAGTGGCAATCGCTTAAAGTTTTAAGGCATGTTTATAATTTTTTTTTTAGTATGGAGCATTTTTATGAAAAAAATAAGGTGAAGTTTCGTGATGGTAACTCTTACTATTTCTGAAATATTTACACTAAAAAGAATGAAATAAAAAATTTTGAAAAAAAAATTATATATATATATATATATATATATATATATATATATATATATAACCGACTTCAAAATTGCTCTAAAAAGTGAAAAATAATTTTATTCTTTAAACACCATCGATAATATTTTTAAACATAATTTTTGAAGTTGGCACAAAAAAAAAAAAAAAAAAAAAAAAAGATAGACAAAATCATTCACAACCATAACTCAGCTACAACTATAAATTTAAACAAGCCCAGTTTCTTCTCTACTTTATACATTATGCATTGATAACAGCATATTTTAGTAACGATATAAATGTTTCGTTCCTAACTTTAGATGTTTTCTGAAAAAAAATATGAACGATGCATATGGTTACACTGGATTTTACTTTTTGTTTTTGCTCCAACTTCAAAAATTATGTTTAAAAATGTTATCGATGGTGTTTAAAGAATAAAATTATTTTTCACTTTTTAGAGCAATTTTGAAGTCGGTTCTATTTTTTTTTTTTTTTTCAAATTTTTCTTTTTTCTTTTTCTGACTTTTACTATGAAAGTAGGCTAAAAACTATTTTAAAGAAAGGAATCAAACTACAGGGTGTCCAAGAAAGATCCGTACAACTTCAAAAATTTATTGAAAAAGAAACAATAGGGTTACAGCGAAAGTAATTAGTACATTAGATAGAATAACTCAAAAAGTTTTTTCCTTTAACTTAAGTTATTACCTTAGGAAATTTCTACATGATAACCACGCAACACATTGAGCTTTCTTCAAGCGATCCGCCATTGAAATAACTAAAATGCTTAAATATTCCTTTGCGTGACAAGTAGCGCTATATATGGTCAGAAACATACTGCAGAAAAAAACTTTTTGAGTTATTCTATCTAATGTACTAATTAGTTTCGTTGTAACCCTATTGTTTCTTTTTCAATAAATTTTTGAAGTTGTACGGATCTTTCTTGGACACCCTGTACTATTCGGTAACTGAAAATTGCTCCAAAATGTAAAAAAAAATAATTTTATTCCTTAAACACAATCGGTACTACTTTCAAACAGAATGTTTGAAGTCGGTGCAAAAGCGATAGCGAAAATCATACGTCATCATATTTCGCTCACATTTTTCAAAAGCCCCTCAAAAAATATAAATGAAACATTGGTAGCATTACACAAATATGCTGTAATCCCAGCAACAACATGGGTCCATTTACAGGGTGGAAAATCAAAAATCCATTCGTGGAGAAGGCTAGATTGCGTTTTAGCGCAGGCTCAAATGACATTTTCAAGAGTTAACATTTGCTGCTAGACATTATTTCTTAAAAATGGTATAAATTAACCTAAACTTTAGGTTTCAGAAACTTTACATAATTTAAAAAATTGGGATAAGATTTGAAAATTTTCCCAGCTGAGAATAGTAATTTTGAATCGCACCCAAGCAAGTGTTTCTGAATCTTTTGGACTTTAAAAGTTAGTAAAATACATTTTATCGCTATTAGAATAAAGTCATACTTCAGAAAAAGATTTTTGACACTTTTAATGAATTTACAAATTAAATAAAAAGAAACAAGGTTAAAAATATATTAAAATAAACTGTAAAATATTTCAATGAAATACATAAAATTAGTCAATTTAAATTAGCTAATGTTAGAATAATTTCTAACTTTCAAAATAATATTTCAAGAAATATTTACAAGAGAAAAAGGATTGCAACCTAAAGCGCGGATGCAATTTTTAACGAAACATGCGTTTGAAGTTGGCATGTTTCCGAAATACGGTTTTATAAGTGGCAAATTGTAAGAAAATTCAGATCAAATATTAATAGAGCTTTTTAAGAATCGAAATTAAGTTCTAATTCATTGGTATGTGATTTCTCTATTCTGATAGTAGTGGAAGGTCAAAAATGCAATGTTGAATCAAGTTTGAAAAGTAATAATGCACCAGTAAATGCACCAAACAATAATGCCCAAATAAGCTGATTTAAAGTAGTGTAGACTAAAATAACTTTCAACTTCCAAAATATTTTAAATAGTTTAAGGATGCAAAAGGAATGGAACTTCTAGCACGACAAGCAAGTTTTGGATGTTGGCATTCCTCCAAAACATAAATTTTAGCTATACGAGATACAAGTTAAGAAAATTGAGGTAAAGCATGAGCATGAGAAATCTTTGTAAACTTGTTAAAATCATCTTAGTTTCACTAAAAAAAAAAGCCTAAAAATGATTACTATGGGAAATATTTCTCCCATGTACTTCTTTTGTTCATGTATTAGTATTTGGTTTCTGTGCATGTATTCTTGCAATGGAAATTTTTTTCAGTTATTAAAAAAACAATCAAGTGCTTAATGGAAATAGTGAGTTGATCTCATCAGGTTTTCTTCGCTTTTTACTTTTTAAAAATAACGCATTGTAGGCCAGTGCCAATAGCTTTGAAAATGGTAAAAAGTCGAAAAAATTTAGAACAGGATAAAACCAGTTAGAAAGGTAAGAAAATCTAATAACATTAATAGGAAAAATAAATTACGGGCGAGCTGAGTTCGGGAAGGGGGGTGTAGGGGGTTTAAGGGGGGGGGGAACGGTTTATCACGATTTCCGGAAAAACAAAGAGTCCTATCGAAAAAAACTAATTTACAAAGTTGTTGGTAGTAAAAAGATCACAACTTTTGTATTTACACTTTTTTACATAACCTCAAAATGTATCCGAAAAATTCAAAAAAACCGACTTTTTGGTTTTTTATTTTTATCTCCCACAAAAAAAAATTTTTTTTTTCACTAAATTTAATGAAAAGTTACCTTATTATGTCTCAAATACCCTGTACGTTTTTGGATTTAAAATATTTATTTTTTCTCCTTATTTTGATTCAATATTAAAAAAGCATCAGAATTTTCAATCAAAAAATCTCGGGTCAAAATATCTGATTTTTTTAAAAAATCGGAGCATGTTTTTTTCGTTGGAATCTCTACTTTTTGATGGTATAAAAAACAATATACAATACTATGGAAGTTTTTCGCAAAAAATGAAGAAAATCAAAAAACTCGAATTTGAAAAAAAAAAGTCATAACTATGTAAAAATTTTATGCTTTTTATTAAAATGTACACTTTAATTACTCGAAAAATGAAATTTTCCATGTTACATTGACACAAACTGAAAATAAAAATATACTAAAATAATTAAAAATCAAGCTACAGCATGCGTTTGTTTTACCCTTCTCATCCACCATTAGACGGTGACTCCAGTGCCCCCTATAATTTTTTGGAGTTACGAATAGCAAGCTACACTCTAGCAACAGATTGGGGCTGGAAACAACATCTCACGGGCATTATGCCCAAATTGGCCGAAAAAGAATTAATTACGGAAATATTGCTGAAAACTATTTGTTGCAGCTGTGAAACTGGATGCAACAGTCTAAAATGTGGATGCCGAAAACATGGTTTAAAGTGTACGAATCTATGTTCAAATTGTCACGGTAATGAAAAATGCGCCAATGTGGAAGTAAAAACCTACGAGGAAGTTAATGATTTAGATGAAATTGGGGATGAAGAACTAATGCAGACTGGAAAAAATATTGGAGACGAAGATAATGATGGTCTAGAAAGTTTCGAAGATCTACTGGAACCAAGAACAATAGTTGAGCATAACGATGAAGAAAAGTCATCAAAGAAGCGAAAACTAATGGACAAGTAACGGATGTGATTATTGTTAACGATTAAATATTGATAAATAACAAGATAATAAAGCGTTTTTTTTAAATGAATGAAGTATTTTTTAAACGAAATAAATGTTCGATACCTTTTTTGTGTAATTAAAGTGCAAATTTTAATAAATAGCTTAAAATTTTACATAGTGATGATTTTGGTTTTTCAGATTCGAGTTTTTTTGATTTTCTTCATTTTTTGCGAAAAGTTTAAATAATATTGTATATTGTTTTTTATACCATTAAAGAGTAGAGATTTCAACAAAAAAAACTTGCTCCGATTTTTTTTAAAAAATCAGATATTTTGACGTGAGATTTTTTTTATTGAAAATTCTGATGCTTTTTTACTACTGAATCAAAATAAGGAGAAAAAATAAATATTTTAAATCCAAAAAATTACAGTGTATTTGGGACATAATAAGGTAACTTTTCATTAAATTTAGTGAAAAAAAAAATTTTTTGTGGGAGATAAAAATAAAAAACCAAAAAGTCGGTTTTTTGAATATTTCGCATAAATTTTGAGGTTATGTAAAAAAAGTGCAAATACAAAAGTTGTAGATCTTTTTATTACCAACAATTTTGTAGTTTATTTTGTTTCAATAGGACTCTTAGTTTTTCCAGAAATCGTGATAAACCGTTCCCCCCCCCCCCTTAAACCCCCTTACACCCCCCTTTTCGAAATCAGCTCTCCCGTAATTTACTTTTAATATTAATGTTATTAGATTTTCTTACCTTTCGAACTGGTTTGATCCTGTTCTAAATTTTTTTGGTTTCAAACATTATTGGCACTGGCCTATTGATTGATAATAGCTCTATGAAAGAAAGGCGATTTTCTATCAATTTATTTTCATGAGGTAATGAAGGAAATGAAATAGAAGAATTGCCAACTGAAAACATGCTTCTCGAGATAGCTCAAATAGTCGCCTGTTGGGTGAACTTCGAAGACTCGTACAGGAGTCTTGCAAACGCGGCGGAAACGGAATTACGAAATCTATAGGGGGCAAGAAGGGGAATAGAAATTCAAGATGATGGTGGAAAAAAAAGACTGATGAGGATGATGATGAGAAAACTGATTCTATTATCGATGAAAAGATTGATTGTTATGATGATAAAATGCTTCATTTATCAGATGTCAAAATAACTTCTGTGGAGAATAATTTTGGGTTTTGAAACTGCTTTGTAACTATCGATGCAATAATCAAATTAAACCATGACATTTCTGAATCACTTTAGACAGCTTGAGAAATGGAGACGTTAAAAACAGTTTTGCAACATTTTGAAAAATAAAGTAAGCAATTAAACTTCTTGTTTTTATTTTCTTTACTACGCATTTAAATTTCGATTTTTAATTAGTGGATTGAAACTGGTTTTTATATTATGTGCAAGATTTTAAATCAAACTGACTCATTTTTTGAAAAAAAAAAAAAAAAAAAAGTTTAAAAAAAATGGAATTTTCGATATGTAGTTCTGCCTTTTACCGCCAGTCTCCTACTAATGATTCAAAGAAAAATGTTGAACACATCATAGATGACTAATTTGCAATCAGAAAATTAATAAACATCTTCTAATGACATTTTCCTGCCATTGTTTTGATTAGATTTTACGCTTACTTTATCTGGCATGACCCACTTCTGATAATTCATTATTTCAAGATTTGATATGATATTTATAATACTGTTACCGCAGTTTCGATTTTTCAACCTAATTCTAGTTTAAGGTGCAGATGACAAGAGCTAGCGGATTTTCTGTCTTTTCAACACCACCACATAGTACATACAAAACTACGGATAGCAGAACACCTCATATGATCCACCTTGCGTGATCTACAAAATTCTTAACCTTATCGTCATACGATAACCATGTTCTTCAAAACTTTCCTTGAAAAGTCAAATAAAATTTGATACAGTGCCGGATCTAGGAGGGAGCACACACACACAAGCTTCTTCAAATGTTACAGTAAATCTTTCTTTTCAGAAGCTATGTAAATACTGAAAATATTCTGGAAAAATGATTTGATCAAACTGTAACGTTTAGCGCTATTTTTTTTTAAATAATTTTTGAAATAAGTTTACTATTTCAAAAGAACTAATAGAATATGATATTTTTTGAACACATTTTTTTGGTTTATTTGTGAAAAATTATCATTAAAAAATCATCTTAAAAATTTGAGACTAAAAATAGTTCATAACGTTTTTTAAATAATTCAAATTTTTAAAATGTGACTTCGGTATTAATCAAGATTTCAATGATCTGAAGCAATTGATTTAAATCGGTGATTCTAATCATAATTTAAACAGTTTTTTGGAAAAACATCCACCGATTAAATCTGTTTTTAACTTAATAACTGGAACTCCTCTTACAAATTCTAAATTTCACCAGTTGTGACTTTTACTTAATTGGTTCAAGTTTTCTTTCTTTCTCTTAGTTTCATTCATCGCTTGTGTCATTCCTGTTTATTCCTAACTCAATCAAAAACTTAATTTTTAGCTGGAAGCCCAGTGGTCAGTAGACGCTTTTAATTAAGATTATTGTCACATTTCTATTATTATTAGCTATTTTAACCAGGCAGAGCATTTTTCTAGTTTAATGAAAGCAATCAGGCACTCTTAAGGCACACTGGTAAAAGATCACAGAAGCAAAGAGACGTACTGGCAAATGGGACCTGCTGCCTCATGCATGTTTATGAAAAATGGAAAAAAGGAAATATATATATACAAAGAAATTAATATTGCTCCAACCATAAATTCTTGCAAAACTGTAGAAAGTAAAATGTAGATACATTGATGAAAAAAAAAAGTTAACTTTTTTTTTATTGAATGGAAAAGTTCAAAATGTATGCTGTAATACTAGTATACATAATGTGTAATGATTATATGTAATAATTTTTCTGGAGCGATAAATAAAAAATAAACCGTCTTATTTTAAGATACGAGCTTAATGCATAATAAGATTTTTTTAAAAAAAATACCATTTTACTCCACTCATGATGAAAAATAAAAATGGTTTAGCTGACATATGCGAAATCTCGCCAAGGGTTCTTTGCTCGCACAATACTAAAACTATAACCCTAAACAAATTTGGCAAAACCTTTCATCTGAGGATGTAAACAAAATAAAGTAAATTCTTTCTCGGTTAAACATTTTTCATCTCGTTCTACGATAATATATTCAAGAAAATATTTTGCATACTGTCCATTCCAACTAAATGATGTTGTAAAATATGGTTAGTTAAATTAATTTACGATTAAAAAAGAAAACAAAAACCCCGTATTCTTACAAATTTACACAAAACAATAAAAAATTTTACCTGGTATAACGTTATCCAAGTTTGTTAATCCAGAGTTTTCTTGTGTTTACGCTTTCAACATTTAACTAACTCACTTTTTAGAAGGAAATAAGGAAAACTAACATTATTTTGAGAAGCTCGAGAATACTTTAAAGGGGCGAAACAATTTCTGTAGCTGAAAGCAATCTAAGACACATCGAATGCGTTAATAAATACTCATAACAAACTGCCTATGCTTACCAACAGACACACGTGGAACGCATTGTTTTACTTTTTTCTTTAATTTTGTAAATCACCGCAAGGTAGCGTATTCGAGCGCTGGAGTTGCGAATTTACCTTGTCTACTTAATATTTTTATTTTAATTCCATAGAACAATATTTTTAATTTCCTCAAAGGTGATTTTTTTTTCTGAAAACTGGCAACATATATTGTGTTTCTTCTATTTTTAGATCTTAAAAACATTTTATAAAATTTTACATCGTGAAATGTTTGTCACTTTTAACTATTTTAAGTTATAGATTTAAAAACTAGTTATTCATATTTTTGGATACTTTTTTGGAATTTGTTTGCAGTAAGTAATTTCCTTCGTGTTTTATTGTTCCATCTTCAATTTAAAATTCATTACTTATCATGATAACTTATTCAGTAAGTTTAAATTAAAATTTTAGTTCTAACGTTCTCTGGATGGATCTTGTGATATGATTTAACTTATTTAGTTGATCGTTTTAAGTTTTAATTGACATTAAATTTACTGAAGGGCTCTTTCTATTTATTGACCTAACATGAATATTGACCTAACCTATTGACCTGATTTCAGACTAATGTCGTTTTCTATTAAACTTTTAATGTTATTAAATTTGCTAGAAATGTATGTTTCATCTTTATATTCCTAAGGAAAACAAACATAAAAAGTGTAACATCATATATCGCATGAACTTTTTTGTTTTATGCGCTTGATCTTCCCACACAGATTATGTTAACATCTTGAAAAAAGTTACCTCTCACTTGTCTACTCTGCAAACTTAATTTTAAAATAAGAAAACTAATAAAGTTCTACTAGTCGACCCGTGCGGAACTCCGCACTCTGCTTCAAATCGTTTTGTGTGGCATTTCTCTCTTTAAAAATTTCAAAGAAGAACATTATGAAGAAGAATCGAAAAAAGTAAACGGATTTAAGTAAACGGAAAAAAGTAAAGGCACAAAAGAAGGCATGTAATTTAAAGACATCAGCGACAAAACCTCGTTAAATACAACGTTGTGATGATGTAATCATCGCTCACTTTTTGGTTGTACGTATTTTCAATGCAAACATAAATCATTTAATGTGTGACTGAGTGACTCGTGAAAAAGCAGTAGTTGTGCATGTGAAAAAACGGGTTGTGGCAAATACAATCCTACCTATGTGAGCATGTGACGGAAAAAAAGAGGCATAAAAGAGATATGTATTGGCACGGATTCGAACTGGTGCCATTCTGATTGTCAGCATGACACTCCAACAAACCGAGCAACTTCGCCTTCGTTTTCGAGTGCTATTCATTAAAAAAAATGTGTAATAAAAACAGCCAAAATGTTTTTTGCCAAAAAAAAAAAAAAAAAAACTCTAATTTGAATTCCGAAATTTTGAACTTAAACTATGTTTTTCGCAATCACGAGTTGCGACAAGACTCTACTGGTTAGAGTTATTGTTTCCAGAAATGGCTCCCCCGCCCAAGCATGTCCCTCCTCCTGGGTGCTTACGTGTACATAGTTGTGTGCGTGTGTGTGTAGGCTTACGCGTGGTGCACGTAGGCGTGTGTATGTGTGTAAAGGCGTGCGCGCGTAGGCGACTGTGTATGCGCATGCGTATGTAGGACATGGACGCCCCCGCCAAGAAAAGTGGATTCCGGGAGACGGTGCTCAGGACCAGCCGCGCTGCCGCCGGTGGACGGTGGTGCTGCAGCCCTGGTCCAAGCTGAAAAAGGAACCGGAACATCAAGGACTGTCAAGTGAGAACAATAAGCAATCGTGATTGCTCAAAAAAAAAAAAAAAAAAAGACCATGCGTCTATGTTTTGTCATTAGCCAGCTGATACGCTTTAAAATTATTTGTAAAACATGGAATTTGATCAAGGAGGAAGATCAGGAATTTGATCAAGGAGGAAGATCTCGCGTAGCGATTGAAACAAACATTCTAGAGAATTAATATAGTAGATTGAAAATAAATGTTTTTATTTTTCAAAGTTGTTACAATTTCCCATAGCAGGCTGCTTTAACCGTTACAGTTTGAATGCCAGCACATAGTTTTTTTTAATCGAACACTTAAAATTCAAAACCAAAACCAGTTGAACTGAATCCATTTTGAAGTGTAATTTTTCGAACGGAGAAAAATTGCATTTTTTTTTCTTTCCGGCGAAAGCAGATGATCAGAAAAGGATTTCTTATATTTTTGAAGTTGATAATAAATTTAATGTTTTACATCGTATTCGAATAAATAGTTAAAGGTTTACTGAGTGAGACTCGTAATTTCAATTTGGCATAGTAGTTTTTTATTTATACAAAAGGTCGAACACTACTAACAGTAAAATCTACATTTCAGCATACAATGAAGAGTTTTTCTGCGCAAAAAGGTTCCCTTGAGGTCTGAATTTTTTAATCTACTTTGTTTTTATGCTTACATAATGCTTAGTAATCTGAACGGAAGTAAAGCATTAAAAAAAAAATAGAAGGAAAGAACACCTTTTGATTAATAGTCAATTTATCTGAATAATAACTGTAGCTTTTGCATAAAAGAGTTGAAATGCCAAGGAGCATTCCCGTCGCGTTTATGTTATTGCCTTACATGTCTTATATGTTGTAATCAGTATTGTGAGGCTCTGAAAAGTTGAGCTCCGACTCTGACAATGTTTACCTCTGTTTCGGTAAATAGGGAGCGGTAATTGGTGCTAAATTGAGTTGAGAAACTTTCTTAGTAGTTTTTCAAAAATGTTCCAACTAAAGTCCGAGCCAATAGCACGTCTATTTTTCACAAAACTCCCCTAAAACAGGTAAATATAGTCAAGGTCACAGCTCAACTAATCAGAGCTGCACTATACATGTAATGCGTAATATTAATCAGTAATGCAGTAGTATTAACTTATAAATTTAACTGAAAACCTCAGCCCGGTGCTTTGAAACAATTTTTTTAACAGAAAAAATAATTTTTAGACTTTAGGTCTATTTTTCGTCAGTAGCGTAAACGATGAGCTTGAAAATGAGGGGTAAATCAAAGAAATCGCTCAAGAGTTGAGGAAGATCTCGCGTAGAAACAAAAAACAGGCTGCAGAAATAATATATAAGGATTCAGCTCCATGTTGAATAAAGTTTCCACCTTATCCATTGAGAAGGAATACTAATGGAGGGAGCCATAGCAAATGTCTCAGTGAAATAAGCTTTGGAACCAATGTTTCCCAGGTCAGGTGACTTGTTTGGCTGGGAAGTTGTCGCGTTTTGGCACGCAATCGCTCTTTTGGCATTAAATATTTTTCAGACGGCGCACAGTGTGGCATAGTGGGCAAAAATCCACCGAACTCGCGGGTTTTGAGCTAGGATCTTCTATTATGGCTCAAAATGCGGCAAAATTCTTCGACTATTTCGTAGTGGTGCTACAATTTTGAAATTCTGACCCCCCTAAGCCCCACAGAGCTCAGAATGGACCCAAGTCGTGACTTTGAAAACTAAAAAGTATGACCATATTTTTTCCCTGATATGTGGCTCAATGCTTAGTATAAATCGAGGAATCGGATGATAAAAAACAACTTTTGATCGCTGCCGGGTGTTTAGAAATGCTTTTTTCCACCGTATATGTCATTAAAAACATTATTTTTCAGGTTTTTCCTTTGAAAAAATGGGTTTTAACGGTCTTCACACATCACCCGCGCAAGAACAAATATATATTTTAATTCCAATCTACAAGTTTTCAATCATTTTCCAAAGTTCAAAAAGCAAAAACCTCCCTAAAACACCGAAAAATTGCCCAAAGTCCGAATTTCAGCTCGAGATCCTACCATTGTCCACGGGAATGCACCTGTGCAATAGCGGCAAACAGCTTATTTTATATGTATACATTTATATGTATACATTTTGAGAATAAATCATCTGCGTTCGAATGAAGACCTTTACATTTAAAATTTCTGAATGCTTTTAATGTTTTTAAGAAAATTTAACATATTAAAGTAACAGTTGAGCAAATGTGTAGACGCAAAATTAGTATGTTTGTTTGTTTCCTCGGAATAATTGTAATATTTGAATTGTAACGGCATGTTCACTCTTTTACGTAAGTGTTTTTGTTGGAATTCTAACTTAAAATGTCAAAACACATGTTAAAATTTTAATGTGTTTTAAACTAAACAATTAATGCTCAGATGAACCCTTTTAGCCCAGATTTGTTCCTAACAACATCATTTATAGGTTATAATACAGCTAAATTTAAGGTAGGGATGAAAGGATTAATGAAATTATATGATTTTACTTCACTCTATTTAATTTAAAAAACAAATATTTACAAATATATGTCCATTAACTTTCACTTTCTGTATGAAAAACAGTAAAGAGATGTTATTTTAACTTTATTATAAATTTTAATTGAATTTATATTAAAATTTATGTTGTTTTGTTGGTCTTATACGCAAAAACTAATTTAAAAAAAATCTAATTTACATTATTTGTTTAAATACTTATTTATGTAACAGAGGACAAAGTTTACTATTTTCTATACTTATGTAAAAGAGTGAACATGCCGTTACAATTCAAATATTACGATTATTCCGAGGAAACAGACAAAAATACTAATTTTGCGTCTACACATTTGCTCAACTGTTACTTTAATATATTAAATTTTCTTAAAAACATTAAAAGCATTCAGAAATTTTAATGGTAAAGGTCTTCATTCGAACGCAGATGATTTATTCTCAAAATGTATACATATAAATGTATACATATAAAATAAGCAGTTTGCCGCTATTGCACAGGTGCATTCCCGTGGACAATGGTAGGATCTCGAGCTGAAATTCGGACTTTGGGCAATTTTTCGGTGTTTTAGGGAGGTTTTTGCTTTTTGAACTTTGGAAAATGATTGAAAACTTGTAGATTGGAATTAAAATATATATTTGTTCTTGCGTGGGTGATGTGTGAAGACCGTTAAAACCCATTTTTTCAAAGGAAAAACCTGAAAAATAATGTTTTTAATGACATATACGGTGGAAAAAAGCATTTCTAAACACTCGGCAGCGATCAAAAGTTGTGTTTTATCATCCGATTCCTCGATTTATACTAAGCATTGAGCCACATATCAGGGAAAAAATATGGTCATACTTTTTAGTTTTCAAAATCACGACTTGGGTCCATTCTGAGCTCTGCGGGGCTTAGGGGTTCAGAAATTCAAAATTGTAGCACCACTACGAAATAGTCGAAGAATTTTGCCGCATTTTGAGCCATAATAGAAGATCCTAGCTCAAAACCCGCGAGTTCGGTGGATTTTTGCCCACTATGCCACACTGTGCGGCGCTTATTGGGCAGTTCTCAAAAGGTGGGAACAAACACAGACCTCAACTTTGAAGCTTCAACACCAAATAACTTTCATTTTAATTAACTCAAAAATTTTTGAGTTAAACTATAATACTGTATAGAGACAAGAATTGACATAAATTATGGAAAAAATGCTCTTCAAATGCCCTTAAAAAATATTTTCTTTGCTAAAAGGCACAATTTTGGACATACCAAAACGTTAACTGAGCAAATGTACCATTAAAAAATTTTTTTTTTAATTATTTCCATACGTTTCAAAAAAAAATTAAAGGTATGAATCTTACACTGAATAACTTTTTGTTAATATTTTACACAGATAACAAAAATAAAGATAGATTATTTACTTTGTAAACGATTTAAAAAAAACGTAACTTTGAAATTTGATGTATGTCCAAAAGTTGCGATCTTTAAAATGCTATTATTTGAGAACTAAGTATATGATGTTTTTGTTTTAAAGGTATTTATCGATCCTCAGAATCAATTTTTAATTGTTTAAAAGTGTTTTCATAAGCTTTTATGCAGTATCTTAGAAGAAAAATGATTTTTCTTAAACATACATGCGAGATGTCCAAATGGCGTTACGATCTTGATGCCGATAATTCTGTCCGTTTATTCATAATTTTTGATGATCCACTGTCTTCTAACCTCAATAAAAAAGGTTATTATAATGTTATCTTTTTTAATCCATTGGTATTTTGCATAATTAATACGTTACACATTGAACAATGCATAAATTACAGTAGTAACATGGCTTTCTATGATCGAACGAAAGCCATTTTGCGCTAACATCGCCAAGCAAACTTCCGCTGGCGACATTGGCGACAACACAGTATACGATACGCTAAAGGTTACCAGAGGGGAATTCCAGTCTGACAAATGTAGTTTATCGTCAGCTGTACCACTTTTGGCGACTTTATCACCTGCGCTAGCAATTTTTTTTTTTTTTTTCCGCTTTTATTATTTTAGAATTCTTTTTCTCTTCTTTCTTTTGGAAACATAATTTAACGATCTCCAAATAGAAATACGAATTTCTTTCTTCAATAATTTTTTTAGACATCATTTTAATTCTTATGACATTAGAAAAAATATTCATTATTAAAACTGATGTCACTTTTTACAATTGTATTATTTTTAATTTGAAGCTTTTTTTTAACTTTGCATCAATTTCTTCAAAATCATTCCAAAACTTTATTAAATGTAGGGAGCAGCATGTATAGCCATTCAAGTATTTCATTAATATCCTCTTTATTATTAAATTGCAAAATTTAAAAAGTAATAAATAAAATTTTCATTGGAAAAGTTAAAAATCAGATTAACAATTGTCAAAAATGATGAAACTTACGTTATGATGATGTCCAAAATCCGTTACCTACAGGAAAGCAATGTCCAAAATCTGTTACCTACAGATTGCTGATTTAATTTGCTAATTAACAATTTTTACAAATACCTGCTGTCTTTTCATGTTCATATATTGTGTTCTAGGTATGCATACTATAGAATAAAATCAAAATTGATGTCAAATTCGAAAATTTTTTAAATTGCTCAAAGTTAACTTTTTTGTTCCCACCTTTTGAGAACTGCCCTATTATGAAGTCGGGCCTACAAATCAGAGCAACTCTGGCTCCAACTCCTTTACCGCATAATAATAAATAAATAAATAACGGATACAAATATAGGCCTATCATTCAAACTCCCTCTCCCCACTTCTTTCCGGATTTTAAAATATAATGTAACTGCATTTTTCATGTATTTTGATGTTTATTCCTTGAAATGACGGGTATGTACAAATAGTTTAAAGTGTTCTGTTATTGACTGAAAATTTATGGATTCATATGTATTGTAATCAATGTTTTGAAATGATTTTATATGCAGACATACTAGTATTTAAATTGAAACATAAAAATAGCAAATCTTTATTCTTGCGCATCTGCTGTTCACAGGTGCTTGGCGAGAAGATACTCGCCAACAAAGCAAATGTGCACAAAATGCTTAAGAGCCGTTAAAATAATTACTAGTTAAGTAAAATGTGTTTTTATGGAACTAAAATCTTATTTGCACTCAAGATATACAATGTTTTATAACTTTTATAGGTAAAATAAGTACAAAAATTTAAAAATTATAGGCAACTGTAGAATATGTACTCGTTGAATGCATATAAATGTTATTTTTTCTTTATTTAGAAGTAAAAAACATTTGTACATGCCAGGGAAAAGTTACTGGACCTCCTGGTGTGACTTTTTCCTCACAGTTTACAGTGCTAGAATACTGCACTATTACTAGAAATCTAATTTTTCTCTTCTACAGTTAAAGGTTGTTATCATGCATGGCTTCAGCTAATGAAAACTTTTTCAGCGGTTACGGTCAACTCGAAATTGCTCCCCATGTCACATGGCACTGTTGCCGTATCGGGATAGTAGGGTTGCACTCTCTCCATCTATTCCTTCTCAATGACCTTATCTATTCCCTCATGTTTGTTATTCATTGTTATCAAGTTTTCGTGTAATGCGCGATATTTCTCTAATTTTTTGATGCAGATTGTCCGGACGTGGGAACGAACACGCATTCTCCTGGTTACCAGTCGAACGCTCTGCCGATCAAGCTATTCAGCTCTGTCGGTCATCGTGCAAGTTAAAGTTATAATTTTAACCGAAAACCTCATTCTGGTTCTCTAAAAAAGGTTTTTTTTTTTTTTTTTGACAGAAAAAAACAATTTTTAGACCGTGGGTCTATTTTTCATCAGTAGCCAGCACTATAAGCTTTAAAATAAGGTGTAAATCAAAGAAATCGATCAAGAATTGAGAAAGATCTCGCGTAGAAACTAAAAACAGGCTACAGAAATAATATATAAGGATAAAAAATTAGGCTTTATGATATACTAGCTTTTACCCGCGGCTTCGCTCGCGTAGATGTAGTTTTTTTCAATCGATTCAAGTTAACGGACAACACAGGCAGAGGTCAAATAGTTACTAAAAAATGGTTTGTCTCCAGTTTCGCTGACATTTCAAACTGCCTGCCCCTTTAAATTTATCAAAAGGTATGATTAAAAATGAAAATCAGGGGGAAGGGGGGTAAATGAAATGTCGGCGAAAATGGGAAGACACCCAAAAAAAATCACACAAAATAAATCACGAAAACGTTCAGGAGTTCCAAAGAAGTTAGTTTGAGTAATTCTCAAAAAACCCAATTCGAGTGAGGTCATCTATTCTTAAATAAAGTGAAACAGTTTCCTTATAATCCTGATCTCCGTCAAATAATATCCAGCGCTACACCGGCAATCCAAATTATTGCATAATGTATAGCTTCTTATCGGAGATATCGTCCCAAAATAGGATCAACAATCACTACAAATGCTGATTCCAATAATGTCCCTTTAGAGAACATCAAACCTTTAAAATCCCCATTAGAAAGAAATCAACTGTTTCTAAATAACGTAAACGGTTCTGATTACAAAACCAAAAAGTTCAGAGTGAAAATAACATTAAAATTAGAGTAAGGACAACAGTTTTTTCTTTTCTTTTCTTAAGTTCCCATTTAAATTAGGACAATAGTACAAAAAACTTCTCATCTCGCAAATAGAAAAATTCCCAAAAGTCTCTATTAGGATGGTCTCTGTCAGCGTTTTCAAATAACATTTCCCTTTGATGATCTCAGTCATGATTATTTCAAAAAATATTCATCAGTACAGGTCCGATAGGATAAAAAAAATAGAAAAACAAAATAACAGAAAAAAAAGAAAGAAAGAAAGAACAATTTTCTCTATTGTCGCCATTAAAATAGGGGCATTAATTCCATAAAATCCTAATTAGCATCATTAACCTTTAAAAATACACACACAAAAAAGAAAAAAGAAAATGAAAAGATTCATAAATTTTTTTAAATATTTCGCCAATTCACTAACGTAGTCGCCTAGTAAAACTGGAGATAAAAAACGAATTTGGTGGATTAATTTACATTTTAATAGCAGTTTTAATGTTATTTAAGGGTGTTGTTTCACTAATTTGGCGGATTAATTTTAACTTCAATGCCTCATAGTACTTAATGATCTTTTTACCAAAATTAATTTGGCGGAGTTTTTACATTTTAATGCAATTTTTGCAATGGCTCTAGCGCCAAAATTTTTGAACACTCGTCCCGAACACGTTATCATAACTCTTCCTATCAAAAAAGTTTTGGGGGGCGGACTCTATTTCATAACTTTATTTAGTTACCAGATAATTGTACGTTGCAAAAATGCCCGGCGTTGCCTGGGTCTGTAATAATTATGAGAAACAATCGCTATTTTTATCCGTTTCCTGTTGTAACTGAAACAACTCAAAACACACCGCTTTGACGTGATTAAAAATAGAGCTTCTTCCTAACCCATAAAAGTAAAATGGCAATAACTATGAAGAACAAAATAGTACTCTTT